>NC_090021.1:153853869-154453869 GCF_037176765.1 Anolis sagrei
TTCCAGTCACTTTCCAAAACTCGGTGAGAAATTTGAATGACCATTGCTTAGTTACTATTTTGGATTATAACTGCTAAAATCTCACAGTCAGCAGGGCCACTGCACACAACATCATGCTAACATCATGATTACGACAGAGTGGTGCTGCCAAAGCTATGTGGCCACTAATGTGGCAATTCCTTCATTGCTCCTTATTTCAGTAGCTGGTCTTGTTTTGCCCTGAGTGCACAGAGTTGTTGTAACCAACATCTGCCAGAATTAACAGTGGCACAGAATCTGCGGCCATCATATCAGAGCCACGGGGTTGGGTTAGTTGTGTTAAAACTGTTATGTCAGCTTCAGTTCACACAGTTAGCAGAAACTGAGACCTGGATGTTTTTTACCCTGTTTTGTTCCATCTATATATATAAAAATGCTCTGTGCATAATGAGTACCTTAAAAATATAAGAACCAATGAATGAAATCACACCAAATTTGGCAAAACGTCTCACAACACAAGGAGTGACCATCACTCAAACAATTATGATTTTGTCATATGGGAGTTGTAGTTGCTGGGATTTATAGTTCACCTATAATCAAAGAGCATTCTGAACTCCACCAACGATGGAATTGAACCAAACTTGGCACACAGGACTCTCCTGACCAACAGAAAACACTAGAAGGATTTAGTTGGCATTGACCTTGAGTTTTGGAGTCGTAGTTCACCTACATCTAGAGAGCACTGTGGACTCAAACAATGATGGATCTGGACCAAACTTGGCACAAATACGCAATATGCCCAAATATAAACACAGATGGAGTTTGGGGAAAATAGACCTTGACATTTGGGAGTTCTAGTTACTGGGATTTATAGTTCACCTACAATCAAGGAGCATTCCGAACCCCACCAATGATGGAATTGGGACAAACGTCCCACACAGAACCCTCATGACCAACAGAAAATACTGTGTTTTCTGGTGGTCTTTGGTGACCCTTCTGACACCCCCCTGGTGACCCCCCCCCGGGTCTTGACTTCCCAGGTTGAGAAATGCTGCCTTAAGGCTATCCAGTCCAACTCCCTTCACCTGGGCAAGACAACATTATCAAAGCCCTCCTGACAAAGGGCCATCCAGCCATTCACACACACACACATATGTATATGACAGATGCAGTATCAAAGATTTGAAAGAAGGACAATGATATGTTGCATGTTGCAGAGTAGGCAAACCAGACAATCTCCACATCAACACTGACAAAGAAACAGCAAGAAATACTGTTTACCCACAAGCATAAAGAAATTACATATATTAGTAACCAACACTTTCTCATTACTTTATTTTCCAGATCACAAGACTGGGCCACAACAACGCGTGGCAGGGGACAGCTAAGTTAACTTATAATATCAGTTGTGCCTAGCTGGAGTATTAAAAGTGGGGTTCAGTGCTAGATTGGGTTTTCAAAAGTCATTTCTGCTTAACACCACGTTATTGACATCTTCTATTGAATGCAGTAATTGGATGTGTTGTGGAGGATTAGCTAACTTTTTGGGACTATTTCCCCTAGAAGACCCCAGTCAGTGGCAGGCATATAATCTAAAACAGCAAAGTCTCCAAGCTTTGAAAAATAGCCAGGGCCCTGGTTTTCTGCTTTAAACTGGATTATATGAGTCTGCACTGCCATATAATCTGGGATAAACAGAAAACCTGGGATCAGATCCTATGATATAGGGCTGTTTGGAAGGGCCCTCAGTCTGTCAATGACTTACCCAGATGCTGCAAATTGAATATGTCAAGCCTTAAAATTGCTGGTAATAAGGGTAAAAGTGCCCAGACACAGGCTATAACAGGTTTATATTTTGTTTATTTCATCCACTTTGGACAAAGTCCTAGAAGAGTTTTCTAGTTGAGATTAAACATTTAATGGTCAACTATCCAGATTTTATGGTAGAATGATTATTTGGAATGACAAACTCTAGCAATTTATCAGCTCTTTGCCCTTGATCTGAATGCAGTTGGAGTCAGTTTCCCCATGTTACCCTTTGGAAAAATGTTTCCAGATGTATGACGATTTCATTATTTCCTTCTTCTAGTTTCTGATAAGAAAGAAGATGGGGTAATTGTTAAGAAAACATGAGAGACATCCAACAGGAAATCCCTATATGATACCGGGTAATTCGAGGATGAGCTTCCAGAGCTTTAAAAGGTTTTTGTTTTTTGTTTTTTGGACTACACCTCTTAGAGCCCCTATAGTTAATAGCTTTCAGAGCTGAGGAGGTTAGAGGTTATAGACCAAAAATATTTTTATAATGTATGTAAAGGTTTTTTAAGAAAATGATGATAATAATAACAAAACCATTTGACCCTCACCTCCACAACAGAAGGTCTGGAGAAGTCCAAAGGCAAACCTATCACAGGGGTTTCTTGGTAAGATTTATTCAGAGGGTATTTGCCTTTGCCTCCCTCTGAAGCTGAGAGAATGTGACTTTCCATGGGGGATTTGAAACCTCGGTGTCAGAGGTCTAGTCCAGCTGTCAAGCCTCTTTCTTTCCTGCATTCACTTTATAAAATTCCACTTTCTTTTCATAACCTGGATCCATCCCTTTAATTTTAGGAAGTGGGGGGATGTTTGTTTTCTGTACGTTTATTTTAGTTCAATGTAGTTCTTTCATGAGCGGTTCCTCAGTTGTCAGCCCAGTCTCCCTTTGGCTATTTTCCCAAGCCATGAAAGCCTTCTCTGCCTTTGATGTCCTCTTTTGATACCAAATGTATTTTGTCTGGCTTTTGTTTTGTGTTTTCTAGTGAATAATATTGAAGATTATCACATTACATATTGACCGTCAGCCTGGGGAGAGTCACCAAGTTGGCTTTCAGGAATTTCAGAAGGAGGAGGAGAAAGAGAAAAAGGAGAAAAAGGAGAAAAAGGAGAAAAAGGAGAAAAAGGAGAAGGAGAGGAAGAAGAAGAAGAAGAAGAAGAAGAAGAAGAAGAAGAAGAAGAAGAGGAGGAGGAGGAGGAGGAGGAGGAGGAGGAGGAGGAGGAGGAGGAAGAGGAAGAGGAAGAAGAGGAAGAGGAAGAGGAAGAGGAAGAAGAGGAAGAAGAAGAAGAAGAAGAAGAAGAAGAAGAAGGGGAGGAGGAGGAGGAAGAGGAAGAGGAAGAGGAAGAGGAAGAGGAGGTCTATTTTCATCCCACTTCTTCATTCATTGATTTCCAGATCAAGTTTTCCCTTGGAACTAAGGTCTATCAAAGATTTTAATGCCAGCATAAAATGACACAGAGACTCGACCGTTTTCAGATTTGGGCAAGTCATAAAGCAACCCACTGCTGCCTGGTGAGAGTCCAAAGTTCTGAGATTCTACACTTTCAGATACATTCAAACTGCCACCGACTCTGTGTTGTTCTGTCCAGTCTTCATGCATTTACCATTTGGGAGATGCATCTTACGCAGCAGGTTGGAGCAGGCAGAGAACAATGCAAAGTTTTGGAGGACAGTTGCTTGTAGCACAAAACTGGCCCACTATCCTCCCAGTGGTCCTCAACCTGGGGTTCCCAGATGTTTTTGGCCTATAACTCCCAGAAATCCTAACAGCTGGTAAACTAGATGGGTTTTCTGGGAGTTGTAGGCCAAAACCATCTGGGGACCCCAGGATGAGAACCACTGTTAGCCTTAGGTTCAATACAAAGGGTGCTGCTGGTGACCAGAGCTGGAATAAGATTCGGTTCCAGTTCAGTGAACTTCTGCATGTGGATGTTGAGAGTACCATTTTTCTTTTGACCTCATGGTAGAAGTATGTCTTGAGACCACCTTGTTTTTGACATAAAGAATTTTCCAATGATATTTATATATTTAAAAGACTGGGCCAACTGCCTCTAAGGGCAAAGCCCCTTGCAAAGTAGCTTCCAAAATCAAACCCGAACAACAGTAAAAATATTTGTAACGAAATTGAAGTAATAAGAACAGCTAACAACAGGCACCCACTGCTAATAAGATGCAAGTAACCAATATATTAGCAATATCACAATCCAATGATATCTATTTATTTTTTAAAACATGACAAATGAATGAGATTTTAGGCTTTACTGAGTCTTTTAGTTTGTGAAGAATGGATCAGAAGTACTCCCATAGGAAGCAAATTTCACAGAACTTTTATTTAAGTATTATAGGTGTCCAGTTCTGGGCATCGCCATTCAAGAGGGACATTGACAAGCTCGAAGGTGTCCAGAGGGCGGCAACTAAAATGATCAAAAGCCTGGAGACCAAAAATCCCTATGAAGAGCACCTTAAAGAGCTGGGTTTGTTTAGCCTATAGAAGAGAAGGTTGATAGAAGACATGAGAGCCATGTATAAATATGTGAAAAGATGTCATAAGGAAGAAGGGAGCAGGTTTGTTTTCTGCCACCTTGGAGACTAGGACTCGAAGCAGTGGGTTCAAATTACTGGAAATTTCACCTGAACATCAGGAAGAACTTCCTGACTGTAAGAGCTGTTCAGCAGTTGAACTCTCTGCTTTGGAATCTGGTGGAAGCGCCTTTCTTGGAGGCTTTTAAACAGAGGCTGGATGCTGACTTTGATTGTGCTTTTCCTGCATAGCAGAGGGTTGGACTAGGGGCCCTTCCACACAGTCATATACTTCAGGATATCAAGGCAGAAAATCCTACAATTTCTGCTTTGAATTGGATTATCTGAATCCATACTGCCATATATTCCAGTTCAAAGCAGATAATTTGGGATTTTGTTCAGCTGCGTGGAAGGGGCCTATATGGCTCATGTGGACTCTTCCAACTATAATTCTGTGGCACAGTGGGCAAAACCACTGAGCTGCTAATCTTGTTGACCGAACGGTCACAGGTTCGAATCCGGAAAGTGGTGTGAGTTTCCCGGGCAGCCTGAGCTTCCGCCAACCTAGTAGTTCCAAAACATGCAAATGTGAGTAGATCAATAGGTACTGCTTCAGCGGGAAGGTAACGCCGTTCCATGCAGTCATGCTGGCCACATGACCTTGGAGGTGTCTTCGGCTTAGAAATGGAGATGAGCACCAACCCCCGGAGTCAGACACGACTGGACTTAATGTCAGGGGAAAACTTTTACCATTACCTAAGATTATTTATTTCAATTTTATGTTGCTTTTCTCCTGGAGTGGGACCCAAGGTGACTCCCAAAAATAATTTATTAAAAAACTAACCAAAGGTTAACAACAATTAAATGATCAAATCAAAACAATATAAAAGAGTTTAGAGGACATACAAAAGTTTATCAGTCAATAAATACAGCACATGCCCCAAAAAGAGGTCTCTATGCTGACGTATTTTATTTATTATGTATTTATTTACAGCATTTATATACCGCTTTTCTGACCCCGAGGGGGACTCAAAGCGGTTTACACATAGATATTTATTTAGTATTTTAAACCTACTTAAACAAATGTGTTTTTGACTGCTAGTGAAAGGAAATTGGGGTGGGAGGCAGCTTAGCTGCCCCTAAAAGGGCATCCCAGAGGATGGGAGCAGTCACCGAGAAGGCTCTCTCTTGTCTCCACACAAAGAGAGCCTGTTGTGGTGGTGAGACCAAGATAAAACCTTTCCCCTGAGAATCAAAGCTGTGACAGTTTAAAATAAGGAAATATAGTCTTTCCATTCTTTTTCACATCCAAAAATATTGAAATGACTTCTTTCCTTAAAATCTGTTTTCTTTCTTTACCATCTCATTGCTTTATTTTGCCTGTTTAATCTTGAAGCTTTATTCGCCAAACTCCAAGAAATCAGAACGGATCCCAAACGCCTTCTCTCTCCAAAGTTTCCTATTTAACATTCCATCAGGGAAGCTGGACTCGCTATGTGGCCAATATGACTACTGTGCCAAGGCCTTAACAACAGGCTAAAAACTTCTGGGTGCAATGGTTTGCCTTGTCTTAGTCCTTCTCCAAGCATCTTCAATGCAGGGCAGTGAAAGGCTTTTGTATGACTAAGAATGGGTTATTTCTCTTGGAGTTTTGTAGAAGCTCTCAAACTAGCGTGGCCCAGCCTGTTCTCTGCGATCCTCCTCTGTTATGCAACACAACTTTCTCTGGTGTGTAGAAATTTCCTCATACCAGAAAGGAGTCCAAAGTAGAGACAGTCTTTGTAGGAGGAACTCTTCCCTAAACAAACACACTCTCATCTCTTCGCACCTTTCTAACATGGAAACAGTTGTTCAAGGAACACATTTCCTTCTCATTCCACAAATTAATATTATTTTTCAGGTCAGGAATTTAGGCATGCATCACCTTCATGAAGATTTTCTGGAAAACACTCAAGTCCTTAAAAACATCACATGAATTTAATTACAATTAACAAAAAAAGATAACCCTCATTTATCATCTGCAATGCTGAAACAATTTCAAGGTAAAATGAGAGATTTTGACCTTGTATTGCAGCTATTCTCATATCACCAAAACTGGAAAGGTTAAATCCCCCAGATTCTGGGAGACGTAGCCTGAACCCAATGAAGGGGGAATGGTAGAGGTGGTAGTATTTAAAAGTAACTTTTCTGAGTTCTGCACCAACAATACTAAACTGAGGTCCTACGGCAACAACGATACATTGCTCAAACTTATTTGGCACCTGTTGTTATTTGCCCTACTGTAGCATGTCTTGGGCTGACTTCAAATTCAAGCACAAAGTTTTTCCTTTTTAAAGAACATTTTGAATCTTCTAGAAACTACTTAAACATTATATTGTTAAAGGCTTTCATGGCCAGAATCTCTGGGTTGTTGTGAGTTTTCTGGGCTTGTATGGCCATGCTCCAGAAGCATTCTCTCCTGACGTTTCACCTGCATCTATGTCAGGCATCCTCAGAGGCTGTGAGGTCTCTTGGAAACTATCTGTGGAATGTCCAGGGTGGGAGAAAGAACTCTTGTCTGTTTGAGGTAGGTGTGAATGTTTCAATTGGACACCTCGATTATTTATTTAATGGCCTAGCAGTTTCAAGGTCTGGCTTCTTTCTGCCTGGGGGAATCCTTTGTTGGGAGGTGATTAGCTGGCCCAGATTGTTTCTTGTCTGGAATTCCCCTGTTTTTGAATGTTGTTCTTTATTTACTGTTATCATTTTAGAGTTTTCTAATACTGGTAGCCAGATTTTGTTCATTTTCATAGTTTTTTCCTTTCTGTTGAAATTGTCCATGTACTTGTGGATTTCAATGGCTTCTCTGTGTAGTCTGACATGGTAGTTGTTACCGTGGTCCAGCAATTCTGTGTTCTCAAATAATATGCTGTGTCCAGGTTGGTTCATCAGGTGTTCCGCTATGGCTGTCTTCTCTGGTTGAATTAGTCCACAGTGCCTTTCATGTTCCTTGATTCGTGCTTGGCCAATGTTGCATTTGGTGGTCCCGATATAGACTTGTCCACAGCTGCATGGTATATGGTGGACTCCTGCAGAGGTGAGAGGGTCCCTCTTGTCCTTTGCTGAACATAGTATTTGTTGAATTTTCTTTGTGGGTCTGTAGATAGTTTGTAGGTTGTGTACTAAAACATCTCTTGAAAAAAAATTATACTGGGATAATTTTTATCTGTCATCAGCTTCCACTTTTTTTACAATGTCCATTTTTGTGGCTGAGCTTCTAGATCTATGCTTTTTCAAAATGCCAGCGCTGCTGGTGATGCAGGCTATGTCACGCTCTGTATTTGTCCCATGCAGAGTGCAGGGAAGTCTCTAAATTCTCTAAGTGCTCAGGAAGTACCTGAACAAACAGCAAACACAGTAGACAGCCAAGATGTGCTCCAAATCAGGAAGGCTCTGTATATTGAAGTTCGGCAACACAGACACAAACAGCTATATACAAATATACATGCTCTCTCTCTCCTCTCTCCACAGCAAGATTCTTTATGCAGATCTCTTCTCTCCAGCATGCAGCGACAAACACTATCCAGGAGGATTAACAATCAGTACATGATGTCTGTCCTGCTTTTATATCCATCCACTTGATGCAATCATACATTCATGATTGCATCAGTCATTACATGATGCAAGGACACATTTCTGGTTGCATCATTCACTACCTGATGCAAGTGCACATTTCTAGTTGCATCAGACATTTGCTTTGTCATCCTGGCTCAGCAGTTTTTCACTTGGATATGCCTTTATATTTTATCAAATCCTAACAGGCCAAGAGTCGGAAGCGACTGAACGAATAAACATCAAAACAGGCTATTCTGCTTTCCCGTTTTCTCTCTGTTTTGCTCTATCACTAATGCTCAGTAAGGGATTCTGGAGGCAACCGCTGTACGTAAGCCAGACCGCTACAGCGGAATCATTTAAAGCAGAATCTCATTCATTTCCTAGGTCAAGCTTTAATACATCATTTACTGCAGATTTGCTACTACAACGAAAGACTGAAAGGCTCTATTTCTCCAGCTCTCCTTCACTATATTATCAATGCTAATATATGTGTTGGGGGTGGGAGAACTAGATGAGAAAGAGGGGGAGACTCAGCTGGATTCCCATAAAAAGGCTATATATAAGGTATGGTCATACTGAAAAAAAATAACAAGAAAGGAAGTTCTTGTTTAATTTGTTCTACAAGAATTGGAGGAAACACAAGCACTTACAACTTTAGGGCATTGCTCTTTAAGCCAACTCCTATGAAGCTCTTCTCTACATGCCTGTGCACTACAGATAAAGGGCACACACCTCACTCAAAGATTAAGGTTGCAGGCCTTTACAAAACAGATGGTTGGAGAATACTTTTCAGCCCAACAGCAATATTCCCTGGTGCAGGCCCGTAGCCAGGATTTCGTTTCGGGGGGGGGGGGCTGAATTTTTTTCAGGGGGGAGTTTGGGGGGGCTGAGTTTTGGGGGGGAGGTGTGAGTCTGAGTGAAAGAGGGTTTAGCCTAGCAAACCTTTTGTATCATTACCCCAATACCCCCATGCATATGGGATATATTGAATATGGTGATCAGATCATGATATGAATAAACATAACAGTTTAAATAATGCACCAGTAAGGTCTTTTCGTGAACCACCATGAGAATTTGGGGGGGGGGGGGCTGAAGCCCCCCGAGGCCCCCCCCCCCCCCCGGCTACATGCCTACCCTGGTGGGTAACTTTTTAGGGCAGGGTTGGACAACTGTGGAAGTCTAGGGAGCACACAGCTCACTGCATCAATGGCTGCAAAACCAATGACTTCTGTATGAGCCCCAGTTGTTGCACAAAAAAGAAATTCCTGGGCTTAGCATCGGCACAGAGACAATACTTCTCTGCATTTCTCCTCCTTCCTGAGCCTGTTTCTCTCTTGGCTATGGCTGGTATATCTCAAAATTCTAGTAACAAACAAGCAAGGCAGATTCATCCGCATCTGCTGACCCTTGTTCTAAATTATTGGTGACAATTCTAAATATTGTGGCAAGGTGCATGACCCTGGCTTTTGCCATTTGCTTAAAAATGTCACTGAGGTTATTCTGACACCAGCCTGCCTTAATGTTAACTTGTCTGAATATCACTGGACTGTAGATATTTCATCATATATTTCTGTCACATAGCAAAAGAAATGATACTATTATTCGCTTTTTCATATGAAAGCTATTTATATATCAAACATTTATCACTTCCAGGGAAGAAAGAAACTCTAAATGTGCTCTACCCTAGTGCTATGAAAAAGTGGTGGGTCATGGCTTGGTGCTGCCAATCCTTGTTAAGCTTCCAGGAAAGGAAGAAGCAACAGTAGCCAATGAGCACAATTACTGTACTTTTCTCTGGCACACTTGGGATACAATGCTCATCCTGAACATTTGGAGAGCACTGCATTAGAACTGTGCTAGGCTTTCTAAATGTTGTTGCATTCACATTTTCAACAGTCCCCTGTAGACTGCCCAATGGTAAAGGACAATGGGAGTAACAGTCCATCTATATTCAGAGAGCCATGTCTTGCATTTGTGTTCTGGAAGAAACATTGTCAAAGATCTTGCACTGAAATGTCTGAATGTTAAACTACTCCAGGCATAACTCTGTCTCCTCCACTATACCTGAGCCATGATCCTAACTCTTCTGGTGCTGTGGCAACGTGTCCCTGCCATCACAGCAAGGAGACAATGGTAACCAGCAACTAATTGCAGAAAGATGACATGATGACCCTCAGGGTGCCCAGGAGGATCCCTCTGTTGTTCTGGGGCTGGCTGCTAAATCAAGTCTTTCATCATCTCCTTGTCACCAGAAGACCATGGCGGGTGCCCCAATGCCAGGAGATGCAATGTCATGGCTGAAGCAGTCAACACAGAGCTGAGTTCTGCCATCCACACTGACCATTAAAAGCATGTGCATATGAAAGTTGGATGTATCCCTGCATTTTGGCCTGAATGGGTCCTTTCCACAAAACCCACTCAATCTAATATGGGAAGGGTTTTATAGACAGTGCTTAAAGTTGCTTGGACCTGCCTGTTAGTTCAATGTCTGGAAAGAGTGCCTGTGAAATCAATGTGAAAAACTCACAGGTACACAATGTATTTGTCTAGCCATTCCAGTCAAACATAGTGCCAAATGCAGATCTTGGGAGGAGCATCCACAGGGAGGAGGCAGCACAGTCTCCCTGTGCCTTCCCTGTGCTGAAAGCAAGGCCATTCCTGATATTGGTAGAACAAAACAATCAACTGAGACTGCAGGATTTTGGAGGCAGTGTGTGTTCCCGTCTGTTGGAGAAGAGAATGGAGAATGCTATAAGGTGCGAAATTGTTACTCATAGAGGTAGGATGATTGAGGTGTCAGTCCTCGGACCTGGAAGTTTGCCCCAATGAACACAGTGCGTGTGGTTCACCTCTGGACAAATGTGCACATGCTGAACAATGTGACTTATCTGCTGGACAGTACATAGACTTTTCCCATCCCAATACGTTGTATGAGTTCAAGGCTCTATTTTGTCTCCCATGCTTTTTAACATCTACATTAAACCACTGGGAGAGGTCATCCGGAGTTTTGGAGTTAGGTGCCATCTCTATGCAGATGACACACAACTCTACTACTCATTTCCACCTAATTCCAAGGAGGCCCCTCGAGTGCTGGACGAGTGCCTGTCCGCTGTGGCTATCTGGACGAGGACGAACAAGCCGAAGATCAATCCTGACAAGACAGAGGTCCTCCGGGTCAATCGTAAACCGGATCGGGGTATAGGATGGCAATCTGTGCTGGACAGGGTTACACTCCCCCTGAAGTCACAGGTTTGCAGTTTGGGAGTTCTCCTGGATTCGATTCATCACTTACGCTTGAGGCTCAGGCGTCGGCGGTGTCCGGGAGGGCGTTTGCACAACTAAGACTTGTGCGCCAGCTGCGACCGTACCTCGCAAAGGTTGATTTGGCCGGGGTGGTCCATGCCTTGGTCACCTCTAGATTGGATTACTGTAATGCACTCTACGTGGGGCTGCCCTTGGAAACGGCTCGGAAATTCCAACTGGTCCAACGGGCGGCGGCCAGGATGTTAACTGGCGCTCCTTACAGAGAGAGGTCAACCCTCCTGTTTAAGGAGCTCCATTGGCTGCCGTTTACCTTCCAATCCCAATTCAAGGTGTAGGTGCTTACCTACAAAGCCCTAAACGGTTTGGGACCTGCCTACCTGCGTGACCGCATCTCCATTTATGAACCCACGCGCTCCCTTCGTTCATCCGGAGAGACCCTGCTCGCGATCCCACCTGCGTCGCAGGCGCATTTGGTGGGGACGAGGGACAGGGCCTTTTCTGTGGTTGCCGCCGACTTTGGAACACCCTCCCCAAAGACATTAGACTAGCACCCACGTTAGCAGTCTTTAGGAAGAGCTCGAAGACCTGGCTATTCCGATGTGCCTTTCCTGAATAGGAAAACCCCAGCACTATGTCCCAGAAGCACTTTATTAGAGTTTAAGACTCTCTGCACATTGCACTTGCCCAGAAATCCAACATACCATCTGTCACTTTTTAAATCTGTATCCATCACTGGCCCGGCCTTGGTTTTTACTGTGTAATGGTGTAATTTTTGTGATTGCTTTATGTTTTAATTTGCTTTGAATTGTATTGTTGTTGTTATGTTGTTGTTGTGTTGAGGCCTTGGCCTTTGTAAGCCACATCGGGAGATGCTAGCGGGGTACAAATAAAGTTTAATAATAATAATAATAATAATAATAATAATACATGTCTTCCTCTATTTTCAGCATAATGCAAAACATTGCAAACTTATTTTCATAGATGTCACTGATTTGGGAACCATTTCCAAGTGTTGTACGACTCCAAGAGAGATTGTCATTCTTAGCACTGGGCATCTTGGTAAAAAGGAATAGATTCTCCAAAAGAAATTCATACCTTATGACCTTTGCCATTATATAGTTCATCTGATTCCTACAACCACAATCACCTATGTATTTTGGGGACTGTGTGATTATGACATCAAGTGGTTTTGTGAATGAATTTCTCCCCAGAATAGTAAACACACCTTCAAAGCTAGTGAGAGACAGTGCTGGTGAAAGGCATTCTCCCGCACAGCTTACTTAATGTGGGATTTTATTCAGCTGTGTAGAAGGGGCCCCAGAATATCAAGGGAGAAAATCCCACAATATCTGCGTTGAACTGGGTTTTCTGAGTCCACATTGCCATATGTTCCAATTCAATGTGGATTTTATACAGCGGTGTGGAAGGGATCTGAGAAGCAAGGTACAATTTTCCAGGCGTAACTGGTAATGTTACAGTATGGTGGTGTAGTGTGTAGTGATATTGTACTAAGCTAATATATTGTATGTATTTACATACTAGCTGTCCCCTGCCACGTGTTGCTGTGGTCCAGTCTGTGGATCTAGAAAATAAAATAATGAGAAAGTGTTGGTTTCTAATATTTGTAATCTCTTTATGCTTGTGGGTAAACAGTATTTCTTGCTGTTTCTTTGTCAATGTTGATGTGGAGATTGTCTGGTTTGCCTATTCTGGAACATGCAACATAGAATTGCCCTTCTTCAGGGGTCCCTTTCAAATATAGTCCCTATGATACTATATCTCTCTGTGTGTGAATCATATCTATCTATCTATCTATCTATCTATCTATCTATCTATCTATCTATCCATCTATCTATATCTATGGCTGGATGGCTCTTTGTCAGGAGGGCTTTGTTTACGTTTTCTTGCCCTGATGAAGGGAGTTGGATTGGATGGCCTCAAGTATTTTCTGTTGGTCGTGGGGGTTCAGTGTGGGAAGTTTGCCCCGATTCTGTCATTCGTGGGGCTCAGAATGCTCTTTGATTGTAGGTGAACTGTGAATCCCAGTGAGTACAACTCCCAAATGTCAAGGTCTATTTCCCCCAAACTCCATCTGTGTTTATATTTGGGCATATGGAATATTCATGGCAAGTTGGTCCAGATCCATCATTGTTTGAGTCCACAGTGCTCTCTGGATGAAGGTGAACTACAACTCCCAAACTCAAGGTCAATGCCTACCAAACCCTGTTGATCATGGGAGTTCTGTGTGCCAAGTTTGGTTCAATTCCATTGTTGATGGAGCAGAATGCTCTTTGATTGTAGGTGAACTATAAATCCCAGCAACTCCAACATTCCCAAATGACAAAATCATATTTTTTTAATGATGGTCACTCCTTGTGTTGTGAGACGTTTCATTGCCAAATTTGGTGTGATTTCATTCATTGGTTCTTTTGTTTTTAAGGTACTCATTATGCACAGAGCATTTTTAGATAGATAGAAAGAGAGAGAGAAGATAGATAGATAGATAGATAGATGGATGGATAGATAGATATAGATATAGGTACAGATATAGATAGATTGTAAGCCACTCTGAGTCCCCTTCGGGGTGAGAAGAGCAGCATATAAATGTCATGAATAAATAAATTTACGACATTGCGCCACCGGGATTGTGGCGCAGCTGGCTGAGTGTCAGCTGCATTTTTACATACTTTTCTGTGAATTTTAAATACTGTAAAACTTTACTAGACAAATATTCTGTTATTCTCAGCAAATAGGTGTAAGATTGCACCATTAATGTATCTGACCCTTTCTTGGAATTTATTTAGATTTATCAGAGTGTGCTGCGCATGTGCTCAATGATGTATTATACATCAGCTGCATTAAGATCACTCTGACCAAAAGGTCATATTATTATTATTACTACTACTACTACTATTACACCGGGAATGTGGCGCAGTTGGCTGAGTGTCAGCTGCATTAAGATCACTCTGACCAAAAGATCATGAGTTCAAAGCCAGCCTGGGTTGGAGAGGGTTTCCAACCAATTGTGTGTAGCCTGTTGTCGACCTTTGCAACCCGAAAGACAGCTGCATCTGTCAAGTAGGAAAATAAGGTACCACCTTAAAGTGTGGGGAGGCTAAATTAACTGATTTATGAGGCCACAAAGAAGACTCCAGCAAAGCATTCCAGCGGGGAAGCATGCGAGGAATGCGGAAGTGCTTCAGATGGACGATGAAAGCGACAGCTCCCCTGGCGGCCAGAAAAAGTTAAATAGCCTCTGTGTATGTCTGTATATGTTTGTATGTCAAAAACTGGCATTGAATGTTTGCCATATATGTGTACACTGTAATCCGCCCTGAGTCCCCTGCGGGGTGAGAAGGGCGGAATATAAATAAATAAATAAATAAACAAATAAACAAACAAACATTTCTCTTTCCTGCAGGGCCGTAGCCAGAAAAATTTTTTGGGAGGGGTTGAAATTTTCGGGGGGGGGGGTTGAAAATTTCACGGGGGGGGGGGTGTTTGAAACCTGCCTCCTAGCTCACGCTGAAGCAAAGAGCACATCAGGGGGCAGAGCAGCCTTCAATAGCCTGCAGCTCCGCCCTTGTCAACCACCTCCACCAAGTCTGGCCTCCTTAATGAGAGCATTCAACACCCCCCCCCCCAACTTGGTTGCATCACTACTGTTCTGTCGCACGCTGGGCCTGTAAATAATTGTCTTTAGAACAGGATGTGCAACTTTTACCCAGCGGGAAGCCAGGGGGCCCAAAGAGAAGTTCTCAGAGGTTTCCACCACAAACAGTCTTTAGATGGCTTGAGAAGTACAACAAAGTCTTTTATTAATGAAAAATCAAACAGAAACTTCTCTTGTCTTCAGTAAAGTTAAGCAAATGATTCCAAGCTTTTAGGCAACTGGTGAATTCCTAATCTTGCCCACGAAGGACAGGCAACTGTCTTCAATAACTTCTTCTTTAAAGAAAATCCCCATTTTAACTTCTCCCAGGCTGACTGTAATCTAACCCTTACTGATGTGGGCTCCGCTACCGGGTCAAACTGCATCTCGAACGCCGAGTGGACCTACCAGCAAGGCAGTAGATGTTTTCCAGCTGGAGTTCTTTGGTCTTTAGGACTGTTTTCCTGGAAATTCTTTGGAGACTCTTAAGACCTTTCTCCCCCGGAAGGTCTTAAGGGTTGAAGCTTTTGTACAGGGGAAGCTTGCACACATCCTATATTATTTATTTATTTATTTATTTACGACATTTATATGCCGTCCTTCTCACCCCGAAGGGGACTCAGAGCGGCTTACAAGTCATAAGTACATACAACATACAACATACTACATAATACATAACTAGCATAGTACTATTACATCATTCATAACACTAGTACTACATAATATTACATTATTGCTAGGGGAGGGGCGCTGATGTCACAGGGGACAAGATGGCAATGTCTTCCTGGATCCCCTTCTTTATTCTGGCCCCAGAGTGGTTGTTGGTGTTGGGGGAGGGGCGCTGATGTCACAGGGGACAAGATAGCAATATATAAGTTTACCTTGCTGAGACTAACTAAAAATGGCTCCCTTCCCAATTGCCCTGAGCAAGGGGCAGGATCAAACTTAATGATGATGGACAGGTGACTTGCCCTATGACTGCAACCAAAGAAGCCACCTATCTGCAGAGTCCCTGAAACCTAGGACTGCAAGCAAACATTTAATACAAAGCAAATAAAGTTGGAGCTCCTGGTACAGCTGTACCAGAACAACTACATCGGCTATTGCTGCAAGTAAGGACAGTGTGAATAAATTGCCAATATTTGCTTGAAATAGTGCTTGCAGTTCTGGAGGGACTCTTGATTTTTTGCATCTCATAGACTTAGCATGGGAATTTGGTTAACCAGTTAAAATTCATGAGTAAACCAGGTTTTTTTTAAAAAAAAAATCTGAAACATTTCGGGGGGGGGGGGTTGAACCCCTAAACCCCCCCCCCCCCCCTCGCTACAGGCCTGCTTTCCTGAGTGGAAGGGGTCTTCCTCATTTGAGCGCGAGGCAGGCTGTTCCATCTCTCTCTCTCTCGCGCGCGCGCAGCACTCTTGACAGCAGGTGACGCACAGCCCAGCCCCTTCTTTTCCCCCCTTATCATCTGCCGCCCGGTCGCCCATTTATGGGCAATGAGGGAGGAGCCCGCCCAAAATAACCGACCAATGGGAATGGGAGCTCGCGCTTTCTCGCTCTTTCCAAAGCGTTACCAATAGAAAGCGAGAAGCCTCAGTGCAAGGGAATAGCGGCCCGCTCCTTTTCTCATCCCGCTTGACTCCGTCCACTTCGAAGCCGGCGCTTTAAATCCCCGACGGGGAGGGGGCGAAGGCGGGCTCTGATTGGCCGGTGGGAAGAGGAGGCTGAGCCCAGAGAGCCCTCGCCTTGCATCAGCCGGGTGGTCCGGCGCGTGCTGCTGCTTTCTCCTGCTCCTCTTCTCCTCAGCGCGAGCCAGGATGGAGAAGCCCGGCGAGAGCCGCAATGGCTACCTGTCCGGCGCGGAGGAGGAGGAGGCTGAGGCGGCGGGAGTGGGGCCGCCTAGTTTGCGGAGGCGCCTGCGGGGCTTGGGGCGCTTCGTGCGGCGGCACTGCCTGGTGCTGCTGACGGTGTCCGGGGTGGTGGTGGGCGTGGGGCTGGGGGCGCTGGTGCGGCGGCGGGGCGCGCCCCTCTCGGCGGCGCAGGTGGCCTACCTGGCCTTCCCCGGGGAGATGCTGCTGCGCATGCTCAAGATGGTCATCCTCCCGCTGGTGGTCTGCAGCCTGGTCTCCGGCGCCGCCAGCCTGGACACGCGCTCGCTGGGCAAGCTGGGCGGCATCGCGCTGGCCTACTTCCTCCTCACCACGCTCTTCGCCGCTGCCCTCGCCATCGCCCTGGCCTTCATCATCAACCCGGGGCTGGGCGCCACCGCCCTCAGCAGCCAGCAGCTCGGCCTGGACCAGGACCTGGCCGCCGGCAAGGAGACCGTCGACTCTTTCCTCGACCTGGCCAGGTGAGCCTCCAAGGGAACCGGAAGCCTCCCACCTGGAGTCCAGTTTCTGTCTCCTGCAGAATCCTGGGACTTGTCCATTGGAATGCTCAGGCAGAGCTCCTGGATCTCACTGAACTACAAATCCCAGAATTCTCCAGGAGGCAGCCCGCTGAGAAGATCCTAAGCACCCCTTGCGTACAGCCCCCAGAATTTGGAACAATGACATGTGGGTTGCTTTGAGTTTTCGGGCTGCCATGTTCCAGAAGCATTCCCTCCTGACGTTTGAGCCACATCTATGGCACACAAAGTATTGTGTTATTGTTGTTGAAACTTCAAATATGATGTCATATGACAGGCTTATTACTTATGTACAATATATATATATATGTATCTGGCCCAGCTAACTTATCCGAACACGTCTTTGAGGCACAGCTGGCTGAGTGTCAGCTGCATTAAGATCACTCTGACCCAAAAGGTCATGAGTTCGAAGCCAGCCCGGGTTGGAGTGGGTTTCCAACCAATTGTGTGTAGCCTGTTGTCAACCTTTGCAACCCGAAAGACAGTTGCATCTGTCAAGTAGGGAAATAAGGTACCACCTTAAAGTGTAGGGTGGCTAAATTAACTGATTTATGAGGCCATAAAAAAGACTCCAGCAAAAGCATGCGGGGAATGCGGAAGTGCTTCATCAGTGTCGCAGATGGACGATGAAAGCGACAGCTCCCCTGGCGACCAGAAAAAGTTAAATATCCTCTGTATGTGTCTGTATACGTTGTATGTCAAAATTGGCATTGAATGTTTGCCATATATGTGTACACTGTAATCCGCCCTGAGTCCCCTGCGGGATGAGAAGGGCGGAATATAAAAGCTTTAAATAAATAAATAAATAAATCTGCCTCTATGTCCCACCTCGTAACCTAAGATCATCCGGGGAGGCCGTGCTCTCGCTTCAGCCAACATCATAAATGTGTTTGGTGGGGATGAGAAACAGGGCCTTCTCAGCTGTGGCCCCCTGCCTATGGAATGCACTCCCAAATGAGATAAGATTGACTCCATCCCTCCTGGCTTTCAGGAAGAAATTAAAATTGTGGTTTTGGGACCAGGCTTTCGGACAACAGACATTATTAGCACTTTAGTTAGACATTGACTGGAATGGTGTTACGGCTGATGATACTGTGATACTGTTTTACTGTTTTAATTAACGTTGTATGTACTGTTTTTATCATCTTTGTGGGAGGGTTCTCTCATGTCCCCGCATGAGGAGCTGGAGCTGATAGAGGGAGCTCATCCGCCTCTCCCCGGATTCGAACCTGCGACCTGTCGGTCTTCAGTCCTGCCGGCACAGGGGTTTAACCCACTGCGCCACCGGGGGCTCCGATCTGTTTGATGATTTAAAGAGTCACTTGTAGATGTTTCGAAAGGGTGCTATAGCATATCTATTTTATGTATATTGTTGCTATTTTCATATATGTAATTGTAGTACCAGAAAGTTGTCTCCTGTTGAAATATTAAGAAAAATTCATTACCTGAAGAAGGTGTTTTCATCACCAACATTGAAACAAGGAACTACACCCGGGATACCTTGTTGTAACTGTGTAGAACTCTTCTCTGACACAACTTTGGATGCCACAAATAGTCCTTCGAAAACATCTACAAGTGACTCTTTAAATCATCAAACAGATTGGACTATTATGTTTATCTACATGAATATGGACATTTATCCGTGATAAAGAGAAGTTGTTCCTCTATATTGTGTATATAAGTAATAAACCTGTCATATGACATCATATTTGAAGTTTCAACAACAATAACATAATAATTTGCATATCTTAGTAATAGATATCTGTGTTCTATATATTGCTGCCCACATCTATGGCAAGCATCCTAAGAGGTTGTGAGGTCTGTTGGAAACTAGGCAAGTGAGGTTTATATATCTCTGGAATGTCCAGGGTGTGAGAAAGATCTCTTGTCTGCTTGAGGAAAGTGTGAATGTTGTAATTGACCACCTTGATTAGCATTGAATGGCCTTGCAGCTTCAAAGCCTGGTTGCTTCCTGCCAAGGGTATCCTTTGTTGGGAGGTGTTAGCTGGCTCTGATTGTTTCCTGTCTGGAATTTCCCTGTTTTCTGAGTGGACAATTTCAAGAGAAAGGAGAAAACCATGAAAATGAACAAAATCTATTAAAAGCTCTAAAATCAGGACAGTAAATAAAGAACATCACTCAAAAAATTGGAATTCCAGATAAACTCACAGCAGTCTAGTGATTCCGGCCATGAAAGCTTTCAACAACACAATGGTATTTATTTAATAACATATTTACTCAAGTCTAATGCTCACCTTTTTGAGCTAAATTACATTGCCAAAGTTGGGGTGAACATTAGATTCAATGGTGCATTAGAATTATGCACATAAATCCACCTGAGTGAAAAGGTCCAGAGGAACTTGGATTGCAAAGAGTCCAATCTAGTGGCAGCAATGGCAACCCCAGAGCTCAGTGGCACCTGAAGGAGGAGGAGCCAACAATGTGATGCAGCGGCAAAAAAAGCCAATGGGATTTTGGCCTGCATCAATAGGAGCATAGTGTCTAGATCCAGGGAAGTCATGCTACCCCTCTATTCTGCCTTGGTTAGACCACACCTGGAATATTGTGTCCAATTCTGGGCACCACAATTGAAGAGAGATATTGACATGCTGGAAAGTGTCCAGAGGAGGGCGACTAAAATGATCAAGGGTCTGGAGAACAAACCCTACGAGGAGCGGCTTAAGGAGCTGGGCATGTTTAGTCTGAAGAAGAGGAGGCTGAGAGGAGACATGATAGCCATGTATAAAGATGTGAGAGGAAGTCATAATGAGGAGGGAGCAAGCTTGTTTTCTGCTGCCCTGGAGACTAAGACGTGGAACAATGGCTTCAAACTTCAAGAAAGGAGATTCCACCTGAATATTAGGAGGAACTTCCTGACTGTGGGAGCTGTTAAGCAGTGGAACTCTCTGCCCCAGGATGTAGTGGAGGCTCCTTCTTTGGATGCTTTTAAATAGAGGCTGGATGGCCATCTGTCAGGGGTGCTTTGAATGCAATTTTCCTGCTTCTTGGCAGGTGGTTGGACTGGATGGCTCTTCCAACTCTATGATTCTATTAGGTGGATTCAGCCATTCCTGCTGCTTTGCCGCAGATCCTGCCTCCTGGACAGCCCTTAGGACCTCTTGCCCTCCCCTCCCCAGTTCAGTCCCTCATGAATGGGAAATATGCGAGGGTAGCGAGTTCACCAGCCTCGGTTTTACATAGGGACACCACTTCCCAAATTGCCTCATTCATACTGTCTGCCTCCCTGACGTGCTATACATGGGTGCATTACATTAAAGGACAAATCCATTTTGTGTAATTTGCACCTTCAGAATTACATCTGATGGCACATTATTCTTGAGTAAATATACGTAAATTCAGTAAGACCTTCGACAAAGTCTCCCATTATTTTCTTGCAAGCAAACTAGTCAAATGTGGGTGAGTCAATGCTACTATTAGGTGGATCTGTAATTGAATAAGCGACCAAATCCAACAGGTGCTCACCAAAGGTTCCTCTCCATTCGAGAAAGAAGTGACCAGGATGTCCTGCACAAACAAAGTTTTGACAGTTTAATAAACTTTTCCCATGTTTATATGATAGAACCAATTAGGAAATGACATTTATAACCCAGGAACAAACAGCATGTTACATAGTGTTATCAATGGCTTTATTTAGTATGCAATTATAGCAATTTTATTTTTCAAAAGCAGCTTTTCGAGCTTTTCTCTGCTCTAGTTGTGTCCTCCGTATTTCCAGGTCCTGACTTTTGTCATTTAGACTGATGAAAAAGAGCAGACCATACAACCTGTCACCAAACCTTGATACCTGCCCAATTTGTTAAAAGTTCAGAAGTACTGTGGTTTTTAATTCCGAATATGTTTTAATGGATTTTAACTGCGAATTTTTAGTGCTGTTTGTGTTTAATTCTATTTTAATGGTTGCATATTTGTATATTTTGAATTTATAGTAATGCTTTTATGTCGAGCTGCTCTGAGTCCCCTTTGGGGAGATAAAGCAGGGTATAAAGTCAGCATGTGAATTAATGAACAAAATAACTAAACTAAGATTTGTGGTGTTGATTGTGGAAAGATGGTTAAAACACAGTGTAAAGGCTAACGTCAGTGCCATGCTGGACCCTAGACTTCATGCTTTGCAAAAGCAAAAGTGCCTTGGTGAAAATCCATACAGAGTGATAGAAAAAGTGTTGATTTCAGTAAAAACAATTCTAGAAGAGGAACCATGTTACTCCATTGCAGCAGAAAAAAGAAATCCATGTGACACCTTAAGGACTGACAGATGTATAATGGCTTAAATGGTTAACGGTTTGGATTCTAGTGAGTGTAGCAAATCCTCTCTTGGCAGATATTTGTGTCCCCCTATTGTGCCCCCCCCCCCATGCAGACACACACTATACAAGGTAGATATAATAATAAGTCACATGTATATGATTGCAATTTCTACCTTGTAAGCATTTGAGCTTTTTGTAGAACTTCTGTATCTTTATTTTTCTCTCTGTATATAGATTATCTGCCAGCTAAAGGATTGATTGTTACAAAATCTAGTTGGCTTATGGAAGCACGCCTCCACAGATCTGTTAGTCTTTAAAATGCTCTTTGTTTGTTTTACGAAATAGTTTCCTTTTGCATGCTTATTTCACATTTGAATCTCCAGTAGTCACCAAGCTAGGTGCGTTGATCAGATCCCCATGTTGACTTGTGACACTGAAATTATTTCTGAGACTCTAGACTTCTCAGGGAATTGCCTACCAGCAGCAAAACATGTTAGCCACCAAGCCGAATTTGTACTAATAATGTTCATACAGTAGAGTCTCGCTTATCCAACCTTCGCTCATTCAACGCTCTGTATTATCCAACGCAGTCTGCCTCCCGCCCAGATCCACAGCTGTTTCAATACATTGCAATGTTTTGGTGCTAAATTTATAAATTCAGTAATTACTACACAATGTTACCATGTATTGAACTGCTTTTTCTGTCGATTTGTCATAAAACATTTGGTGCTTAATTTGTAAAATCATACTGTAATTTGACGTTTAATAGGCTTTCCTTAATTCCTCCTTATTATCCAACATTTTCGCTTATCCAACGTTCTGCCAGCCCGTTTATGTTGGATAAGTGAGGCTGTAATAATAATTATTTATTTATATCCCACCCCATCTCCCCAGAAGGACTCGGGCTGGATTATAACATACATAAATACAATGGACAATTTGTACTGTCAGTAAAATTGAGAAGAATATGATAAGTTTCTCACAAAGGCGAGAGGAAATCTTATCTAGTTCAACACATTTGAAAAAGGAAGGAAAAAATATTTATGACCTTTCATTTGCAGTAAAATAAGCTGGGATACAGTGGCTAAAACCTCATTTTTGTTGGCTGGTTTTAACCCCATTCTGACGACACAAGTTGCCCTTTATTTGTTTAAAACTGCTAAAAGGAGATCAGAGTACATAGATCAGTTTGGGGTGCAGTGTAGGGGAGACGAGGATAGTTGATGCATATATCTATGGATAAGCTACATTGGTTTTAAGTTGATAAATTCCTATATATTTGTATAATAGGACCAGATGTATGTTGTATGTTGTGTTTGCACTGTCTGTTTTTGATAAGGCCAACTGGCTAATCAATAAAATTGTTGTTGTAGTTCAACACATATTATTCTGATAGCTACATCTGTGTTTTGAGCAGTGCATGATTATTTTAAAAATCAATTAAAATGCCAGGATATCACAATGGCTAGCTTTAACTTATTCAAAGATATGTAGTCCAAGTCAGCAGAAAAGGGAAAGTGTGTTGTCTTAAGAGCAAAATATATTTTTAAAAGCTTCTTGATTTAGAAATAAAAGACACAGAGAGAAGGAGGAGTTAATGAAATTGTGGTAAATTAAGCAGAAGGCTTCATAACCTTTAACTATATAAACACAGATGTCCTGCTCCCATGCAGAAAAAACAAGATGGGTTGGGAGTACCAAAGTATTTGATCATCAGATATGAATGTTGCTGCACTGTTCATTGTTTGAGCCAATAATTATGTAATAATGTACACCACAATCCCAAGACCAGTTAATACCTCATTTTCTCAGGAACAAAACATTGTACTTTGAATTCTGGAAAGATGCAGTATGTCCTCCACAGAAGTGCTGCCATGAGAAAAGGTTCTGCATCCTCAGTGTCAACTTAATTTATTTGTAAAAGTTTTTTTCTTCACAGGACCCCTTAAGTTGTACCTAGTTGTGGAAGGAAACAGAACATTATTTTTCATCTTAGCACCTGAAGTTTAAATAGGGACTTAAAGACATATATTGTTTGCATACATTGAGCCCTTTCATCTCCCCTCAACCCCAAATAGCTTCATAAATGGCCTGGAGGAAGAATTAAAAAACCCAAGTCTAACTTAAAAACATACAAGCTTATAAATTCTTACAGGTTTCTGCATTTCTGATGTCCCAAGATATCTCTCAAGCAAGATTTATGTATATTTTAAAAGGCCTTTATTGATAGTTGTTGGAGGAACAGTATGATATTTTCAGTCATAATTATTTCACACCAGGATCAAGGCCTTGGAACATCACATATTTTTCAGGCCTTACAAATCCCATAGAGAGTTGTGGATAGTTAGCTTTTACAGCAGGGGTGGGTGACAGTGGCTTTCCACGTAGTATTGGACTGCATCCTCCATCATCCGTAGCCAAAATAGTAAGTGGTAGAGGATTGTGAAAGTTGTAGTTCTGTAAACTTTGCTCAGCTTGCTCAGAAATTTAATAGATTTGAGCTATTAATGGTTTAGTATTTTAGTGCCAAAGAACTAATGTATAAATATGTATAAATATGTGTAAAATAATGTATAAATATCAGGGACACTTTTATTTGATGTACAGTATGATTCATGTATTCACAAGGAATATGATTCAATTGGAATGGTGATAGTGAAGTCCCCACTTTATGTGACCTCCTTGGAGTGCTGTTAACTGCAGAGTATGAGAAAGGACAGCTGTACACTCTGCACTTGGCCTTCCTGCTCCCCTGTGGTTTACAGAAGGGCAAGGAAAGAAAATGAAGTCAAAAGAAATGGTAGAAAAAGTCTCAGAAAATGTCTGGATTGGAGCCACACCTAATGCTGTGACTCCAATCGAGACTCCACCAGAAAGAGACACAGCTCAATATGGTCACATATCTTCCAGAAAAATTATAACCAATGGTTGGAAATTAAGTTTTTGCCCCAGTTCTGGAAAGGGTTATAGCTTAGTTTTAAACCACATGCAAATAGTACTATCCCATGATTCATTTCCCAGCATTTCCAAATGGAGCTAGAGGCACTCTAGTCTGAAGTCCTTGAGATATTATGACAGACCTTCTCTAATGAGAAGAAGATTCCTATGAGGTTGGCTTGAAAGAGGCAAGACAAGAACAGGAATCTTGTAGTAGACAGCCTCCTTGGTGATGACTCGAAGCAATATGTATTGGAGGGGTGGAGTGTAGTTACGAGAAGCAGGGAACAAGTAATGAGATGTTGACACATGGACTTGTGTGTGCCAGAAGGACTGCTGAGAGAGTCCCTGCCAGTAAACTGCTTCTCTCAGGTGCAATCTTGGCAGTGTTTGAGTGCCAGTCCTATATAGGCTTCTCCACCCTTCAAGGAGTTAATTACTTGGGACCTCTAGCTTACCTGAAAGATTTACTTCTGGACAGGCCCGTAGCCAGGATTTTGATTTGGGGGGGGGGGGGGGCTGAGTGAAAGAGGGTCTAGCCTAGCAAACCTTTTGTATCATTACCCCAATACCCCCATGCATATGGGATATATTGAGTATGGTGATCAGATCATGATATGTATAAACATAACAGTTTAAATAATGCACCAGTAAGGCCTTCTCGTGGACCACCATGAGAATTTCAGGGGGGGTGAAGCCCCTCGAGCTCCCCCCCCCCCCCCCCCGGCCACATGAAGCTTCTGGACATTCCTGTCTGGATCTGTTTCTTTGTATATGTTTCCAAGGGTTAGGCACTGATGAACAGCGAGATAACAATAGAAACTGTAAGAAAGGATATTTACATTCAGATTGGCCCTGCAAATGGGTCCTTTGGTCTCACTTAATTTGTTTAACTTTTTGCTCTGACTTCTTTGAGAATTAATTGGTTTGAAAAGATGAGCTGGCTGTCATGCTGTCAGGTACTAGAAGGCAAACAACTCAATTGGATTTTAAATACATTATTGCAGATGCGCTTTTGCCTGAGATTTTCAAGTGCACTGAATTTTGTTGGGTTTATAAAGATAATTTGTTACCATTAGTGGTGCTGCATGAGCCACTCTACATTCTTAGGGATTAAGCATGTGGTTTTGAACTGAAAGCCACAAGGTAATCCTTTCTCCAGGATAGACCACATTTGAGAGGACTAATTCTGGCTTAATATGCATGAGTTATGTCATATAATCCAGCCCCTTCACTTCTACTTCCCTTGTTTCTTTACATGAGTGAACTGTACTGAGCCAAAACTTTTTGATACATCTGAGCCATGGGACTACATGAGCATCACAGACCTTTCATTCCTTCCCTGTGCTAAATAAGTTGGCAACACACTCAGACACACTGAATCAAGATAGCTGCTCTCACCGGTACTGTCAAGCAGACTTTTCTCGAGTCTGCAGCCAACTAGTTGGCAGCTATACTGTTGTGCATACATGAAGATATAGGCTGAGAGGGGCCAGCAGGTAGTCAAGCAGGGTATCTGACATGATGACACTGCTGGAGTCATATAGTCCGCAGACTCCCGCCTCCCCAGGATGAGTAGTGACCAGGCTGAACATGAGATTTTGGGAGCTGGTTTACTTTAAACATTTTACTCTTTTCAATGCCTGTATTGGAGAATGCCCTGAAGCCATGGTCACTAATCAGCTTTGTGTTTCAGGCAATATTTGTGCAGAGTTCTCAGCCTTAACAGAGACCAGGGACCTCATCACATTGATGAGATCCCCAAATCGATTTGCCACCTCACCAGCAGTGACACCCATGGGGAAACATCACCATGTGGCTTTCCTCCACACCGGCTCCATAATTCCTAATAGAACACAGGAGGCCAAGTGTCATAACACGCTTGCACCCTAGTTGAACCCTGTTGGAAGTGAGCCTGTCTTGTCTGATGGGCATTATGTCCTCTAAATGCACTTTACACTTAGGATTGCTTGTACGCTTTCACCAACACCCCATCTCTCCTCTCTTGTTTATGACTAGCATTATTTTTAAACTTTAATTGCATTTGGCCCAGCCATAGATTTTAAAATGTGTGTTGTATTACTGTTATTGTTATTGCTTTTTTTGTTTATGAGTTTTATTTTAATTGTTTATTGTTGTTGTTATTGCTTGTATTGATGTATTGTGGGCTCAGCCTCATGTAAGCCGCACCAAGTCCCTTGGGGAGATGATAGTGGGGTACAAATAAAGCTTTATTATTATTTATTAATGTGGGGCTCCATCATTACAATGCTGAAAATTACTCGTGTGATGAGGTCATAGGTCTTTTTTCTGTACTATGAGCAAACACAGATTTGGGGGTTTTAAAAACTCTGAGTAGAACAAAGGTATGTTAGAGAGGAGCCCCCAGTTCCGCAGTGGGTTAAACTCCTGTGCTGGCAGGACTGAAGACCGACAGGTCACAGATTCGAATCTGGGGATAGCGCGGATGAGCTCCCTCTATTAGCTCCAGCTCCTCATGTGGGGACATGAGAGAAGCCTCCCACAAGGATAAAAACATCAAAACATCCGGGCGTCCCCTGGGCAACGTCCTTGCAGACGGCCAATTCTCTCACACCAGAACCGACTTGCAGTTTCTCAGGTTGCTCCTGACATGACAAAAAAGAGAGAGAGAGAGAGAGAGAGGAGATGCATGGCTGTGGGTGAGTTTGCCTTTAATGTCAGTCTGTGAGAATTGCCTTTTTCTGTGTATTAATATTTTCAGCTCAAGGGGGATGCATCTAGCCCAGGCTTGGACAAACTTTAACTCTCCAGGTGTTTTGGACTTCAACTCCCAGAAATCCCAGCCAGCTTATCAGCTTTTAGGAATTGTGGGAGTTGAAGTCCAAAACTCTTGGAGAGCTGAAGGTTGCCTATGCCTGACTACTACAACCCCCTTACAGGCTGGAAGATACTGCTGAAGCACCCTCCAAAAAATGACAGTCAACAATAGCCTTTATACAAAGTGTCTGTGCGCTGCACTCACTGGTTAGCAAATAGCTTTTAATAGTAGTCATGCTTTGAAATGAACAAGGCTCAGATGTTGAAGATCCCTAATTCATTCCCTATAAACCAAGCCATGGACTCTTTCCCAGTGTGGGTTTAGACAGAATCCTTCATAGTGTCTTTATGCACTTTGGTATAACACTGTGAAGTTTGTTTGTGTATTGTTTATAGAAGGCAGAAGGAGCATTTGCCTGTCTTCTCCCATGGAAGAAAATGAGGCACAGAATGAGTAGGTGACATTTAAGCGTTTGTGTGACCTTGGTGTGGGAGTTGACAGATTCTGTGCTTCCAGATGCCCATCCTTAATGTTTTACTCCTCTCCTCTTTCATTGTATTACAAGATTCTTTGTGGCCACTTGTGATACCTGCCAACCATTCGGGCAAAAGAGGAATATAACAACAGTATATAGGCATAGACTTGAAATTACTTTCCCGTATATGTGTGTTGGTTGGGGTATTTTTATAGAGAAAACTGACTGATAAATGCCTTAAATAAAAGTATGGTCAGCCTTGGAGAGCACTTTGTTGAATTAAAAAAGGAAGATATCTTATCAGTTTACTATACTTGTGAACTGCATTCTCTATACAGGTTATATTCATGTATGTATGTATACAGCAGTTCTTGATATCGGTTTGAATTATTTCCTTTTCTAGTGCAATTAAGGTGAAACAGCAAGAGAGAAAGCTGGAACATACTGAATAGAAACAATCCCCTAGACAGTTGTGTACTTTAGCATAGTTCACTGTCTGTGGGAAAGTTCACACTATGTGAATTAAGCAGGGAACTGATGACCCAACGCTTTATCTGTTCTGAGGATAGTGGCTCTTCTTTTTTGTCAGACCAATCTTTCTGGGTCAGTTTCTCTTGAACACAAGAGGCCCAGTAAATTTATATTCTCACTGCCGTTTAAAGACTGTAATCTCAGATTTTATTTTTTCATGGGTTTGGTAACACACTTGAGCTATTTGCTCTACAGGTATAGAGCAAACAGCACGTTATTTCGCTTGTTCCTGTGTGCTGAACTAGATCGTGCAGTGGATGTGTCTGTTTATGCTGCTTATACTATTGGTTACTGTTGAAGTTCAGTTCTAGGGTTGAGAGAAAGACTGAGAAACAGCCTTTTCATTATTTCCTCTTTAACATTCTGTGCATCGCACCCTTCATCTCAAGGCAAACCAATACAGAGGCACATTTAAGATGACTGATGACTATTCAAATCTCTGAGTTGGATTCTGTTTTTCCTCTGCCTTGCTCCAATTCAATGTACTATAATACATTGTGATTCTCTATGAACTTTAAATATAGAGAAACTTCTTGTCATTTTTACAAGATTTAATGCGAGCACACAAATTCTTCACTGAAAAAAATGTGTAGCAGTTGGATGGTTTAGAGCAGTGGTTCCCAACCTTTATTTGACCAAAGGCCACTTTGACCAGGGCCCACTTTGAACAGGGTTCATTTTGACCAGGACCCACTTGACCAAGACCACTTTGACAAGGGCCAACTTTGATCAGTGCACTCTTTCACCAGGGACCACTTAACCAGGCCCACTTGACCAGGGCCCACTGTGACTAGTGCCTACTTCAACAGGGAGCATTTTGACTGGGGACCACTTTAACCAGGGACCACTCTCCAACATTAGTACCAAAAGGTGTGAGGCTTGTCAGCTCTGCAGAAAGGAGCAGAAATAAAATAAAATAAATAAAGAGGAAGAAGGTTTGCAGCCCAGATTTTCGTTCTCATGACCCACAGCTGGGCCCACAGGTTGGGAACCAGTTTTAGAGGGTTCTAGAAAATAGAAATAATGTGTAATTGTTACTGCCTGATGGTCATTTGGTACTAGTATAACATTGTTCCTTGTCTGGAGTAATTATAAAGTAGGCAGGGAAACTGTGAAGGACAAATCTCTCCTCCATCCTTTCCCGAGAGTATATTTGTACGTGTTATGCAGAATTCATTATTTAGTATTGTTTATAATATCCCACTATGTCCCACAATTTTTGTTCCTGGGTTATAAATGTCATTTGCTAATTGGTTCTATCATAGAAACATCGGAAAAGTTTATTAAACTGCAAAAACTTAGTTTTTGTGGGAAAGCCTTCAGCACATTTTGCTTTGGGTTTTCAACCAATATCTCAGAGTCTCAACCAATTTAACATAGTTTGTGGCAGCCACAAAAATGATGTTTCTGGATTATAATAACTACTTTCAAAGTAAGTATCACACAATTAAACAGGAAATAACACTTTCAAACCAGGAACAGAATTTTCTTCAAAATTTGTTACATAGTGTTATGGCTCTGGAGGCCAGGGTTCAAGTTCTCACTAAACCTTTGAAACCCTCTGGGTGACCTTGGGCAGTGTGTCTCACTCTCCCAGCAGCAGAAGGAAGTCATGGCAAAATCCCCCCTGAACAAATTTTGCCAGAAAAACCTGTGGATAGGTTTGCCTCAAAAGTTCCAGAAATCCAAAACGACTTGAAGGCAAACAGCAGTGTTGTATTACAAAATGTAGCAGTCAGAGGATCCGTTAAGATTTACATTGTGGGAAAGCTCTAGGCCAGGGGTCCTCAAACTTTTTAAACAGAGGGCCAGGTGAAAGTCCCTCAAACTATTGGAGGGCCGGATTATAATTTGAAAAAAACATGAATGAATTCCTATGCACACTGCACATACCTTATTTGTAGTGCAAAAAAAAAAACCCTTTAAAATAATACAATAATTAAAATGAAGAACAATTTTAACAATTATAAACTTGTTATTATTTCAATGGGAAGTGTGGCCCTGCTTTTAGCTGATGAGATAGGATTGTTTTTGTTGTTGTGTGCTTTCAAGTAATTTCAGACTTAAGTTGACCCTGAGCAAGGGTAGATTAAATGACCTTGGAGGGCCGTATCCAGGCCCCGGGCCTTAGTTTGAGGACCCGTGCACTAGAGGTGCAAAAATGCCATGCTTAGAGAGTTGAACTTATTTTAAAAAATAGATTTACTGTTTCTGGAAAATGGGGTATAGTAGTTTAAAACAATAACTGTTGATTCAGCTATAATGAATTTGTATGTTTTGCAATAGTATGTTCTCTGATGGAATTCAGGTCCACTCAAGCTTAATAAACTAAATCAAGAATTAATGTATATGGCATTTTGCCCTGTTAATGCAGAACTAATGCTTTAATCCTACTTTAGGCCTAATAGTGTTCTAATGTGAAAACAATTACGTTTTAGGTTGTAGTCAGTTCATAATCTTTGGGTTTTTTTGTTTGTGTTTGATTTTTGCAGGAACTTGTTTCCGTCAAATCTCATCGCTGCAGCCTTTCGATCGGTAATGCCTATTTTATTTTTATATTTTCATTTGGACCAAAATGTCTGGAATGTTTCACAAAAAGATCCTCATTTGTTCTAAAGAGATGTTATCTTATATAAATAAAAATGTAATGTTCATTTGTGGGATTAACAGAACTCAAAAACCATTGGATGAATTGACACCAAATTTGGACACAAGACACCTAAAAACCTAATGTATGTACTTCACTAAAAAAAAGATTTTGTCATTTGGGAGTTGTAGTTGCTGGGATTTATAGTTCACCTACAATCAAAGAACATTCTGAACCCCACCAACGATGGAATTGAACCAGACTTGGCACACAGAACTCCCATGACCAACAGAAAATATTGGAAGGGTTTGGTGGGCATTGACCTTTGGTTTCGGAGTTGTAGTTCACCTACATCCAGAGATCACTGTGGACTCAAACAATGATGGATCTGGACCAAACTTGTCACTGATACTCAATATGCCCAAATATGAACACTGGTGGAGTTTGGGGAAAATAGAATCTTGACATTTGAGAGTTGTAGTTGCTGGGATTTATAGTTCACCTACAATCAAAAAGCATTCTGAACCCCACCAACGATAGAATTGGGCCAAACCTCCCACACAGAACCCACATGTGGGCCACAGCAACTCATGGCAAGGGACAGCTAGTCTTTGCTATAATTTTAGAAAAACACATACACATTCATATGTATAATCAAGGCAACTCATCATGTACTTTCTATATGCCATAGTAAATAACCCTTCAGATTCTGCCCTGGTGACCCATGCTGTGATTGTAAGAAAAAAAGTGGGCAATATGCCCCAACCTGGAAAGTAACTTTTGGGCTACCAGTATCTTGCAACCAGTGTGGACACTCCAAAAAAGAAATATGTTGAATTTGAATGAACCATAGAAAATGCACTTGCAAACTAGTATTTTTTCAAGTGGAAGGTAAAGGTATAAGTGAATTCTGAGTGATTTTTCTGAAAAAGTCCAGTTCATATATATTTTCCATTAAGTTGGTATGCTTTCCATTCTTTGCATTGAAGCCCATACCATTATCAAGTGCTGTTTGATTATTTATCTTTTCCATTGGCACAAGTGTCATTTATTCCCTCCTCAAGCCCCTACAGTTGATTCTTCTGCCTTTTCACCAAATTCATAGTCCTTATGCAACTCTTTTGTGATCATTCACTGTCCCACACAATCTAGTTAGTGACTACAGCCAATTTTCTGGACTGTAGAAACACAAACCCAAAAGTTGACAGGCCATAATCTGACTAGCCAGGCATATTGCTGTGTCCTGAAAACCCTGGTCGGTTAAAAAAAATCCTGTCCTGCATTGGCCTCTTTTCTTTTAATTTTGTTTTTGTTATTCATGTAATAAGATCCAGGATTTCATTCAGAGGCTTCCCACTGTGTTCACACTGTCCTTATTAATTCAACACAGGTGCCTTAACAAAAATGTCAGTAAGTGATACCCTTTTTAAACAAAAGAGCCAGGCAAACGATTTAGTTAGCTGGCAACATCTACTGCACTTAAATAGGACTGAAATAGGAGCAAAATGTGGTACACACATGGGAACCAAGTCCACTGAGTTCAGATGGTTCTACTGCTCTCAAAGCTTTTTAAGGACAGCCTTCATTTTTATGTAGCTATGGCTTTGATCTTGCCCTTAGTCTACAATTTTAACTGGTGGGTAAGTCTTATGAGTACACCTGGTACATTCCCATTTTTTGATAATAGAACAACTTGAATATCTTTGTGATCTCTGATTGGCCATGCATGGCCCTGCTTCTAAAGTGCCAAAGGGTAGCCTTAAAAAGAAGCTAAAATGGGTTTGGGGAGAAATCTTTGTCCCAAAACTCGACCATTTGGACATGGCAATGTTTGACTGCCCCTTTCTCTTTCTGTGTACAATGGTAAAGATTAAATGGCTGGATGCCTTTATTCTCCCTTACGCAGACCAAAATGCCACTCTCCCCCCCCCCCCATAGATGTATTCTTACACACCGAATGTAAGCATCATTACTCATCATGCACAAGCAATTGGACCGCATTCAATAAGATGACACTAGTGTTAAGAGAACTTCATAGAGGTTTCAGGAAATAAGAGCCTTAAGTTGAGAAAGCATCTCTTTTTTCAGGAAAATGTATGCTTGAGCTCTTATTTTAACTGTATCATCTTACTAGAGTGTGTTGTAGTTTTCAAGATTACATCTAAGAAGCTTTGGGTGCCTCTTCCTAGATTGTATAACATTGATCTTGTATACAGCACATCAAATGTTAATTTTTTTTTGTTCTTCACTTCCAGTATGCTACTGACTATAAAGCAATAGTTAGAAATGCAACTACTGGAAATGGTACGATTGAAAAGGTAAGCAGTGCTTCTTTATTTGTCTTATTCATTGCCAACAAGTTTTAGATTAAATTTTTTAATGTATTTACAGTACATATAATAAATAAATAAATAAAATTATTTGTATCCACCTTCTCTCCCCAAAGGGATTCAGGGCAGCTTACAACAAGCAACAAATACAATAAATAATATCACAATAAATAATAAACAACAATAGCATTAAACAGTAGTTATTTGAGCAATCTTACAGCTTGTCCAGAAATTAGTCCCACATTGCTCAGTTCAGTAAGATGTACTCCCCGGAAAATGAGCACAGGAGTCCAGGCTCAGGGAATACTCAGATTTGTCATTGATACAAATGCGCACAGGAGAAAAGCATGTAGGCAATCTCTAGGCTTTAGATTTTAGAAACCATGGTTTCTCCAAACTAATAATACATTTTGGGAATAAAATCGGATTTCTTTATATCAGTGGTTCCCAACCTTTTTTTAGACCAGGGACCACTTTGACCAGGGTCCACTCTCCAACATTAGTACCAAAAGGGTTATGAATCAGTTTTTGGTCAATTTTAGATTCAGTTTGGGGTGCTGATTCAGAAATGTGCATTGGATCGACCATATCAGCTCTAGTTTCTGATACAGAATATATGCCGTGGTCAGTGATTAGGAAAGTGATTAGCATGAAAGGAGCAGAAATAAATAAAATAAAATACTGAAGAGGAAGGAGGCTTGTGGATCAGATTTTTGCCCTCGCAGCCCAGTGGTGCTCCATGGCCTACAGGTTAAGAACCTGTATCATCTATTCCAGCTTTATATCATCTATTCCACTGTCTGTTGGTTCCCATTACATATTGGAATTCTCAAAATGCATAAAATAACTTCTACATCTCTCAAATAGTATATAGAATACTTTATCAAAGTATTTCTTTTTTGTTCACAGTATATCATAGATTATAAAGCAGCAATAAATGCTAATCTTGGGAATGCCACCATTGAAAAGGTAAGCAATGCTTTGTTTCCACTTTAATTTTTTTGCAAATATGATTTACCTTACAATTAATCTTCAAAATGCTTAAAAATTAAAAAAAATATTGTCAGGGAATGTGATGAAGGACTGACAAAAACATGATGCAGGAAAAAAAGCACAAATGCCATCTTTTGCAGTAATCTGAAGCTTTTCTTACAATCAAATGTTTTTGGACAATACTCATTTTATAATTCTCCAGTTTTTGTTGCTCAGTGAAGCATTGACCTGTCAGGGTTTAAGGAAGAGAAAGTCCATTGCATCAGCTGTTGTGAATAAGTACTGCTTAGGCCTTGTTTATATAGCCAAAATGTAGACAAGTGGTAGAACAAAGTGAAAATAGTATTAAAAAATTCAGTTTCACTACCTCTGAGGATGCTTGCCATAGATGCAGGCGAAGCGTCAGGAGAGAATGCCTCTAGAACATGGCCATATAGCCCCAAAAAACCTACAACAACCCAATTTTCAGTTTGATTCTGCCTGTTAAAATATTGAGCTGCAAACCACAAGGACAAAGTGTCCAGAGCTGGACTTGTTTTTGAAATACAAATACTCATGTGTGCACACACTCATATACATTTTGAAACCACTTCCCTCCCTTTTGTTTTCTCTCATAAGATTTCAGTGTGCCTTTTGGACCTGAAACAATGTGGACTCTTCTCTTTCTTCAAATTCCACCCTAGGATTGGTGTGTCATGAGATTCTTTGTGTACCTTAGAAACCCAGCGTGAGATGTGGCTGGCTAACAGTGATGCTTTTGAACTGTTGTCCTTTCTAGTAGTTAAATATTTGGTTTGATTTCTAATTCCAACTAATTTTGGATTTTGGACAGTCTCTAAAAAGTTGAGCAAGATGTCTCTAAGTGTCTCCTCTTGGACATATTAATGTTGTGACTGGCACTATTTAGATCCATTTGGATAATTTTAAGGTTTTAAAAAATAAGAGCATTTACCTGGTCTCTTCTGAGGCATAGACCCATGTCAGTGCTTGAATTCGTGTTTCTTAGCAGAGCAGTCGTCCACCAATAGTCACTCATCTCCACAACATGGTATTTCACAATGTCTTGATTTCAGAACCTGTATGAGCCACTTATTTCACTGGGTGGACAAGATGCAACCTGCCAGATTGTTAAATCGTAATGCGATGAGCTCTAGCTAGCAAAGCAAATGGTAAAGCATGATGGGAGTTGCAGCTCAACATCATCTGGAATGCTGCACTTTCTCCCTTTGCATTAGGGCTTGCTATTACTCCAATTTATTTTAATTAGGCTTGATCAGGTGGGCTACCTCTAGTCAGTGTATAGCAAGGAGAAGTATACAGTCCTGAATTTCTGACTGAATTTCTGAATTTCTGTTTATTTATTTATTTATTTATTTACATTATTTCTATCCTGCCCATATCAGCCTGAAGGCGACTCAGGGCGACATACAAAGTTGGCACAATTCAATGCCATATATAAATACATACATTGATAAAAAGCAAAAAAGAAACATTACAATACATTTAGAAGGATCAAAACAATAATACCATTTTTAAAATTGTATTATTTATTAGTTTTATTGAGCATAAAACAGACAAATACAATTATTAGATAGCATTACACAGAATATGTGATGCTTCAGCCTGATTGTTGCCATTAGTCTTTTAATAGATCCTTCTCATCCAGTCATCTTTCACTGCCTTGAGATGAGATAATTAAAATGAAAAGGATGTGTCATCATTCAGTGGAGGCTGGGAGAAATGGCTTGTTGAAAATGGCTACATGTTTTGTAAAACATGTGAAAAGCCAGTCTCTTTTGCAAAGTTCCAAAAGTGTGGTCACCCAGTTGGTACTGACAACTGCCCTTAGCTGCTCTCCTTTGAGGTGGAGCATGAAGGGGGGGAAGCCTCTGCTACAATTTTCCTAGAATTGTAGAAAATTAGAAGTGCAAAAGGTTCTCTTGCTTTCTGTGAGGCAGTTGAGAGGGACCACTCTTTCAGGTTGTCTGAGGGCCAGACTGGAAGAGGGTAACTTTTCACTTGTAGACACTTCTTTGTGTCAAGCTCGGCTGGAGACATTCAGGGACAGCAGTGGTTCCTTTTAAAGGTTACCTTCAGAGCCCAATACAAAGTTTGTGGACATATAGGTCTTGCTCAACCACCCCTAATTTCCAGGAGAAGAGAGGTCAGCACCATCGGACATTTCATAAGTTCCTCTTTCTTCTGGAAAAATGATTAGAGCAAGAAAAGGTCCTGAAATGTGCCAAGAGATAAGTGAGACATTGATGAATTTGAGGTAATGGGAGTGACTTGGCCACAAATAAAGACGGGGTAGAAAATGTGTAGACCCCAATTATAAATTAATCTTTGGGGACATGTATAGCTCTTTGAGCTAGAGATGTCTTTTATTCTTCAGCTTATTATAGGAAAAAACTACCGCTTCTTTGATCCTTTGTTTTGACACCACTTGGTTTCATGATGCAGTATTTGAAACATGAAGAACTTCTTTGTTTCATATGATTTTATTCGAATGTGTTCATCAAGAATTACAGTGTTAGGGTTTTCTCTTCTCGGGGTACTGTAGGGCTTTTTATTTCCATTACTTTTATTTATTTGGAACCAACCAAAACATTTCCTGCACCTGATTCCACTGGTGCCTATTCAGACATCAGCTATAATAATTTCAGGGGGTGAGGAGGAGGCTTCTTCCTTATGCAGCTATTCAGTGAAGTCCAATAGAAGCAATCTCAAAATTCAGTTTAAGCATTGTGTGTGAAAAGAGCATTCATTAGTCTTGAAAAATGCTGTCTTGGCATTGATTTTTTAAATGGAAGAATCTGAGTACAGTCTTTTATCCTTGTCCTCTATAAAAACAAACTTCATAAATCTGCAAACTGATCGTAATCTGATACGTGGATCATGTATAAACAATTGGAATTATGTTGCATTTTATATGCTCTCACACATGAGAAAAATAACTTCAGCTACTCCACAGAAAGAGAGGAAATGTACAAAGTATACTAATGTGCTGGACACTACTCCAAATTTGGTCTAAATAAGGCTGATCAAGGCAGAATTATTCTTTATGCTGTGTTTACAGACTGAATGGTTAAGTGGACAAGCCTTATACAATGTGCTTGATTTTTTATTTATTATTTCTGTTGTTATATTGTGTTGTCCTGTTGTGTTTTTATGGTTTATATTTTAACTGATTTTAATTTTTTATGGTTTCATCACCTTTTTGTTGTTTTTTTTTAATGTCTGGCCAATTTTTTTAAAAATGTTAGTTATCTCGAGCTCAAAATTGGAAAGGGTTTTGGAAAGTGAGTGAGAGAATACATGTTGAAATGCTATATTTCTTCTCCACCTTGAACAAAATATGCAATGTAGAAGTAATTTTTCACCAGTCACCTCTATATGAAAGCAATTCAAGTTACATTTGTGTAGTTATATCTGCTACTACTTTGCATTAAAACAACCATTACGACTCATCCTTCTCTTTTTTTCAAATAATGTAGGTCATTTATAATGTTTCTGGCATAGCTGCATATGGCATCACAGAAGTTCTGCTTCTTATTTTTAAGATTTTGGCTAATAGAGGATTCACCATTTCATTCTTCTGAAAGTCATTGCTTCTGTTGAAGATTTGCTATTTCTAGTTTTAATAATTTTACAATATTTTGTATGCTATTTTCACCCATTCTGTAGCTTTCCACAATTAACACCATGATTAAAAGAGAAAAAGCAAAAGCATCTTGCGGATCTAGGTTCATTTAAGACACATGACCTTATGACTATTTCTTTATTTCAGTTTCCAGTTGGCACCGAGACTGAAGGGATGAATATCCTGGGACTTGTCCTTTTTGCTCTGGTTTTGGGGGTAGCCTTGAAAAAGCTCGGTCCTGAAGGGGAGGAACTCATTCGTTTCTTTAATTCATTCAATGAAGCCACCATGGTCTTGGTGTCCTGGATTATGTGGTAAGTGTTCTTTCAAACAATACACTCTGAAATACTTCTGCCCTACTCATTACTAACACTATCTGTCAAGTCAGCCTAAGGAGGACTCCAAAATATTTGGCATTTTACTTGAACATAAAATTATCTGCTCACTTTCTTTGTTTCAGCTATACTGACCATTTAAGTCAGTGTAGATTTAGATCAGCCGTGTGGTACTACACAATTGTTTGATTTGCTTTGTTTATTGCTGTGTTATGTTTTCTATTGTATTGTGTTTTGTGGCTTCGGCCCGTGTAAGCCGCATCGAGTCCTTCGGGAGATGCTAGCGGGGTACAAATAAAGTTAATAATAATAATAATAATAATACTACACACCTCACAGGGTCTGTCTGGGATAACGTAAGACAAGGCCATCTTGTCACACATTACCCAAAGTCAGGAGAAATTCCTAATTATGCCCCAGAATTCAGATTTTCCACTGACTTAGGGGCAATGAGGACAGTTAGACTGGTTCTCAACCAGAACCAAGTGCAGTTGTCCCAACTGCCATCACCCATCTCGAGTGGCCAGGGGACGGGGATTTCCATCCCTGTCATCCCTTCTCTTCTGTGTTGTGGTCTCCAACCATGAAAGAGCACCTGCCTTTTCCCCATCGCTTGCTCTGATGCCAGCCAGAGTGATGTGGAATGTTGTCATGAGCAAGGATTCCCATCACTCTGAATGATATCAAAGCTGAGGTTTACGTAAACAAAAGCAAAATAAGCCAAAAAACATATTTCATTCATAAAGAAAACTAAAGTCTCAAGTCTTTCAAAGTCCAGTCAGAGTGGCAGAACTGCAAAACACAAATTGATAACAAGGTGATGCCATGGTCAAGAGTACAATTAATGAAGACAAGCCGAGGAGTGCAAATTCAGGTCAGGAACAACAACAAACAATAGCCAAGGTCACAGACCAAAAGTCAAATGCCAGGAGTTCAATTATCAGGGTGCATCAGTCAAAGGCCTGCTATCCAGGAATACAAACCACAGTTAGATCAGAAGTCAAGGCAGAAATTCAGGAATGCAAACTGAAGTCAAAGTCCATAAAGCAGAGGCAGAAATTCAGGAATACAAACGGTCTGAAGCAAGACTACAAGGAAACCAAGGTCAGAATCCAGAAATCCCATCAATCTATACAATCTTAATGAGATGCTAGAATTTAGAGCCATTCAAGTTCAACTGGGAACAAAAAGGTAATAAATTGCATAGGGAACAAAATCCAGTTTTAGTCTTTAGATCTGAGGCAGGCAGGGACTGATGGGGAAAGAGAATTTTTCAATCAGAGGCTTGATAGTATGATAGTGCCGTAGAGGTAAGCTAATGCCGTATTTCATTGTATAATAGCCCCCCCCCCCCCTTTGTTGGGAAGGTATCAGAATTGTATTTTTGGTTTTCTCACATAATAGTCACACCCGTGACTCAGATATTCTTCTTGGGAAACATCTATACTCTAGCTTGACATACAGAGATAATGTGTTTTATATAAATATATATTATAAGGAGCAGTATATTACATCTTCTTTCCACTTTTTTTTTTTACAAAACAGACAAAAGCTTATCAGTATCTGCTTGAGTGCTCCCTTTCAGGAAAACTGACACCATGGCATGAATGTGTGCTTGAGTGCATTTTCAGTGTTTAGAAATGAAATCTGAGCCAGTGAATACAACCTCTCTCTCTCAATTTAGACTCACTTATATCTTTAGTACTCCTCAGATAAGAATTACTGGAGTGCACAGGGGATCGGTAGTTGCTATTATGTAGGCGCCATGTCAGCTGTTGTATATTTCTTATTTGGAAAAGAGAAGTGTTCCTTCAAAGTCCATCTTACCCAGTAACCAGAATGTGGCCTGACTTCTTCAATATGTATGCCTGTGGATAGGGAGATCACATTATTTCTGATGTAGTGTATATTGTCAGTTTAATGATAAAGCTGTATATGTTGTAGCCAGAAAAGGGTTGCAGCCTTGTGTTTCAAACTGGGGGTGGGAGTGGAAGGAATGCCAGGGACTGTAGGATACTGGAGAACTGGGTAGAGAGGGCTTTTTTTGTGGAGGTCTTACCTTGATCAGCAGTAAAGAGTTCCAAAGGATCTATGGTAGTGTGTTTGGATCTATTGGATCAAAAACTAGGCTCCTGTAGAGACTCTGCACTTGTGCCACTGATGGCTGTCTTTATCTATAATTGACTTGCATGTGGAAATGTCCTTATGTGAGCGGTCCCCTGTATCCATCTACAGTGCTTCTGGTTTTCACTGTCCAGCACCCTCCATCCTATCTGCCATTATGACGAGCAGCATCAACAGAGCCTGCCACTCTATTGGCTCTACAGGTCTCTGGTGAAAGCTCTACCCAAGCTTACCTCTGGAAACCAGCATACCTTATTTCCCATCACTTTGGAATCAATAGGAAAGAAATGATAAAGAGAGGAATGGCAGCAGAAGGCAGCTTAAGGGTCAACTGCTCTCACCACCTTCTAACCAGCATGAGCTTAGAAAATGATTGTTCCTCCCCATGCAGACTCTTCTCCCCATAAGATAGCAATGTAAACTAGCTGAATGTTTCCACTAAAGCCAATGAGCTTTTTTTTAGCCTTGACTTAATTTTTCCTGACTTACCCTGAACCAGATGTGTATGTATTGGGCCTTAATTTTTCTGCTTGGATTAATATATGATAATTATAAATTAACTTAAAATACCTTGGAGAAACTGCCATAGCACTGCTTTGCACAGCCAATGTCCTTCTAAGTGGTTTTGGTTACATCTGAAACCCGACGAATAGATTATATCCTGAATTGTCGAAGGCTTTCATGGCCGGAATCACTGGGTTGTTGTAGGTTTTTTCGGGCTATATGGCCATGTTCTAGAGGCATTTTCTCCTGATGTTTCGCCTGCATCTATGGCAAGCATCCTCACCTCACTACTTCTGAGGATGCTTGCCATAGATGCAGGCGAAACATCAGGAGAAAATGCCTCTAGAACATGGCCATATAGCCCGAAAAAACCAACAACAACCCAGATTATATCCTGCCTAAATGCAGAGAGCTCAAGACACACAAATGTTGTTTATAACATTGAACCCATTTACTTTTCTCCTGTTTGATTCTCCTGTCTGGTTTATTTGCCAAACTCCATCTTCCTTCTTGATAATAGTATTTAGGATTACAGTTAAGGTAACTTGGGGCAATGGTGAACCATCAGGGAATTGCCTTGCTCCTCTGGGCCACCAAGTGAGGATACACATTTCAGGACAAATAGCACTGAAAGGGGATTTTTGTGTGTGGGGAACCTTTAAAGCATCGGCTTACATTATTGCCCATTCTCAGCTAGCTCCAGGGCTTCCTGGTTTGGCATGAAGATTTTTGCACATAGGTTGTTCTTGTGCATTATCAGTGTACCCAAAAGCCAAGAGTGATGGGAGGAGAATAAAAAGAAAGACTGGGGAGGCACGTATTATGGGATTTGTAGCAAGGCAAGAAACCAAGTGCCAATATTGTAAGTCACGAGACTTCTTTCACACAAAGCACCATCTTATAGGACTAAGGAAAAAATCCCCAAGGTGTCATGGAGTCTTCTAGAAGCCTTTGGATATGACAAATTATTATTATTATTATTATTATTATTATTATTATTATTATTATTAACTGCGTTTCTATACCGCTTTTCTCACCCCTGGGGGAACTCAAAGTGGTTTACAACACAATAAATGGCAAATTCAAAGCCTCACATATATACAAAAGTATCACATATCCAAGTCAGTAACATATAACTATAGAAAATAACCATTAAAACTATAAAAACATCAAGCATAGACATAAGCGTGAAACATATTATTGTTGCATTAACAATGTAGACCCGTTCTCTCTCCCCCTCCCCAACTCTCTCTCCATAGAGTTTCAGCCTTTCTTTTTATACCCTCTCTGCTCCCCCCCCCCCCCCCCCCAATACCATCAGACAAAAATTATTTAGGTACAGATTGAATATAAAATGGGGAAGGTAAAAAAAAAAAAACATGTCCTGGGTCTTCTTGCGGGATGGTAAATGTCATATGGGGTCCTTGGGGCAGGTGAAGGGAGAGTCTTATCTAATGATGGTAGTAGGCTACTGATCATAAAAGTCCAGAGGAGCATAGATTTTATCAGTAGTGGTGTCATAAGTCAGGTGTGAGCTATCACTTGCCAGTAAACTGAGGATGGGGAGGGGCACTGAAGTGTAGCTGCTGCCGAGGAGAGTTGGTGTGTAGGCTTCACTTTCCACTCTGGAGGAACCAAAGTCTTCTGCTGTCCTTTTCACGTCCTCTTTGCTGGCAGCTGGTGGGAGGGGGCAGCGAGGTAAAACAAAGCCATGTAAAACTCATTGTGATACTCCATGGGGTGCAAGACCTAATGGTAACTGTAACTAAGGGTGTGTTTTGACAGCTGCCAGGCCATTGTAAAATGTCTTGTCCCCACACCTTGAGTTTGGGTTGCCATATATAATAAAGATCAAAGGATATCTGGGCAGGGTGGACGAACAATCACACCACTGCCACCAATATAGCGAAATTAAAGGCTGATCCTATGTTGAATATACAAGTGACTGAATGTTCTTGGTAGTATTAGCCGCCACCACCTCAGAATTAGTGGCCTGAGGAACCAAAAGTGTGAATGTGTTATAGGTAAGGGGTGTTTGAGTTCTTGATCTTTTATGGCTTTCTCACTAGCTGACTGGACTTTAAAATGGGTTTGACAGAATGAGTTCTGAGGAAATGGATAGATTGAGGCATACACCAGTTAAAAGTTAACTAGAAAGAGTTTATTGAACTTTATATTAACAACAACTCATAGAAATGAGAGGTACAGAAGCGTGATTCAGTTGCAGAAACTTGGTTACTTAAATAAATAGTTCCCCTGACAGAAAAGCTTTTAACAACCGTGAGACTCCTTAAACATACTGTTCTAACTTTAGACACAGTATCCTTGGAGAACAGATCCCTATCTGTCTCCACCACAGGGTAGTAAGCTCTGGAGACAAATCTTTCTTTTACTGGCTCTCACAGCACAGTAAAATCCCAGCCTTTTGTCTCAGCCTACTCCCTAAACTTAAGGCTCACTAAAAGCTCTTCTTTTTCTGTCAGATCCCTGCTGTAACTCCCTATCTTAAAAATCACAACCTTCTCTGTCTCAAGTCAAGACCCTTCTCTCCACTGTGTCAAAACTGGCAGCTTATTTTCCCTCTCTAAACCAACTCCTCCCCCAATTGCTATACCCAATCAGGAGTCAGCTTGACTCCTCCTCCTGCTCTGCCTACCCTCCAAGATGACAGCCACTGTCATATAGGCTTCGGCTTAGCCGTCTAAAAGGTAGTTTTCTTTACACCATATTATCTGGTTAGCTAGATGTTGTCCACTTGTTCTTTTCCATAATAGTTTCTGGGCCCATTTCTCTCACGGCCAGTTCTGATCCGCTTCTAAACCCTCATCTGCTCTTCTGTGACATCAAAAGTTCACAGTCCTGGTCGCATCACAAGGGTTCTGATTATTTCTGATTATTTATTGAAACCAAAACTGGTGACATGGAAATGCCAACTGAATATTTAGCACCATGCCTGCTCCTTCTGAAGAAGTTGTCTTCCACAATTACCCTAAGCAGTGTTTTTTTCAGAAACCTTTTAATCATCTGCTTTTCATCTTTTTGATTAAGATCACATTATTGAAACCAGTTAAAAGCTGTGACATTGGAATGACTTGCTCTGAGTCTGGCAGAGGTTGAAGTATTTGAAAGGGGGAAGAAAAGGAGAGATATTGGTCCCGAAGCATGAAACAAATCATTTGAAAAACATGACGTTTGAAACCAGGATTTTATATTAGCTGTAATTATGGATTTGTAACAGTGCAACTTAAGGCTTTTACTCTCGAATAATTCATGTATTGTGATAGGTGATGGGTTTTTCTCTCAGACCTTATACTAAGCCAACACTCTAAATGAATCAGTCACCACATAATCCTCCCCTTTGTAGATTATGGGCACACAACTTGGCTCCCTAATGAAGAGAAGTGCTTTGTATAAAAACTGCCCTGCACAAAGATTAAAGGATCAAACAATTAAACTCAAAATTTAGGATCAGAAACAACCAGACCGTTAAATTGTATTCTCACTGCCTTAAGTTCTATGTCAGGGAAAAGTTGGGATATAAATACAACACAAACTAATGTTTAATGCTGATGTTTGTACAGGTATGTTCCTTTTGGCATTATGTTTCTTGTTGGAAGCAAGATCGTGGAAATGGATGATATTGTCGTGCTGGTGACGAGTCTTGGAAAATATATTTTTGCTTCAATTCTGGGCCATGTTATCCACGGAGGGATCGTTTTACCACTTATTTACTTCGCAATCACACGCAGAAACCCTTTCAGATTCCTGTTAGGACTTATAACACCACTTACAACTGCCTTTGCTACTTGTTCCAGGTAGGTTGATTTTTGCTTTCATTTATGAAAGAGGAGTAAGTTACTATTCTGAATTATTACATTTTAGACTCATGCCTTCCTGATGTCTCTTCATAGTTTTTATGCATGAGAAAGGACTTTTTAGGGAGAATAGTACCCTGGTTCTCTAAGGATGCATCTGTACTGTAAAATTGATGAAGTTTATTTATTTATTATGTATTTATTTAAAACATTTATATTCCGCCCTTCTCACCCCGAAGGGGACTCAGAGCGGAGCACAACATATACACGGTAAACATTCAATGCCGGGACACAAATTCACATACAATACACAAACATTAAAAACATTTATCAAAATATTAAAATACACCATTTAAAATCATCCTAGTCATCTGCATCAAGTCTAATTGACCTGGTCATCTTTCCTATTGACACTTTATCACCCTGTCCCAAAAGCTTGGTCCCACAGCCAAGTTTTTACCATTCTTCTAAAGGACAGGAGGGAGGGGGCTGACCTGATCTCACCAGGAAGGGAGTTCCATAGCCGGGGAGCAATCACCGAAAAGGCCCTGTCTCTCGTCCCCACCAATCGTGCCTGTGACAATGGCAGGACGGAAAGCAGGGCCTCCTCGGAGAATCTTAATCTCCATGATGGTTCATAGAGGGAAATGCGTTTGGACAGGTAATTTGGGCCGGGGCCGTTTAGGGCTTTATAGGTCAAAGTCAACACTTTGAATTGTGCCCGGTAGCAAACTGGCAGCCAGTGGAGCTGGTGTAACATGGGAGTTGTATGCTCCCTGTATGCCACCCCAGTTATTAACCTGGCTGCCTCTCATTGGACTAGTTGAAGCTTCCGAGCAGTCTTCAAAGGCAATCCCACGTAGAGTGTGTTGCAGTAGTCTATCCTAGATGTAATGAGAGTGTGGACCACCGTGGCCAAGTCTGACTTCCCAAGGTACGGGCGCAGCTGGCACACAAGTTTCAATTGTGTGTACGCTCCCCTGGCCACCGCTGCAACCTGGGATTCCAGGCTCAGTGATGGATCCAGGAGAATTCCCAAGCTGCGAACCTGTGCCTTCAGGGGGAGTGTGACCCCATCCAGCACAGGTTGCGACCCTATATCCTGTTTGGCTTTGCAACTGACTAGGAGGACCTCTGTCTTGTCTGAATTCAACTTCAGTTTGCTTGCCCTCATCCAGACCATCTCTGCGGCCAGGCACCGGTTCAGGACTTGGACAGCATCTTTAGCATTGTGTTCCCTGTCTCAATTGAATCATGGGAGATGTAGTTTTCTAAGGTTTTAGCCTTCTCTGACAGAGTTCTGGTGCTTGACAAAACTCCATATCCCAGTATTGCATGGCATTGAGTCAATGCAGTGAAACTTGTGCCAAACTGCATTCATTCTACAGTATAGTTATAGTAAATCCACATACATATGTGTTTTAATACACTGAGGACAAGGTTTCATGACTAGGAGTTTAAATACCCTGAAAGAATAAGCATGTCTGTTGTCAGAGCAGAGATGTTTAACTATTAGGCAATGATATTATTTGTCTTGTGCCTCCAAAGCAAACATTGGAATTTTGTCCAATATTTTCCTAGAAAATTGTTCTTTAAATTAGTCATAATACCACTGAAGCAGAAATAATAATAAAGAATGTGCTATAGATCTCCCTTTTGTTTTGTTACAAGATTTGATTGTATCCTTTGGACATGAAAAATGTAAAGGTCTTTTCTAGTGACCTAAAACAGCACGTATCTGGAATGCTGCGTAATGTACTCAGACTGACCAAGAGATTTGGCTTCTAGGATAGTTTATGTTTTCAGGTTAGAAGACCCTTTCATGACCTGCTCTTGTGCTTCTCTTGAAACATTTAGCTCTGCAACTCTTCCGTCAATGATCAAATGCATTGAAGATAACAATGGAGTAGACAAACGAATTAGCAGGTTTATTTTGCCCATTGGTGCAACTGTTAACATGGATGGAGCTGCAATATTCCAGTGCATAGCTGCTGTCTTTATTGCTCAACTGAACAACTACAGTCTCAATATTGGACAGATCTTTACCATTCTGTAAGTTGTAGTTCAAGCCAGTGCTCCCCTATAGTCAAATGCTATGTTGTTTTTATTTATTGCATGTCGACAACAGAATTTTCCAGTTAATATGGATTTACTGATTAAATTCCTGTTCCCCTTATTTTGTCTGATTCTTATGCTCTTTGGTTAATCTACAGTTTAGAAAATTCATGGTGGGAAGGTGGCAAATGGAGTGAGGGGCTTGTGCTTTGGCAGGCCATGGAAAAACAGGCAGAGGGGCATCAGCAAGGAGGAGGAGACAGACCTAGATAAGCAGCAGCTACAAACTTGCAAATAATCAAATCCACAAAAGAGAAATCTTCAAATATGTGTAGCCAAATGTAATTCAAATATAAAAGAAAGCAGCAGCTAGATATGCAAATACAGGTATCCATTCTTGCCTGGAAGTAAGTTCCAGTGAACCAAATGGGCCTTTGTGGTGAAGTGTGAATTTTAACCTACAGTCATGTATAATTATAGGTAGGTGTTTAAAGGGGTAAGTATTTAAAATAGCATAACTAGGGGGATGGTAGCCAGCTCAGCTCACTCTGAGATGGGTTGCCATGGAAAAAGGGGATGAGCCAACTGCCACTTGGCAAGAGCAGGCATTTTATATAGGCAGTCTGTGGTCAGAGAACCTCAGGGAAAGCTGGTTCTACTATGTTGAGAGAATCAGGAAAGTTTAGGCTTTTAACCTGTGTGGTTTAGATAGGTCAAGTTGACTTATTTAGATTAGTAGTTAGGGTTTGAGTAAAAAGGGGAAGAGAACCCCAGTAAGAATCTTTACTGTAACAGAGATAACAGAGGGAAAGAATAGGCTAATACCTGGAGTGATCTGTTAAGGAAAGAAACACATTTCGAAGGAAATAAGTTTAAAACTTGTCTAGTGGAGGGAACAGTCCTCTTAAGAGTTGTTTTATGAAAGGTTATAAATGTAACCACTAAAGGAATGTACCTCTAGGAGTTAAGAAACATTGAAACCATTAAGCGTCTATACTTCAATAAACTTACTACAGTTTCTCTTAAATCCAAGCCTCTGTTTCGTATACTTTTGAGTCAAGCCGCACTACACATCAAAGGAAGATAAACAAACTATTACAGGCTAGTGGCTGTGTTACCAATTTTGAAGATTCGTTACAAATTGTAGGAGACCCTGACAAGTCAGTAACGGCTTTACAACTGGTGGCGTCGTTACAGCCTTATACCTTAGACATGTAGGATTGCATTCTAAGCTTACAATCCAACACACAAGTGTTTTGTTTTGTCTTGGTTTTTTTTAACGTTCATTGTACATTGCAGAGAGAGAGCTGTACTTTTGAACTGGGAACATGATAAACGTGTTTAAGCCTACTGCTGGTAATACACTTAGGATGTACAACAAGGATTAGAATTTGCATTACAAAACAGCATCGCTTCTTTAGTGGATAAGCTTCTCAGACCAGTGTGCAGGAAGGAGAAAATATGCATGATGGCAAAAGGACATATTTTGCATATCCCTGATCAATATGTCCAATTTCGGCACAATAGTAACTAATGCTAATTCTCATTGACAGTGTTACTGCAACGGCATCCAGCGTAGGAGCTGCTGGAATCCCGGCTGGAGGAGTCCTAACCATAGCTATTATCTTGGAGGCCATTGGACTTCCCACTAATGATATTTCTCTCATATTGGCAGTGGACTGGATTGTGTAAGTACCAAATAATCAGATGTAGTTAGAGAGCATATCACTTTGGTCATGCTACCAAAGACTGTTGATGTAATCTTCTGATGAAAGGGCCACATGAGAGAAAGATAAACAAGAAAATAATTAAAAGTTTGGGGCCTGAGTTACAAGATGGGACCATACGTATACCTAATGTTAATTTAAACAATTTTATTAAGGACCAAACTAAATGCTAAGGCACAGTTTCAGGTGTGGGATAATTTGGGTTTTCCATCCAATTTGAAGTGTGTTTTATACTGCAAACCTAAGACCCAGCAGTTGAAACCACATATGGAAAAGTGGATGGAGGCAGATGCAAAATGGTGGCTAAGGAGGCAGGGTCATTTGCCTACTGCACTCCATGATACCTCACCCAGCAAGGCAGGGAATCTTCTTCCATACTGGCCACTAAAGTTCATTGACATATGTGTACAAGCAGTATGGAGAAGGAAGTACCCAATTCAGGTTGTAGGGTTTGAGCATAGCTATTTCCCCTTATGAGTAACCCTGCTCCATTTCTCATTATGCCCCTTGTCTGGAGAGTGAACTGTCTCTTAAATATGTTTTTAATTAGAAGATGCAATTGATTTAAGTTTTATTGTTCTTGTTATGGTTTTTATATTATGTATTGATGTTTTTAAACGTTTTATGGTGTTGTTGGACATTGAATTTTTGCCTCTGTAAACCACCCTGAGTCGCCTGAGGGCTGAGAAAGGTGGTATACAAATATAGTAAATAATAACTACCGTATATACTTGAGTATAAGCCGACCCGAATATAAGCCGAGGCACCTAATTTTACCACAAAAAATGGCGAAATGGATTGACTCAAATATAACCCAATGGTGGGAAATGCAGCATTTACAGGTCAATTTCAAAATAAAAATAGATACCAATAAAATTACATTAATTGAGGCATCAGTTGGTTAAATGTTTTTGAATATTTACATAAAACTGTAATTCAACATAAGACTGTCCATCTCTGATTTAACCTTCTTCAATGTAAATATGCTTATATATCCTTCCAATAATAATTAATTGAGTAAAATAATAATAATAGTAATAATAATAATAGTAATAGAGTCAAATAATAAATGTAATAATAACAATAATAGAGTAAAATAAATGTAACAGTAACAGTAATAAATAGAGTAAAATAATAAATGTAATAACAACAATAATAAAGTAAAACAACAAGAACAACAATAATAATGATAACAACAACAACAAAGTAAAATAATAAATAATCTTGACTCAAGTGTAAGCCGGGGGAGACTGAAAAAGACTGAAAAACTAGGCTCATACTCGAGTATATACAGTAAATAAATATGGTGAGTGGTCAGTCTGAGAAGTGCTAATCTATAGCATGATCAAATTAAAACATATCCAGTGATATTTCCTTGACACTGGAGCTCTACTGTACAAAATGCCCATTTTGAGCCTGGTTGTATGTTTTCCCTATCACCAGGGACCGGACCACCACAGTTGTGAACGTAGAAGGGGATGCCTTTGGGGCTGGTATCCTTCACTACCTGAATGAAAAGGAAACCAAGGAGAAGCAGGCAGAACTGAGTGAAGTCCATGTGGAAGCTGTTCCAAACGTCAAGGCTGAGGGGGAAACATCACCTTTGGTCATGCACCAGAACCAGGATGTGTCATCTAGCAGTCTATCGGCAAGCACAAAAGATATTGAATCAAAAGAATCAGTCCTATGAATGTGATGGATGGGGGAAGGGGGACACCCTGCTGACCCTGTATTGTATTTTGTACTCTGAGCAGGTACTGTTTGGCCATTTGGAGTTCAGCAGATACATCCTTTTCCTTCTTGGGTGGTAGGGGACACAAATGGTAGCCAGCTGCAGACTACTGAGTGAGTATGTATAACAGTGTTATGTAAGTATGTGTGTGTGTGTATGGTGTGCCTCCTCCCCACTCAGAGGAAAAATAACCCTTCCTGCAATAGGATACTGATGTGTCACGTGCATGTGTGCTTGTGCAAATTATGGCACACACACACATACCAGTGCGAAAGAAAGCCATTTCAGCAAAGTTTTTTTTCTTTTGTTGACATAGAGAGGTAAGACAGATGGCTGAAGTTAAACCTTACCCAGCGAGGTCACCATGTTAGTCTCAGTTTCTCCTGTTATTGCATCACACTTCTTACGTTGTACTTTAGAAGATTTCTTGGAGAAATCAGAAAAAAACAAATGAATGGATGGATGGAAAACTCCTGAGGTCTCAGGGTGCAAGTGGATTTTCTGCCACTGGACTCACTGGCGGCCACATAGACAACCCCCCTCTAACACAAAAAAAAACCCCAAAGCAAAAGACAATAAAAACAGAAGGGCTGGAAGCTCCCTTCTCTTTTTGTAAAATGGGTTGTTATGGTGTTATGTCTAGGTTTTTAAAACTACCTTGACAGTTCATGGGAGGAGAATGCAACTTATTTAATAAGTGAATCGTCCCTTCTAGAAGTTTTATGGAGAGATTGTTTGCTCTTCGTTTTTTTTGGCCAGAAAAAATAATAGTCCAGGTTGAAAACTGCAAAAACAGTTTGGGGAGGGGGGCAAGCTACCTTCACTCCAAAGCCTGTATTGTGACAATATCTGCCTTTGAGAATCAGAATGGAAGAGATCCAACCTATGTGTCCTATAATTTTTTAATTTTTACGTCTGCTTTCCACATGACACGTCAAACAATCACCTGTATTGAGCAATTGATCATTTTAAAAGACTGTTTAGGTCAGACATGGGCAAACTTGGGCCTTCCAGGGGTTTTGGACTGTGTTTGCCTTGGTGTTGGGCAAACATTGGGCCCTCTGGGTGTTTTGGACTTCAACTCCCACAATTCCTAACAGCCTCAGGGCCCTTTCGCTTAAGCAGCTGAGCAGGTAAAGAAAGGGGCCTGAGGCTGTTAGGAATTGTGGGAGTTGAAGTCCAAAACACCTAGAGGACCCAAAGTTTGCCCATGCCTGGTTTAGATGGTCTGAATAAGAAATGGCAAGTGGCTGAATCTCAATTTGTTACTGTGTAAACATGTTCACAGTGACATTCCCTTGGCAACATTCACGCAAGAGGCTGAGCTTGCCTTTGAGCCTTTCCCAGCTCTTTTTGTTAACATCTGACAGTTTATGCAGGCAAGTTGCATTTGTAATGTGAGTGTGCATTCTGTGTTTGCCTTGGTGTTGTGTATTTAAGCTTCATGTGAGCATGCCTTGATTTTGCTTTTTATTCATTAGAATGGAGATTCGAGCAAGGCCTTGTGTAAATTTTCCACATTTTCACTGTCCTGAAAGGTCTCCTTTTTGTGTGGAATATAGTAAAATGTATTTATTATCTTCTATTACCATGAAAATAATGTTGCTTGAGAGATGCTCTCGAATAGCCAGTCAAGGCAGTCCAGTTTGCTCTGCCAGGTTCTCCTGCAGCAATCATGCAATCTGTAAATATAATCCCATTGCTTTTCTGTTGGCTAATCATTAAGTATAAAATTGCACCTCCCCCTTGCTTAATTTGCTGCTTTATTATACCAGTAGGACTGTATACTTACAGTCTTTGATCTTGTTGCAGTGCCTGACTTGCAATTTTTTCCTCTGTGAATGGCAGGCATATGAACTGAGGCTTCTGTATGGAACAGATAAACTTAGTTTATCCAGAGGATTACATTCCAGAGAAAGGCAATGCCCAGCATTCCTTATCTTGGTACCAGTTTGCATTCTGCACATGAGTTACATAGCCTGCAAACAGCTCCATCATTTAAGGTCCTATCTCCACTGCCATATAATGAAGTTTGAAAGTGCATTACATAATCAGTGTAGGTTCATATAATGTGGTTTAACTGCATTGAACCACATTATATGAATCTACAGTGACCATATAATGCATTATGTAGTGCTTTAAGTACATTGAACTGCGTTATATGAGTCTACAGTGATCATATAATGCATTATATGACAATGTAGATGGGGCCTAATTTAGGAAACTTGATATCCTCAGTTGCAGGTAAAGGTAAAGGTTTTCCCTGACATTAAGTCTAGTCGTGTCTGACTCTGGGGGGTGATGTTCTTCTCCATTTCTAAGCCGAAGTGACGGCGTTGTCTGTAGATACCTCCAAGGTTATGTGGCCAGCATGACTGCATGGAACACTGTTACCTTCCCAAATTTGATCTGCTCACACTTGCACGCCTTCAAACTGCTAGACTGGTAGAAGCTGGGGCTAACACTGGGAACTCACTTCGCTCCCTGGATTCGAACTGCCAACTTTTGGTCAACAGGTTCAGCAGCTCAGCAGTTTCACTCCCTGTGTTACCAGTGGGTTAAATCCTCAGTTGATTTTTCACAATTTCCAACAAGAAATGAAACAGTTGAAATAAACCCTTTCCTGACCACTGAATTAATCTGATCTGTAGAATTTGTAAATTCATTGTTCCTCTGGGAAACATCTGAGTTTTTCGAGTAACAAATTTGCAATAGTAAAATAGCGAGAAGAGATCCGCAGGCAGTAGAGGCCAAATCAGACAGAATGGCTTAATCCAGTTGCTGATCCCAATTAGTGTTAACCAATTAAATAAATGCTTAATGGTTAGTTAACACAATAGACTCGATAGACGTATTATGATTGGAACCCGTACACAGAATATAGACCTATATCCATTTTTGAAATGTAAAACTTTGGTTGGGAAAAGTATCTTTCCATTGTATCTACATTGCACATAATATTTTTGAGTCCCCTTTGTGGTGATAAAAAGTGGGGTATAAATAAACATAATAATAATAATAATAATGCTGCCTTTCCCCCCTAACCTCAAAGGACCCAAATATTACAGCCCACCTTCCTAGGGTAGTTGATACAAATACTAATAACTATGGCTTACCTTTCATGTACTTTATTTAGATCAGGGGTCCTCAAACTAAGGCCCGAGGGCCAGATACGGCCCTCCAAGGTCATTTACCAGCCCTCACTCAGGGTGAACCTAAGTCTGAAACAACTTGAAAGCACACAACAACAACAACAACAACAACAACACTCTCTCATCAGACAAAAGCAGGTCCACATTTCCCGTTGAAATAGTAATTAAGTTTATATTTGTTAAAATTGTTCTTCCTTTTAATTATTGTATTGTTTTTAAGGGTTTTTTTGCACTACAAATAAGATATGTGCAGTGTGCATAGGAATTCATTCATGTTTTTTTCATATTACAATCCGGCCCTCCAACAGTTTGAAGGACTGTGACCTGGCCCTCTGTTTAAAAAGTTTGAGGACCCCTGATTTAGATGTTTGGTAGGTGACCAGGACCATGCACATTATTCCGAGTGCAGTTAATGTCAAGGCACTAAAAATCAGAAAGTGACTAGACAAGTGTGTGTGTAAACAAATAGTGCAAAGAGAATATAGTAGGCATTTGTTTTCTGCAATGTCTTGTCTGGGCTCAACGTCTTGAGACTGCTAGTGAAGGTCAAGTGGAAGGGGAGAAATCCCTCCAGTTAGAAAATGAGTATTCCTGAAAGCTAACCACAGCCTCTTCTCTGGCATATCAGTGTTCTGTGTGGGGAGCTTTAGTGGTGGTAAGCATCCAATTGAGTCCCACGACAACTTAAATTCGCTTAGTCTGAATACCCCTACTTCTGGGTGACCACTACGCTAGTGAGAATTATGCTGTCTGGAAGCCATGGCAGACTGTCCCTCCTCCCCTCTACTTGTGCCATGACTGGCTGAAGCCACAACATGAACACCTACCTTAACCTCAGAGGTCCAGCAACCTCTTGTAGCTCTCATGACTCACGAAGAAGTCTGAGAGAAGGAAGTTATTGGGAAGTGGGGTGTCCCTGCTGCTCAGAGGTGGTTCAGGGAGCCCCTGTCATGTTACAAAGCAGATCCAGTATGGTGTCTCAAGTTGAATTGTGCCTGCTTTATTGATCAGTGTAGAAGAGCCCTAAACTACCCTGGTTTCCCACTTCTTATCTCTACCAAATGGCTGTAAGGGTGTTTCTCTATGTCTCTATCTCTCTTCATAATTCAAAGGAGGAATCAAGATGGCAAGCAGCTGACAACTGCACAGGATAAGTGCTGTTGGCAGCAAGCAATTTCTCTGTTTATGTACCGGGCAGCCCCTGGACCCAATCCAAGGTCATCCTATCCTTGCTCCCCCAGTGAGCTGAGTACATTTTGCAACACATGTCCTTTTGTACCTTGCCAACAAGCAAACGCAGCATTTGAATATGGGCAATGCAAAATTCCTCAGGTGCCTTGTGGAACTTTAAACTAGGAGATGGCTATTATGCATGCAGGAAACCACCTTGTGCTGGGTCATACAACGCTGTCCTCAGTAACCCAGTATTATTTATTTTGATTGGCAGCTGCTGGCAGTTGTTTTCCGGGTTATCTATACCTGTTCTCTATATATTACTTGCAAATGGGTCCCCTGTAACTGATGATGCTAGGAATTAAATGTGCTGTGCCATTGGGTCCTCCCCAGCTCGTTCCAATTTATTAGTACCATTTTCTTTCAGCTTATACTACAGTCTTGCAGGAAACATGACATTCCCCATTCTTCTTTTGCATGCTTTCTATACAGACTGTCCCCTGCTCTCATCTCTTTTTTTCCTTTTAGTTAGCCTTTCACATTCCATCAGAGGTTGAACCTAGAATTGCAATGATTCGTAAAAAAAAACTTGTATTAGGAGTGACTTCAGAAACTTTAAGTCGTTTCTGATGTGAGAGAACTGGCTGTCTGCAAGGACATTGCCCAGGAGACTCTGGATGTTTTACCATCCTGTGGGAGGCTTCTCTCATGTCCCTGCATAGAAACTGCAGCTGACGGACAGGAGCTCACCACACTCCCTGGATTCAAACCTCTCACCTTTTGGTCAGCAGTCCTGTGCCGTTCAGCAGTGGAACTCTCTGCCCCGGAGTGTGGTGGAGGCGCCTTCTTTGGAAGCTTTTAAACAGAGGCTGGATGGCCATCTGTCAGGGGTGATTTGAATGCAATATTCCTGCTTCTTGTCAGGGGGTTGGACTGGATGGCCCATCAGGTCTCTTCCAACTCTTTGATTCTATGATTCTATGCTGGCACAAGGGTTTCTGAACAGGGACGCAGACAGTAAAACAAACTTTATAGTAAGTTTATTCGATGCTTAGACCATAGGTTTTTCACATACAAGGCAAGTCAAATAAATAAATACACAAACACCTGATTATTAAATACAATATAAAATACACAATAAAATCCTACAAACTTTATAAGACTATGCTATCAAAAAAAAAAAAACCACCCAAATTTTGCTCGAGTTGCACTGCAAAAATGTACATTCTCTGACTTACATACAAATTCAACATAAGAACAAGCCTGTCAGAACCTATCTTGTTTGTAACCCAGGGACTGCCTGTACATGGTAGTTTACTACATAGTCTAGAAAGTTATAAAAAGAAATTTGTTCATGAGTAACTTTTCTAAACTTAATTCTTCCTGCAAACCTAATTTACAACTGAGTACATATTTAAATAAATAAGAAATTATTTAAATACATGCTAAATAGTGCTTAATAAATAAGTATAATTTTGTAATTATAGAAGTGCAATATGACACCAAACCAGGGTGTCTGCAACTTCTCCCTTTCTCCTCCCACTCTCAAAATAGCCTGTGTGTGTTTGTGTGTGTGTGGAAGGCAAGAAGTGCTTGAAAAAGAATACAAATTCACTTCGAAATGGTGGCACAGATCAGCAGTTTTGTAGGGGGCTGGACCTTGCCCGTGTTTCGTTTGCAAAATACAAGAAAACACTGTTGCTTTAGGCTGCATTAGGTATATATCTTTTTTTAAAAAAAGTTTTTGCGATTTGCTGGTCTCCTTTGTATGAACCAAGCCTACTGGGAGGTATCGTTTGCTGAAACAAGAAACCTTTTGCAGTGAAAACGAAGTGTCAACAAAAGAAAGAAAACTAGATTTGTGGATGCAGACATGTTTGTCAATGTAGCTATGACGTTTAAAAATAATGCAAGTGAGGGCATTTTATAAAAATAATGCAAGTGAGGGCATTTTATAAAAAATAATGCAATTGAGGGCATTTTAAGAGGATTGAAGTCCAAAAACATTTTCCTTTTCAGTGTGTGTTTTTGTCTGTCCCAAAAGGGGTTGCTCTGTTGCCAGACTCTGTGCTATGTGGCACTAACATTCCACTTATGACAAGACTGTCTCATACATCAAAACAACGATTTTAAGAGCCATACAAAGATGAAGGTTAACTACAAACAATAGCTACAATTGCTGGGATACCAGTTCATATTTTAAACATTTAGTTAATGTCAAGCAAGTTAGGTGTGGATACTATTATTGAAAAGTAAAAGGAACTAAACAATGATGCACAGTTACAGAGTGGGGGAAGAATCAAGGCATGTAAATTGGTAGAAACGCTGAGCTTCAAGACAGCTGAAGTGTTTCATTGTTTCCAACCTAATTTGAATGTCTGGATCTTATCCTACATTCCATTTTAAGACTGATCAGACTATACACTCGCTGAGCTTAACACTATCTAGCTTTTCTCTTCCCTGCTGCACTCTTTTGTTTACTATATAGCACGAGGTGCATTTCCCCCTTCCTGATGTTGCACTGCAGGTCCCATCAGACCGGGCCAAACTAGTGAGTTATGAGGAATGCTGGAAATGGCAACCTAACAACACATGGAGAAAGTCACTGTCCCAATCCTGATCTAGTCTGATGAAGAGTTCTGGATGGTTTGAAAACCTGCACACTGGGTTGTTGTAGGTTTTTTCGGGCTATATGGCCATGGCCTAGAGGCATTCTCTCCTGACGTTTCGCCTGCATCTATGGCAAGCATCCTCAGAGGTAGTGAGGTCTGTTTGGAACTAGGCAAAAGGGTTTATATATCTGTGGCATGACCAGGGTGGGACAAAGGACTATTGTCTGCTGGAGCTAGGTGTGAATGTTTCAACTGACCACCTTGATTAGCATACAATGGCCTGACTGTGCCTGGGGCAAACCTGCACACTATTTTGTGACCTTTGGAGTGGTCTAATGAATGTCCATACTTGGACGAGGATTTTGTGTGCTGAATGCAGCCTCTTCCATGACTCATCTTCATGCCACATGCCGTACAACTCAGATCAGGTGTCATGGGTTGCTACTTCAGCAAAGAAGAGCTGACAAGGATGAGCCTTTCCTCTGCATTCATTCATATAGATTTCAGTCTCTATAGCAAACTAAGGCCCGGGGGCCGGATGTGGCCCTCCAAGGTCATTTACCCGGCCCTCGCTCAGAGTCAGCCTAAGTCTTAAACGACTTGAAAGCCCACAACAACAACAGCAATCCTATCTCATCAACCAAAAGTAGGACCACACTTCCCATTGAAATACTAATAAGTTTATACTTGCTAAAATTGTTCTTCATTTTAATTATTGTATTGTTTTAAGGTTTTTTTGCAGTACAAATAAGATATGTGCAGTGCGCATAGGAATTCATTCATGGTTTTTTCAAATTATAATCTGGCCCTCCAACAGTTTGAGGGACTGTGACCTGGCCCTCTGTTTAAAAAGTTTGAGGACCCCTGCTCTAAAGATCCTGCTACTCCCTCCTTTTGTCTGATCTAGTAGAGATCACTATCGGGATTACTCCCTATCCAATATTTTTCTCACTGGTTGCTATTTTGTGAATCTGAATGGTCACAATCAAGACATAAGTAAAGTTTCAGAGGTCAGTTTATTTATTTTATTATTTATTTAGAACTTTTATATACCAGTCTTCTCGACCTCTAGAGAGGGAGTCAGGCTGGTTTACAACACGATTCAAAAACAGTAGTTTAAAACACCGCACCATATAACACATTAATACATAAAATACATTAAAAGCAATCATATAATTACATAAAGCCAAGTCATCCAAAAGATATCACAATTCATTACCATCCGTCTGTGTGTCCAGAAGTTCTTGGCTCACTCATCAAATGCTAAATTCCAGAGCCAAGTTTTCACCAATTTTCTAAAAGTCAGGAGAGAAGGGGCAATTCTAATCTCCAGTGGGAGATTGACAATCACCATCCTGCTCAGTATCACTCTTGCTAAACTATCAGAAGTTGACTTCATTTAATGCGACCTCCAAGTGGCCAAATTGTTTCCAATGGGTAGAAATATGAATCTAATTTGTGTTTATTTTAAAATCTCCCCACTCTTCTCCTGTGTGAATGAAACTACCTTAATATCCTTCTGTGGCACTTCTTTGTTTTAGCGGGAAATTAAATGTCACGCTTACAGTACTGTTACAACACCTTCTGGGATTTTCTGTACTAATCCATCATGAAATGCAGGTGGAACCTGGTTTGCTGCTGCTGCACTGAAAGTGAACCATTGCTCCATGTAGAGATGAATATTTCACCCAGCATGGAAGGTCAAAGAAGTCCAGGATTATAAACAAGAGCTATGACACCACCTGCCTTATTGTAACCCACCTAAGGTGCTTTTGACCTGCTCAATTGTGATCCGTTCAGCTGTTGACCAATGCTTGTTTTTCCTGCATGTACAGGGTGAGGCAGCATAACTTCCTTTTCTCAAAACTTAATACAACCCATTGTATGAATCAGATTTTTTTTTATAATGTAGGCGCATACCTAAAGTTTTGTTTTATGTAGTTTTGAAGATCACATTCGGTAGGTGACGTCCCCCATTCTCCATTCACTGAGTATACTGATTTCTGGAGTTTGTCATTACTCCTGCCAGCATAGCAAGCATTATGTTGGCAATTTCTTCCTGGATGTTGGTCTTCAAATCTTGTTGTGTCCTTGGACGGTTCACATAAACCCGGGATTTTTAAAAACCACATAGAAAAAAATCACAAGGGGCCAAATCTGGAGAGCGGACCAGCCACTCCAAATCCGCTCGAAAAGTAGGCCTCAACGGCAAAAGCCCGCTCCTCACTGTTCCAATGCATGATGGCGACTGAACTGTGCCAGGACAAAACTTTATACTCCCGCCTCTCGAACGAGACCACTACCGCTCCGCTACGTCTTCAACCAACTGAATGGCGCGCATTTTAAAAAAGGAAGTTATGCTGCCTCACCCTGTATTATCTGTGCATCATCAGAGGCAGAAACTCCTGTTGCTAACACCAAATTGGGTTAACATCCCAGAAGAATGAGGACCAAAATACACTTAACTTTCATCATTAAATCAGCAATTGTATGATAAATTGGTTTCTTTTTAATAGCAAACAGTAGTCTAATTCAGATGATGGACACGAGTTTAGCCACCTCCGGTGTCCCAATTGAGATTGCTCTCTCAGCTGCCATTTGCAAAGGAAAAACATTTATTAAGCTGTTGCCTGTCCCTCTTTGATGATGAACTTGTCACTTCTCTGATCTCTCTGCTGCCTTTTCTTTATTTATACTTGCTGGTTGTTGAGTGGGAGCAGGGCAGAAACCTCTATTTCTGTACAATTAGTGCAGTTTAATGAAGACGGTTATTTTGTACATTTCTTCTGTTCTAGTATCTTTCACAAGAACATAAAGTGTGTCCCTAAAGTGAATGATGTTCGAATGTGGCATTTCTTTGTTGGCTGCATAAATAAACCACTCCATTGTCTAAAAATTTCTGCTGTATGAAAGAAATGTTTTTACTAGATGTTTCGTCCATATGGCTCCATAAAGTCCTGGTCACTGAATGACCAAGTGTGAGTGTGTGTGTAAAAACAGACTATGTAGATATGTGCCTGTAGAGTTGATGTTCTGATGGTATTTGTCACATTTATGTGTAAGGAGATCTGCAGCTCCTCAGCTTGCCATTGGCAAGGAAGGAAAGGCTAATGAACTGTGTCAACTTATATTATAACTCAACAGACAAGAACTCTCACTCCCAAATGGTCACATGTGTGTTATCGGTTTTTTCTGAACCGGAAATAAAGAATCCTTTACACTAAATGCAACATCTTTTTTTTTTTTTTACTTTTTTCTGGTAATGTGAAAAAGTAAGCTGCACTGTATCACATTAACATATACAGTACTTTGATCACAGTACCTATAATCAAGGTAACAATAATTGGAATCTATGAGATATATATAATTATTTATTTGATCAGTCATATATGGGATTGTGGCGCAGCTGGCTGAGTGTCAGCTGCATTAAGATCACTCTGACCAAGAAGGTCATGAGTTCAAAGCCAGCCCAGGCTGGAGTGGGTTTCCAACCAATTGTGTGTAGCCTGTTGTCGACCTTTGCAACCCGAAAGACAGTTGCATTTGTCAAGTAGGAAAATAAGGTACTACCTTAAAGTGTGGGAAGGCTAAATTAACTGATTTATGAGGCCATAAAGAAGACTCCAGCAAAGCATTCCAGCGGGGAAGCATGCGGGGAATGCGGAAGTGCTTCATCAGCGTCGCAGATGGACGATGAAAGCGACAGCTCCCCTGGCGGCCAGAAAAAGTTAAATAACCTCTGTGTATGTCTGTATATGTTTGTATGTCAAAAATTGGCATTGAATTTTTGCCATATATGTGTGCACTGTAATCCGCCCTGAGTCCCCTGCGGGGTGAGAAGGGCGGAATATAAAAGCTGTAAATAAATAAATAATAAATATGACCATTTCAAACGATATTATATATATATATATATATAGAGAGAGAGAGAGAGAGAGATTCCAAATACACTAAAAGTCTTCAAACACAAGTATATATAAGAAGAAAAAGGAAAAAAACGAGAAAACAAGCAGAATAAGAATAAAAGTTTGAGAAGTAACTAAATAATTGCTTCCATTCTTTCTTTCAGTGGTTATGCAACATAATTATTTCACATTTTTCAAAACTGCAAATATGATAGCTTTCTTCTTACCATTCCCTGTTTCTTAATACAAGGGGATTATTTTGAAACTGTCTGCACAATTAACCAAAGCAGTGTTTTAATTTTTAGGCCGAAGTATTTAGAAAGTACTTTGAAAACATATTTGAAGAATAGGCTGCTTGGCATAATCATAGAAGAAGCCATTTCTATAAGGACTGCATTTTTTACCATGTATTGCAACTACTGGTTGCAATACACACGTGTATCATTACACAAGACCAAGACCAATTGGTGATACTTTTGTAGAAAGAGACATTTTCTTCTTCTGTGGAACAACATAAAATGCCTTATGCAGGCTCCTTAATGTTTTAGTCCCACCAGACACACATACATTGAGTTGTTTATTTGTTATGAAGCTGAACCAGCTGAATTAATTTCAGAGGTGTGTGTATACTAGCCATCCCCTGCTATGTGTTGCTGTGGCCCACATGGGGGTTCTGTGTGGGTGGTTTGGTTCAATTCCATTGTTGGTGGGATTCGGAATGCTCTTTGACTGTAGGTGAATTGTAAATCCCAGCAACTACAACTCCCAAATGTCAAGAGTCTATTTTCCCCAAACTCCACCAGTATTCACATTTGGGCTGACTGAATATTCATGTAGAGTTTGGTCCAGATCCATCATTGTTTGAGTTCACAGTGATCTCTGGATGTAGGTGAACGACAACTCCAAAACCAAAGGACACTGCCCACCAAACCTTTGTAGTATTTTCTGTTAGTCAAGGGAGAACTGTGTGCCAGGTTTGGTTCAATTCCATCATTGGTGGGGTTCAGAATGCTCTGTGATTGTAGGTGAACTATAAATCCCAACAACTACAACTCCCAAATGACAAAATCATTTTTTTTTCAGTGAAGGACATACATTGGGTTGTTAGGTGTCTTGTGTCCAAATTTGGTGTCAATTTGTCCAGTGGTTTTTGAGTTCTGTTAATCCCACAAACAAACATTACAGGTAGAGGTAAAAAAGGAAAGGAGAGGAAATGCAACCCAGCAGGTGGATTTCTTTGGATTATCTGGGATACTGGCAAACTTGGAATAACTTGCTTTATGATCATGTAGGATCATACATTGTAAAGGGTTGAAAAAGTCTTCAACCATCTGCCATGCTGGCCTTTATAACAAAGCATTCCTGAAAGATTCTCGTCCAACCTCCAATGAAGAATTGTCCACTAAGACCATCTATTCAAAAAAAGGAGGAAGCCATTGCCACTTTATTCTCAGGTGGTTTCTGTGAGCACTTCACCAGGGACGGCTCAACCCATTACGCAAAGTAAGCATTTGCAGTATAGTTGATTTTGCCCAGGGGCACTCTTGAGGCGCTCTTGGGGGAAAATAGAGCTTGACATATGCGAGTTGTAGTTACTGGGATGTATAGTTCTCCTGCAATCAAAGAGCATTCTGAACTCCACCAATGATGGAATTGAACCAAATATGGCACACAGAACTCCCACGACGAACAGAAAATATATATCAGTGATTGGTTGGGGGGGGGGGGGCACCAAAATACTGTTTGCTTACTATTGAAAATTGCACTTCACCTGAAAAAGAACCCGTAGCAGTGAAGCAGTTGAGATCTACAGTGGAGAGGGAAGAACAAGAAAGACTGGTCAAAGATAAAGCAGATGATAAAGAAGAAGTGGGTTGAGAGAGAGTTGGACAATTCGGCCCTTGTGGTACCTGCCAGATCTGGTTCTATGGCACATATGATCCAGCCACAGTTGGTGGGATACTATGTCATTGTTCTGTCGCCTCTGGGCTTGAAACGAAGTGCTTTTATAAGAGGACGTGCAACTTTAACCCAACGGGAAGCCAGGGGGCCCGAAGAGAAGCCCTTAGAGAATTTTCCCCCATTAAACAGTCTTTAGAAGGCTTGAGCTTAAATACAACAAAGTCTTTTATTGATGAACAATTAAACGGAAACTTCTTTTGTCTTCAAAGATTAAACAAATGCTTCCAGCTTTCAAATAACTGGTGGCTTGTAACTGTTTCTTTGCTTTACTTCCAAGGAAAATCCCTTTCTAGTTCCTTCCAGGCTGACTGTGAACCTAGACCTAACTGATGTAGATCCACTACCGGGCTGAACTGTGTCTCAAAACCGAGTGGACGTACCAGTAGGCCTGTAGTCACTTAGCTGGAGTTCTTGGTGTTTAAAGTTGTTATTCCCTCCGAAATTCCTCAGGGCTGTAAGGCTGTTTCCCTGGAACCTTTGGGAATCTTTAGATGTTCTTAAGACTGTTCTCTCCCAGGAAGTCTTAAGGGTTGAAGCCTTTGTACAGGAGAAAGTCTGTACACGTCCTGTACATTGACTTCCTAGCTGAGACTAACTGAAAAAATGGCCCCCTTCCCTTCCCAATTGCCCTGAGCAAGGGGTGGGACCAAACTCAACGATGATGGACAGGTGGCTTGCCCTATAACTGCAACCAAAAGAAGCCACTTATCTGCAGAGTCTCTGAAACTTAAGACTGCAAACAAACATTCAATGCAAAGCAAACAAAATTGGAGCTCCTGGTACAGCTGTACCAGAACAGTCATGCCTTGACTTAGCCTTCATGGGTGAAAGTGCTTCCTTCCCATCTTTGCCTATGTTTCCTAAGGGCATCTTCGCTTAATGTACAAGGGATCTGCCACTAATATACTTTACATATGACATCTGTTTAACTGTGTCGTTCTAGCTAAGACCATACCTTCTGTTACGTATTTTTAGACGAGATGTATAAATATTTGCCAAGACATATGGAATCACCATTATTTCCTCTTTAATCTACTTTATCTAGTAGGGAAATGTGACTCTTCTTGCAAAACTTTACAACGTGAATTCACCTTTACACCAATGATCATTAGTTGTAATTTCAAATGTTAAAAGCAATGTTTTTGGATTTGGAAAGATTAGCCGTTTATGAGAAACGTTGCCTGGGGGACGCCCGACTGTGTTTACTCAGCCTTCGAGGAGGCTCTTTCCGTGTCTCATAAAGGAAAAGCTTTATGAGAACTACCACTCCTCTTGGCGTCCCCCCAGCAACAGCAAGGGTATCCCTCTGGGCAGCTAAACCAGGAAATCCCAACTAGTTGGCCCCCCGCGAGGGTCTTCCTCCAGGATCAAACCAAGAATGGGCAACTTGGAAGTCCCTGAACAGACTCAGAAGTGGAGTGGGCAGATCAAAAGACAACCTGGCAAAATAGGACCACCTAAAAGAATCCCACACCTTGTGTGACTGTGGAGCAGAACAGACAACTCCGCATCTGTATGCTTGTCCACTGTGCCCTGCCTCATGTACAGAGGAAGAATTGTTGGAGGCTACAGACAATGCTGTTGCTGTTGCCTGTTTTTGGACAAAAGATATTTAGCTGCCTGCGCGCCTTCTATTTTTATCAGTTTTATACTAATTTATACAATGTTTTTGATACAAAATTAAAAAAATAGTTGTAATTTTGGCTTGGCCCGTGAAGGCAGGCAAAGGAATGCAAGATAATTGAAGTGAGACGGAAATGGACATAGCAACCAATGAACCTAATCCATGTAATTTCTAATGAGTCAATACTCAATAACTACCAGCCATCCAAGTGAGTTCTCCAGAGGTGTTGTGTTATTATTTAAAAAAATAAAGACAGCTAAAAATATTAGGGTTAGAGTTCCACCTTGTGGCTTGACAAACAAAGTGCAGCTTCCCTCCTATTGCTTTAGGTAAAGGTAAAGGTAAAGGTTTTCCCCTGACATTAAGTCCAGTCCTGTTGGACTCTGGGAGTTGGTGCTCATCTCCATTTCTAAGCTGAAGAGCCGGCGTTGTCCGTAGACACCTCCAAGGTCATGTGGCCGGCATGACTGCGTGGAGCACCATTATTATATGACTGCATGCTATTGCTTTAGCAAAGGGAAAAAAATAAACCTTACCTTTTTAGAGACTAATCCCAGGGATTGGTAAGGGATCCGTCACACCTGAAGTATGTAGGAGGTGTTGCTTGATCCATTCAGCAATCAGACTCTCTACCTTTCACTTCAATACAAAAGCTAGAAAATATGAAAGCATCGTGGAGAAAACTGGCACGTAAAAGGTGGAGCACTCCTACTTTCTGATTCTCTTCTCAGCATCCACCAGCACGTACCTGCTTGTGAATTTTGTATTTGCCACATTAGTGTGCCATCTACCAGTGATTTGAGATAAGAGCATCTATGAAATATTGTTCAACAGAGAGGAGTGGTGCATTGTATGGCAAGTAGATGGTTCCCAAATTTGTGGAATTATCCGTACTTGAAGAAATGGGCCACAAGATAGATTTGGAAGTCAAAAGAGGGAGTGTCAGCCCTTAATTCCACCTCTGATAGCTGGATATAACATTAATCCAAAGAGAGTTTTTCTAAACCCCATTTCCCTCCCTCCACATACTGACAGGTTGGCTACATATAAATAATAAATAAATAATATTTTTAATTGATTAGTGCTTAGACCATATCACAAGGCTACACATAAATATACAAAGGAAGGATTCAGGAAACAACACACTTTCTAACCTGGCAACCAGGCCCACTCTACCTTCCATAAAAATATTCCAGAACAATTATAAGAGTATATTTTCAAAAAGCATATACATTAAATAAACGTTCCCTTTGATCATCTGGAAAGGCCCTGCTCACAATCCCACCTGCGTCGCATTTCTCCCGTTTTCGCTGGTCATTCCCTCCCCGACCCACAACCTTCCCATATCATAAATAAGGGCTGTTTCCATGACGAGGACATGGGTGGTGGTGGTGAAATGGTTTTTCTCCTTCAACTCACCCTCCACCCCCATAAAATGGACTATCCTCTCTCTAGCACCCCCTAGTGGCCTCCACCCAGATCATGGAACTGAATGCTCTTTGCCATCATTGGATGACATTAACAAAGTAAATTGATATTTGGAATAAATACTTCAATGAAATCCTACTACCTGCAAACAGCTTCATTATACTTGGCGTATTGGAGAAGTGTACACATCATCTTCTAACCCCAATTGCTTTCTTTGAGGTACTGTAGGCTGTTTAAGGTTCAGTTAGAACTATTTCCTTGGATTCTGACTTCTTGTTTTTATTTTAAATTCCTGTTTTGTTTTTCCCCACAACTGAACTCTCAGCATTGCATGCTTTTGGTTGGAAGCGTGTTGTCATTTTCTACATTAATTTTAGAGTCTTTCTCGTTGTCATCATTGGATGATGTTACCTGTCCGAACGTATCTCCTGCTACGAAGCTTAAGATCATCAGGAGAGGCCCTGCTCTCGATCCCACCACACAGTTAGTGAGGACGAGAGACAGGGCCTTCTCGGCAGTGGCCCCCCATCTGTGGAACTCTTTCCCTAAGGATATCAGGTTGGCCACCTCCCTCCTGTCCTTTAGAAGACAACTGAAGACCTGGCTATGGGCCAGGCATTCGATTAAAGCCCAGCGGCAATAAGAAAAGGAAATTTGGATTTTGCGACATGGATTCTCCCAGCTCGGCTTGGTTTTACTGGCACGTTAATCTATTAATTTGTTGTTAAATTTTACTGATGATGTTGTACAATGTTTTAAAATGATTTTATTGTGACTGCATTTCTGTGTATGAACCCACACGACCCCTTTGATCATCTGGAGAGGCCCTAGTCATGCTCCCACCTCCATCGCAGGCGCAATTGGTGGGGACGAGGGAAAGGGCTTTCTCGGTGGTGGCCCCTCGACTCTGGAACTCACTCCCCAAGGACATCAGACATGCCCCAACTTTGGCAGTCTTTAGGAGGAACATGAAAACATGGTTGTTCCAGTGTGCCTTCCCAGAATAAGGAAACTCCCAGCAATATGTCCTCTAAATGCACTTTTACTATGGATCTAGGAATGTCTGCAAGCCCCATCACTCTCTGAAAACTCTATCCTAGTTCATATTTCATCTGTTCATGCTCAGTATTATCTTTAAATTTTAATTATTACATTTGGCCCAGCCATAGGTTTCTAAATATCGTTGTGTTACTGTTAATGTTTATTGCTTATTTTTGTTATGAGTTTTACTTTATTGTTTTGTATTATTTGTTGTTATTGCTTTTATTATTGATGTATTGTGGACTCGGCCTCATGTAAACCGCACTGAGTCCCTTGGGGAGATGGTAGTGGGGTACACATAAAGTTTATTATTATTTGTAATTTTTATGGTATTTATGCTGTTAGCCTCCTCTGATGCTCATGTGAGGCTGCGCTGAGTTCCCCTTGTTGGGAGAAGGGCGGGATATAAATATATGAAATAAATAAATAAATATTATATGGAAGAAATACTTCATTAAATCCTGCTCCCCGCAAAGTTTAATGACACTTGGGTGCATGGGGGAAGCAAAGTCATTGAGCCTCACCCACCATACTGTATAAAATGCACCCAAACCTCCCTGTTTGGGAAAAGGGTAGTTCTTTTTTTTTTTCAAAACCTAATTTTATTTATTTTTTTCAAAACCTGATTTTATTTAATTCTTGGGTCTCAGGATCAACAACAAAGGGCAAGTAGATGGAGCTTTCAGAGCAGAGCTGTGTGTCGTAGCTTAAAAGAACCAGGATTAGGATTCGTGAAACCTTCGAGAGTGTTTCCCAGACATTAATTCTCCTCCTTAATCCAGGGCACTTTCTACAGTTCAGAGGCAGTTCCCCTGTTCCCAGATTAAGGATCCCAGGGGTTGGAGATCTTTAACTATGAGGGGAAGAAGCACTTCCGCACTGATCCTAATTAATCCCCCGCCTAGGCCTGGGTACTTTCATCTTTGCAGGGCTTAAAAACCAAGTGCATGTGTGAGACTTGCAGGGCAGTGTTGCGGAGATGTGCACCTCGTCTTCTAAACCCAATTGCTTTCTAACCCCAATTCCTGCCTGGCATATCTCTTTCCCATTAGATCTTAGAGTGGAAATGGTCACGCTTAATGGTCATGACTGCTTGCATTTTAAAAACAACATGGGCCAAGAAATACAAGCAGTGTTATTGAACCTTGTGGTTTTTTGCTTACCCCAGTTTCCTAAGATACAACAAATGAAAGCAAGTCTTTGGAATTTCATGTTAATTCTTTTTAATAGGCTCCATGTTGAATGAGGGACATTCTGAGAGCTCCCAGGGTAGTTGCAAAGCTAAGAAGAGGTATGTTGGGCTATTAAGAGAGGAACACTTTGCATTATGTGATGTCTTTGTTCTTTGAGCCCTTCCACACAGCCATATAACCCAGAATATCAAAGCAGAAAATTTATTTAGTTATTTATTTCAAATATTTGTACTCTACCCTTCTCTACCCCGAAGGGGGACTCAGGGCGGCTTACAGCCGGCAACAATTCGATGCCCCATATATACAACAGAGAAAACAACAGTTACATAATAAGTAAACAATAGATTAGATTAAAAACCATTTAAAATAGTACAAATAATCCAAGTTCAACAATCAACAACTTAATCCAAAGCCAGTCCACAGTCCGTTTTCCATGATATCTGCTTTGAACTGGGTTATCTGAGTCCACACTGGCATATATTTAAAGATGGTCTCAAAGCCAAACTTAAAAACTCTGGCATATTTATTTGTCGTGTCAGAACAACCAGTCAAATTATATTACATTTCTAACAGAACAAAGAAAACAAGCAGATTACAAAGTTTGTGAGTATGAGAGTTGATTAAATGTCCTTTGACTAGTATCTGGCCACTTGGAGTGCTTCTGGTGTTGCTGCAAGGTCCTCCCTTGTGCATGTGGTAGGGCTCAGGGTGCATTGCAGCAGGTGGTCAGTGGTTTGCTCCTCTCCACAATCACATGTCGAGGATTCCACTTTGTAGCCCCATTTCTGAAGGTTGGCTCTGCATCTCGTGGTGCCAGAGCGCAGTCTGTTCAGGGCCTTCCAGGTCGCCCAGTCCTCTGTGTGCCCAGGAGGGAGTCTCTCATTTGGTATCAGCCATTGGTTGAGGTTCTGGGTTTGAGCCTGCCACTTTTGGACTCTCGCTTGCTGAGGTGTTCCAGTGAGTGTCTCTGTAGATCTTAGAAAACTATTTCTAGATTTAAGTCGTTGACGTGCTGGCTGATACCCAAACAGGGGATGAGCTGGAGATGTCTGGCATAGACACTGAGAACTGGGAAGCCCTGCTCTTGCATTTATGCACACAGATGCACATAGTGTGTGCATACACACACAGATGTCCATACACATGCAAGTTTGGTGGCACATTGAGTTGCTCAGTAAACAGCAAGAGGCTGTTGAAGGTTCAGCTGGAGCTATTTTCTTGGATCTGCAATCTTTGGTTTTTTTGTCCTTCTCTGCAGGGAAGAGGGAAGAACCCTAAACAGAGAAAGGACGCCCTCGCCCCCTCCCCCGCCCCATTTCCTCCCTCCCGCGCGCCAACCCCAGGCCCACATTCCAGGCAAGCCCCCGCCGGCTTCTGATTGGCTTAGGGCTGCCGAGCCCGGGTTAGCTCTCCAAGCGTCCATTTCTGCCCCGCGGCTCATAATTGGTGGAAGCCCCGCGGTAGGGGCGGGGCTATGCGCGAGGAAGGGGGCGGGCGCGCGCATTGTGGCCCGGGGAGAGCGCGAGCCGTGGCGCGAGCGGCGAGGCGGGGTTCTCAGGCGGCTGCTCCATCTTCGGCCCAGAGACGGACAGCTCAGGAGGCGCTTCTCCACTTTGTGGGGCAGGCCTTTGCTTTGCCTCCTGACAGACTTTCCACCAGGGAGAACGGTGGCACCATGGTAACTGCACGTAAGGAGGGTGGCTGGGAGGAAGCGGGCCGTTTTGTGCAAAGTGTGTCCAGGAGACTGCATGCCTTCGCGTGGGCTTGCCCCTAAGGCAGCGTTGTTCAACCTGAGGGTTGGGACCCCTGTGGGGGGGTCGTGAGGGGGTGCCAGAGGGGTCACCAAAGACCATCAGAAAACAGTCTTTTCTATTGGTCGTGAGGGTTCTATGTGGCAAGTTTGGCCCCATTCTATCGTTGGTAGGGTTCGGAATGTTTTTTGATTGTAGGTGAACTATAAATCCCAGCAACTACAACTCCCAAATATCAGGTCTATTTCCCCCAAACTCCACCAGTGTTCACATGTGGTCATAATGAGTATCCATGCCAAGTTTGGTCCAGATCCATCATTGTTTGAGTCCACAGTGCTCTCTGGATGGAGGTGAACTACAACTCCCAAGAGTCAAAGTCAATACCCATCAAACCCTTCCAGTATTTTCTGTTAGGAATGGGAGTTCTGTGTGCCAAGTTTAGTTCAATTCCATCGTTGGTGGAGTTCAGAATGCTCTTTGATTGAAGATGAACTATAAATCCCAGCAACTGGAACTCTCAAATGACAAAATCAATCCCCCTAACCCAGGGGTCCTCAAACTAAGGCTCGAGGGCCGGATATCGGGAGTGCGGGATTGATGCCATGTCCCCAGATGAGGCAGAAAGTATGCTACGAACTCCATGCTCTCAGTTGGGCTCCTTCTACACTACTATATAAAATCCAGATTATCTGCTTTGCACTGGATTATAAGGCAGTGTGCACTCACAATTCAGTTCAAAGCAGATAGTATGGATCAAGGGTCCTCAAACTAAGGCCCGGGGGCCAGATATGGCCCACCAAGGCCATTTACCCGGCCCTCGCTCAGGGTCAACCTAAATCTGAAACAACTTGAAAGCACACAACAACAACAATCCTATCTCATCTGCCAAAAGCAGGCCCACACTTCCCACTGAAATACTAATAAGTTTATATTTGTTAAAATTGTTCTTCATTATTAATTGTATTGTTTTAAAGTGTTTTTTGCACTACAAATAAGATATCTACAGTGTGCATAGGAATTCATTCATATATTTTTTTCAAATTATAATCTGGCCCTCCAACAGTTTCAGGGACTGTGACCTGGTCCTCTGTTTAAAAAGTTTGAGGACCCCTGCCCTAACCCCACCAGTATTCAAATTTGGGCTTTTGGAGTATTTGTGCCAATTTTGATCTAGTGAATGAAAACAAAAAACCCTGCATATCAGATATTTACATTACAATTCATAACAATAGCATAATTACAGTTATGAAGTAGCAATGAAAATAACATCATGGTTGGGGGACACCACAACATGAGAAACTGTATTAAGGGGTCGCAGTATTAGAAAGGTTGAGAAACACTGCCTTAAGGAGAGACACATCCCCTATTTAAGGGAAGGTCCCTTCTCTGGAGGCTTTCCACCTTGAAGGCCATCTGTTGGGAGTGCTTTGATGGTGTCCTTCCTGCCTTGGGATCCCATCCAACTCCACAATGCTATGAAATAGTTGAGAGGGTGTAACCTTGAGGGAAGGAGCAATCTTGTCTTTTTGGGGGAGAGGGGTTGCTGCCCTGGAGACTAGGCCCTTTTCTACATAGCTGACTAAAATCCCACATTTTTTGCTCTGAAGTGGGATAGAACACCCAGTTAAAAACAAATATTGTGGGATTTTCTGCCTTGATATCCTGGGTTATAGGGCTGTGTGGAGGCGCCCTAGGGCAGATGGAGCAATGGATTTAAACGGTTCTGGCCCAACTTACCTGTCTGAACCCATCTTCCCTTATGAACCTGTTAGGACTTTAAGATCATCTGGGGAGGCCGTGCTCTCGATCCCGCCTGCGTCACAAACACGTTTGGTGGGGATGAGAGACAGGGCCTTCTCAGTGGTGGCCCCTCGGCTATGGAGCACCCTTCCTGGGGACATTAGATTGGCCCCCTCCCTCTTAACATTTCGGAAGAGAGTCAAGGTTGTTTGAGCTTTGTTTGAAAATGCAAGATAAAAGATATAGGAATTGGAACGACTGGACAACGAGATGGGACAATGTTTTTTATTAAGAGATGCAAATGATATATGTTTTAATATTGTTATGGTTTTATATTATGTGTCAATGTTTTTAAATGTTTTGTGGTGTTTGGGGGCATCGAATTATTGCCATTGTAAACCGCCCTGAGTCAACTGTATTTATGTATTTGTATTTATTTACAAACACAGTAAATAAATAAATAAATAAATAAATTTAAATGGCAGGGAAAAGTTATGGAGAACATTAGGGAGAACTTCTTGACTGTAAGAGCTGTTTGACAGTGAAACACACTGCCTTGTATTGTGGTGGAGGCTTCTTCTCTGGAGGTGTTTAAGTCTGGTTGGGTTGCTGCAAGTTTTCTGAGCTGTATGGCCATGTTCTAGTAGCATTCTCTCCTGACATTTCACCTGCATCTATGGCGGGCATCCTCGGGGGTTTGTTCAGAGGTCTGTTGATAGAGAACTCCAACCATCACCCGGGTCAAAAAAGAAGCGCATTTAAAGCCCTGACAGACTATTGAAACAGGATCTGCGAACCCACCTCCTCCAAGGTGAACTGAAGAACAAGCCACTAAAGACAAGACAAAGGGCCCTTCCACATAGCCATAATAATCCAGAATGTCAAGGCAGATAACCCACACTATTTGTTTTGAACTGGGTTTTCTGAGTCCACACTGCCATATAACCCAGTTTGTTTATTTATTTACTTCATTTGTGTACCACTTTTCTCACCCCAGTGGTGGACTCAAAGCGGTTTCCAACATAATTATGGCAAAATTTAATGCCTCACATACAGAAACCTAACATAATGATAATAATATACAGTTATCAATGAAATAATAATACACAGCACCATTTAAAAGAAGATAATGTGGGATTTTATTCAGCTGTGTGGAAGTGGCCAAAGATCTACCTAGAGGAAAAGAAACCACTGACCGCATAGGGAAGCTGATAAAGAAGTGCAACTTACAAACAATCCATAGACCCACCAAGAAAATCCAACAAATGCTATGTTCAGCAAAGGACAAGAGGGATCCTCTCACCACTGTAGGAATCTACTGTATACCATGCAGCTGTGGACAAGTCTACATAGGGACCACCAAACGCAGCATTGCCCAAACACGAATCAAGGAACATGAAAGGCACTGCAGACTACGTCAACCAGAGAAGTCAGCCATAGCAGAGCACCTGATGAACCAACCTGGACACAGCATATTATTTGAGAACACAGAAATGCTGGACCACTCTCACAACCACCATGTCAGACTACACAGAGAAGCCATTGAAATCCACAAGCATGTGGACAATTTCAACAGAAAGGAGGAAACCATGAAAATGAACAAAATCTGGCCACCAGTATTAAAAAAAACTCTAAAATCAGGACAGTAAATAAAGAACAAGACTCAGAAGGCAGGGAATTCCAGACAAGAAACAATTAGGACCAGCTAACATCTCAACAAAAGGATTCCTCCATGCACGAAACAGCCAAGCTTTGAAGCTGCAAGGCCATTGCTAATCAAGGTGGTCAATTGCAACATCCACACTTGCTTCAAACAGACAAAAGTTCTTTCTCCCACCCTGGACAGTCCACAGATAAGTATTCCCTCCACTTGCCTCATTTCCAAGAGACCTCTGCACAAACCTCGTGAGATTTTTTTTTTTTGTCGTGTCAGGAGTGACTTGAGAAACTGCAAGTCGCTTCAGGTGTAAGAGAATTGGCCGTCTGCAAGGACATTGCCAGGGGACACCTGGATGACTTGATGTTTTTATCATCCTTGTGGGAGGCTTCTCTCATGTCCCCGCATGAAGAGCTGGAGTCAATAGAAGGAGCTCATCCGCCTCTCCCTGGATTCGAACCTGCGACCTGTACCGACAGTCCTGCTGGCACAAGGGTTTAACCCACTGCGCCACCGGGGGCTCTGAGAATGCCAGCCACAGATTCATGCGAAACACCGAAGAGAATACTACTGAACATAGCCATATAGCCCAAAAAACTCACAGTAACCCAGTGATGCTGGCCATGAAAGCCTTCAACAATACAGAGTCTGGATGGCCATCTGTCAGGAGTGCTTTGATTGCATGGGTGAAGGGAGTTGGACCCGACGGCCCCTGGGGTCTGTCAGTGAGTGATATAGCTTTCCAAACACTTGCAAGGAAGACCACTTTTGCATTTCCAGATCGGGCATCTCCTTGCAGTGAACATTGTGGAACACAGCCTGTGTGTCTGGGGTACCATCTGTGGGATTTGTGGCATTCACTTACTGGAGCTGACAAAACAAAAGCTGGATTGTCTTCAGATCCCCAGCACAAGCTTTTCTCTGTCTACCCCCCCCCCCCCCGGTCCCCATGCCTCCCCCAACAGCCATCCTGAAAGGCAGACAAAGGAGTGTGGATTACTCCCAAACTGTGGGGTTCCTCTCTGTGCATCAGGCTGAGGCTCCTTCTTTGGTCTTTCAGAATTGGACAACTTGAAGGGAAAAGCAGGCCCCATCTACACTGACCATTTAATGCAGTTCAAAGCTGCAGTGGCCAGACAACAAACTCCTACAAAAGTACACAAAAGAAAGCCCTTCATGCACTTTGCTGCTCAGTTGCTTTGCACCATCACCATCCGGGCCTCAAACTGTTTCCATGATTTCTTCTGTGATCATCTGAAAAACCATTTTCTTCCATACTGGTTTGAAACTGCATTAAATGGACAGTGTAGATGGGGCCATAAATGTCTCAGGTCTGCCATAGAGATAGCAGTTGGTGCTGAGTGTATGATGACATTATGCCATGTTGACAAAAAACAAATTGGACAGGTTTTTTAAAATGTTGAGATGCAGTAACGTTTTGACTTATTGTGCCACGTTGTTCTATATCGTGGATGCCATTTTGGTCATGCAACATGTTTACATGAATAGGCCAGGTTCTGAATAAAGGTGAAGTTGAACTACAGAAATTCAGGTTGAACATTCTTTATCTGGAATCCTAAAATCAGAAACTGTCCCTGTCAGGTGGCTGAGATAAGGGACACTTTTGCTTTCTGGATTCAGCGTATGAAAACATTGTTTCATGTGCAAAACTATTAAAAATACGCATAAGATTACCTTCAGGCTATGAATTTCATGTTTAGACATGGGTCCTCTATGCAAATATAGAAGTTCTAAAATCCCAAACATTTGTGGACCCAAACATTTTGCAGAAGGGATGCTATGATTCTCCATTTAGGGTCCCAGCTGCTCCCCTTAAGAAAGCAGTAGTAGCGACTGTGGCTTTGATATCAGGGGAGTGAGGGATTGATGCCACATCCCCAGATGTGGAGGAAAATATGCTACCAACTCCGTGTTTATTTGCTTTGAACTGGATTATAAAGCAGTGTAGATTCATAATTCAGTTCAAAGCAGATAGTATGGATTATCTGCTTTGATTATCTGGATTATATGGCAGTGAGGAAGGGGCTGTAGGTCCCTTCCACATTGCCAATATATCCTAGTATCTGATCCCAGATTATCTTCTTAGCCCAGATTATGTGGCAGTGGAGACTCATATAATCCAGTTTAAATCAGATAATCCATGATCAGATCATGGGATATAGGGTAGTGTAGAAGAGGCCCTAGTCATAAGATATTGCTTCTTAAACTGTAGGTCCTGACCCCAAATGGGGTCCCCTTAGCTCAGTGTTGGAGTCCTTAAAAATGTAGCAACAGTAAAGATTTTCTGAACATAATCCAGTGGTTGTTTTAGCCACTTACGTGAATCTGTTGAGCAGTGTTTATAGTAGACTCTGCGAAAGATACTTCCCTATCTTAAAAAAAGAAAATCAGCCTGTTTCAGTAAATGTTTGATTTTTATACCTTTTTTATATACCCGGGGTCATGTCAAAATTTCTCCAATGAAAAGGGATCCCAACCGGAAAAGTTTTAAGAAACTCAGCTCTAAGGCCCCTTTCTACACTACCATATAAAATCCAGATTGTCTGTTTTGAACTGGATTATAAGGCAGTATAGACTCATATAATCCAGTTCAAAGCAGATAATGTGCATTATCTGCTTTCATCTCCTGGATTTTATGGCGGTGTAGAAGAGGTGTAATGTGCTACAAGAGCCCCTTGTAATAGGGCTAAAGTAGTACATCACTTACCATCAGTGATATCCTGGGTACTAGTCAGCAGACTTGTTATATATGAACTTACTCCGACATCTTTGTTCTTTCTTGTTGCATGAATAGTGAACAGGAAACCCATTAGTCAAATATTGGGAAGTATTGATAACATTAGGGCCTCTTTCCTCCCAGCAAAAGGAAATATCTTGAGTCTCCTGCATTGATGGAGACAGATACCCACCCAGTTGTTGTGCCATAAGATAACCATCTGGAAAGAGACTGTGTGCAGCCTGGACCAGTTTTCAGGTTCCTTCAATGTGAATTGTGTGATGTGACTGTTTATACAGTAGACTCAGGCCCCTTCCACACTGCTGTATAAAATCCACTTTGAATTGGATTATATGGCAGTGTAGACTTAGATGACCCAGTTCAAAACAGATATTGTGGATTATCTGTCTTGATATTGTGGGTTATCTTGCTGTGTGGAAGGGCCTTCAGTTAACCGGCACCCATAGGGGATAGGTAGATGCCAGAAAATTGTAGTTTCTGGGTGCTTGAGAATTATTATTAAAAATAGTAATAATACTATACCATACCATAAATTCTGTATTGATATTAATATTGAAATACTATTTTTAAATAATATTATTGAAATATTATTAATAATAATATTGAAATATTAATATTGATATTAATATTGAAATTAAATGCAAATTCTGACAAACAAAGGACACTTAATATAATGTAACACTGTTTTAAAATCGAAAGTATTATTTATTCAATTTTTGTTGGCTGCTTGCGAGTTCTGATTGCTTGACTTCTGGTTAACTGAGAATCTATTGTATATTTACTTTTTTGCATTATCAGCAATTAGCAGGGATTGCTGTTTACTGAGCCCTGGTGGCCCTTTCAATCTTTGGGGACTGGAGAATGTGCTTATTGTGCAAGCACTATAAAATTTATGAAGCATTTAATTTTCTTCTATGCTTTGTGAGACTGGGAGTGCAGTGCGCTTACATAACTACTGTGCTTGCCTGTTGCTTAGCAAAATCATATATAAGCACCAGGGTAGAACATTGTGGTATCTCAAAACCACCTTCCCTTGCAGCATCCATGCAGACATAGTTATACAACGTAAGCATTCGGTGACACTGACTCTTCAACATTTGTAAACAACTCACTTTATTTGAGTTTTTTAAAAATTATATATTTGTAAACAAGCAAAAACTATACAGGGAAGATCCCAACAGATCTGTTGATTTCTGCCATTGTTTCCACCATCCTTTTTGTTCCAGATTATATAACCTAAGTAAAGGTGAAGATTTCCCCCTGACATTAAGTCTAGTTGTGTCCAACTCTGGAGATTGGTGCTCATCTCAATTTCTAAGCCGAAGAGCCAGCATTGTCCATAGACTCCTCCAAGGTTATGGGGCCGGCATGACTGCATGGAGTGCCGTTGCCTTCCCACTGGAGCAGTATCTAGTGATCTACTCACACTTGCATGTTTTCGAACTGCTATGTTGGCATAAGCAGGGCCTGACAATGGGAGCTCATGCTGCTTCCCAGATTCGAACCTGCGACCTTTTGGTCAACAAGTTCAGCAGCTCAGTGGTTTAACCCACTGCTCCACTGGGGGCTTCATATTATATAACCTATTGGAACAGAAATATCTCATTTTATTTTTCAGTAAACTATGATGCAACATAGCAGCAGAGATGTACTGTGATTGCCAGTTGAAATTTCCTCTATTTAGGGGATGGGAATTCTCACTGATGTCAGGAAACAACTCACAATTAATTATGCATGTGTGTATTGATCCCATGAGTTTTGAAAAGGTGGTGCTTCACTTTGGACTTCCCTCTTGTCTCGCCTGTATCCCCTTTCCTTTTTTTGGGAGCTTTGGTGGGAGTAATTGTTTGGAAGAAAGGCTTTCCTGTCTTGGGAGAATACAATAGGGAACTGCAGAAGGGAGGAAGGAAAGGATATTTGCAGATGTTCCAGCCCTAACTGGGAGGAAATGGAAAGAAAATCTGAGGGACACCTTGAGTGTGAGGGTTGGATATTAGCTCAATGACCTCATGAATTGTTGAAGGCTTTCATGGCTGGAATCACTGGGTTGTTGTAGGTTTTCTAGGTGTTCTAGAGGCATTCTCTCCTGACGTTTCACCTACATCTGTGGCAAGCATCCTCAGAGGTTGTGACCTCATGAAGCCTTTCTCCAACACTATTTAGTTATACAAGTTAGGCTTGAGTTGTTCGTACAGATTTTGTGATCAGGTAGCTGTGACCAGGATCTGGATTTGCCTATCTCTGTGGCCCCTTCTCACTGCCATATAACCCAGATTATCAAATCAGATAATCCACATTACCTGTTATATGAGTCTACACTGCCATATAATCCAGTTCATAGCAGATAATCTCAATTTTATATGGTAGTGTAGATGGGACCAGAGTTACTTGCTCTTCAATGCAGTGTAACCTTTACTTCTGATTGTCCATGCAGTAGTTTCTTATGAAGTAGTTGGTGTTTTGGGCACAATCATATTTTGGGTACGATTGTGTTGGTGTGGGTTTTTGGGGCCACAGTCAGCATACTGGGATGAACCGCCAGCTACAGAAAATATTGCTAACCAAAGAGATTGGCAGTTCAAGGCACCGGGGGGGGGGGGGGGTGTCCGCTCCCACCATCTTCCCTAGCTTCCTGCTTACTTAGCAGTTCGAAAACAGCAATGTGAGTAGATAAATAGGTACCGCTTTGGGGGGGGGGCAATAAAAGGCACCTCTGAAGACATGCCGGCAGTTCAATCAGTAAAGTTCCTTGGCAAAGTACTAAATATTCAGACATAGGAGAGACGAGAAATATACAATAGGCTGCAATTAAAACTAAACACTAAACTGCACTGAAATCAATATATCATACTAAGACATAAAACTAAACTATTAAGTACTGACTGTGGTTCATAAATTTTGAGTTAAAGTTTGAATGTATTCTGTATATACATTTTATGTATGTTTTATATGCTCTTTCTTAATATGAGTTGGTCACGGTGGCGCAGTGGGTTAAACCGCTAAGCTGCAGAACTAGCTGACCAGAAGGTCGGCAGTTCAAATCTGTGGGATGATGTGAGCTCCCATTGCTAGCCCCAGCTTCTGCCAACCTAGCAGTTTGAAAACATGCAAATGTGAGTAGATCAGTAGGTACTGCTTCTGCAGGAAGGCATGCAGTCATGCTGGCCACATGATGTTGGAGGTGTGGGCGGACAACGCTGGCTCTTCGGATTAGAAATGGAGGTGAGCACCACCCCCCAGAGGTGGACATGACTAGACCTAATGCCAAGTGTAAACCTTTACCTTTACCTCCTAATCTGAGTGATTTTTGCCAACAGATTTTCCTTATGTGTTGTCATTTATCTACCTTGCACTAAAGTATACACTTTTATTCAAATTCTCTTCCAATAAGTACATTTTGTATACATTTTTGTTTGCAGAAGTGTTTCATTAAATTCTGTGAATCATGTGAATTTGCATAGTGATTCAGAAAATGTGACTTGGTAAGTTTCTAACAAAGACCAACTTGAACAATAGAAAGTCTACAATGATAAAGACCTTGTGTCATTTCATAATGTACAATGTCAGAATTCAAATACCTTCTTGATGAGTCTGGCTTTTTTTTTAAAGTCTCATTTCCTGCATCCTGCAGTCTATTAGTGATCATTGTTCAATTCCAAATGATGTACAAACATATTAAAAAAACTTTTAAAAACTTTAAAAAAAACCTTTTTTAAAAAAATATATATTTTAAAATCATTTTAATAGTATTTTAACCTGGATCCTCATGTTTGGCTGTTTGAAACTGCTTTTGTTCCAATTCAGAATTTAAATTACTTTTATTTTTAAAAATAATTTGTACTTGCTACCTATCAAAATCATATGGTTGCAGTTCAAAATGAACCTCCATGGGATCCTAGATATATAAGTTCCTCCTATACATGTTTATTCCCAGAGTATATATGATAACAGCCTCAGTTTTAGAATGCAAAGAATGCTCAAACTGACTGTGTTTTTGGTTGTTTTTATTTCAGATTCCACATTTGGTCCACTAAGTGAAAAGAAATCTGCTTTGCAGATGGCTTTGGAAGTAGAAAAATCTTATTTTGATGTTTTTCTGAGGACAACACTGAAGTGCTACGGTAGGTGGATCTAGAGATTAAGAACTCGGATTGCTTAACAGGATTCACTGGCACTTAAGTGAGAAAGATGGAGGGTGGAGAATGCAGAGCTGCAGAGCAAACTAGTCACGTACTTTCTGGCTTTTTGGAAAACAGTCAGAACATCTTAACATATCTTTCATGCCATCTAACAGGTTTTACAAGTGAAATATGTGAAACGGTTACCAATTATTTGCTACAGTGCTAGGAGCAGCGATATTCCTTAGGGTCACTGTAAGTTCAGAAATGGCTTGATGGCACACAACAACAGCATTACCTTTGTAAAAAAATAACATTCACAAAGTTGGGGAGAAAATTATAGATGGTTTTCACATAATTTGAGTAAATGTGGTCTGAGGTGGTCCAGTAGTGTTATTGACGTATTTAACATGCATGAGCCATACACTAGAGCCAAGCTTCTCAAACTTTTTCAGCTGCGGAGCCTTTTTTGAAGCAAAAGTTTCTTGTGGAGTCCCAAGAAATGTTTATATATTATATTATATTATATATTTACATTATATTATATATAATGTATATATAGCAGGCATGGGCAAACTTTTTGACTAATATAAACTTAAGATTCCAGGGGCCATCCAGTCCAACCTTCTATTGCCATGCAGGAAAAACACAATCCTGAGCGGTGGGAGGGAAGTAGGGTTTTGGAAGCAAGCAAGGTGAGGTGGAAAGGATCTGGGTAGTGAGGAAGGTGAGGAAAAAACATATTTTGTCGGCAAGGGAGGAGTCGTGAGGGTGAGGAGCAGGAAAGAGAAGGGAACGCTTAGAGGAGAAGGAGGAAACTGCAGAGCACCTCAATGTGCTTCAGAGAGCCCCAAGGGCTCTGCAAAGCACACTTTGAGAGCTACTGCACTGTTGTTTATATATTATTTATTACATGTATTTCCACCCCGCCCTTCTCCCCCCAAAGGAGGACTCAGGGTGGCCTCACATAAGCATCATGTGATGCTGTCAACATATAAACAACAAAGGTTACAATTTAACCAGTTAAAAAAATTAATACACATTATACAGATCATTTAACAATAGATTAAGATGCCAGTTAAAACCAAGACCAAGTCGGGTAAATCCAATGTCGCGTATGTCCTCACTTTGCTTCCAATTGTCGCTATCTTTTAGATGAACATTGGGTCCCACAGCCAAGTCTTCAGTTGTCTTCTAAAGGACAGGAGGGAGGTAGCCATCCAGATGTCTTTAGGGAGGGAATTCCACAGACGCGGGGCCACTGCCGAGAAGGCCCTGTCCCTCATCCCCACCAACCGCGTTTGTGGGAGTGGTGGGACTGAAAGCAGGGCCTCCTCTGATGATCTTAAGCTTCGTGATGGTTCGTAATAGGAGATATGTTCGGACAGGTAATCTGGGCCAGAACCCTTTAGGGCTTTAAAGGTTAGAACCAGCACTTTGAATTGTGCTCGGAAGCTGATTGGCAGCCAGTGGAGCTGGCGTAACAAAGGAGTAGTACTCTCCCTGTATGCCGCTTCGGTGAGCAGCCTGGCTGCCGACCGTTGGACTAATTGAAGCTTCCAAGAAGTCTTCAAAGGCAGCCCCACGTAGAGAATGTTGCAGTAGTCTAAATCTACAGAATAATCTATAACCTTACATACTTAAATTGAAGTAAAGTATGTCCTGTAACACAAGCAAATGGAACAGGATTAGTGTAAATAACCTGTGAGAACAATTCAGCTATTCTGAATTTAATACATTGTCTTGAAAATAAACAAAAGCTGGTCTTTTAATCTGTTTCTCCTTTTCTAAATGGCTTTCACAGATGACTACAGTCAAGCACTCAGAGGCTAGTTTGCTGGATTTGCCAGGAATTCTCCCACCCAGATCTGTGGCTTCTGCTCGCTACAACTCTGCCACCAGAGCCTTTCACAGCTTTGATGGGAACCAGATGTGGTTTACCACTAATTCATCCACTCCAAAACATTTGCTAGGTAAAGAAAACCCAAATTTTAATGATGCCACACCCTTGCTATCAGGAACCAACATTTCCTCACAACCGCCAGAAGTATCTGATTTTGGACTGGAGAAAATGATAAGATCAAAAAGGTTTTCAGCAGCAGGGGCTCTTTTGTTGCCCGAGATGCCCACTTCTTCAAATCTGCACCCTCTGTCTGATCATGAAGGAAGCCCCAGGCTGAGCACATGCAGGCAATCACCTATGGTTACTTGCTCATTGATGGGCCAAGTAAGAAAGATGTCCTCTTTCCAGGCTGATTACTGGGCATGTGCAATACCAGATTCCTTACCACCATCACCGGACCGTCAATCCCCTCACTGGAACCCCAACAAAGAATACGAGGACTTGCTCGATTATACCTACCCTTTACGGCCAAAATACAAGCTTGCACAGAACATCCAAGACTCCGCTGTCCATGATTCTGGAGTTGATCTTGACAGCTTCTCCATTTCCCCTGAAAGCACCCTGAAATCTGTGAGCATGCATGACCAGAAACCTCCGGTTCTGGGGACTCAGAGTACACAGAGACTTTTTACCCCGTTTTTGAAAAAACTTGAAGGTTCAGATCCAGTTTCTCATTACAATATTTCACCCATTGGGAAAGTGTCCTTTGGAGATGCAGAAAGGAGCATTTCTTATGAGAATGTGGATGGTTTGTCTCCATCGTGCTATGAACATGCTCCATCCAGTTCAGCCAACCGAGATGAAAATGTGTGGAACGCAAGGGGAGATGACAATCTCAACAGGATGACTACCATTCATAGCAGCTTCATACGCTCGACAAGGGTGCTGCCCTTAAGAAAAGAGTGCTCCGGTGATGATGAATATCTCTCCTTACCCCCCAGACTCAAGGAGTTAGAGACCTTGGCTCTGCAGTTGACTGATCTGTCACTGACTATAAGGAGACCTGAATATGACTCTGCGCATGATGGTTTCCCAGGCATCAGTGGAAATGGAAAGCAACTTCTATCGGAGGTTCAGGCCGATGGTGGCAGTAATGACAGCCAATGTGAATTTTATTGTGATTCTCCTGGTAGCCTTCACAAACATGGTGAAGAAGACTTTCTGAGCCATCAACCTGAAAATGTGCCAAGAAAGGCTGCAAGCAGTGATCCCATTGAAATAGGAAGACTAGAGTTCCAAAATAGTGGAAGTAATCAGGGCAAGGAGGTAAAGAATGGAAGCTCTCTTACAGACCACATCAAGGTAAATAAATCCCAATGCAAATCTAAATGACTTCTTGTTTGTGTCTGATGTTTCATATGGTGCTTCAGCTGTCAGCCCTCAAGGAAAGGGTGCATATTGATTTGGAAATAAGTCCTATTGTGCTCCATAGGATTTGCTCATGGGAAAAGGAGAATGGTAGCTTTTGAAGGGCTTTTTTGGAATGAACCCATGTTAAAATATATGGAGAATATAAGTGATCCCTAGTCCCCTTTCCTTGGCATACCCGTTCAACAAAGGCTATATATCAGTGGTTCTCAATCTGTAGGTCCCCAGGTGTTTTGGCCTACAACTCCCAGAAATCCCAGCCAGTTTACCAGCTGTTAGGATTTCTGGGAGTTGAAAGCCACAGGTTGAGAACCACTGCTATATATCCTTAGCAGATACTTCTGTCTACTTTTATTAATTATATCTATATCCCATCTTCTCCGTGAGGCAGCATACATTCCTCCCAGAGCTTGGAAAACTTACTTTGATTGGGACAGTGACAGCTGGGAGTCTTTATTTTTGGGATGGAAACATTTCCTTCTTGGATTACGCTACGGGCCTTTCCAGACAGGCTGTTATCCCAGGACCATCTGTGTTTAAAAAATGCGGATGTTCCTGGGGGCCTATCTACACCCACCCCAGAAAAACATGTGCTTTCTGAGGTGGGTGTCCAGATGTTTTTCCAGGACTGGCCCGGCAGAACATCTGCAGTCCCCCTCCCCCAAAGAGCCCAAATCCCTTTTAATAGTAAAATAAACTTACCCGGCCTCCATTACAGTGTTGCCAGAGCTCTCCCAATGCGTAGAAGTGATGCGAGGGGAGGGAGCGATTTTTCTCCTTCCCTCCCTCCCCTCTTCTGGTGCATCATTTCTACGCGCCGGGAGAGCTCCGGCAACAGTGTAATGGAGGCCAAGTAAGTTTGTTTTGCCTTTAAAAGGGTTTTAGGGGTTTGGGGTGGGATCCCCACAGTTTTCTGGACTAATTTAGTCCAGAAAACTGTGGGAATAGTGTCTGGAATGTAGTCCAGACATCAGAAGTAGTGGGTTTATCTCGCGTGTTCTAAGAAGGTGTGGAATAAACACATTATCTAATTAATTCACTACAAACCAGGGTTTTCCTGGTTTGTGTCAAATTAATTCGGGATTGTCCAAAATGTTGTCTGGACGGCCCCCTTTTTATTGCGGAAGTTTCCACAATAAAGGGGCTGTCTAGATCCACCCTATGTAATACAATTTTTGTTCCTGAATTTATAGGTGTCATTTCCTAATTGGCTCTATCATAAAAACATGGGAAAAGTTTATTAAATTGCAAAAACTGTGTTTTTGCGGGACATCCCTCCGCACTTTTTGCTAAAGTTTTTCAATGAATATCTCAATGAGTCTCAACTAATTCAATATGGTTTGTGGCAGCCACAAAATGAAGTTTCTGGAGTATAACAACTACTTTCAAAGTAAGGGCCATACAAATAATAATAATAATAATAATAATAATAATAATAATAAAATAACTAAATAGGAAATCACACTTTCAAACCAGGAATAGAAAAATGTTCAAGTTTTGTTACATAGTGTTATGAGTGGGGTTCTATGCGGGTATATGGGCGTCAGTTCGATTAGCACTTGGATTAATTATTTGAACCTTTTATACAATGTGATCTGAGGTGATATTTCTGTGTATGTGCCTTCAAGTTGCATGTTGGCAGGTAATACCTAGCAGAAAATATTTTCTGTGTACCATTTATTTGGGGGAAATTTAGTGTTCCTGTATTTCCATGAAGTGAAAAAATAACACAGAAGGCAGCAGTAATATTGGTGTAGGAAGTAAACTATCACTGTGAGGTATAATGCAGTGTTTACCTTGTGCAATGGTTATTTGGCCACAGAATGAGTGAAGGGCTGTTAAAAACATACTTTTACAATTTGTTACCATTCTCCAGCTTCTTGCAAACATTCTAACGTTTTACTATATCTCGCTTTATGGCTAGATAATTACGGGCAATCTTGGGAGTTATATCAAATCGTTTAAAGTTCTTCTTTCTGTTTTACAAAAAGTCTGAAATATCATTTCAAGTTGGCTTTTTGTATTGTGTATAATTATACAATTTTTACTAACAATAAATATATAAATGTTTTTATGACTTTGTCAGCTGCACTTACTTGCTTTAACAGGAGGATAAAAATGTGATAATAAAATAATGTTACAATTTCTTCGGGCTCTAATGGAGAACTTTCTTTTGATTCACCCAAGTAGATGTTCTGTGGCCAGCTAGAAGAGCTCATTTGTTGGCTGCACAAAGTAGCAGATGTTACAGACAATTGGATTCCTCCCAAGCCAGATGTTAAAAGTGTTAAGGCAGCACTCCAGAACTACCTGGTAATTATCTCCTCCCTCCTCCCATTTTCAATGCATTGGTGCTGAAAGATTATTTCTTTGTGCTTGTAGATAAACAGTATTTTTTATTGTTTCTTTGTCAGTGTTGAAGTGGAGATTTTCTGGATTGCCTACTTTAAGATATGTAACATATAATTGTCCTTCTTTAGGGGTCCCTTTCAAATCTATGATACTATATCTGTGTGTGTGTGTGAGAATCATATATATCTATGTCTGGATGGCTCTTTGTCAGGAGGGCTTTGATTACGTTTTCTTTCTAGTGAAAGGAGTTGGACAGGATGGCCTTAAGTATTTTCTGTTGGTCAGGGGAGTTCTGTGTGGGAAATTTGCCCCAATTCTGTCGTTGGTGGGGTTCAGAATGCTATTTGATTGTAGGTGAACTATAAATCCCAGCAACTATAACTCCCAAATGTCAGGGTTTATCCCTCCCCCCCAAGCTCCATCTGTGTTCATATTTGGGCATATGGAATATTTGTGCCAAGTTTGGTCCTGATCCATCATTGTTTGAGTCCACAGTGCTCTCTGGATGTAGGTGAACTACAACTCCCAAACTCAAGGTCAATGCCCACCAAACGCTTCCAGTATTTTCTGTTGGTTATGGGAGTCCTGTGTGCCACGTTTGGTTCAATTCCATCATTGGTGGAGTTCAGAATGCTCTTTGATTGTAGGTGAACTATAAATCCCAATAGCTACAACTCCCAAATGACAAAATCAGTTTTTGGAGTGATGATCACTCCTTGGGTTGTTAGGTGTATGCTGTCCAAATTTGGTGTCAATTCATTCAATGGTTTTTGAGTTATGTTAATCCCACAAACATTACATTTTTATTTATATAGATTGACTCTTGATTAGGAGATTCCACCTGAACATTAGGATGAACTTCCAGATTGTAACAGCTGTTCAGTAGTGGAACTCTCTACCTTGGAGTGTGGTGGAAGCTCCTTCCTTGGAAGCTTTTAAACAGGCTGGATTGCCATCTGTCAGGGGTACTTCAGTTGGGTTTTTCCTGCATGAGAGCGGTTTGGACTACATAACCCATGTGGTCTCTTCCAACTATATGATTCTAGGTCTTCACAGCTATTGGGGGAATGGCATTAGTTGTGGTCTGCTTTGAGGCTGCTTGGGTCAAATCCAGCCCTTTCAATCTCCATTATTTTGGAGGAAAGAGGCCTGTTTGCTCAAAGGCACGAAGGAGAACTAGGATGTATAGAAAAAGCCCCCATTCTTCATGGGATGTCCCTAACCTATCAGCTCTGTGTTTCTGTCACTGGTCATCTACACAGATAGCAGCTTTCAAAGCTGTTCCTTTTTGGACTTCAGCTGGAAAAATAAAAAAAGGCTTAACTGGAGCAATAAACAAATTGATGGTGAAGGACAATGACTATATGATAAGAACAATACAAAATAAATGGCAAATAGAAGGGCCACTTATGAATCAACTAATACAAGATATAATGAAGAGGATGAAGGAAATCAAAATGGAGAAATACAAGGAATTAGAAAGGAAATGTATAATAACATATGGAGCCCCCGGTGGCGCAGTGGGTTAAACTTCTGCGCTGCTGAGCTTGCTGATCGAAAGGTCGCAGGTTCGAATCTGGGGAGTGGCATGAGCTCCCACTGTTAGCCCCAGTTTCTGCCAACCTAGCAGTTCGAAAACATGCAAATGTGAGTAGATCAATAGGTACTACTCTGGTGGTAAGGTAATGGCTCTCCATGCAGTCATGCTGGCCATGTGACCTTGGAGGTGTCTACGGATAACTCCTGCTATTTGGCTTAGAAATTGAGATGAGCACCTTCTCTCAGAGTTGGACACGAGTGGACTAAATGTCAGGGGAAAACCTTTACCTATACTAAAATGGTATAGGACTCCAGCCCAATTATCCTATATGATAAAAGGAGTAAGCCCAATGTGCTGGCACTGTGGAAAGAATAAGGGATGGTACTCTCTCAAACACATGTAATGGGAATGTTCAAAAGTAACCACATTCTGGGAAATGATAACAAAAACGATGGAAATAATATTTAAAATACCTATACAAGTAAATTTAGACATGATACTAATGAGAATATTAGGAAACAAGAGAATTAATGGAAAGGAACAAGAACTGTTTAAAATAAAAGAAAATAAGTGTAAATACTAATAATAGTAAATACTATTTAATAGTATCTACAGATGTTTGACTCTTGATAAAATAGTGAAGAGTATAGACATCACACTGGCATTGAAGGTCTGCATGGTCAAAGCAACGGTATTCCCTGTAGTAACCTATGAATGCAAGAGCTGGACCACAGGGAAGGCTGAGCAAAGGAAGATAGATGCTTTTGAACTGTCGTGCTGGAGGAAAATCCCGAGAGTGCCTTGGACCGCCAGAAGATCCAACCAGTCCATACTTCAGGAAATAAAGCCCAACTGCTCACTGGAGGGAAGAATAGTAGAGGCCAAGATGAAGTACTTTGACCACATCATAAGGAGACAGGAAAGCTTAGAGAAGACAATTATGCTGGGGAACGTGGAAGGAAAAAGGAAGAGGGGCTGACCAAGGGCAAGATGGATGGATGGGATCCTTGAAGGGACTGGCTTGACTCTGAAGGAGCTGGAGGTGGTGACGATCGACAGGGAACTCTGGCGTGGACTGGTCCATGAGGTCACGAAGAGTTGGAAGCGACTGAACGAATACACAACAAAACAAATCTCACAACCTTTGAGGATACCTGCCATAGATGCAGGAGAGAATGCTTCTGGAAAATGGCCATACTGCTCAAAAAACTTACAACAACCCAACAAAAACAAATGTTTATACAAAAGGTTTATGAATATCCACACCTAACTGAAATAAGTGTAAATAATGTGATGAAAATATATTAAGGAACAATAACGAAAGAAAAAACTAAAAAAAAAATTATGTACAGGCAGTCCCCGAGTTACAATCATCCGATTTCCAAATGATTCATAGTTAAGAACAGGTGTGGGACAACAGGAAGTGAGAGAAATTTACCCCTCGGAAGGGAAATTCACTCCTGGAAGAGTTGTTACCACAAGGAAGAGGTGTCTTCATTGAAGTTTTCTCACCAATCCTTGTTTCCACAGCAAGCCACATTTTTCAAAATCCAATTATCACAGGGGCAGAAAGTGAGGTGAAATCTTCTGAACAGGGACACAGACAGCAAAACAAACACTACAAGGGTGTTAACCTTTCCCTATGCTATTAGAGTCTTATATATGCATATACACACACATAACTCAGGACCTCTGACCTCCACATGTCCTTATGATGCTTCCCCATTGATTCTCCTGGCTAGGACTAGTGGACCTTGTAGTCCATAAAGATCTGGATGGCGTTTGTATATTCTCTCCACATTTTGAATAGTGTATATATTGGACATCAAAAGCACCATTTATTTATTTATTTATTATTATTATTATTATTATTATTATTTTGCAGGAGTTCAAAAAGGATTTAGCAGAACACCAAGCACTGACAGAAGGTGTCTTGCAGGATGGGGAAAGGCTTCTCCAATGCATGGCATCAAGCTCACCAGGTAAGGAGAGATAAGGGTGTGGGACAACTGGAGGCAAACTATGATGCTGAAAGAGCTAATGCACTTAAGGACCTGTGCACTATTACTAGAAACATTGGGGTTTCTACTTGGTGGAGCTTTACAAATATGAATCGTGTTCCAACCCAAGGCAACTGCTTTAATTGTGTGTTAGTTTACAGTTCTGTTTTGTGTAAGTCTACTTAGAATTCAGACTGTTGACTTCAGAAGAACTTACTCTAAGGTGAGAAAGTAGGATTGCCCCTCAGACACAAAATTTTAAATTCAGAAAGACTTGAAAATGTTTTACTTTGGAAGAAACGTGCCTAGTTTTCATTTTTGGCTTTGAAAAAGGGCAGCCAAGATTGGTTGTTTTCTGAAAACTTACTCTTTTCAAAATCTAACTTGGGATGGATTCAAACGTTTATCTGTGTTGAATGGAGCAGTGCAGAATAGTACAAATAAGGTGTTTGTCCCCTATAGTGTACTACAGCAGGGAAACTTCAGGCTCCTGGGATTGGTGTACTGTGTTCTTGAAATAATATGTAGACCTGTAGCAGTTAGCTAATAATTCCCAAGAGCTGAAGCTTTTCTTCTTCTCCCCCTTCCTCTGTTTTGTCTTTAAGAAAATTATTGTGAGTGGGGGCAACCACTGAGGGAGGCCTATTCTCACCTCTCCAATCTACATGTAGCTGCATCTTACTCTTGCTCTGAAGGTAATGCCTTGATCACCCTCCCCCCAAATATATTTCTTTAAAATTTGGTGTGAAGCATGTGCAACTTGTTTTTAAGCAGAATCGGACTTGTGGGAGATCACCTGCCACTGCGGTGGAGGGGCAGGCAGAGCCCTCAAAAATAGGCAAAGGCCAGATCACTTCTGCAGGCCTTGTGTACCGCAACCTTGCTCTAATCCAGCGTTTCTTAGCCTGGGGGTTGCGACCCCCATGGGGGTCGTTCAGCCATTTCTGAGGGGTCGCTGTCCCCTCCTTGCCCCCCCCCCCCCCCCAATGGCTGACTGGCTTATCTGGAGCCCCAGGTCAAAAGAGTCACACAAAAACAGCGATTCCTCCAATTCATCTTCTGCTTCCTCCTCCTCTCGGCCCCTCAGCACATGAAAGGCTTATCCGTGGAGCCCCCCCCCCCCCCCCCCGGATTTGCCTGCCTCTTCCTTCTCTTCACTCCCTTCACCTTCCTCACTCACTCACTCCCTCCCTCTCTCCCTTCCTTCCTTCCTTCCTTCCTTCCTTCCTTCCTTCCTTCCTTCCTTCCTTCCTTCCTTCCATGGGGCCTCTGTGCCTGGCCGCCCCCTCCCTCCATTCAGACTTCCTCTTCCTCGCTGACCCTCTTCACCATGGGGAAGAGAGCAGCAGCAGCATGGCTCTCTTCCCTCTACCTCCAAGCGCCTCCTGACCCCAACAGTATTCAAATTTCGGGGTATCAAGTACTTATATCAAATTTGGTCCAGATCCCTCATTGTTTGAGTCCACAGGTCTCTCTAGATGTAAGTGGACTACAACTCATGGTCAATGCCCACCAACCCCTTCCAGTAAATCCAGAAGACTACTATTATTAGTAGTAGTTTTAGTATTATTATATGGGGCAGAAAGGATGGGAGAACCTGCCATAAGCTTGACTTACTGTTATTATTTGCTAAAACATCATCATAAGTTGAAAGTCCATTTAAAAGAGACAGTAGCAAAATTATAGTTATGAATTAGCAACAATAATAATTTTATGGTTGGGGTCACTACAACCCTAAACTGTATTTAGGGGTTGTGGCATTAGAAAGGTTGAGAACCACTGCTCTAATCCCAGTACCATCCTCTGTGCCAGTGGTTCTCAACCTGTGGGTCCCCAGACGTTTTGGCCTTCAACTCCCAGAAATCCTAACAGCTGGTAAATTGGCTGGGATTTCTGGGAGTTGTAGGCCAAAACATCTGGGGACCCACTGCTCTACGCAGTGCATTCCAGTTGTTAGGCATTAGATGCTTCACCTAAGGATTTTAACTAGTGCAAATCAGTTTCTGTTCTTTATCTCATCATAGCAGTCTAATGTCTAAAGGGCTTTGTCTTAACTGTTATTAAAACAACCCTGCTGTTCTAGCTGATACTGACATTTCTACAGGTTTAGCAAAGGAGATAGATTACTTGCCAAAGGTTAATCTTTGTGTAGGAGCCCTCGGTGGAGCAATGGATTAAACTTTTGTGCCAGCAGGACTAAAAACCGAACACAGAGGTTCAAATCCGGGAAGAGTACAGATGAGCACCCTCTGTCAGCTCCAGCTCCCCACGCGGGGACATAAGAGAAGCCTCCCACAAGGATGGTAAAACATCCAAACGTCTCCTGGGCAACGTCCTTGCAGACAGCCAATTCTCTCACACCAGAAGCGACTTACATTTTCTCAAGTCACTCCTGACACGAAAACAAAATCATCTAGCAGAAATCTGAGCCATGTTCTCTTCTGACGGGGCTTTGAATACTATTTTTGAGCAGATTGTTTTGTCATTTCCATCCCTTTACCAAAGCTGGCTGTTTTCTTATACAGTACAGTTTCCATTCTTGGCCAAAACAGTAGTGTAACCTGTGCCTCCATGTACTTGAAGGAAAGGTGTGGTGGTGTTGTGTGCCTTCATGCCATTTCTGAGTTAGATTGACCTTAAGGTGAACTTTTTGGGGGGGTTTCTTAGCTAGCTTTGTTTAGAAGGAGTTCGCTTTTGCCTCCCTCTTGCGGCTGTGACTTGCCAAAGGTCATCCAAGGCTGAACAGAGATTCAAACCATTTGGCAGTGGTAATCCAACACTCAAGCCACTACATCATGCTGTCTCTCTTAGGGAAAGCTACCTTGTCCATTTGTTGTCTCAAGAGACAAACACTGCTATTCTTGTATTTCTGTGCTCTCTGCCTTTGCAGCCTAGTTACAGCCTTTAGACCAGTGGGTCTCAACCTGTGGGTTCCCTTGTGTTTTGGCCTCCAACTCCCAGAAATCCCAGCCAGTTTACCAGCTGTTAGGATTTCTGGTAGTTGAAGGCCAAAACAGGTTGAGAACCACTGCTTTAGAAGTCTACTTGTCTAGAATAGTTTTGATATACCGTATATATACGAGTATAAGCCGACCCAAATATAAGCCGAGGCACCTAATTTTACGACAAGAAACTTGGAAAATGTATTGACTCGAGTATAAGCCGGGGGTGAAAAATGCAGCTTCTACTGAAAATCATCAGTAGGTTAAACATTTTTGTGTATTTACGTAAAACTGCAATTTAAGATAAGACTATCCAACTCTGATGAAACCATTAATCTTCTTCAATGTCAATGTGCTTACGTATCCTTCTAATAATAATAGAGTAAAATCATAAATGTAATAATAATAATAATAGAGTAAATAATGGAAATTTAATAACAGTAATAGAGTAAAATAATAAATATAATAATACATAGAGTAAAATAATAAACGTAATAAAATAATAGTACAGTAAAATAATGTAAAGGTAATAATAATAAATAAAAATAATAAATGTAAAAAATAATACTAATAACAGAGTAAAATAATAAATAACGTTGACTTGAGTATAAGCATAGGAGAACATTTTTAGCCTAAAAAAGGGGCTGAAAAACTAGGCTTATACTCGAATATATACAGTAATCTTGCTGTTTTCCTTGGCTGTTGTAAACAGTCTTTTTGACATTTGTGCTTGCTGGCTAGTTCTACAGGACACTCTGCGTTTGATTGGAAAACAAACTGATGAGCTTGAAAGCCATGCTGAACGCCTGTATGAGTCTGTTCTCTCTGTTGTGGATACCCTTGGTGCTGGCGTGATGGAGAATTGTGATACACAACCAATAGGGGCCCAGTCATAGTCATCCAAGTAGGTAAGCAAAAAACCATATTGTGTTCTACCAAAGTCTCATCCATTAATGAAGTGTCCGCTTCAGGTCCACTTAATCAACTGAATTGGAGAAAAGGCAGAGGTAGTTGGACAGATACTTCTTCAGCTTACCTGTTTTAGGGTTTTTAGGAACTTTCTTCCAGATGACAGCTGTAGCTTCCATTTTGGCTCATTGGGTGAGAAATTTAAAACATTTCAGAAGAAAAAATTGGGTGGAAGAATAATAGGTAAGCAGTTCTGTGTTTGCAAACTGTTATAGGGTTATAACTGTTATAGACGTCACAACCTCTGAGGATGCTTGACATAGATGCAGGCAAAATGTCAGGAGAGAATGCCTCTAGAACATGGCCGTATAGCCTGAAAAACACTACAACAACCCTGTTATAGGGTTAGTTGTAATGTAGGGATTTTTTTGGCACAGATATTGGTATATACAGGACGGTCGTCCATTATACATAAAAGTTTTGATGTATACTGCAGCAGAAGGACCCCTCCACAGGACTGTCACTTGTATAATAATAATAATAATAATAATAATAATAATAATAATAATATAATATATTCTTTCTTTGCCTCTTTTTGTGCACAGAGTAGACTTTGTAGTCTATGCAACATAAGCTAGAAATAACGCAAGATAAACTTAGGTCTCTTTATGAGTAAATGTAAGTGTCTGGGCACAGAGCGCCAGTTGAAACAACAAAGTGCTGTGCCTGCAATTGAATGGATAGTCAAGTGGAAACACTATTTTATTTATTCTGTTGTGTAAGTACACATGAAAGGAGGGGACAGCAGGGCATGGATAAAGAAGGAAGAAAATAGCAGGAAGAGCCTCCACAGGCGGGTAATAGTGTTGATTCAACCGGTAACCGCTGATTGCTTGATTATATTTATACTGTTTTATATTGTTTTGTACTGTTTTGTACTATTATTATACTACTGTTAAATTGTGTATTTATGTTTTTTCTGATGTGGGCGCCATGAGGTGCCGATTTGTTAGCCGTCCTGAGTCCCTATTCGGAGGTTGAGATAGGACGGGATATAAAAGCCCTAAATAAATAAATAAAAGATAGATAGTAGGATATAAATTTGATATTTGTAAGTATTGTGAACATTCTCACATGTGGACTTAGCACAGACTGAAGGGCAGATTTCAGGTTTCTGGGATATCTTTGTGTGTGTTTCACTGGAATCTCAATGTTCACCAGCTGAAGTTAGATGTACACTATAAGAGACATAGGCCTAGTAGCATTGAGGAAGACTGTGTTTATGTGTATAAAACTTGGATCAAAGATTTAAGTGTGCAAACCCCACTCTAGTCCACATACTTCCCTCCACATTGGAATTCTTCATTTTAGCAGTCTAATCTGGGAGTAAGGTGATTTTGTGCTTCTTGTTAAACTGTATCAAGTTGGAAGCTATTGCAAACACGTTTTAAGATATCCAGAGATCTTCCAGTGAATCCTGAGCTTCATCGAAAAGCTTCGCTGAAAACTGAGCATGTTCTGTGTGGGTTGAAATTTGCCAGGAAGTCTCCTGTATATAGCTTTTGGTTGCATAATGTGAGGAAGATGACAAAGGAATGCAGACTTTATTGCTGTTTTGTTTCAGAGAACACCCTGGTTGATGTGGACATTTGTAGACCACCTTTATCTGAACAAAAGAACTACATCTCTAAGGAGTCTTACAGCACTGTGGCCTAAAAAAGAGTTGAACTATTTGGGAACTTCACCTTCAAAACTCTGATCTACTGGAGTGGCTTCAAGATTGACTTCCAAGTTTAACAATTTCCAGTTACCAGCACGAGTGTTGGAAAGCACCAAGAAGATACCTTTTCCTGATTTTGGAGTGATTAGTGGTTTTGTGACAAACCTTCTCTAACAGTTGAGTTAGATTCATTTTTTCTGCTTCATTTATTTATCATGTCAGGAGCAAGTTGAGAATACAATTATAATGTATAAAAAACCACAAAGTTAAAAACTTGACATTATGCTAAATCTCCTTTGACCAGAAGCTGGCCACTTTAAGTGCCTTTTGTGTCGCTGTAAGAAGGTCCTCCATTGTGCATGTGGCAGGGCTCAGGCTGCATTGTAGTAGGTGGTCTGTGGTTTGCTTTATTCCACACTCGCATGTCGTGGACTCCACTTTATAGCCTCATTTCTTAAGATTGGCTCTGTATCTCATGGTCGCAGAGTGCAGTCTTCTGTGTGTCCAGGAGGGAGTTTCTCATCTGAAATCAGCCACTGATTGAAGTTCTGGGATTTAACCTGCCACTTTTGGACTCTCGCTTGCTGAAGTGTTCCTGCGAGTATCTCTGTACATCTTAGGAAGCTGTTTCATGATTCTGCTTCATGTAGTGCATAATTTCAGTGCCTTTGTGTACAATCTCTTTCAAAACTGTCTTCTAAGGATTTAACATTTCTCTGAAATACTACTTTTTAAATAAAGGTTATTTTGTCACTGTATGATCTTGGGTTTATTTACCTGACTAAAAAACGTTTCCTATTCTTCTCATTGTAGTGAAGACCAGCTTTTGACAGTGAGTTTATAAGGCTGCACAAACTTATATGTCCCCTTGTTGAGAGGTGATTAGATGAAAGGTGATCAGGAGAGAATGCCTCTAGAACATGGCCATATAGCCCGAAAAATCCTACAACGACCTAGTGATTCTGGCCATGAAAGCCTTCGGCAATACAAACTACTACTGTTTAGCTGAAAGTGTGGCAGTAATCCTGATCCTAGGGCTGTCTGAAACAGGAGATGTGAGCTAGAAGTAGGACCCTCGTTCCACACATCTTAGTAATTTCAGGAAAATAGCTAGAAATGTGTAAGATCTGAAACATGTTTTACAACACTGACAAATTATGGAATTGTTTACACGCTCGGCTTTAGAAGACTTCAAGGCTCAGTTGGGTAAACATTTGTCTATAAACTAGATCAGTTCTTTTTCTGTCTTTTCTCTCTTACTCATAGGCTGGGTCCCAAGTTCTTGGAAACCTGTCCAAGTTAGAACTGCCTCCATAAGTCTGGTGGAAAGGAATTTTATGTACATTAAACAGTAACTAGCAAAGTATAATGTTTATGTAAATGAGAATACTAGGGTTGTATGGTTTCTATCAATTTCTGCTGCATAAGATTTCCAAGAAGTGAAATAGTTATTTGGAATACTGTGCTCAATAAATTTCCTTAGACCAGGGGTGCTCAAACCTTTTAAACCGGGGGCCAGTTCACTGTCCCTCAGACTGTTGGAGGGCCGGACTATATTGTTGTTGTTTTTTTTAAAAAAATCAATAAAAAATTCCTCTGCACATTGCACATATCTTATTTTGCTGTGTGGAAGGGCCCTTAGAGGGGGTTCTTTCTAGCCCTCTTTAGGCAGTAATTCCAGGAGCAGAGAATGGGAAATCTTCCTATTTCTAGTCTGAATAAAATCTGGCTACCAGTATTAAAAAAAACCTCTAAAATTATAACTGTAAATAAAGAACAACACTCAAACACAGGGGAACTCCAGACAAGAAACAATAAGGGCCAGCTAATCACCTCTCAACAAAGGATTCTCCCTAAAAACTGTCAGGCTATGAAATGGTAATCAAGGTGGCCAATTGAAACATTCATACCTACCTCCAACAGACAAGAGTTCTTTCTCCCACCATGGATCTTTCACAATTTTCCTAGTTAAAGGGTTTCCTCTGACATGAAGTCCAGTCGTGTATGACTCTGGGGTGTGGTGCTCATCTGCATTTCTAAGTCGAAGAGCCGGCGTTGTCCGTAGACACCTCCAAGGTCATGTGGCCGGCATGACTGCAAGGAGCGCCGGGGCAGCCTCCCTTGGCTGGCTCACACTGCCCATCGGGCCTGACGGATAGCGTAAGCCTGCCAAGGGAGGAGCAGCCCCACGCAGCCTCCTCGCATGTAAAGCACCTCATGAGGTGCTTTATGCATGAGTAGGCCACGCGGAGCAGCTGCCCTTGGCTGGCTCATGCTGCCCATCGGGCCTGACGGATAGTGTGAGCCAGCCAAGGAAGGGGCACTGTGGGGGGGGGGGGGGGGAGGCGCTCCTCCTCCGTGTGTCGGATAAGTGTCCTTGGCGGGCCGGAAGTGGCCCGCGAGCCGTAGTTTGGGGACCCCTGCCTTAGAGACTTCCTCTTTTATCCAGAGTACCAGTAGTTTCAGAAAGGTCGAAAAATCCTTGAAATTTACCTTTGAATTTTCCAAGGCTGGATTCCTACACAAGATTCATTTTGATCTACACTACAACTCTAAAAGAATGTTATAAATTGACCCACTGAGCATATCTCATTATGAAGTACACTTTATTGTGAAGGTCAAGAGAGCAAATTCCAAGTTTCAATAATTTCAATCTTCTGACAACAATAAGACTTAAGATACTATGTATTCCAGCTGTGGATGCAAATAATTAAAAGTTCATCCCCTGAGAGGGATGGCATTTCCATTTTAGTTATTTTTGCCAATGCACTTGCCTCTAAACATCTAAGTGGTGCATTTTTCAGTCACATTTAGGTATTTTCTTACAAAAAAAACCCTCAATGGCAGTTTGAAATGAATATATTTTGTAAATAAGATTCTTTAATCAGGTCGGTAACTTTAAAATCCAGACATCAGGCACTAGTGGATTAGTTTCTCTGTAGAAAAAGTTCTACATGTGGTCAATAAGTCAAAGCCGCCATTTCTTCACAAACTCACATTTTGTAATTAAAAGTTTCCTCCCTGCAGAGTTACATTGATCTTCTGATCCGTTACCGTACTGCCAACTCCCGTTAACGTCTTTGCACCTTTTTGTGCATAACCAAGCCAACCAATAAATTGCACTAAGTTTTATTAAAGTCAACAGTATTTGATTGTGAGAGAATGGAAGGAACATTATTTAGAAAAGACATAACATACCATCAGTGTTAACATCACCTTGTTAGTTTGAAGTCATTCATATGTTAGGAAAATACTGCTTTCCTCTATGACAGAGCAAGAGACACAAGTTATTTCTAAATGATCGCATTTAGAAACAGACTCAGACACACTTAGGATTGAAGGAGGGGAATATTGTACAATTAGAGGGATTATAATTCTACAAATTGTGTTCCGAGTATAGCATACATGCCAGAAACACGGTGAGAATGAAATCATCGAGGCCATACCTGCTAGTTATTCATTTGCTGGGATGGGAGGGTATGGTCCAGGAAAACAGTTCTAAAGTGCCATTTCTGCACACAAAAAGGGTTCATTGGGGGCACAATGCAAGCCTTTCCCCTTTCGCCAAAAGAATTAAGACAATACTTATCACCATACAGTTGGATATTACTTCCAGTAAGTACAATATTTATTAAACATTTCTTCTGTTTGTTACATATTGTGCAACAAATTACAATATTCCGCAGCCACAAATTATATGTAGAGTATAAAGAAAAACCAGGATCTGGGATCCAAAGAGCTACTATGGGGTTGCAACTTCCCTCTAAAGGGCAACCCTACTCCCTTTGAAATGTTCCTTCGATTCAGAAGAGATCTACCATGGAGGGGCTGTTCAAGCAGAACTCAAACCCACCTTGGATGCCCAGAACATAGCTCTTTGGATCCTGCCCAGAATGCAATCTTTCCAATTATAACTCTACGAGGAACTAGCAAATTAGATCTTACATAGAACATCTTATGGAACTTTATGCATGAGAAAAAGTGACAGACACAGTTGTGCTGTTGAATACAAAAAATTGCTAAACTTCATCTTCAGAAGACTAAACCTGACATCTAAACATGCCATTATGACCAAACCAAAAAAAAAATATTCCAAGTTTAACCAACCACAGGAAACAATCTGGTATAAGAAAAGAAAAAAGCAACAAAGATTACACGCATTTATAAACCAGCACACAAAAAGGTTTAACACATTTCTGAAAATGAAGTTAGCTTTATTGAGTCGGGGGGGAATAAAAAAGTCAGTATTGACCATTTACAATCTCTGACCTTTGTGGAGACGATAAGAATCTGTTTGTAGTGCAGCTACATACAGTACAATTCAGGCAATTTTTTTCAGTTGGGTTCAGATTTCAAACTCACTGTTGAGAAACAAATGGTCAGGAGAGTTTTAGCAGCAACCTCCACTAGACTGCTTGACTGGAGTGCTCTGGATTTTGACATTGGATTTCTCTGCACCGCCGGCTGTTGCTCCAGGACCCATTCGTTTTTTGATCTCAGCAGCCATGGTCATGAAAGACTGTTCTACATTTGTTGCGTTCTTTGCACTGGTTTCCAAAAATGGAATCCCAAGCGAATCTGCAAATTCCTGTAGAAAAAACCATAGCACTGTTATTCACATTATCCCCAAAAAGAATGAGAATGAACCTGTTTAGCTACATACATGCACCAATGCCACCATTATTTTGATTATGTCTCCTTCACATGCCTTATATACTAACAATTGCAACTGTACACCAATCACATATTCAAGAAGCTAGAGGTTTTTGGTTTTTTTTGTTATTTTAAAACAGGTCAATGGACATACCTTTGCTGTTGTATAGTCTACTACTTTCTTTGTGGTCAGATCACACTTGTTCCCTACCAACAACTTGTTGACATTTTCACTGGCATAACGATCTATTTCTTGCAGCCACTGTTTTACGTTATTGAAAGACTCCTAGAAGAAGAAGAAAAAGATAAAATAACTTAAATCTTGCTTTTATTAAATTGTAACAGTTACTTTAGTGCACATGGCCCACGGGATGACTCCATCCTGCTATGTCATTTTGTGAGGCCCTCCAGATGCAGGAGTACTTCTCCTTTTCTCATCATTAGACATCATGACAAGAGCTGATGGGAGTTGTGATACAGTCACATCTGGAAGGGTTTGTTTTGTTTAGTCAGGAAAGGGGTTTGAATTTCAGTACAAGGCTTGTGAATATGATGACTTCAATAATAATAATATTTATTTATTTATTTATACCCCGCTACCTCACCCGCCTCATAGGAAACCTGCTACAAAACAGGAGCTTTTTTGTTGAGTTCCAGGGCCAGAGAAGCAGATGGCGGAAACAGAAGAACGGCCTGCCTCAGGGGAGCGTGTTTGCTCCATCCATGTTCAACATCTACACAAATGACCAGCCACTGCCAGAAGGGACAGAGAGTTTCATCTATGCTGATGATCGTGCCATTACTGCTCAAGCAGGGAGCTTTGAGATGGCTGAACAGAAGCTCTCTGAAGCTCTAGGTGCTCTTACTGCCTATTACAGGGAAAACCAGCTGATCCCTAACCCATCTAAAACACAGACATGCGCCTTTCACCTTAAGAACAGACAAGCATCCCGAGCTCTGAGGATTACCTGGGAAGGAATCCCACTGGAGCATTGCAGCGCACCCAAATACCTGGGAGTCACTTTGGACCGTGCTCTGACCTACAAGAAGCACTGCCTGAACATCAAACAAAAAGTGGGCGCTAGAAACAACATCATACGAAAGCTGACTGGCACAACCTGGGGATCACAACCAGACACAGTTAAGACATCTGCCCTTGCGCTATGCTACTCTGCTGCTGAGTATGCATGCCCAGTGTGGAACACATCTCATCACACTAAAACAGTGGATGTGGCTCTTAATGAGACATGCCGCATTATCACGGGGTGTCTGCGCCCTACACCACTGGAGAAATTAAACTGCTTAGCCGGTATTGCACCACCTGACATCCGCCGGGAAGTAGCAGCCAATAGTGAAAGGACCAAGGCATTGACATCTCCAGCTCATCCCCTGTTTGGGTATCAGCCAGCACGTCAACGACTTAAATCAAGACATAGTTTTCTTAGATCTACAGAGACACTCGTTGGAACACCCCAGCAAGGGAGAGTCCAAAAGTGGCAGGCCCAAACCCAGCACCTCAATTCATGGGTGATACCAGATGAGAGACTCCCCCCTGGGCACTCAGAAGACTGGGCGACTTGGAAGGCGCTGAACAGATTGTGCTCTGGCACCACGAGATGCAGAGCCAATCTTAAGAAATGGGGCTACAGGGTGGAATCCTCGGCATGCGAGTGCGGAGAAGAACAAACCAGAGGCCACCTGCTGCAATGCAACCTGAGCCCTGCCACATGCACGATGGAGGACCTTCTTGCGGCAACCCCAGAGGCACTCCAAGTGGCCAGATACTGGTCAAAGGACATTTAACCAAATACCAAATTTACAAAATCTGTGTGGTTTTTTTTCTTTCTTTTTCTTTTTTTTTCTTTTTAATCTCTGTGTTTGTTTTGCTCTGTTAGAATTGTAATACAATGGTTGCTGATGACACGATAAATAAATAAACCCCGCTACCATCTCCCCAAGGGACTCGGTGCGGCTTACATGAGGCCGAGCCCACAATACAACAGCAGTAAGAGGTGTATTTACGATTTGAAGTAAGAGGTGTATTTACGATTTGAACCACTTACCCTTTTTATTCATAAATATTTCGTAATGCTCGGAACTCTCCCAAGGTTATTTTAATTTTCACAAGCATTAAGCAACTTTTGTAAAGTTTTGCTTCCCTTCCCGGGCGATGCAAAAGGAGGGATGAGGTGGGCATGCCTAAGCACAGCCATTGTTGTAGTTTGTGAAGGGAAGGCCCCCAATGGTAGAGGCTCTGTTGTTACACTACATTTCCCACACTGCCTTGCTGCGCATTAGCCAAATGGCCGAGCAGCAGGCTCCTCCTCCTCCTTTTCTGCATTACCAGCTGGATCCTCCCTCCGGAGCTTGGCATTCAAACTGAGTTTTCATCACTCCCCCCCCCCCCTTCTCACCCCAATCTCAAGGTTTGGAAACTGGGAGTTAAGCCAGGCAGGAGGCAGCCTCCATTCAACAGGATCAAGCCAATGCTGGGTTTAAAAAAAAAGGAAAGGGGGAAGGCAGGAGAAAATGGGGAAGGAGAAAGGAGATGGTGCTTTCTGTCATAACCCTAGGATCCCATAACACTGAACTGTGGCATGGCTGCATCTAATCCAGGCCTGGGCAAACTTTGGCCCCTCCAGGTGTTTTAGATTTCCACTCCCATTATTCCTAACAGCCTGAAGCCCACCCGGCAGTGGGAGCCATGTGGCACCTGAGGGAGCATTGCTGCCTCCTCCTCCTCCTCAGCATTGACAGCCGAGGCAGGCCTGGAGTGGAAGAGCCTCTCGGTCAGGAGTGGCCTGAGTGGAAGAGCCCCTGAAGTTTCCCCAGTGCCAGAGCTATTTTTTCATACTGCGCATGCGTATCTGCCATTAACGAAGCTATTTCGGAAGTTTCGGAAAGTTTTGAAAAAATCATTATTTTTAAAGGAAGTGACTTTAGAATCAGACCGAAATGAGTTTTGAACCATTTTTTTTTGATCAAACAAGCCTATTGACAACTGGAAAACTGCCAGACAAATTAAAGCAGAAAGCTGGGATTTATTTATTTCATGTCAAAAGAATTGCATAAATTTGTCAATTTGTGGAGGGAAGAAACACACGTCCAAGTTAAGATGTTGTAAAACAATGCCTTTTTACAACAAGATTTTTTTTAATTGCTTTGTATTAGTATTTGTATTTTGCTTTGTATTGTAATTGTTATTGCTTGTATTGATGTATTGCGGGCTCGGCCTCATGTAAGTCGCACCGAGTCCCTTGGGAGATGGTAGCGGGGTATAAATAAAGTTTTATTATATTATATTATTATTAAAGCAATGCAAAAAGCTGGGATAGAGTCCCACTATAATGAAGCCACTTTCTTGCTTCCACACAAGGATAGGTAAAGGTAAAGGTTGTCCCCTGACATTAAGTCCAGTAGTGTCTGACTCTGGGGTGTGGTGCTCATCTCCATTTCTAAGCCGAAGAGCCAGCGTTGTCCATAGACACCTCCAAGTTCATGTGGCCAGCATGACCGCATGGAGCGCCGTTACCTTCCCGCCAGAGCGGTACCTATTGATCCATTCACATTTGCATGTTTTCGAACTGCTAGGTTGGCAGAAGCTAGGGCTGAAAGCGGATATCTGATAGCTATGCACAGAAATAGTTTTCTCTAGGACTTGCTCGTAAGTCAGAAATCATTCTGGACACACATGATTCCCTCAAATATACATAAGCACTCACCTGATCTGTAACATCATACACAACTATGATGCCATGAGCTCCTCTGTAGTAACTAGAAGTGATTGTTCGAAATCTCTCCTGTCCTGCTGTATCCCACTACAAAAACAAAAGGGCAACTTAGGAAAGAACTTATAAGTTTGCATTTGTTCAAAGATGCTACTTATTCTATCCTGAAACCTCTGGGCAGACTGAAGTTCTCCAGCATGATTAATGATTCAAGCAATGTTTTATGGACTGCTGTAGATTACCTGCTATAGAAAATACAACAAACCAAACTTAAAAGCAAATTAGGAGTTGTATGAAATGCCCTGGGGTAAAAAGTGAAATCCAAATTCTACCGATCTCACTTTCAATATACTATAATGCCATATGTTGGCAGTGGTGTCAAACTTGTGGCTTTCGTGGTATTCTGGACTTCAGCTTCCAGAATTCCTGACTATTCTACACGTTGCTAGGGCTTCTGGGAGTTGGAGTCCCAAATACCTGGAGGGGTACAAGTTTGACAACTCTGCTTTTGGATAAGAGCTAGATAGGCCCCTTGAAGGACTATAAGAAAGTCAGAGAAAAAACGATCACTGTTACTTTTTTTTTCTTTATTAAAAAACACTCATCTTGCCAGCAAAACAGTTAAGTTTCTCCTCAAAACTCAACTTCTGTCCTTGAAACACCCAGGTATTTCCCTTCCCAACTTATGAATGAGAAGCATCACAACTGATAGGACTGTTCCATCTTCAGTTCTACTGACAATTATACAGAAGCTAGTTTGTGGAAGTTTCCTTACATTCTATGGATTAGAAGAGAGATGCATCAAGCAGAACACTGCAGGTTGGAGAGAGTGTGTGTGAAGACAATCTCCAGTTATTTTTTATCCTCCCTGCTCATGAAGATTTGCTCTAGAACAGTGGTTCTCAACCTGTGGGTCCCAGGTGTTTTGATCTACATTTCCCAGAAATCTCAGCCAGTTTACCAGCTGTTAGGATCTCTGCGAGTTGATGGCCAAAACATCTGGAGACCCAAAGGTAGACAACCACTGCTCTATATCCTCCAAAATCACTTTTTAAAAAAAGTCTGGAGGAGCAACTAATAAAAATACCACTACCCCACCCTGCAGGGACACTCTTCTGGATCCTCGTTCTGTATGCCAACAATGGAAATAAATTTTCTGTGCCATCTGCCTAAGTTGGCACAGGTTGTTAACAGGAGCGGCGCTCAGGGAGCACAAAACCTCCTTGTTGCGCCAGCTCCATTGGCTGCCAGTTTGCTACCGGGCCCAATTCAAAGTGCTGGCTTTGGTCTATAAAGCCCTAAACGGTTCTGGCCCAACTTACCTGTCCGAACGTATCTCCCCTTATGAACCACTGAGGACTTTAAGATCATCTGGGGAGGCCCTGCTCTCGGTCCCACCTTCGTCACAAGCACGTTTGGTGGGGACGAGAGACAGGGCTTTCTCAGTGGTGGCCCCTCGGCTATGGAATGCCCTCTCTATGGAGATCAGATCTGCTTCCTCCCTCTTGACGTTTCGGAAGCAAGTTAAAACGTGGCTATTCGAGCAAGCGTTTACAAATACAGAGTAGCTAATATAGGAAATCGAATGACCTGACAATGGAATTGGACAATGCTTGAGAATAATGAGACACTGATGATGTTGCTTTTATTGCTTTTGTGATGTCTTATACTGTCTAATGTTTTTTATCTATTATGTTTTATGTATACTGATTTGTTGGAAACCGCCTTGTGTCGCTAATTGGCTGAGAAAGGCGGTATACAAATACAGTAAATAAATAAATAGGGCTTCTTAAATTTTCCCCACTACAACCCCTTTCTGCCTGAGAAATTTTTAAGCAACCCCAGGTATTTTATAAGTACAGAAAATAAAATAGGCATAAAAACCAAACATTTACTGATATTAAATAAGCAATTTGGAAGGCTTGCTTTTTTCCCTTTTTTATGAAACATTTTCTGCAGAGTTAACTTTAAATACTGCACGTTCTTGCAACCAAGATTCATATCAATGTCCTAAAACAACCATTAGGTGTATTGTTGCCAAATTTTTCACAACCCCAACATTGTGCTAAGGCAGTGTTTCTCAACCTGGGGGTCAGGACCCCTGTGGGAGTCGCGAGGGGGTGTCAGAGGGGTCGCCAAAGACCATCAGGATACACAGTATTTTCTGCTGGTCATGGGAGTTCCGTGTAGGAAGTCTGGCCCAATTCTATCATTGGTGGGGTTCAGAATGCTCTCTGATTGTAGGTGAACTATAAATCCCAGCAACCACAACTCCCAAATGTCAAGGTTTATTTTCCCCAAACTTCACCAGTGTTCACATTTGGGCATATTGAGTATTTGTGCCAAGTTTAGTCCAGATCTATCATTGTTTGAGTCCACAGTGCTTTCTGGAGATAGGTGAACTACAACTCCCAAACTCAAGGCCAATGCTCACCTAACCCTTTCATTATTTTGTGTTGGTCATGGGCAGTGTGCCAAGTTTGAGTCAATTCCATCTCTGGTGGAGTTCAGAATGCACTTTGATTGTAGGTGAACTATAAATTTCAGCAACTACAACTCTCAAGGTCCACAGAATGAAAATACATCCCACCTATCTGATATTTACATGATGATTCATAAGAGTAGCAAAAGTCCAGCAATGAAGTAGCAATGAAAATAATTTTAGGGTTGGGGGGCACCACAACATGAGGAACTGTATTAAGGGGTTGCGGCGTTAGGAAGGTTGAGAACCACTGTGCTAAGAGGTTGGGGCCCATAGTTTAAGGAGAAGAGGTCTAGAGCAGCCAATCTCACCTACACTGCAGAAAGGATTACTATAACCCATTCAGAAAGCAGAATTCATTTTAATACCATCGAATACTACTACAGAAGCTTGATCAACATCGACTCACTGGCATAGTAGTCTAAAGTATCAATATTGGCTCTTAAAAATGGACGCTGAGAAATAAAAAAGTCATCAGTATTTACACTGTGACTAGCAAGTATGGCTGTGACAGGAAATGAAGCAATCTTAGCCTGAGCCATTCAAAGAGTATAAATTAGAAGTTGGGGAACGACTTTCAAGGGACAATACAAATTAGTGATTTAGAAATTAACTGGTTGAAATTATATAACCATTCAAAGCGGCATTGTAGGCAAGCAACAGTCCCACCATAAAGTTACTTTCCTCTGTCTGATGTTATCCACAGATGCAAGTTCTCCATCTTTTCATGTTTTTTTTTAGTTTGCTTCTCCTTCAGTAGTATCAGAACCATACTTGGCTTTTACCAAACTCAGATTAATGGAGTCTGTTAACTGCAATATGTAATCACTCTCCTCATTTAGTGCATGTTCCAAACATGGAGTATATGCACTATATGTTCCTGGCAATTGGCCAACTGTTTAAGATAGTGGTTCTCAATCTGTGGGTCCCCAAGTGTTTTGCCCTTCAACTCCCACAAATCCTATATCACCAATTGGGAGGCCCCTCCCTCCCTCTGGCACCAACTGCTGCTCTGGCCAGAGTGAAGACAGAGGAGAGCAGAAGACATTTCCATCTTGTCTTTACTAATAATATAATATAGTATAGTATTATATATATATATATATATATATATATATATATATATATATATATAATATTATAATGTAATACAATATAATACTAGTAATAATATAATATAATTATATATTTATTACATGTAATATTACTAATAATATTACAATATAATGATACTGTGCAATATAGTAATATATAATACTGATATTGTACTATGCTAATAATATAATATATTGTATTAATATATATCTTGTAAGCCGCTCTGAGCCCCCTTCAGGGTGAGAAGGGTGGCATATAAATGCTGTAAATAAATAAATAACCTGTGCTGGATGGGGTCGCACTCCCCTTGAAGGCGCAGGTTCGCAGCTTGGGTGTGACCCTGGACTCATCGCTGAGCCTGGAGCCCCAGATTTCGGCGGTGACCAGGGGAGCATTTGCACAGCTTAGGCTCGTGTGCCAGCTGCACCCGTATCTTGGGAAGTCTGACTTGGCCACGGTAGTCCACGCTCTGGTTACATCCCGTTTAGACTACTGCAACGCTCTCTATGTGGGGTTGCCTTTGAAGATGGCCCGGAAACTTCAACTAGTCCAACGTGCGGCAGCCATGATACTAACAGGAGCAGGTCGCAGGGAGCATACAACCCCCTTGTTGTACCAGCTTCACTGGCTGCCGATTTGCTACCGAGATCTTCCGGGGAGGCCCTGCTCTCGGTCCCGCCTTTGTCACAAGCACGTTTGGCGGGGACGAGAGACAGGGCCTTCTCAGTGGTGGCCCCTCGGCTGTGGAACGCCCTGCCCACGGACATCAGATTGGCTCCCTCATTGATGGTATTCAGGAGAAGAGTGAAGACTTGGTTATTCAAACAGGCGTTTGAATAAAAAGTGCAATGAATTTTAGGAAATGGAACTACGACTGACGAGTTTGGATCATGATTCTAGTTATGAGACGCCAATTGATTGATTGTCTATGATTGTTAATTGCTTAACTTGTTTCTGTGTTAATCTGTTTTTAATTACCTGTTGATACCGCATTGAATTTTTGCATTGATTGTTCGCTTTGTTTGTGCTTGACTGTTGTAAACCGCTATGAGTCGCCTTAGGGCTGAGAATGGCGGTATACAAGTGAAGTAAATAAATAATAAATCAATCAATAACAGCTGGTAAACTGGTTGGGATTTCTGGGAATTGTAGGACAAAACACCTGGGGACCCACAGGTTGAGAACCAATGGTTTAAGAGATATTATCTTAATAAAAATGCATTGATGAAAAGAGTTAGACAAATGAGAATGGAAATACAACCCCTTCCCTGGAAGAAAAAGTCTAGCAGTGTTTACTGTGTGCTTCTTTGCAAGTTTTCCTTCCACTCCTCTCTAAGATACTTTAAAACTAGGCTATTTTACCATGGTATCAAGTACAATGCCTACACAGAATTTGAGTTTCTGATCTCAAAGGCCAAAACCTTAATTATATACCAGTGGCAGGTAATTGGTGGCCTAGGTCTTTCAACACTTGTCTTCAAACCCCAGACTTTGTTTTCATTAAATTCGTACAAAGGGCCATTGTTCCTTACAGCTAACTTTAGTAGAAGCAGAGCAACCAGACCATTTGTCCAATTTCTGCAACAACATAGTTCACAGATTTATAGGGCAGCATCTGTTTGTCATATTCTTCGAGATTTACCAAGCAAGGCAGCTCATACTTACTATTTGAAGCTTGATCGTCTTTCCATCTAACTCTATAGTTCTGATTTTAAAGTCCACACCAATTGTGCTGATGTAGCTTTCTGTGTATGTATCATCCTAGAAAAAAAGCAAAAAAAAAAGTAGCATTATGCCAAAGAGCATGAATAGGAAGAAGGGAGCCTGGCCCTTGACAAGAAAGATTAACAGATCATGCCATTAAGGAAACCTGCGCTCTGACGCCATCCATGCACATGGAAAGTGTGTTGCAACTCTATAGGTCATCAGAATTATCAACAGGCATCCTACATACATACAGGGCCGACTTCCCCACCTTGTCCCGGCAGCCTTTGTAGGGCTCCCAGGGCCACAAAGCCCTGCGGAGGCTATGGAGCCCTGCGGAGGCCCAGGGCAGCCCTACAAAAGCTGTCAGGGCGATGTGGGGAAGCTGGTCCTGGCCAATCCAGTGGCAGGGCCTGCCACTAGTTGGCCAGTCAGCCAAGTGGCGGGAAACTTCCCGCTGTGTAGGGGGCTTGTGGGAAAAGAAGCCCCCTACAAGCAGCATGGCCAGTGGGAGGGCGCCCACCACCACAACGGTCCTTGCCTGGTAAGTCTTTTGGCTAAGAAAAAAAAGAAGAAGAAGAAGCCATAATTAAAGCCATCTACTGCCCAGTAAGTCTTTTGGCTAAGTTGGGCAAGGCATTTCTGATTTTAAAACCACAAAATGTATAAAAATAAAAATATTAATTCTAAACCCTAACCACTAAACAGTGAGTCCGCGGAAAGCGAACCGCGAAACAGTAAGGGAACACTGTATTAACCCAAATACAGTTCATTAACCTCTTCACCATAAGCAGATATACAGGCGGTTCCCAAGTTATAAACAAGGTAGGTTCTGTAGATTTGTTTTTAAATTGAATTTGTATGTAAGTTGGAACTGGTACATTTTATAAGTGTAAATCCTGTCTAAGATAGAGAAGATATATAACGTTGGATAGTATGTATGTTTTGCTGCCCGTGCCCCTGTTCAGATTTCACCTCAATTTATGTCCCTGTAATAATTGGATTTTGAAAAAATTGTTTTTTTGTGGAAACAAGGATTGGTGATAAAGCTTCAGTGAAGACACCTTTTTCCCATTATAACTCTTAATTTCCATTCAGAGAGTTAAATTATCTCACTTCCTGTTGCCTCAGTCCTGTTCTTAACTATGAGTTGTTTGCAAGTCGGATGTTTGTCATTCAGGGACTGCCTGTATATCCTGCCCACAGAATCAATCCCAACAACACTTAGTTCACCTTCTGAACTCGATTTAACTTGTTTTTGAATTAATTGTGGATGGGATAAGCTACAAATACAGTATAAGAAAAGTAATGTATTATCAGCTGAGTGAATAACCTATATTGACTATATCAGGGGTCCTCAAACTAAGGCCCGGGGGCCGAATACGGCCCTCCAAGGTCATTTACCCAGCCCTTGCTCAGGGTCAACCTAAGTCTGAAATTACTTGAAAACACACAACAACAACAACAACAACAACAACAACAACAATCCTATCTCATCACCCAAAAGCAGGTCCACACTTCCCACTGAAATACTAAGTTTATATTTATTAAAATTGTTCTTCATTTTAATTGTTGTATTGTTTTTAAGTCTTTTTTTTTTTTTTGCACTACAAATAAGATATGTGCAGTGCGCATAGGAATCCATTCATGTTTTTATCAAATTATAATCTGGCCCTCCAACAGTTTGAGGGACTGTGACCTGGCCCTCTGTTTAAAAAGTTTGAGGACCCCTGGACTATATCTTAACTCCTAATACAGAGCAGAATGTTTCAATAGCTGTTATTTCAAGTTACGAACAGCTGAAGTTATTTTTTGCGAAGTCTTAGCACTTCACAATATTCATCACCATTTTAATCAGAAAACAATGCCTAGATGAATTAAACTTCAATCTGGACTGACAGGCAAACATTTGCCAAGAAACATGTTCTTAGCTATGTGAAAGATATCTACACATCTTACGATGTCACCATGAGACTATCATTCTTGAGTCAGTACTCTGAAATTTTAATCAGATTAAGAATTATTAGCAGGGGAAAAACGGAATCCAGAGCACTCAAATATTAATTTTCAAAAAAGTTCATAATCAGTAAGAACTTGAAAATGCATGAGAACTTACTGCAAACCTAAGAAGAAGGCATGATTTTCCAACACCGGAGTCTCCAATAAGAAGCAACTTGAATAAATAGTCACTGCAAAAAAAAAGAAGAAGCCATAATTAAAGCCATCTACTGTAAAAGGTACAGAAACTGTTACTTCATAATGAATATACTTCTATACCAAATAGGTACTGTGATTTCTTTTGTTCAAGTATGCTAGAGTCTGTACAAATGAGCATTGTATGTGAAATACTGGCTTCCTGCAATGTGTTGTTTTGCGACAAATCAGAAAAAAGACTACACAAAAGGTTGGTAAAATCATTTTCTAATGCTAGGTAATATTAGGACATTGTCAGCAGTATGTTTGTCCATACAGGTTGGGTGTCCCTCACCTGAAATGTTTGGGACTAGACATTTCTCATGTTTTGGAGTATCTGTACTTGCTTATGTTTATATGTCTCCCACCATTTCACAGGTCCATGAGTCTTTCTACGGCCTTTTTTTTTTGTCGTGTCAGGAGAGACTTGAGAATCTGCAAGTCACTTCTGGTGTGAGAGAATTGGCCGTCTACAAGGATGTTGCCCAGGGGATGCCCGGATGATTAGATGTTTTATCATCCTTGTGGGAGGCTTCTCTCATGTCCCCACATGAGGAGTTGCAGCTGGTAGAGGGAGCTCATCTGCCTCTCCCCGGATTCGAACCTGCAACCTGTCGGTCTTCAGTCCTGCCGGCACAGGGGTTTAAACCACTGCGCCACTGGGGGCTCCTTCTGCGGCCCAGCATTTCATTCATAACTCCTGCTATCCATGAGAATGTGTGTGTGTGTGTGTGGGGGGGGGGGGGCTTGTTATGAGATACAACTATAAGGGACCCTATATGATAGATATGGCAGCACCAGCCAGCTACTTCAGAGTCAGAGAAGGGAGAGAAGGGAAAGCAGAGATGGGAAAGGAGAGAAATAGGAAAAAGAGAAACGGATAGGACAAAAGGAGAAAAAAACAAACAAACCAAAAACCAGATCTCCATAATGAAGGCCCCTTCCACATAGCTGAATAAAATCTCACATTTTCTGGAATATATGGCAGTGTGGACTCAGATAATCCAGTTCAAAGCAGATATTGTGGGATTTTCTGCCTTGATATTCCGGGTTTAATTTATTTATTTACTGTATTTATATTCCACCTTTCTCACCCCTGGGGGGGACTCAAGGCTGAGTAGAAAGGCCCCAAGAGAGGCCATGGCAAGAACACTCAAGAGAAAAGAGGGGAACAGAGGGGGGCATCCTAAATCTCTTCAACCCACCTCACACAAACTCAGGGAAAAAACAAGGTAAACAAAAAGCAGATCACACACCCACCAACAACCCCTATCCCACCCCCCATGGGAAAACACAAAAGGGGAAAAGAATGGAGGAGAACTAAGAGGTGAAGAGGAAGAGAAGAAGGAAAGTGGGGAAGAGAAAAAAGGGGGAGACTGAACTTTACTAGCATCAACCCACACCTTCTGCCATTTCACAGTTCAGTCTTTTTTCAGCCTCATGTAAGATTGGAGGGAGACTGAAGGTGTGATCCGAGTACTGCAGCGATTGCCCAAAGAACAGAAGCAGGTGGCTGACATAAAAATAGGTTTTTGTATTTTCAGATAAGAAAACTTCAATATGCACCTGTTTTGTGCATCCGTTTAATGCAATTCATTTAATGCAAATACATTCATTTAATATAAATATATTTCAGTTATAAGCAATCTTGTTATAGGATACTATGTTTCCAAAATAAGAGGCAGTTCTTTTATTCATAAATATAGTATAGGTGCCAATGATTCAATGTTGGGATTTCCCAGAAAAATGAGAGATTTGATTTCCCAGAAAAATGAGAGATTTTTTTCAACCCACAAAAAGAAAATTGAAAGCTAATGTAAAATGTCATCAGAGTTTAAACAAAAACACTATTTAAGAATTGTGGATTGTCAGTAATTTGGGAAACACATTTCCTATTTGCTTAAGGACCAGTGTAGAGCTGGTTTCAGATTCATGTTTACACTTGTGTTTTGATCCTTATCTACACCCAGAGGCAGACTACTGATGTCATGTAATGGTATCTGGACCTTACTCCTATGTGATTAGATGCAGCATTACACAAAGCAAGTTAAAGCACATAGTTCTGAATCTCTAAAATGTCCTAGCAAAATTAACCAATCCAAGCCTTTTAAACTCTATGTTTTAATGCCTGCTATAGTATACAATGAAGCCAGTATACTAAACCAAAGGTTCTAGCCTCAGGTGACCATAAATTCCTTCGAATAGCTCAACATAAACTAAATGCTTATGATGGAAACACTTTGTGTAAGCAACACTAAAATCCTAAACTTATTACTTGGACTGAATTCTATGTAAATAAATAGGATTTATTTCCAATTAGTTTAGAATTAAAATGCAAGAATAAGAGGAATTAGAACACTAAGCCAGGAAAAAGATCCAAATGATATTTGATTCTCACTTTGTTGCTTAGTTCATAGTATTTCAAGAAGAAGAGATAAAATAGGGTTTAGTTGCACCAACCTCCATGAGTATTATCTACTGATATCAACTTTTGGGAAATATGGACAAGATCCTGAGTCACATTCATAACAGTGGACATGTAATAATGAATGCTCTAAGGAAGTCGTTCCCAATCTGTCTTCCTAGGGTTCTGCATTTTTAAAAAACTTTTTTAAAAGTTCATGCCAGAGAAATTGGAATTCAATGCACCCACTGAATAACTATTGAGTAGGACTGATGATATCACACTGGCAACAATGATCTGCATAGTCAAAGCGATGGTATTCCCCGTAGTCACCTATGGGTGTGAGAGCTAGACCTTAGGAAAGGCTGAACGAAGGAAGATAGATGCTTTTGAACTGTGGTGCTGGAGGAAAGTGCTGAGAGGGCCTTGGACTGCGAGAAGATCCAACCAGTCCATACTTCAGGAAATAAAGCCCAACTGCTCATTGGAGGGAAGAACAGTAGAGACCAAGATGAAGTACTTTGGCCACATCATGAGAAGAAAGGAAAGCTTAGAGAAGACAATGATGCTGGGGAAAATGGAAGGAAAAAGGAAGTGGCACCGACCAAGGGCAAGATGGATGAATGGCATCCTTGAAGTGACTGGACTGACCTTGAAGGAGCTGGGGGTTATGATGGCCGTCAGGGAGCTCTGGCGTGGGCTGGTCCATGAGGTCATGAAGAGTTGGAAACGACTGAACGAATGAACAACAACAAGGACTGATGAACATATAGCTGCCAGTAGCTAGAAATTTGAGCAATGCTCCTTTTTATGTTCACCTAATGATGTGAATCAGTTTTTTTTTAGCTTATGCTTACACCAAAAACAAATTTAGGAGTAAGCCAGATGCCACTCAACATTTACCTATTCAGCTGTCAAACATAAAGTCTAATTTCAAAACTATTTTAGGTATCAACACGAAATAATTTCATTCCTCACTTTAGGAAGGAGACCAATATGTTTGTGGTTACATCCAGCATTTTCTTGTACCAAATAAAGTTTTGTGGTTATATTTAAAATGTTTTCTCTTTATTTTTAAACCTACTGCATTATACAAAGCACTCGGGCAATAGGAGTAAATGAAAGAAAGCATTTTGTGAGTTCACAACACTTAGGACAGAGTGAGGGTTCCATGGGAAAAATCAGGGGCAGAGTTTAGGTGGGGGGGGGGGGGGGGAGAGGAGGAGACTTCCCAGGGACTCAATGGCTGAAAAAGCCTGGGAATCTCTGACTTAAGGAATATGACAGAGCCAGCCCCCTCTTTGTTGCACCATGGAGACTTAAGAACAGAAGGAGCTAACTGCACCATTCTGAAGGACCTCCCCCCGCCCAACTCTGCTGCAGACCTCCATTGTACAAAGCGGTTGCCTGAAGGTTAAGACAGGATGAGTGGCATTCATTATAGTGGCAATAGTGCTTTAAGCATGAACTCATAGTATAGGTGACTGTATGGGTCTAGTCTTTGAATCTCTAAAGGCAAAACAGGACACTGCTCAAACTAAACCAAAGGTATTTCAAATGAAACCAGGCTGGTTGGATTTATTATTATACTAGCTGTCCCGCCACGCGTTGCTGTGGCCCAGTCTGGTGATCTGGAAAATAAAGTAATGAGAAAGTGTTGGTTTCTAATATATGTAATTCCTTTATGCTTGTGAGTAAACAGTATTTCGTGTTGTTTCTTTGTCAGTGTTGATGTGGAGAGTGTCTGGTTTGCCTACTCTGTAATATGCAACATATCATAGTCCTTCTGTAAGGGTCTCTTTCAAATCTATGATACTATATCTCTCTGTGTGTGAGAGAATCATATCTATCTATCTATATTTATGACTGGATGGTTCTTTGTCAGGAGGGCTCTGATTACATTTTCTTGCCCGGTGAAGAGAGTTGGATTGGATGGCCTTAAGTATTTTCTGTTGGTCATGGGGGTTCTGTGTGGGAAATTAGTCCCAATTCTGCCGTTTGGGGGATTCAGAATGCTATTTAATTTTAGGTGAACTATAAATCCCAATAACTACAAATCCCAAATGTCAAGGTATATTTCCCTTAATCTCCATCTGTGTTCATATTTGGGCATATGGAATATTCGTGCCAAGTTTGGTCTAGATCCATCATTGTTTGAGTCCACAGTGCTCTCTGGATGTGGGTGAACTACAATTCCCAAACTCAAGGTCAATGCCCACCAAACCCTTCCAGTTTTTTTACATGTCCAAAAGGCTATAGAGTTTAGATTCTATTGTTAAACGTCAAATCAAATTCTTGAGGAGATTGTTGGTCATGGGAGCCCTGCGTGCTAAGTTTGGTTCAATTCCATCGTTGGTGGGGTTCAGAATGTTCTTTGATTGTAGGTGAACTATAAATCCCAGAAACTACAACTCCCAAATGACAAAATCAATTTTTTAAGTGAAGGACATACATTGGGTTGTTGGGTGTCTTGTGTCCAAATTTGGTGTCAATTCGTCCAGTGGTTTTTGGGTTCTGTGAATACCACAAACGAACATTACATTTTTATTTATATAGACTTTTATTGTCCTCTTAAAAAATATTTAAGCATTACTTCATATGATTATTTAAGAGCCACATTGAAAGTTTTTTCTTAGTCACATCGCTGCATTTTTTTAATTGTTAAAGTTTGGTCATGGGCAGCCTACAGCAATCTTTTAGCACACAGCTATTGTTGCTAAAAGAGAGCTGAATTATAAGATTAAAAGCTAAGCTTAATGCTACGGCCCTACGCACACTTTCCTGGGAGTAGGCATCATTAATTACAGCAGGTTTTATTTCCAACAAGCCCATGATTGTTCCTTAAGTTTGCCTCTTTGTTTTCCTACGTTGATTTTTGTCCCTTCTTGCTTTTGTTGTACCCCATATTAAACTGGAAGCTATCTAAAGGGAAATTAAAAATATTCTCTAACGTGCAATGCACATTAATGACACTGCTATTACATTTTACAAAGTCCTGACAGTTCATAGTCACTATTTCATTACATTTAGCACTCACATTATTTGTTATTTGAACAAGGAGCCAAAAACCCCTGCCATATTTTTACATGTCCAAGAAGCTATAGGGTTTAGTTCAGGGGTCCTCAAACTTTTTAAAGAGAGGGCCAGGTAACAGGCCCTCAAACAATTGGGGGGCCGGATTATAATTTGAAAAAAACTTGAATGAATTTCTATGCACACTGCACATATCTTATTTGTAGTGCAAAAAACACTTTAAAACAATACAATAATTAAAATGAAGAACAATTTTAACAAATATAAACTTATTAGTATTTCAATGGGAAGTGTGGGCCTGCTTTTGGCTGATGAGATAGGATTGTTGTTGTTTGCTGTTTGCTGTTTGTTGTTTGCTTTCAAGTCATTTCAGACTTAGGTTGACCCTGGGCGAGGGCTGGGTAAATGACCTTGGAGGGCCGTATCCGGCCCCTGGACCTTAGTTTGAGGACCCCTGGTTTAGATTCTATTGTTAAATGTCAAATCAATTGCTTGAGGAGATTGTGATATGGGAAAGAGGGAGGGGAATCTATTGTTCACAATGGTAATAAAAGAGAAGCCACTGGTTTGCCCAATCCTTTGGGTGTGTCTAAGTAAATAACTAAGTCCATTCTATGTCAAATAAAGTGGCTGCACACACGGATCTCAAGCTTACTATGATGCATGAAAAATTCACTACATTTTGGGCAATTTACTCAGAGTTTTGTTTAAATTAGCAGTCATAACTAACACCATATTTTTCTTTCTGGGGAGTATTTAGCCATTCAAAATTGCAAAGTTAATCTTTTGTTTCACCATTATGGCAGATCAGATGAAATTCTCATTGATTTGTACTCAATAGGGGGAGCACACCACAAAACGGTAACAGCATATCACAAAACAATGTAATAATGCTAAAAATGTAAATTACAGCTCCAGATGAGAAACGTCTTGAGATGCAACTGACCAAATTTAAGCACTTTTGTCTTTAATCTATATCTGGAGTATTAAGCACCTACATGAATGCACTTTCTTATAATTTAACCTTAGATCATCAATACAAGTGTATGAGGACCATCCTAAATTGACCATTAATTTTGGTATTTTATACTTTCTTTCAAAAGAGAGCAGACAATACCACAGAAACAATATAAACATAAAGAACACTAGCCGTTCCCTGCCACGCATTGCTGTGGCCCAATCTGTGTATATGTGTTTTGTGTGTATATATGTGGATTTGCACATGCGTTGTAATGTACTTTTTAATTTTTTGGCTTTTTAAGTCTCTTCTGCTGTGTTTTTCAGTGTTTTTATGAGTGATGGACACTCATTGGCATGATAGGTGTAGTGTGCCTAAATTTGGTGTCAATTCGTCCAGTGGTTTTTGAATTCTGTTAATCCCACAAACGAACATTACATTTTTATTTATATAGATGGGAGATTTTTATGTAGGGCAGTGCCACAATGCACCAAAATTCAGACGCAACATCACAATAAACAATGTAACATTTAAAACAAAACAAAAAGCCAGGCAAGCGTTTTGAACTAAAAGCAGACTGAAGAATAAACTTTTATATTAATGAACTTAAGTACCTTTTGCATAAAAGAGATGGGGAAGGAGCCTAATACGCATCTGATGGAAGAGAGGCTCACAGATGAAGGGCCTGAAAAGGCTTAACATTTGGGTCCATTGATATTGTTGCCATAGTTGCAAAGAGGACCACTTCAACTGATCTTAGGGCATTGGCAGGTGCACATAAGTTCCTTCAAAAAAACTGTCCCAAAACTATTTAAAGCCAATGGCAGCAATTTAAAACTGGGTCTGAAAATGAAATGGCAACCATAGCGGTAGAGAATACTTGATGTTTGCTCCAATTACAGGCATATCTCTATTAACAAAGATGCTCCTTTTTTAAATAAAAAACTTTTATGCTCCCTGCCTTCTTTTACTACTGGTCTTCTGACTAGCTGGATTTTTTTTAAAGCATCTTCATAAGAAGAATAGTGAGGGAGGGTTGGAATAACACATATTTCTGGTGTTAGGTTACAACTGAGTACTTGCATTAAATAAAGCAATAATGCTTCAGCTGGAAAGAATCATATTCTACCCTGACTAACCCTGCTGTAGTTGTGTGTGCCTCTCTGCAACAGGCAAGGCAAACAGCATACTTACTCAGCATGGATGAACAGGGGAATAGAGATAAAAGTGGAAAGCAGATATTTTTCAGCATGTTGCAAAAATCTCCATCTCAAAATACTCACTGAAAATTATCCCCTCTCACCCTGACCCCACCTATACTGACAATTTAATGCAATTTCAAACCAATATTGAGGGAAGTGGCTTCAGTTACATAGGAGATTCCAGAAACCGTTTGAGGCGCTGATGGTGATTACACAAAACACAGAGCACTGATGCGCATTAAAGGTTGTCTTTTGTGCACTTTTGTAACAGTTTACTCCTTGGTTGTTGCAGTATGGAGCCCGCTTTGAACTGCATTAAATGAGCAGTTTAGTAAGTACCTGTTTTAACTAAAGCTGATTTAAATATCATACAGGCACCCCCAAAATCAGTCAGAAAAGTAATCTACCACCACTTTTTGGGGACATCTTGCAGAACATTGTGCCACCATATTATTCCCCCCCCCCCTTTCCCTATGGGAATATATAAGATATCATGGTTAATGATATCAAAAACTATTGAAAATTAACTAGGTTGTACTTTCTCTAGCCATTCAGTTCCTCCCGTAAGTTAGGGAGACCACAGTTCTTTTGTTTCCAGAACCAGGTAAGGAACCAGACTAGAACAACTTTAGTTAATAAGTGTCATCTAAGAATGCCTGGAGCTACAGAGCCTTTGGTTTCTCCATGATTTTTTCATGAATGGGGAGACACGTATCAAATATCAGAGGATCTAGGAATTAGTTTCTTAATAGCTTTCCATGTAATATATATATATTCCCTCTTCCTCAAATATTTAAAAATACTTTCTAAATTATTTGTATTACATTGAATTTGACAACGCCAACAATGTCCGTTGTAAAGCAATGGTGTATGTATATATGTATATACACACAGACATATCACCTGACAGATAATACTGAAATGAATTAAATGACATAATTAGAAGCAGAAGATGGAAAAGCTCAATTCTTTTTGCTAAAACAAGACCAGAAGCAACTTATATCATGGACTATGAAATAAACCAACAATCATTTCAAAATACAAGCTGAAGAGCATCCCCATCTATCTATCTATCTATCTATCTATCTATCTATCTATCTATAAATGCTCTGTGTGTAATGAGTGCCTTAAAAACAAAAAATTACAGGACCAAGTGACCCCAAATTTGGCAACAAAATTCCTCACAATCCAAGGAGTGACCATCACTGGAAAAAACCCCCCCACAAAAACACCTCCCCTGCCCTCCCCTCACGCTGAGGACACAGCCAGCAAGGTCACCTTACTTCCCCTTCCCCTTTGCAGTCCTTGGAAGGTGAGGCGGGAGAAGGGACCTAATGGGCAAGGGAGAGTGGTGGCAGGGTGGCTCATATGCCGTGGTGTCACAAGGAAGAGGAGGGCTCCGAAGCAGCAATGGCGGCAAATGCTACTGCTCTCTGCATGTCTATCAGCCCCTAATTAACACTAAGGCAAGGGATCAAAGGGCAGAGGCTAAGGAGAAGGAGAGAGAGATGGTGGAAAGGAAAAGAGAAAGAGGAAGGCCACACTCTGTGCATACACTCTGACTCTGTCTCCCACACACACACTCCCACAACACAAGGGAAGGAGGAATGTGCCATGATGGGGGTGATAGGGACACACGAAACTGACATTGCTTGGAAAGGAGACCCAAAGACCATCCAGTCCAACCTCATTTGGCAGTAAAAGGAAGACACCCTCAAAGCCCTCACAACAGATGGCCAACCAGTCGGAAGGGAGCCCTAAAGGCCATCCAGTCCAACCCCTTCCTTCCTTCCCTTCTTCCCTTTCTCTACTTCCCTTCCTTGTTCTTCCTTTACTTCTTTCCCTCCCTCCCTTTCCTTTTCTCTATCACTTCTCCCTCCCTTTCTTTCTTTCCCTCCCTTTTTTCCTTACTTTTTCTCCTCCCCTCGCCAGCATCATCCTCCTTTATTAAATCTACAATGTAGATGCACCCAAAGTCACCCCTTCCACACTGCCATGTAAAATCCAGATTATCTACTTAGGACTGAATTATATGGCAGTGTAGACACATGCACATACACACACACACACATATATGTGGATGGATGTTTAATCACTGGTTGGTGATACATATACACACACAATACTTTATATATTATTATTATATATACTGCTATATAATACATACATATTATAATATATATATATATATATATATATATTATTGTTATATATATATATATGTTACTATATTAAATAGACTCAGAATAGAGTTAGAAGGGACTCTGCCATGGTATTGGGGGAGAACAGACAGGAAGGAAGGAGAGAAGAAAGTAGGGAGGGAAAAAGGGAAGGAATGAAGGAGGGAAAGGGAGAAGGAAGGAAGGAAGGGAGGAAAGAAAGAAAGAAAGGGGTACCGAAGGAAAGAAGTATAGAAAGTAGTAAGGAAAGAAAAAGGGAAGGGAAGGCAGGAAAGAGGTAAAGAGGGAAGGAAGGAGAAAAGGAAATAAAAAGTGAAAGAAGGTAGGAAACAGGGAGGGAAGAAAGGAGACCAAGGAAGAAGTAGAGAAAGAGGGAGGGAAGGAGAGAAGGAAGGATGAAACTCAAAGAGCAAAAGGAAAGAGGTAGAGAAGGAAGAAAGGAGAGAAAGGGGGAGGGGAAGAAAAAAGGGGGAAGGAATAGGTAGGTAGCTCTCTTTCATAATAGTCCAGATATCTACCTCTACTTCGAAAACTCTTACTATAGGCCACAGCAACGCGTGGCAGGGCACAGCTAGTAGAATATAAAGATATTGTGACTATTAAAGCCTAATCGAATGAAAGCCAGAAATATCTGGGTTGAAGCCTGGGGCATTGTCTGAGAAGAATGCAAACATACACTATTTGAAACCAAAAAGCAATGAGAAGCTTCAGTAGGTGACAAAAGAAACTCTTCAATTAAGGACAGATAAGAAACAACAAGAAAACATGACACAAATAGGAGTCAGAATACTGGATGCAAAGTGTCCAGTGACTCGTAGACAGTAACAACGTAAACAACTATAATACTCAACAAAGAGTAAAAGAAGATAACAAAAAGGAATAATAAGATACCTCATATTCAAAATATGAGAAATCAAAAGGAAATACAAACCAAGATGCAATGCTTAATGATCAGCAGGTGAACATATTAAATGACCCAGTAGAAATAAAAAGATGATAGAAACAAAACATGGCAGAACTACATAAAACAGACAAAGGGATGACAGATTTGTTGAGGGAAGAGTCATATGAAAATAAGCCTTACATTTTATAAAGTGAAGTGGAAGCTGTACTAAAAACACTTTAGAAGAAATAAATTATCAGGACCAGATGGCATACCCACAGAGCTGACTCAAGCAAGACAATTTAGGCCCTATATATACTGTCATATAATGCAGTTTCAAACTGCATTGTATAGTCAGTATAGACTCATATAATGCACTTCAATGCAGTTAAACTGCATTATATGACTCAGGACTAAAGGGTATTATTAGGACAAAATATGGAATTATTTCCAATTGGCAAAAGGGGGGGGGGGGGATTTTATCCTGCTATCTTCTTAGCTTGTTTGCTGAACGTATACATAAAGCAGTATTAGACTTGGGAGGAATGAGGTGTAAACATTAGATTTAACTATTTAAAATATGCGGATTACACCATATTACTGGGGAGCAGAGACAAAGATTTGGAACAGTAACTGAAGCAAGTCAAGGTAGAAAGTACAAAGGCAGGTTTACAATTGAATGTTAAGAATCTAAAAATAATGAGAAGGGGTTATTAATATAATTTTAAAGCACATAATAAAGAGATTGGATCAGTTCACATTTTCTATACTTTGTTTCAGTCATGAGTCAGAATGGAAACTGCAATCAAGAAACAAGATGTAGATTAGACCTGGAGGGACAGCTATGAAGGAACTAGAGAAGACCCTGAAGTGTCAAGATATAACATTGAATACTAATGCTAGGATTGCCCATGGCTCTATATTCTCAATTCCTATATAAGGTTATGAAAGCTGGATAGTGGAGAAAACTTGGAAGCTTCTATAGATATTGCAAACTTCTGAAAAGATAAATAAATAGCTCCTACAGCAAATTAGGCCTGAACTATTCCTAGAAGTCAATGTGACTAAACTCAGAATGTCATACTTTGGCCATATCACAAGATGATTGACTTAAAAATATATAACAATGCTTGGTAAGGTAGAAAGCAGTAGGGAAATAGACACACACACATGCCGCATCAAGGAAGCTAGGGACCTCATCACACTAGAGAATGAATCCACTTTAAATCTGGTTGCAGCTTCCTGCAGGATTCTGGGGTTTGTAGATTAGTGAGGAGCCTTTAACAGCCTCTCTAAACTACCATACCCAGAATTCTGCAGGAGACAGAAACCGGATTTTAAGTGGATTCATTCTCTAGTGTGATGAAGTAGTAGGACCCTGAGTATGCAAGACCTGAGCAGGGCTGTTGATAAGGTCTCTCATGAAGATCTCTCCTTTGTGGAGTTATAATAAGTCAAAGTAGATTTGATTGCAATTAATAACAGCAACTACACAGAGCACCTGGCATATGGGATCTTGATGCCATATATTTTAAAATGTAAAACTGGGTAGTCAAAATTAGATTATATAACTCTATGCTGGCATTTCCTAAAATAACACTACCCCACTAAATCTTTAGATTTTTAAATTTAGCTCATACTGATGCCTTCTTAAAAAGACAAAGCCAGTTTTCTGTCTCAATATATATCACTGGTTAGTGCCATAACAAGTCAGCCATTTCTAAACTCCATTTTACTGCAGTTCTATATTTCATTTGGAAACAGACCAAAAGTTCTATCAACAAATCCTTTGTTCAGGGTGAGGCAACATAACTTCCTTTTTTCAAAACTTAATAAAATCCATTGTATGAATCAGAATTTTTTTTTATTTTTTTTATAATGTAGGCGCATACCTAAAGTTTTGTTTTATGTACTTTTGAAGATCAAATTAGGTAGGTGACGTTGCCATTCTCCATACACTGAGTAAACCGATTTCTGGCGTTTGTCATGACTCTTACCAGCATAGCAGGCGTTATGTTGGCAATTTCTTCCTGGATGTTGGTTTTCAAATCTTGTAGGGTCCTTGGATGGTTCACATAAACATGGGATTTCAAAAAACCCCACAGAAAAAAATCGCAAGGGGCCAAATCTGGAGAGCAGGCCAGCCACTCCAAATCTGCTCGAAAAGTAGGTCTCAACGGCAAAAGCACGCTCCTCACTGTTCCAACGAAGGATGGCGACTGAACTGTGTCAGGCAAAACTTTATACTCCCGCCTCTCGAACGAGACCACAAACGCTCCGCTACGTCTTCAACCAACTGAATGGCTCACATTTTACAAAAGGAAGTTATGCTGCCTCACCCTGTATATCAAAACTAGTTACAATTCTTTCCAATGCGTGTTATTGAGGGAATTATGTATTTTCTTTCATACCTCTTATTTAGGATGCTGGAAATGAATATAAACCTGATTTTGAATATACTAGTGCCATAAATAAAACTCATGCGGAAATTAGATTTATTGTTCTAGAGTGGCAAAGAGCAAATGTTATCAAGAGATAGCACAAGATCTCTGACAGCTGTCAGCACTGTGCTTAGGGGAAGAACTCAAAGGGTGCAAAGGGCAAAAAAGTTGCTAATCAATTAGAAACCTTTTTAACAGCTAAAGATCAACATTCCTCATTCTTGGCGGCTGCCTTATAGTTTCAGTTTGCACTTCTTAGAAGTGTATCACTGCAATGCAGCTAGATTGCAAAATCGGTGTAAGCCCAGAAAACATTTTGTAAGAATCATGTGTTGAACACATGACCCTCAGCTAAGGGAAGGGTGGATATTCACATTATGCTCCAATCGTAATTGGTTGGAGAGTAAGTTAGATCAACTGTCAGAATGAGGCCAGACTTCACTTTATCCTTTAGAGCTTAAACATTTGGGAAACGAAATAAGCTCTAGTGAATTTTGACACAGAAGAGAAGGATTAACTGGGAAATAAGCTTATAAAACCGAATTTTGCAAAACAGGCCCGCTATATACTCAATCATTTCTTAGTATAATAGACAAAATATTATTAACTTTTCATGGTGTTATAAAATCTTCTTCCCATCTGTGACATTCGCAGTTTGTAACTCAAATGCACAGAAAACACTACACAAGGGTTGTGTTTTTCTTCTTTTTTCATGTGACTTCAGTTTTGTTACATTTTGCAGCATGGTTCCATAGTAATAACAGCAGTCTCAAGAAAGCTAGATTGACCCCCTTCCTTGCTGTCCTGGTGGCAGAGTAAAACCTTTCTTTTCACGCAGGCTTTGGAAGAAGAAAGTTTTTAAGACTAAGACAGAGGTGCTGTGAAGTGTTTTCATTATGTTAATAAGAGTTAATAGTTTTAACTGTTTGCTTTTAGTGCTTTCGTGTATTAATCACTATTTTAGTGTTTGTATTGTTTTTAGGTTTTAAGTTGTATATTGTATTGTTTTTAGTGTTAGTTGCTTTGGATCTACTTTTAGAGATAAAGTGGGATTGAAAGAAGAGGAGGTGGAAGAAGAAGAAGACAACGACATAGTAATGGTAGTATAGTAAATTAGTAATAGTTTCAACGTTGGAATACAACTCTAAAGAGGTTCAAATCTCCTCTTGGCCACAGAAACCTACTGGGTGATCATGAGCAAGTCACACTCTCAACCTTAGATGAAGGCAAAAACCATGAAAATATTGCTAAGGAACCCTATGATAGGGTTACCATAAGCCAGAAACAACTTGGAGAATACAACAAAAAGTTTTAAAACAAGAAACCATTACTTCACTAAACGGGCCGTCCCTTTGCAATTCACACCTGAGTGCCATGGATACAATACTGACTCCTTTTGTACAAATATTGCCTGTAAAGCAAGTTTTTCTGTTTTACTAGGTCAAGTGTTCTAAAAAAAACCTACTCCTTGCGGTCATTGCTGTGTCTTTTTAAGAACAGCTCAAAACTGGCCATATGTCTCAATATTTTTTCCCTGTCTCTCCTTTTCCCAAATTCGAAAAAACATGGTATTTTCTGATGCCATCCAGTCAAATATCTCAGGCTCCCTTTGCAGGACAAATTTCTCAAGGAAGGAAGCTCTATACTGTTGCTGTCAAATTAAAAGAACAACTATAAGGCAACAAGAAGGTTGGAGAGAGAAACAAGCTAAAATGACAGAACTAGGCAAGGGACTGAGAGCACAGATGGGTGTACAGAGACTTCTAGATCAGAAAAGAGAAAGAAATTAGTCTTATGGGTGCATTAAGAAGTTATCAGAAAAATGTAATGTTCCACTCATGAGTAGATATAATCAAAAGATGTGGGTGCTGACTTGCAACTGAGAAAACACACACAGCAAAGATGGAAAAATAAATGCTATTAAGAAACAGTTAAAAGAGATAGAAATTCAATGTGACCTGCAGTGGTCTAAGAAGAGAGTGGCTGCATGCCAAGGTCATATAGTAAAAAAAGGGGAATAAATTAAAATAAAAAACAAGTTAAATAATTGGAATGGAGAAACTGAAAACTCTAGGGGGCTGGACAGTGATCACAATGTATATTCAAATCATTGACTTATGGCCCAACCTCTTTCAAAAAACTGTTGTGAAAATTACAAAAAAAGGGAACCATGTATCCTGCCCAAGATCCATAGACACATGGACTTTTATTTTAAAAAAAGACAGACACTCTTTTCCATACATAGTATCATGATGTAGTAGATCTCTCCTTTGATCTGGGCTTTAGCTGCACGCTGCTATATGCACAGGTATTCCCCAAAGTACAAATAAGACGTGCAGTCTATTTTCTAGTAAGAATACAAAGCCTGACAATTTGTGTGTCAGGGTTTGAGAATGCATGTACAGACTATCCCCAAGTTATGAAGAGGATAACTTTTGTGGGGTTGCTAGGTTGTTGTACGTTTTTTCAGGCTATTTTTGTGGGTTTGTTTTTAAGCTGAATTTGTTTGTAAGTCGGAGCAGGTACATTTTTAAATGTAAGTACAGCCTTATCTATATATGTTTTGGATAGCATAGGGAAGGGTTAACACTATCTGTGGTGTTTGTTTTGCCATCTGTACCCCTGTTCGGTTTTCACCTCACTTTCTGTCCCTGTGAGAAATGGACTGTGAAAAACTTGACTTGTTATGGAAACAAGGATTGGTGAGAAAGCCCCAGTGGAGACACCTTTTCCCCATGATAACTCTTTCAGGAGTGAATTTCCCTTCCTAGAGGTAGATTTCTGTCACTTTCTGTTGTCTCACCCCCCCCCCCGCCCCCAAATTCTTAGCAATGTTTGTAACTCAGAGACAGCCTGTATTTGCATTTCCCTCAGCAAAACAATGAATGTCAATGAAGCAATGCTTCACTCACTGATGTGTTATCTTCTTCAAAAGGACAGTTTCTTTTGTTCCCAAAAAATACCGCTTTCAGAAAAGCACCACTTACATATAGTCTGGTGTTCACATTGCATCATAACTATTTTAACGATACAATGAAACGTTAGTATTTATTTTTTATAAAGTTTCATTTATGCCATATGCCATCTACAAATGATCTCAAGTATATTCCTTGGATGGGGCTAATACTTATTTATGCAGTCCTTATCTTTGACTCAGGCCTCTTCTACACTGTCATGTAAAATCTAGATTATCTGCTTTGAACTGGATTTTATGGCAGTGTAGACTCAGATAATCCAATTCAAAGCAGACAATGTAGGTTATCTACTTTGATAATCTGGATTAAATGGCAGTGCAGAAGGGGCCTCAATTCACTTCAAACATTGATTCCCACAGTAGTCTTGAATCAGTCCTTACTCCTCAATGACATATTCATATACATATTGCAATTAGTTCCTGGAGAGCAAAATAGGCATGCACTAACCATGAGGAGATTGTGTATGAGTTAATCATGGGAAAGTATGGATCACTGTTAGGCCTCTTCTACACTATCATATAAAATCCAGATTATCTGCTTTGAACTGGATTATATGACAGTGTAGACTTGGGTGCCTTCCACACAGCTGTATAAAATCGCACATTATCTTCTTTAAACTGGATTATATGACAGTATAGACTTGGGCCCTTTCCATACAGGTGTATAGCATCCCACATTATCTTTTTTGACCTGGATTATATGACAGTGTAGACTTGGGCCCCTTCCACACAGCTGTATAACATCCCACATTATCTGCTTTGAACTGGGATATATGGCAGTGTGGACTCAGATAACCCAGGACCCTTCCTCACAGCCATAAATCCCAGAATATCAAGGCAGATAATCCACAATATCTGCTTTGAACTGGGTTATCTAATTCCACACTGCCATATAACCCAGCTATGTGGAAGCACTTCCTGTTGTCCCAACCCAGTGCTTAACTATGAGTCATTTGTAAGACAGATGTTTGTAACTCTGGGACTGCTTGTCCTATTTTCAGGAAGGCCCCTTTCACGCAGCTGTATAAAATCCACACTGAATTGGATTACATGGCAGTGTGGACTCAGATAACACAGTTCAAAGCAGATATTGTCCATTATCTGCCTTGATATTCTGGGTTATATGGCTGTGTGGAAGGGCCTGGAATCACGCGTGCTACTCAAACAAGTTCAGGGCAAAAGCCTTCCTTGCCAACCAAACCAACCAAGAGCAGAGCCTGTTTATGAAAAAACTAAAGCCACCACTTGTTTGCTTCCTCCCGCCCAACCTCGCCCTTGAAACCCCTTTACTTCCAAAAGCCTATCCTAGCACTCCAGTTCTCTGGGCCCTTCCACACAGACACATAACCCAGAATATCAAGGCAGATAATCCACAACATCTGTTTGAATGGGGTTATCTGAGTCCACACTGCCATATAATCCAGTTCAAAGCATATGTGTAATTTTATACAGCTGTGTGGAAGGGGCCTCTCACTTCCTGTTGTCTTACCTATGAGTCTATTGTAAGACAGATGTTTGTAACTCTGGGACTGCCTGCCCTATTTTCAGGAAGACCCCTTCCATACAGCTGTATGAAATCCACCCTGAACTGGATTACATGGTAGTGTGGACTCAGATAACCCAGTTCAAAGCAGATATTGTCAATTATCTGCCTTGATATTCTGGGTTATATGGCTGTGTGGAAGGACCTGGAATCACTTATGCTACTCAAACAAGTTCAGGGCAAAAGCCTTCCTTGCCAATCAAGAACAGAGCCTGGATTAATTGAAGCCACAACTTGTTTGCTTCCTCCCGCCCAACTCTGCCCTTGAACCCCCTTTCCATCCAAAAGCCTATCCCAGCGCTCCAGTTCTCTGGGCCCTTCCACAAAGACACATAACCCAGAATATCAAGGCAGATAATCCACATCATCTGCTTTGAACGGGGTTATCTGAGTCCATACTGCCATATAACCCAGTTCAAAGCAGATGTTGTGGATTAGGAGGGATAGCCAATACTCCAGAGGACAGGAGCAGGATTCAAAACGATCTTGACAGACTAGAGAGATAGGCCAAAACTAACAAAATGAAGTTTAACAGGGACAAATCCAAGATATTCCACTTAGGCAGAAAAAACTAAATGCAAAGATACAGAATGGGGGACGATGCCTGGCTCGAGAGCAGTACGTGTGAAAAAGATCTTGGAGTCCTCGTGGACAAGAAGTTAAACATGAGCCAACAATGTGATGCATCAGCAAAAAAGCCAATGGGATTTCAGCCTGCATCAATAGGAGAATAGTGTCTAGATCCAGGGAAGTAATGCTACCCCTCTATTCTGCCTTGGTTAGACCACACCTAGAATAAGGGTAGTGATATATAATGGATTGTTTTAATTGTCTTAACTGCCTAATTGTTTAATTACTGTTTATATGTAATGCAATATAATACTATTAATAATAATAATAATAAGATATTATAATTATATATTTATATTACATGTAATATTACTAATAATATTACAATATAATTGGTATAGTATAATATAGCAATATTTAAAACTGATATTGTACTATGCTAATAATATAATATAATGTATGTATATATACCTTGTAAGCCGCTCTGAGTCCCCTTCGGGGTGAGAAGGGCGGCATATAAATGTCGTAAATAAATAAATATGTTTTATTCTTTTACCTTGTTGTTGTGCCGGCATCGAATTGTGCCTTTTTGTAAGCCGCCCTGAGTCCCCCCTCGGGGGTTGAGAAGGGCAGGGTAGAAGTGCGAGAAATAATAATAATAATACTGTGTCCAATTCTGGGCACAACAATTCAAGAGAGATATTGACAAGCTAGAATGTGTCCAGAGGAGGGCGACTAAAATGATCAAGGGTCTGGAGAACAAGCCCTATGAGGAGCGGCTTAAGGAGCTGGGCATGTTTAGCCTGAAGATGAGAAGGCTGAGAGGAGATATGATAGTTGTGTATAAATATGTGAGAGGAAGTCACAGAGAGGAGGGACCAAGCTTGTTCTCTACTTCCCTGAAGACTAGGACGCATAACAATGGCTACAAACTACAAGTTCGAAACTACGGTTTGGGCCCAGCTTACTTGTCCGAACGCATCTGCCCCTACGTCCCATCTCGCAATTTAAGATGATCCGGGGAGGCCCTGCTCTTGCTCCCGTCAGCAGCACAAATGCGGCTGGTGGGGACGAGGAGCAAGGCCTTCTTGGCTGTGGCCCCCACCTATGGAAAACACTCCCAAAGGAGGTAAGATCTCCTCCCTTGCTCCTGACCTTTAGAAAAAAAATTAAAACCATGGTTCTGGGACCAGGCCTTTGGACAATAGATGTATGCAGCTTTTAGTGGGACAAGGACTGGAACGGTGACTTGACAGATGGGATTGTTTTATGGTTTTAATAACTGATTTGATATTTGATGATGTACGGTTTTTAATATGATTTATGTTTAAAGTGTGGTTTTACCGTTGTAGTTGTAAGGCATTGAATGTTTGCCATTATTTATGTGTAAACTGCTTTGAGTCCCCCTCGGGGTGAGAAAAGCGGTATATAAATGCTGCAAATAAATAAATAAATAAGAAAGGAGATTCCATCTGAACATGAGGAAGAACTTCCTGACTGTGAGAGCTGTTCAGCAGTGGAACTCTCTGCCCCAGAGTGTGGTGGAGGCTCCTTCTTTGGAAGCTTTTAAACAGAGGCTGGATGGCCATCTGTCAGGGGTGCTCTGAATGCAATATTCCTGCTTTTTGGCAGGGGGTTGGACTGGATGGCCCATGAGGTCTCTATGATTCTATGAAAGCAGATAATGTGGGGTTTTATTCAGCTGTTTGGAAAGAGGCCTCTGACAGGGCAGTTCCTTTCCCTGTCCTTCCTTCCTTTTCCCCTCCCAATTAATAATGCCAATTCATTCCTCCGGCCCTGAGTCGACGCCTATCGTTGCGCCACCACTCCCTGCTTGGGCCCTCCGTCCTCCTCCTCCTCCTCGGCCTTGGAGGCAGGCCCTAGCTGGAGCCTTCTTCGCACTCCCCTTCGGCCAGTCCGGCCTCTCTGTTGCCACAACCCCCTCCTCTCCATCCGGGCCACTTACTATTCGGGATTCATGCTGGACATGTCAGCGGGGGCCCCGCGGCCTGTGTAGAGAACGCGCTCGCTCCTCAGGCGGCGGCTCCTCAGGGGTCGGCCTTCCTATTCAGACAGGCAGCCAAGAGGAGGAGGAGGACAGCGCCTTCCTTTCCGCCTTCCCTCACAAGCAGCAGCGGAGGCAGCCTCCCTTCTGCTCCCTGGAACCCAAAATGGCTGCCAGCCCCCGAACCAGGAAACGAGATGCCTCTAGCGGAGGGCGGGGCTTCCAGGAGGGTGGGAGCCCTCGCAGGGGTTGCTGGGAAAGCGAGTTCTTGGGCGCCTCCACGGCCAGCGGCACCGCCGCGGAGCTGAATGGGGGGAAACTCGGTTTCCCGGCAACTCCCGCTACGTCAGGGCGCACGCGCAGTCCGGGCCTTTCTCGCTGGCTTCCCGGTTGACTCGACTTTGAGATGCAGGCAAGGGATTGGCTGAGAGGGTTCAGCCGGCCGGGCAACGTCAGCAGGGAAACGTGGCAGCTCGGGCGAGCCGTTGACCTCCCCGAGAGGAGGGCCGGGAGGGGGCGGGGCCACCCGGACCCATTTTGGCCTGCTCTCAAGCCGCTTCCGGCTGCTGCTCCTGCTGTTGCTCAGGCCCAGGCGTTGGGACTTGATGCCGCTTGTGCTATCAAGTGACAGAAGATCACCAGCTTCTAGTGGGAGAGGTTGACTTAGTTCTGGTGCTCATGTGGGTCCCTTCCACACAGCTGTATAAAATCCACATTGAACTGGATTACATGGCAGTGTGGACTCTGGGCCCTCCCAGACAGGCCCTATATCCCAGTGTCTGATCCCAAGTTTTCTGCTTTAAACTGGATCATATGAGTCCACACTGCTGGATAATCAGAAAACCTGGGATATAGGACCTGTCTGGAAGGGCCCTGCGTGAATCCACACTGCCATATAGAATCATAGAGTTGGAAGAGACCTCATGGGTCATCCAGCCCAATCAAAAAGCAGGAAAATTGTGGTTGCTGCTCAGCTCCAGAGCTTCCTTGATGACATTAACTACCTGGACCAGTCACAGTCTGGCTTCAGGCCTGGCCATGGCACCAAGATGGCTTTGGTCGCCTTGGAGTATGATCTCCACAGGGAGCTGGACAGAGGGAGTGTGACCTTGCTGGTTCTCTTGGACATCTCAGCGACTTTCAATACCATCGATCATGGTATCTTTCTGGGACGCCTCTCCGAGATGGGCCTTGGAGGTTCGGCTCTGTCATGGCTCTGGTCCTTCCTGGAGGGTCGATCCCAGATGGTGAAGCTGGGAGATGCCTGCTCTGACCCCTGGCCTTTGACCTATGGGGTCCTGCAAGGCTCCATTCTGTCTCCCATGCTTTTTAACATCTACATGAAACCGCTGGGTGAGGTCATCCTGAGTTTTGGAGTTGTGTGCCATCTCTATGCAGACGACACACAACTCTACTACTCTTTTCCACCTAACTCCAAGGAAGCCCCTCGGGTGCTAGATGAGTGCTTGACCGCTGTGGCTGTCTGGATGAGAACGAACAAGCTGAAGATTAATCCCGACAAGACAGAGGTCCTCCTGGTCGATCACAAACCAGACCGGGGTATAGGGTGGCAACCTGTGCTGAACGGGGTTGCACTCCCCCTGAAGTCACAACTCCGCAGTTTGGGGGTCCTCCTGGATTCTTCACTTACGTTTGAGGCTCAGGCGTCGGTGGTGGCTGGGAGGGCCTTTGCACAATTAAGACTTGTGCGTCAACTGCGACCGTACCTCGGGAAGGCGGATCTGGCCAAGGTGGTCCACGCCTTAGTCACCTCTAGACTGGATTACTGCAATGCACTCTACGTGGGGCTGCCCTTGAAAACGGCCCAGAAATTTCAGATGATCCAACAGGCGGCAGCCAGGTTGTTAACTGGGGCTCCTTAAGGGAGCAGTCATCCCTCCTGTTCAAGGAGCTCCACTGGCTGCCATTCATCTACCGCACCCAATTCAAGGTTCAAGTTCTTACCTATAAAGCCCTGAACGGTTTGGGATCTGCCTACCTACGTGATCACATCTCTGCATAAGAACCCACACGATCCCTCCGATCATCTGGAGAGGCCCTGCTCACAATCCCACCTGCATCACAAGCGTGGTTGGTGGGGACAAGGGATAGGGCCTTCTCTGTGGTAGCCCCCTGACTCTGGAACTCTCTCCCCAAGGACATCAGACAAGCCACAACACTGGCAGTCTTCAGGAAGAGCTTGAAGACGTGGCTGTTCCGGTGTGCCTTTCCAGAATAGGAAGCTCCTAGCATCATGTCCCAAATGCACTTTACTAGAGATTTAAGATTGTTTGCACACAGCACTACCTCTAAAAACCTATACATGTCACCTGTCATGTCCAGCACTTTTTAAATTTTATTCATTACATTTGGCCCGCCCTTAGTTTTTAAATGCGTTGTGGTGTTACTGTTTTTAATGTTTATTGTTATTGTTTAATTTTTTTTGTTTGCTTTATGAGTTTTATTGTTGTATTTGTTATGCTGTTGTTTTATTGTGGGCCTTGGCCTTTTGTAAGCCGCACCGTGTCCTTTGGGAGATGTTAGCGGGGTATAAATAAAGTTAATAATAATAATAATAACAACAACAACAACCTGGAATCAGATCCTAAGATATAGGGCCTGTCTGGAAGGGCCCTGAGTGAATCCACGCTGCCATATAGAATCATAGAGTTGGAAGAGACCTCATGGGCCATCCAGCCCAACCCCCTGCCAAAAAGCAGGAAAATTGCATTCAAAGCAATTTTCACCTATTTAGAAAGAACATTGCTCCCTTGGGAGTCACAAACACACACTCCATTACCAGAAACGTAGTGCAAGGAGGAGGTTTGGATCCAGTTATCACATCATATTGGATACATTTTGTCAGAATTATTCAGGTTTAAAGTTCCTTTGTTGCAGGAAGCACACTTTTTAGAATGATATAGTAACAAACATGGCTCATTCGGCCATAAAAGTGGTGAAAAGCTACCTCACAAACTCGCTTTCACAACTCTAAGAATCTTATCTATGTCCTCAAAGGGGAGTGAGAAGAAGTGGTTGATGTTGACTATGCTAATTTGGACCGTATTCTAAAGGGCTGCAGTCACATTGTACTAAAGGTGAGCAGTCCTTATCATTAAAGAATTTTACAGAGCCAGAAGAGATCACAACAACCACCCAGTCTCACTCTCTGCCATGCAGGCCTACAGAACTAAAGCACTACTGAAGGATGGCCATCCAGTCTCTGTTTAAAGGTCTTCAAAGATGTGAGTCTAGTGCACAATTTTGCAAAGGCTTTAGAGCAAGCACATCTTAGTTTATTTCCTGGGATTTCACCCTAAATAAATACTTCACCAGGAGAGCACAGTTCTTGTAATTCAGTGGTGGGAATGGGGGGTCATACTTATTTGAGGTCATTACACTTGCTGCTGGATCTATGGAATGCTTGGTCAAACTATTGGGGTTTTCTAAGTACAAGTGCTCAGTCCATATGCTTACAATTTCCTGGTTCCCAGAGTGGCATTGGAGGTCATATCAGCATTCTGCGTTTCTACCAGTACATTAACAGTCCACTTTACTACCACTTAAATCCCCACAACATTCTGGAAATTAAGTGGATTGCCTATTAATGTATGTGAATGGCCCAGAACAAGTTGAGATAGCCCAGAGTTACTATTATGGAGGCTGGAGCATCCAGAAACGGAGACCTACTGTGGCCTCTTAGCTTGTGCGACTGAGAATGACAAATAAGTTTCTTTTGTATACCTCTGTTTATTGTAATGCATATTTTAAAGAAAGCATTTCTGTGCAAAATATATCTTACACAACAGTAATAGCAATTGCTACTTGTTTTACATACTGAAATGACTAAACAAGAAAATATATGATAGTTACCTTTGCCCTACAAATGCTACGAAGACCATGATTACTTTAGTAAGGCATGATTTCTATAAGCTTTGCCTACTATTGCAGTGACTGTCAGCTCTAATACCAAGGGTCAAAATCTACACAGGTTTGCACAACTGGTGTGAAGTCAGCAACTCAGCATGGACTATAACATCATTACTAAGCAGGATAATTATCAGAGAAATATCATCAGTCATAAAGTTTCCATATTTATGTATCAAGGAGTGATTGAATTAAATAATACCAGTATTTTAAAAACTAATATTGTTATACATGGTTTCTGATACAGAAATATACATTTACGAGTATAACTTGACTGGTATATGTAAGAATTCCTCTTAAGTCCAGAGATAAGATGTCTCATGAGAAGTCGTATATTACATTTCTATCAAAAAGATGTTGATCATTAACCACAAACTGAGGCTTAGATAAAAAATGGTTTCTTACAAAAAAAGCCACCCTGGTTGCTTTAAGATAAGTAATATTTTAACAGAACATGTTTATTAGCATAACTCAATTAAGTTTGGATCAGTACTTTGGGATCATTAAGCATGTGGGGAAAGCTACAGCTGCCAAATAAAGTGACACGGATGGGACTAAGAGCTGGGAAGGTGATACTTGAGGCCTAAGTAAGGTTCAGGCTACTAAAACGTAAAGTAGAATGACAGTCCAAAACTGGAAAAGGTGGAGGGGATTTTAAGCATTATTATTTATATATTCAAGAGGAAGGATATAAAGAAGACATTTGGAATGCAGTAGATTTCAGTTCTTGCCTCGGGGTCTTTCTGTTTTGGGAAATTATCTGTGGAAGTCCTTGAAAGTCCCTCTGACCCAATGGTTCTCAACCTTCGTAATGCCGCAACCCCTTAATACAGTGCCTCACGTTGTGGTGACCCCCAACCATAAAATTATTATTATTGCTACTTCCTAATTATAATTGTGTTACTGTTATGAATCATAATGTAAAAATCTGAAATGCAGGATGTATTTTCATTCACTGGACCAAATTTGGCACAAATACCCAACAACAGAACTCCATGCCGTCATGTCAGTCTATGAACAACACCGGCTCTTTGGCCTAGAAATTGAGCACCAACTCCCAGAGTTGGACACGACTAGACTTAATGTCAGGGGAAAACTTTTACCTTACGTTACCCAATATGCGCAAATTTGAATACTGGTGGGGTTGGAGGGAAAATTGATTATGTCATTTGGGAGTTGTAGTTGCTGGGATTTATAGTTCACCTACAATTAAAGAGCCTTTTGAACTCCACCAATGATGGAGGGAATGCCAGTGGCGCAGAGGGTCGGCCGCCATTTTGGAGGGGGCGTGGCCAGCCAATGCAGCTTCGCGACCCCCAGAAATTGGCCAAACGACCCCCCGAGGGATCGCGACCCCCAGGTTGAGAACCAGTGCTCTAATCTTTTACATTGTACAAAGCTTTATGATAGAAAGCTTGGATGGAAAACTTGAGGGTTGTGTACTTGCTGAGAACCCTGACTGAATCAAAAACCAAATAAAAAATCTAGTTACAGGGTAGGGGGTGGAGTAATGATGAAGGGATGAGAAGTAGTGCTGAATCTACATGGAGAATTAGTTTTAACTCAGCCCATTTCCTGTTATAATAAAGGAAGTCTGTTTTACTATCTTGGTCAAGGAATGTTACTTCTAAAACAAAAGGAGTCGAAAGCAATTGATGTACAAACCAGTGCAGAGAGAGGAAGTTCAATGTGGGAATGTTTCTTGGACATCCCTGCCCTTGGGGGACACTGGTGTGGATGTTGACTAGTTGTTTACCTCCCAAGGGCAGGACTACCTTGGGTAATGTTCCTTGGGCATCTCTATCATTCAAAAGTGGCGGTGCAAGGGGTGATGACTTGTCCATTACTACTCATCTGAGGATGGGCAGCCTTGGGTACACTCCCTAGGTGTTCTGGTCTCCGGGAGGCAGCAACATGGGGAGGATCACTTGCTTCCTGTCCCTCTCCAGAGGATGCCTTGAGAATGTTTTCTGTTTTGGAAGGCAACAGCAAAGAGTGGAGGAACTCTCCCCCACCCCAACCTGCAAAGGATGGACCTGCCATGTGAATGTTTACACAGCAGCCCCATCCTTGGGAGCCAGATGCAATGTTATGTCCTAAGGATGGAGCTGCCATTCACATTGCAGGCCCAACTTTAGGAGATGAGTGTTGCTGTGCAAACTCTTGATCAAAAATCTGAATTTACAACTTGCCAGTGTGGAGGGCTAACTATATCTCCAGCCTCTCCCTCCTTTTATTACCGGATCTAGTTCTAATTTCCTGTAGCAACATCAAATCTGAAACTGCCATTCAGCCCGGAAGAGAAAATCTTGGAGTGAATGGCATTAATCTGTCTCAGAAAAAAAAAGTATTTGGGCTGTGCCAGGAGGAAGGGAGAGTGAAAGATTGTCATCAGGACCATAAAAAAATGGGCAAAACAAATTTAAAACACTTCTCCTATTGAACTGTGGTTATAATCCTGCCACATACCCAGCTGCTATGAAAAAATATGGGTAAAATAAAGTTTCCCCGCGTGGTAGGCCTGTTATTCACACCATTGGTATTCCCTGCGCTCGCGCAGGCCAGCAACGGACATTCCCAAGCTACTAACTGACCGTTAGAGAAGCCCCGCCCCTTCCTTTCCCCCATAAATAGCCCTGCCGCGGGGCTACCGGCCAGTTCTTTAAATCCGCCTCAAAAGGCAGCAACGGCAACTCAAGCTATATTATAAAAAGAAAAGATAGAGGCATGACTACCTCTTTTAAAAAGTGCATTTTGTGCCCGAACAAGATTCCAGACAATGACGCCCACACGGAGTGTGTGGGCTGCCTGGGAGAGGCTCATCTCTCTCACGATTGTGAAATTTGTAAGGCTTTTACGCCTCAAACCAAGAAAAATAGAGAAATAAGGCTTAAAGCTGCTCTTTATGAACAAGCCTTGCTTCCCTCAGTCCAAAATGAAGACGTGGGAACGCCAAAACTAAAGATAAATAAAAAGTTACAGAATGCAGCGCGTCCAAAAGGCGCTCAAACTGACGAACTTGCGGTTAGGAAAAAGAAAGGGACCAAGCCGCATATTTCCTTAAGCAAGGAAAAAATGGTGGCTCAACAAATAAAGCCGCAAATCCAAGCGGCTAAAGGCTCCCCGTTACCAAAGGAAAATCAATTAGTGGGCGAGGGGGTGACCCCTAAGCAACCCACGGAGCGGAATAAAGGGGATTGCTTGAATGAGGCAGAGGTCTCCGAGTCCTCAGTAACTCCCCCTGCGCTATCGAAAGCTATTAACGAGGCACAAACCTTGATGGACGCTCTGGCTCCAAAGCAGCCTCTTCTCCAGTCGGGACCGACAATGGAGCCTTCCCCTCGACGCCGAAGGGACCGCCCTCCATCTCGAGGCGTCGGAGCGGAGGGGAAGCGTCGGCGTCGACGGCGCTCCGCATCGAGGAGCACATCAAGCCCCTCCTCTGACTCCTCCTCTAGCTCCTCCCCCGCTCCAAGAAAAGGGAAGAAGAAGAAGGCCAGGAGGGACTCTCCCTCTAGCTCCTCCCCTGCTCCAAAAAAAGGGAAGAAGAAGCAGAGAAGAAGCTCATCCTCTAGCTCCTCCCCTGCTCCAAAGAAGGGGAAGAAAAGGATGAGGGGAAGGAGCGGCAGAGCCAAGCCTCAAGCCCCTTCGAATTGGGTGGGCAGACAGGATGGCCAATTGATTCCTATGCCCCCACAGGGAGGATTTTGGCAGATGACTCCACAAGGGCAAATGATTTACTGTGCAGGTCCTGCCCCCTGTCACTGCCAACCAAGTAACTCCCAAAGAGACCCCCATGGGAGGAATCAACATACACTGAGCCAAGATGAGGACCCATTAGAAGGTCCATCTACACCCTGCTTTCAACAAGAATCAGTACTAGACCAGTCTGATTCTTCTGATGAAAATGCGTTTATTCTAAAGGAACCGAAAGAAACAGTTCTAGATAAATCTAATGCTGAAGAATTCAAAAAATTCAATGCAATGCTGGCCAGAATGATCAAGGCTCTGGATTTACCAACACCAAAGCCACAAGACACTGTGGAAGATCCTATGTTTCCAGCTGAGCAGCAGGAAACTCCAGTTAGTACTGCTCTCCCAACTTTGCCATATTTACTCAAGTTAACAAAAGTACCTGAAGGATCTCCAGCAGCTGCACCAGCAATGCCTAGGAGAGTGGACAGTTTATATAGAGTAGACTTAGCGAACGCTGATTGGCTGGTGCGTCCATTCAGACCCAACACAGTTATTGCAGAAGTGGGTCAGGGGAAAAAACCCAGGAAGACAGCATCAGCCCCAGCAGATAAGGAGGGCAAGAAAATTGATATAATGGGAAAGAAGATGCACATGGCAGCTGGCCTCATTTCGAGGATGGCCCATTACGCTACGTACTTAAGCGCTTACCAGACTTATTTATGGAACAGAATGACACCATACATTACTCTCCTTCCAGAGGATGAGCAACGTTTACCAAGTGCATTTAGCAAAGAAGCCCTTATTGTTTCAAGGTACCAGAAAGACTTTGCTAAACATTTAGCAGAATCAGCTGGCAAAATGTTTGCTATTGCCACGTCAGCTAGGCGTCATGCATGGCTAAGAGCTTCGGACCTATCTGAAGAAGGTAGATTATTAGCGGAGGACCTTCCTATGCATCAGGATGGTTTGTTCAATCCAGTAACAGATGAAAGACTTAAACATAACCAAGAGATGAAAAAGACCATCCAAGTTTATGGTTTTCCGAAGCAAAATAATTATCAACAGAAACCGAGATGGCAGAATTCTTCACCATATTACAAGAGAAACTTCGGTAACTATATGACCACACAACAACGCCAGCAGTCATCACAATATAACAGATCCTTTGGACAACGAAAGCAGTCCTATGGGGCAAAGAATCGCTATCAGCCATACCAGAATAAGCCTAGCCGCCTGGGGGGCCCAAAACAGCGCTTTTGACATTGGTTCCGCTGTGGTTGGTCCAATGGAAGTTTCTCCTGTTCAGGGAGTTGATCCATATGCTAAAGTTCAGAATGTTACTACAGTTACTCATAATTCCTGTTTGGGACTTTTAAGTAAGGAAATACGTGCTAAGGTGCATCCTTTTTTTGAAGATCGCTTAGCACCTTATTTTGACATCTGGTCTGAGATAACTAACGACCAATGGGTCTTAAAGATTATTAAAAGTGGTTATTTTATTGAGTTTAATGAACTACCACCAGTTGGTAGAGTTAAGGTTACAACTCCCTCCCCTTTACTACAGGAGGAGATTGACACTCTATTGTCTAAAGGAGCTATTTCTCCATTACCGCCAGGGGAGCATAGGCTGTGCTTCTACTCAAGATATTTCCTGATTTCTAAGAAAGGAGGAGGAATGCGGCCTATATTAGACTTGAGAGATGTAAATTCATTCATAACACCTAAGAAGTTTCGAATGTTATCTTTGAAAACATTGCTTCCTTTGCTTAATAAAAATGATTGGTTCGCAACAATAGACCTCAAAGACGCTTATTTCCATATATCAATTGCTAAAGAACATAGGAGATATCTAGCGTTTATGGTGGGACATCAGGCTTTTACCTTCAATGCCTTGGCGTTCGGACTAGCTACCGCGCCAAGAGTTTTTACCAAGTGCATGGCGGCAGTGGCGGCTTACCTACGCACCTCTGGGATTACGGTTTATCCGTATATAGATGACTGGTTGGTAACAGCGAAATCTAGAGATAAAATCATAGAGCATATCAACAAAACGTTGTGTTTTCTCCAGTCCCTAGGTCTGATCGTGAATTGGGAAAAGTCCCAGCTCACCCCAACGAGAAGAATACAGTTTATCGGAGCGATTTTGGACTCGCAGTTGCAGAGGGCGTTTCTTCCAGACGACCGCTTCTTAAACCTAGAAAGACTATTACGGGAGTTGCTCCAACGAGACAAAGTACAGGCCAGAAAGATTCAAGTGGTCCTGGGTCACATGGCCTCTACAACAGCAGTAACCCCTCTAGCGAGACTGCACATGAGACCGTTACAATCATGGTTCCTGTCAGTATTCGATCCTTTGGTGCACAGGCCGTACACGCTCCTCTCATTACCTGGGGTGATACGAGAATCCCTATTGTGGTGGTTGGAGCGCGGCAATGTATGTGCGGGACTGCCTTTCCGGGAGTCTGCTGCTTCCAAGGTTGTAACCACGGACTCTTCACTCATGGGGTGGGGAGCTCATGTGGACGATCTCACAGCTCAAGGGAAATGGTCAACAATAGAATCTGTTTTACACATAAACCAACTGGAATTACTTGCAGTAGACAAGGCACTAAAGGCCTTCGAACCGGTTTTAGAAAATCGAATTGTCCAAATTCTCACAGACAATACGACTGTGAAATATTACATCAACAAGCAGGGCGGCACACATTCCCCCACTCTGTTGGCATTGACACTACAAATATGGCACTGGTGTGTGGAGAGAAACATCCACCTCACAGCAGTCCATCTGCCGGGGAAACAGAACACCCTGGCAGATTTCCTAAGCAGAAATCCTCTCAGCCATCACGAATGGACACTACACGGGGAAGTAGCATCCCTCCTTTTCAAAACATGGGGAACACCAGCAGTAGATCTGTTTGCGTCGCAAGAGAACAGGAAGTGTCGCCTGTACTGCGCGTGGACAAGAGGGGATATGAGACAGGATTGTCTAGGGGACGCATTCTTACTCCATTGGGGAATACAGGAGGTTTATGCATTCCCTCCATTCCCTCTGATACTGAGAGTAGTCTCAAAACTATGCCAGGACAGGGCAACGGGAATCCTTGTTACTCCATGGTGGCCTCGCCAGCCGTGGTTCGCCCTAGTACTTCGATTGTCAAGGAAAATTTACAAACCACTTCCTGGCAGGAAGGACCTGTTATCAATCCAGAACAATCAGGTCCTATACCCAGACGTTCAAACCCTGAGGTTGACTGCTTGGAGAATCCTTCCAATTCAAGAGGAATGAATTCGGATTTCTCCAAAGATGTGAAAAGGGTCCTTGAGGCAGCACAGAGGGTATCCACGAGAAAGTCATACATTTACAAATGGTCACGGTTTACGAAATTTGCTCAGGAAAAAGGAACAAGCCCATGCACGGCCCCAACAAGAACAGTACTAGACTTTTTAATGTCACTTGCTAACCAAGGCCTTACCTTGTCCTCATTGAAGTGTTATTTAGCTGCTCTAACATGGTTTCGTAGGAAGGCAGGACTTCCATCTTGTTTTAGCGATCCATTAGTCTCACAATTCATGAAAGGTTTTAGAAATATCAGGCCCCCAGTAACGCCGGTGGCCCCGGCATGGAGCCTTGAGGTAGTTCTCTCGGCTCTGACGAGGCCACCATTTGAACCTATGGCAACAGTAGATCTGTCTTTCCTATCTTGGAAGACAGCGTTCCTAGTGGCTATAACATCAGCACGCAGAGCAGGAGAGATTTGTGCACTTAGACATGACGACCCGTATTTAAGATTGCACAAGGATAGAGTGGTCCTCAGGACTGACCTAGCTTTTCTACCAAAGGTAGCCACGAAATTTCATCTATCTCAAGAAATAGTACTTCCTGCCCTTTTTCCAAACCCAACTTCTCCTTTGGAGAAGACCCTTCACTTACTGGACGTTCGTAGAGCCCTAATCTTTTACTTAGACAGAACCTCAGCTATTAGGAAATCCCCGAGGTTGTTTTTGAAGTACCGTAAGGATACGTTAGGCTTCCCAGTGTCATCCCAACGCCTTTCATCATGGATAGTTTTAACTATACGAAAGGCTTACACTTTGGCAGGGAAGGACTTACCTTTACAGGTGAAAGCTCACTCTACAAGGGCGATGGCGACGTCGACGGCGTTCTTACGTGGAGTACCGTTGGATGCGGTATGCAGAGCTGCAACTTGGTCGACTCCGTCTACCTTTGTGGCACATTATAAACTGGATATAGCATCAAAGAAGGATGCAGCCTTCGGCAGGGCGGTCCTGTTTTCAGCTGTGGCATGACACCCTCCTCCAAGGTTAGCAGCTCGCTAGTCTACCAATGGTGTGAATAACAGGCCTACCACGCGGGGAAAATATGGGTTGCTTACCTGTAAACATAGTTTCCCGAGTGGTAGCCTGTATTCACACGTCCCGCCCATCCTCCCCACACTCTTGGTCATGCCCCAGGGCTTCTGGCTGCCTTTTTCTGCGGCGGAAGAACTGGCCGGTAGCCCCGCGGCAGGGCTATTTATGGGGGAAAGGAAGGGGCGGGGCTTCTCTAACGGTCAGTTAGTAGCTTGGGAATGTCCGTTGCTGGCCTGCGCGAGCGCAGGGAATACCAATGGTGTGAATACAGGCTACCACTCGGGAAACTATGTTTACAGGTAAGCAACCCATATTTACATATTTACACACTTTTGTTCTTGTTTGGCCTTGGAAAAAATAACCTTATCTCTGCTGAGGCTGAAGCACTCATACAACTATGTGACTGGATGCAAACCTAAAGAAACTTGTGAATATACCTCCCTTCAAACTTTATATAAAAAAATCAAGTATCATGGAAATGGCTCCAAAGATGATCACAAAGATACTTCGATTCTGTCAAGCTATTATTGTTTTAGCAATTGTTCTACAGAATCCTTTCCCTGAGACCAGATGCAATATGGAAATGACATTGATGAAGCAGCTCCAACTTCTCCCTAACATCAGAAATCCAGGGAAAAAAGACAAATGAACTGATTATAAATTATTAAAAACATTTAATCGCCAGTGGGTCAATTATTACTGCAGCAAATCCAGCCTTATCCCTTCTTTAGAGAAAGAAATGAGTGCTAGGATTTATCTACTACAGTCAGCCCTCTGCTATTGTGAGGTTCAGGGAGCAGGATCAATGTGAAAATGAAAAAACTGAGTATCTCTAGGCCCCCAAACTGTATTTAACACACACTAAATAGCATCTGTACTGGCGCAGCTTTATTTGCATTCTCTCTCATGTTCACTCACTTGCTCAGATTGAGTGAGTGCAATGAGGGGAGTTGGAGGAGGGCAATGAGCAGTGCACAACTTCCCAGAAACAGACCCTCTCCCTTGTGCTCCCCCATTCCATCCCATCTCCCACCCACCTGAATGAGTAATGTATGTATGCATCACACACTCCCCTGCCTTGTTCTCTTTCTGTCTGCATTAGTGAGTGAGTGAAGAGCACAAGGGAACATGTAGATGTCTCATTCCTCCACACTCTCCCCTATCCCATCCCCTCAAGTGAATGAGGGGACGCATATGTGAACCCTCTCTCCTTATACTCCCCTCAATCCCTTCTCTTCCCGTTCCCCTAAGTAAGTGAAGGAATGCATGAACGCACATTCTCCCTCCACTCTCCTGTTCCATTCTCTACCCCCCACATCACCTGAGTGAAAGAGTGAATGTGCAAGGGAATGCATGTCCACATTTTCCCTCTTCATGCCTTCCCCATTATATACCTCACTTTTTCTCCCTCACTCCCTCAGGTGAGAAAGCAAATGAGTGAGGGAATGTACATGCAGCTGGACCAAGCCACCTTGTCAGTTTGATTTCCTCACAGAAACCAAAGATCTGACTGCTAACTAAACTTAAATTAATTGAACACAGATCAGGAGGAAAACTGGTATTATCAAAGTCCCTATTAGAGGAAGGGGCAAATAGTCCACAAATAACAAAATCTAATTATTATAATCTTAATTAATCAGGAAAATATGAAAATATGTTTGTGCTGTACCTTCATATTCATTGCAATTATTCCAAGTTCAAACATATTTTCCTTTCCTATTCGCTGGAGGATATCCTGGACAACATTCTGGCATGCATCCATAGGAGACAGACCCTGAAAGGGAAACACAAAATCCAAACCAAGTTTACACTTTTCTGTTCCAACTCGTTGAATCCAGATTTACGCAAACCATACTTAACTCAGATCCACTGCAGGTCATGCAACTAGTTAGCCGTGATTAAATTAAATCTTTTCATTTCACTGTGTCCATAGTTGAACATGTCCAACTACAGGTTTCTATGAAAGTTCAGGAGAGAATGCTTCTGGAACATGACCATACAGCCTGGAAAACTCACAGTTCTAATTCATTCATCCTTAATGCTGTGTAAATAAACGAAAATCAGATGCATGTTGCTCCTTTTGTTTATGTCAATATAGATAAGTATAAAAGACTTCAAAATATGATTGGGATTATATAGCATGAGTAACATGTTCTGGGAAAATGTTATCTAGGTAAAGGTTTCCCCTTGATGTTAACTCTAGTCGTGTCCAGTTCTGGGGGGTGGTTTTCATCTCCATTTCTAAACCGAAGAGCCAGCATTGTCGGTAGACACCTCCAAGGTCATGACTGCATGGAGCGCCATTACCTTTCCACCAAAGTGGTACTTAATGATCTACTCATATTTGCTAGGTTGGCAGAAGCTGGGGCCAACAGTGAGAGCTCACCTCGCTCCCTGGATTTGAGCCATTGACCTTTTGGTCAACAAGTATAGCAGCTCAGCAGTTTAACCCATTGTGCCACCTGGGGCTCTACCCCTCAAGTGAATGAGGATTTAGACAATATAATGAATTACAGTATATTCTGGCGTATAAGACTACTTTTTAACTCAATAAAATCTTCTCAAAAGTCAGGGGTCGTCTTATACGTGGGTGTAGTCTTATGCATGGGAGTCGTCTTAACTCTATATTTTAACTGGAAAAGTTGGGGGTCGTATTATATGCCAAGTCGTCTTATATGCGGGTAATTTCATATGTCAGCATTGTTTTTATGGTTTACTGGCACATGTCAAATCTTTACTTCAAACCCCTACAGTGAATTACAACTGTAGCCAATTCCATTTTGTTCAATTGTTTAAATCTTTAATTTCAGGGGAGTATTGTGGGTTCCCATTTGTAGATGACTGGTTTGTAGTCTAATAGTCATCCCATCTATTCATATGCATTTTTATAATATAAATGCATGTACAGTTGTTAACTTGCTTTAAGTCCTACTTGTTTCACTACTTTACTGCTCTCTGCTTGAGTTCTGTATACACAGTAAACAGGTCTTAAGTATAAATGCAAACATTCTAGACAAGCCTAAGCACGGATAAAGAAGCTCCCTCTGTAGCCTGAAATGCCCACTGAAGCTGAGAGAACAATCTCTGACAGTGCAGACCTTAGGCACTTTGAATCTCAGTCTCCTTATCTTGAATTCTCCAGTTTCGCTTCAAGCTACCTAGCTCAACATTCACTGACCAGAAATTAGAAAGCATACCTGTTTCATTAATAGGACTACATGAAAAGTGGGACTGAAGCACATGATCATGTCTCCATCACCAGTAGCTGACAACAAGAAGAGAGAAAAAATGTTTTTATGAAACTCAGTGTGAAACTCTGTTGTTGCTATGGATAAGGGAACAAGGTTGCAATACACCATATATATAACATTCTAGTATCATATTTTCTGAGTAAAAACCAGTGGGGGTTTAAGTGGGATATACAAACGAAAAACAGTACTGGTTTTCAATTACTTTTCCACAGAAAACTCAGAAAACGTTAAGCTGAATTCAAATCACTGTTTTGTGTCATATTTAGAGATGCAAATACACATTGGATGTGCATGTGAAAACACATCATTATCCACACTGCATTACTTTAAAGTGGTCATAAATATGAATGTTTATCCTTACTATATCTGAATATTATTAAAAGTAATCATGGCTTTTGCATTCAGGTGTATGTTTAATTTACAGTAGCAGATCCTAACTCTCATGTGAACATATTGCAACCAGGACAATCACATTTTGATAATACTCTTAATAAAATGTTAGATTCCCTTACTAGGAAATGGCAACAATAGTGGTGACTCTTTGTAGCATCCCACAAAAGCAGATTTATTTTATGTTCTCACAAGACTAAGCTCTCAACATTTTCTAGAAGCAGATGGTAAGGAAAAGGGCAGTGGCAGCCAGGGGCAACTGGCCCCAGAGGTGGTTATTGGTGCTTTCCCCTCTCTGCGGAATGACAGACTCATAGAATTGGAAGAGACCTTGTGGGTCATCCAATCCAACCTCCTGCCAAGAAGCAGAAAAATTGCATTCAAAGCAACCCCAACAGATGACCATCCAGCCTCTGTTAAAAGCGTCCAAAGGAGGAGCCTCCATCACACTCTGGGGCAGAGAGTTCCACTGCTGAACAGTCCTCACAGTTAGGAAATTCTTCCTAATGTTCAGGTGGAGTCTCCTTTCCTGCAGTTTGAAGTCATTGTTCCACGTTCTAGTCTCCAGGACAGCAGGAAACAAGGTGCTCCCTCCTCCCTATGACTTCCACTCACATATTTATACATGGCCATCATGTCTTCTCTCAGCCTTCTCTTCTTCAGGTTAAACATGCCCAGCTCTTTAAGCCACTCCTCATAGGGCTTGTTCTCCAGATCCTTGATCATTTTAGCCGCCCTTCTCTGGACACATTCCAGCTTGTGAACATCTCCCTTCAACTGTGGTGCTTAGAATTAGACACAGTATTCCAAGTGTGGTCTGACCAAGGCAGAATAGAGGGATAGCATGACTTCCATTAATCTAGACACCATACTCCTATTTATGCAGGCCAAAATCCCATTGGCTTTTTTTAGCCATCGCATCACATTGTTAGCTAATGTTCAACTTCTTGTCCACAAGGACTCCAAGATCTTTTCCACACATACTGCTGTTGAGACAGGCATCCCCCATTCTGTATCTCTGCATTTCATTTTTTTATGCCTAAGTGGAGTATCTTGCATTTGTCACTGTTGAACTTCATTTTGTTAGTTTTGGCCCATCTCTCTAATCTGTTGAGATCATTTTGAATTCTGCTCCTGTCTTCTGGAGTATTAGCTATCCCTCCCAATTTGGTGTCATCTACAAACTCGATTATAATGCCTTCTAACCCTTCATCTAAGTCAGGTGTCCTCAAACTGCAGCCCTCCAGCTGATTGGGTCTCCAACTCCCAGAAGCCCTAACAAGCTCCCAGGAATTCTGGGAGTTGAAGGCCCAAACAGCTGGAGGGCCACAGTTTGAGGATGCCTGATCTAAGTCATTAATAAGGATGCTGGACAAGACCGGGCCCAGGACGGAACCCTGTAGCACTTGATCCTTGATTTATCTCTGGATCACACCAAAATCTACAATTTTGATCCCCAAACCTGCCCTTACTTCATACATGAGGTCAATTTATTCATCAGAATATATGGTACTTAAGCAATTGATGTACCCCACTGAAGGGTTCTGAATCTAAGTTTTACAATTAAAGCAAAGCACAATAACTACCAAGTGGGTGATATCAGAATCTGTTTCTAGCTAACTGATATGCAGTAACTAAGTACACAGTTTAGAGGACACACATTCTGCTAGATGAGATATACATTCTGAAAAGCATTGTGTTGGCAAGCAACCTTTTTAAGAACAATGCCTCATTGGGCAAGATGTCAATGATTCTGACATCTTTAAATTGAAAGGTCAGTGCAAGATATACAGGCAAGCATATGGACAGAATCATATTGAAAGTTAAGATTGAATTAACTAGAACTGTGTTGCTTCTGAATCTAATAAGCAATTAATATAGCTAGCCATACATCATGTTGTTGTTAATTGTCTTCAAAGTGACTTCGCCTTATGACTATTCTCTGAATGAGATCTCCAAGTTACCCTATCCTTAACAGCCGCACTCATCTCTTAGAGACTCAGGGCTGTGGGTTTTCTGAATGAGTCTATCCATATGGAATGTGATATCCTCTTTTCCTACTGCGCTCTATGTTATCAAGCGTAATTGTCTTTTCTAGTGAGTCATCTCTTTACATAACTTTAGATGATGAAGACATTGAAATAGTTCCACATTTCTCATACCTTGGTTCAATCTTTAATCATTACTTAATACATCTCAACCCTGTACTTTTTCTGATGGTCCTCTAATGCTGGTTTCAATAATTCAGAAAACCATAGCAGTAGCAGAAGGCTGTGCATATGCTTAAGTGCCCAGCTGACATTTTTTATGTCTATATAATTAAATACCTGTGTCATATAAAAAATTATTGGGCTCAAAGAGGTCATGAGCAGAAAATTTTAAGAAACCCTGCTTTAGAGGGCAATTGACTCATGTAAAGTAAAATCAAAACCTTTCACCCAAATAGACAAGTCACCAAGCAATAATTCCTCTATGTCAGGACTGAATATCATTTTGTTTACCCTCATCCTGTCAACTACTGCATTCAACATTGGTGTTTTCAGAATTGCAAAGATTAAATTTTCCAAAACTGCATGAATTTAGAACAGTCTAGCTCCTGTATGTGCCTCAATACATTTAAACACAAATTCAAAAATTCATAGGTCTTTAGAAAATGACATACCTGCTGCAGCTCCTACCTAGAATAAAAGACAATATTATGTAAGAAATAACAGAAAACGATTTGAATCCATTGTTTCCATGATGACTAAGAAGTTTAGACATTAAATCTATATAAATAAAAATGTAATGTTTGTTTTTGGGATTAACATAACTCAAAAACCACTGGATGAATTGACACCGAATTTGGACACAATACACGCCAACAAGTGACCATCACGTATCAGGCCAACAAGTGACCATCACTCATAAAAACACTGAAAAACACAGTGGAAGGGACTTAAAAAGCCAAAAAATAAAAATTACATTACAACGCATGCGAAAATCACATACATACACATATAAACATACATACACACAAAACACATATACACAGACTGGGCCACAGCAACGCGTGGCAGGGGATGGCTAGTTCATTAGTAAAATTCTATCTTTTAAAACTATAGCACATTAGTTTTGTTATTTTGTAACATTGCATTTTTCACTGCCTTTGAATGAGAAAACAACAGAAGTATTGAAAATTTAAACAAGTAGGGTACAATACATAGTCTACACTGGTTAATTGCACCCTTTCCAATAACACTGTAAAGGTAAAGGTTTCATCTGATATTAAGTCTAGTTGTGTCTCACTCTGGGGGTGGTGTTCATCTCCATTAATAATCCGAAGAGCTGGCGTTGTCCGTAGACACCTCCAAGGTCACGTGGCTGGCATGACTGCATGGAGAGCTGTTACCTTCCTGCAGAAGCGGTATCTATTGATCTACTCACATTTGCATGTTTTCGAACTGCTAGGTTGGCAGAAGCTGGGCTTAACAGCGGGAGCTCACCCTGCTCCCCAAATTCAAACAGCTGAACTTTCAGTCAGCAAATTCAGCAGCTCAGCGGGTTAACATGCTGCGCCACCAGGGTTACTCTGAAAAACATGATCTTCATCTTTCTCAAGGGGTGTATCTCTGAATCATTTCTTATTTCTGATTATCAAGCTATTTACATTTATAGAAATTATTCTCAATGAATTCAAATATTTTTACAAGTATTTGGATTGTTATGGTTCTCACATCTAGAACAAAATGTTTGAGATGCATGTAACTATCTATATGCCAGTCAGTCAGTAGCCTTTATTTTGGTCAATAAACCTTTGGCTGAAGTCAAGTGGGAATAAATTACAACATTTGACTATCTACATGCAGTTTTCCAAAGTTACCATTAATGCACCTTGTACTGTGGCTCACACTGTCCGTTTTTGAAATCTAGAACATCTTTTTGCGAGCAACAAATATTTGCTTGGTTCTAGAATCTACGTTGCATTTTTACTATGCCTTTATCTCATAAAATTCACAGGAGAAATTGGCATACCTCTTTATCTGCATAGAGCCCACAACCTGGCAATGGAGAATCTCCCACTCTTCCCGGATATTTGAAAGGTGCCCCAGAAGTAGAAACCCCTAAAGATTAAAAAAGAAAACCTGTATATTAGTACGTATTCTTATTTGCTAATAGCTTATTTTTGAACACTGAAGTGAAGCAGTTTAGCAAAGGATTTTGTCTTAAATTCAAAAATGATGCTACCGCAACCTGCATGAATGTTGAGAAATTGTGCAATGTTTCTACAACACACAAAATGATTAAATATATGGCGATAAGGTTCCCATGCTCTAAAATGTGTATGGAGATTCCAATGTCATATCCTTGCTCTGGCTTGTAAGCAAAGATTCAGGTAACTTGGGATTTTGACAAAAACCTTATGAGACTGTAGGAGGAACAGGGTGAGCCACAGATGTACAGACCAGGGCTTCTTAAACTGTGGGTCCCAACCCCAAATGAGGTCCCATCGGCTCAATGCTGGAGCCACAAAAAAATTCTGAACACCATCTAGTGGCTGTTTTAAACATTTACCCAACTTTGTTGTACAATGCCAGCAGTGGACTCTGCAAAAGATGCTTCAGTTATACTTCATTAAAAAAAAATCAGCCTATTTGTCAAGCCTTGCAAATGCTGATTTATGATCAATATAGGCCTGATTTTTTACTACTATTTCTTCTATATACCTGGAATCATGTCAAAATTTATTCGGCAAAGAGGTGTCTTGAGTGAAAAGTTTAAGAATCCCTGGTATAGACAACAATGTTGCAATGACAAAACATTAATAGGTGGGTGGTGGAAAGCAATCGGTTGTTAGGTTTGTGCCATTCTCACTTACCAACTGTTATGTTTCCATAGACATCCAAGGCAATCAAACCTGTTGAAAAGATAATAATGGAATTTCATGTTCTGAAAAATATGAATATATTGTAAGCTTCTGAAACTAAACATCATGAAATTTCATGAAAAAGTAATATTTTTCTGAAATGTCCTTGGAATTCCACTGAAATCTTGGTGGCACCCTCTGTTTATCCCAAGCTCACTAATCTAGTGATTCTTTTATTTTAAAAATAATGTAAATAGATAAGTATGACCTATCTGGACAATTTGAATGATGAGGTGGGGAGAATGCAGAAATTGAGATGGGGGGGGGGGGGACAGATCCAGATTTGCATATTACATACATTCATTGTGACATTCAACAGTCATGACTTCCACACGAATCAACTTTTGCATTTACATGTCACTTCACAACTAGATGTCTAGTAAAAATACATATTTACGCTCTAGCTAGTATATAGCAGAATACACTTTGAGACAAGCCACACTAATATCACAAACCCTGCATGCTTTTTTGTGTTTGTGCTAACATTGGTCTTATATGTGTTTAGATGAGTAGATATGCTTTTTGGGTATCAATGCGGCCCAGAAGGAAGTAAGTTATATCATATGAGAACAAGCCCTATGAGGAGCGGCTTAAGGAGCTGGGCATGTTTAGCCTGAAGAAGAGAAGGCTGAGAGGAGATATGATAGCCATGTATAAATATGTGAGAGGAAGCCACAGGGAGGAGGGAGCAAGCTTGTTTTCTGCTTCCTTGGAGACTAGGACGCAGAACAATGGCTTCAAACTACAAGAGAGGAGATTCCATCTGAACACAAGGAAGAACTTCCTGACTGTGAGAGCCGTTCAGCAGTGGAACTCTCTGCCCCGGAGTGTGGTGGAGGCGCCTTCTTTGGAAGCTTTTAAACAGAGGCTGGATGGCCATCTGTCAGGGGTGATTTGAATGCAATATTCCTGCTTTTGGCAGGGGGTTGGACTGGATGGCCCATGAGGTCTCTTCCAACTCTTTGATTCTATGATTCTATGATATGCAGACTCTTGGGAATGTCACTGGATTCACAGAACTTATATTCAAGTAAAAATGCACAAAATTTGAGGTCATTTTTTGAAGTTGGTCTAGCAAAGTCTAAATCCAACCCAATTAGGAACCCATTTACACAGACCATTCAATACAGTTTCAAACCACTACTGAAGAAAGTGGTTTTGCCGTGCAGATGATTACAGAGGAAGTCCTGAAACCAGGGCTTTCTATTGGTCGCTTTTGTAGGAGTTTGTTCTCTGGCCACTAGTATTGAACTATATTAAATAGTCTGTGTAGATGGGGTCTTAGTCCATGTATCTGAAAGACCCACTGAACTCAGTGAAAGTGCTGGAAAATATCTACAAGATTATACTGAAACTCTACGCATCATCATGACAAGTTCCACAGAAACAATTTCTACATCAGTAAATACCGAGGAAACATAGAACTGAATAATTGTCTATGACAATGTGAGTGGCTTTATTCAGCAGCTTCAAAGAGGTAAGAAATGATATATTGTGTATTGTAAACTATTGTATATGAATCCTCTGTTGTGAACCGGCCTGAGTCCCTCGTCGGAGGTGAGAAGACCGGTATATAAAAGTTATAAATAAATAAATAAATATATTAAAACAAACATAAAATTAAATAAACAAATTCAGATACAAAAAGAAGTATCTAGTATTCTGTTGAAAAGGGGAACACCATATATCAATAAAATAAATAAAAATCAAGTGTTTAGGGTAAAAGTTTCTCTACATTTTCAAATCAGCAAATGTACTTGATTTGTAGACAGAAGCTATGAGTTACATCCCTCTATTTACTTGCTCTCCTTTACATACATATTGCACTGAATATTATCGGAAATACTGTTAGGAAAGAGTTCATTCTCCACACTGTTTCCTTTACACATAATGTTTAGTTTTCTATTTAGATTGAACTATATTAAGTCACAATACCCTCTTGAGGCTAAATGAAGAAATTAAAAGAGAAGAACACAAACATTTTCTTAGGGAATGGACTTTGCAATCATCATCAGTTGTGAGGTTTATTTCTGAGGATAGATTCTTTCTAATGCAAAATAAAGCTGCACAAGTTTGCTTCAACTGGCATGCTTTCCTGTTTCAATCACAAAAATGTGTTTCTCACACTTTTTTGAGGCAGTGCCTCATAATGGATAGGAACACACCATTATCAATGAGAATTGGGTGGTGTAATGCCATATGAAGATGTCAAACTATACTGTCTGTACTTTATTGCTTTGTTTCTATTCAAATCATACTTATGGGGGCTGGTTTTAGTTTTAATCTACACCCATTTCCTATATTCACTCCCAAAGCAAAATGTAGATGATCTGACCACACCATCAGTTTCCTTTCCCTGCATGCTTTCATTTTCTTATAAAAAGCCTACGAGCAATGAAAGCCAATGTGACATATTTTGTAACTTTTAATTGGGCTAACAGAAATGCCACCACAAAAGAGACTTTTAAATTTGTTTTGTTGTTGTTTTATGCTGAACATAGTTTCAACTTTTTGTGCACAACAAAATCTTAGTAACATTTTTAGAATGAAATTCTAAATACTACACAAAGAGTGACTTTATCTTTCTGGAGGATCTTGGGTATATGATCTATTGAAAGCATGACTTTGGTGATTCCAAAAAATCCTTAATATAGTATTAACGATTGGGCTCTTGAGCCCTGAAAAGAGTGGATAGGAGAATAAACCAGATATCATCCTCACTGCCTTGTCTCTGCGTTAATTTTGCCAGGCCCCACGTATCGAAAGCTCCATGGCTATCCTCATGAAGATATATATTAAAATAAGAGAAGATTAAAATTGTTTTGTGTAAGTTATTTTGCCTATACAGATATATGAGGGGAAATTTACTTCTGCTGTACATTATGATCTGAGAATTTTACAGATCCATTTCACTATGTCTTTTAGTGTGTGTTCATGGTGTTTGTATGTCTGTATATAGATATCATGAAAGACACATGTGTTTACCTCCCATGCACGTTAGCCTACACAAAGGCCTACATACTTGCTACAAGGAAGTTCAATATGGATAGAAAAATTCATATTTGAAACAGTCCAGAATGTGCTGTCCCAACATTTACTTCACAAAATCAACAATGCTTACTATCATTAATTCATCGCTACTCCATGTATGTATGTATGTATGTATGTGTATTATGAACTATCCAAAAAAGTATTTAAAATGTCACAGCAATGCGTCCAAGATTTAAAAATAATGTTGGAAGATTTGTCTTGTGCCATGAAAGTATTGTTTTAATAATTAAAAAAATATTTACCTAGTGTATCATGTTTTTTCACAGCTTTTCCCTTCTCTAAATATTCCTATAGAAATTCAAAGACTATAATTAATTATGCATTCAAATATTACCAAGATCTAATAGTAGTTTTATCTACAAGTAAAAACTTAGTTGGTAATGAGTAATTGTATATGCATTGGCTACATATTGAGATTGTTTGTCACATTGTTTCTTTTGCAGTATCTTAATCCTAGACTTCTGCCTAAATTGAGGATTAGTGACAGAGGTCTATCAACACAGATGATTTAGTGCAGTTTGAAGTTTTAAACTGCAGTGGCCAGACAACAAACTGCCACAAAGGTTCATTAAATAAAGCCTTTTATTCATATTAGTTTGAAACTAAATTAAATGGTGAGTGTAATGGGGCCTAAGGGCACATCCACACTGATACTTGGATAAGTATAGGCCTGGATCAGCTCCATGGAAGCCAAACTGATTAATGCAGCTCAACACAGTCTTGCCACATATAATCCAAAATTTGGGGATAGTCCGAATTTTGGCTTATTGGAACAGTTGGGCCAGTTTGAGGACAGAACTGGTCACAACTGTCCCATGCTTCCTGGGCTCAGGCAGCCTGGGATAAGAATGGAAGTGACTGCCCCGGTCTCCAGTTACAACACAGGTCCTACTTGTCAGCTATTGCCTGCATTGACATCAATTGGAGCAATGAGGCACTTTGGGAAAGAGGAGGGATGGATTCTGGATGACATTACTGCCACAACAGCCAATAGGTAGAACCAATGCCAGTGACTGCCATGACATGGAGGGCAGGAGAGGGCAGTAAGGATGGGAGAGTCCTTGTGTGACCCAATCTGTACAACACTCCAGACTGGCCTTGGATTAACGCAGATCCACCATAAGAAGCAGGGGAAGGACAGTGACAGGGATTTCCCACTACTTTGAATAGAAGCATAACTTTCCAGATAGCTTTATCAGAATGGGTAGAAGCAGCATTAAATCTTGATAGAGGTTGATAGAGAAATAGGCAGAAGCTTGGCTTATTTTTAATTCCTTCCGGTCATCAACTAAGCTAAGATTTAAAAGGGACATGCCCAAGAAATGAGAAAGAGGGAAATCACCAAAGAGAAATTCAAATGGATAGCCAGCATATGTAAGAAGGAAATCGGAATATCTATAGTGCAGAACAGGCTCAAACTTGCCTGTTTGAGCCTGTTCTGTTTTAAAAATAAAAAGAATAGTTTATACCATTATAGAAGAACAAAGAACTGGTATGGCCACGGCATGAAGATGGTGAAATGCTGACAAGAGACAGAAAAAAGGCAGAACTACCGAACACCTTCTTGTCAAAAACCTAATATCACACTACAGCATGGATCCACTTTAAATCCAGTTGCTACCTCCTGCAAAATTCTAGGGTTTGTTGTTTAGTAAGGCCTAGGAGGAGCCCCACGTGGTGCAGTGGGTTAAACCTCTGAGCTGAACTTGCTGACCAAAAGGTTGGTGGCTCAAATCTGGGGAGCGGCGTGAGCTTCCGCTGTCAGCCCCAGTTTCTGCCAACATAGCAGTTCGAAAACATGCAAATGTGAGTAGATCAATAGGTACCGCTCCAACGGGAAATAAGGGCGCTCCATGCAGTCATGCTGGCCACATGACCTTGGAGGCATCTATGGACAACACTGATTCTTTAGCTTAGCAATGGAGATGAGCACCACCCTCCAGAGTCGGACACGATGAGACTTAATGTCAAGGGGAAATCTTTACCTTTACCTAAAGCCCAGGACCCTCCTGGCTGAGCACTTTAAATGTTCCTTCCTAAACTACAAACCCCAAAATTCTGAAAGATGCAACAACCAGATTTAAAGAGGATCCATGCTGTAGTGCAGTGGTTCTCAACCTGTGGGTCCCCAGGTGTTTTGGCCTACAACTCTCAGAAATCCCATCCAGTTTACCAGCTATTGAGGGCCAAAACATCTGGGGACCCACAGGTTGAGAACCACTGTCTAGTATGATGAGGCACCAAGTGGAGTTGGCTTTCTCCCAAAACAACCTGGGAAAATACGGCAGATGATGAAGTACAGGAAATGCAGGACAGAATAGGTAAAAAGTTAGGCTAACCTAAATGAATTCAAATCAACAGGGCCAGGTGAATTATATCCAACAGTTTTAAAAGAACTTTCAGAAGTAATTTCAGAAGCAATGGTAATATCCTTTGAGGATTTGTGGAAAAAAGGGAAAGCCCTCGCAGACTGGAAGAGGGTAAATGTTTCCCCAATCTTCAATAAGGGAAAAGGAGAGGACTCAAACAATTGTTGGCCAGTCAGCCTGACATCTGTGCCAGGAAAGATTTTTATTAAACAGATAATCTGTAAGCACTTATAAAGTAATGCAGTGATCAATAAATATCAGCATGAAGAATCTAGACATCTTTGAGCTGAAAACTGGCAAATCATCTGAAAAGTACTATATCCTTTTTGTAAATATATGTATTGATGTTAGGCCCACTTTATATATGTAAAGACATAAAGGATTTATTTCTAGGTTCAAATCTTTTACCTCCACACAAATTCATTCATATCAATATTGATCCAAAGTAGAGCATTACCTTATAAGCTTCAGTACTCTGTGTGCTCATCATACTTCTGTTATCTTCCACAGCAAAGCCTTGTTCTTTTGCAAAATCCACAGCCCCATCTCCAACTAGAAAGTTGTGAGGAGCCTCATCCATGACTTTTCGTGCTACTGCAAGAGGAGTTCCAATTCTTTAACAGTAAAAAGAGTATGATTAAAAAACAAGTGTCATGGTTACCTTTAAGAATACAGTTAATAAATCTAATATTCAAAATATGAGATGATAAACACGAGAAGCTACTTGGGTCTCAGGAAGAACACTATGCTCCTAAAAATATGGCAGACAAATAATGTAAACTAGTAATAATAAGCAACATGCCAGTCCAACCTGAATCCCATTCCTACCACAGATAAATGGGGAAAGGATGAATAAATTTTGGGCTTCCATAAATATTCTTATTCATATTATTCTTATATATTTATACACCACTTTTTATCCACCAAAGGAAACTCAAAGCCGCTAACACTGAAAACTATAACAAAGTGTGAATTAAAACCTACTGCATAGAAACATTAAAATAGAATTAAACATAGAAATATTAAAAAACATAATTAAAAACAATAAAACCATTAAACATATCTATTAAATTACATAGAAAACAACATCTCCTGGTTCGGTCTTAATAACTCTACTACTATTACCCATGCAAATTCTTGTTATCAAACAATATTGTTGTTCAAACTTGAAAACAATACATCTCTTAAAAGAGATCAGTATGTTTTTTTCTGTGTGTTTATGTTTTTATACAGAAGTCTCTTTAACATAGTATAACTGCTATGGAAGAAAATGTGGGAGTGGAGCTCAAATAGTGACTCCCTCGTCATGTGAACTGCAGATTACATCCCAAAAAAACCTATCTGTGAGTCACTGCAGGTATTTTTTTTACATCCCTACCATAAATCTACAAAGTGTTATTATATCATAATATATAGACAGGAGAGTAGGATGCCAAGGGACATAGTCATGACCTGCCTAATACCAAGTAACACATTTAGAACAATTAGCTTTAATGTGCTGAAGAATATCTAACTTAGTACAAGATCAGTTTCTGAGTAGAATACTTACCCATGCAAAGCTGCTACAGCTCCAAAACGCCCAGGCTGTCCTTCCATTATTGCTGCATCACACTGGATTATACCATCTTTGTTAGGGTAGCCCCCTCGTCCTATTACGAAGGTCCCTGTGGCTTCATCATTCTCAATATCTACAGATAAATTCAAATAGTAGAGTTCTATGAATAAGATGTTCAAGAATCTTGAAAACTCACTCTGAATTTCCTTCGGGATGAAAAGGGCAGAATATATTGTTATGTCTTATATTGTTATGTATTCATATGTTTTACGTAATTATGACGTTATTGTTTGCGTTTTTGGTTGTGTCTTGATTTTCATTGCAATTGTTGTTCGGGTCTGGCCCCATGTAAGCCGCTCTGAGACCCCATTGAGGAGATGGTGGTGGGGTACAAATATTTTTTATTATTATTATTATCATCATCATCATCATGCGTTGGAACAGTGAGGAGCGTGCTTTTGCTGTTAAGGCCTACTTTTCGAGTGGATTTGGAGTGGCCGGCCCACTCTCCAGATTTGACACCTTGTGATTTTTTTTCTATGGGGTTTTTTGAAATCCCGTGTTTTGTGAACGGTCCAAGGACCCTACAAGATTTGAAGACCAACATTCAGGAAGAAATTGCCAACATAATGCCTGCTATGCTGGCAAGAGTCATGACAAAGTCCACAAATCGGTTTACTCACTGTATGGAGAATGGGGAATGGGGGACGTCACCTACCTAATTTGATCTTCAAAACTACGTAAAACAAAACTTTAGGTATGTGCCTACATTATAAAATAAAAAATAAACTTTCTGATTCATAGAATGGGTTTCATACAATGGCCAGGGAGGGGTTGGCTGACTGGTTTGTGTTGATCATTAATGCATCATTGGAGCAGGGAATTTTTCCATCTCGGCTAAAACAGGCTGTGGTTCGACCACTTCTAAAAAAGCCTTCCCTTGACTCCACGGTGCTGAACAACTACAGACCTATCTCCAACCTCCCTTTTCTGGGCAAGGTGCTGGAGGGGGTGGTCGCCTCTCAGCTCCAGGGATTTCTGGATGACATCAATTACCTGGATCAGTCACAGTCTGGCTTCAGACCTGGCCACGGCACCGAGACGGCTTTGTTCGCCTTGGTGGATGACCTCCGCAGAGAACTGGACAGGGGGAGTGTGACCCTGTTAGTTCTCTTGGACATCTCAGCGGCTTTCGATACCATCGATCATGGTATCCTTCTGGGACGGCTATCCGGGATGGGCCTTGGGGGCACAGTTCTATCGTGGCTCCGTTCCTTCCTGGAGGGTCGTTCCCAGTTGGTGAAGCTGGGAGACACCTGCTTGGACCCCTAGCCTTTGACCTGTGGGGTCCCACAAGGTTCCATTCTGTCTCCCATGCTTTTCAACATCTACATGAAACCGTTGGGTGAAGTCATCCGGAGTTTTGGAGTTGGGTGCCATCTCTATGCAGATGACACACAACTCTACTACACTTTTCCACCTAACTCCAAGGAAGCCCCTCGGGTGCTGTACGAGTGTCTGACCACTGTGGCTGTCTGGATGAGGAAGAATAAGCTGAAGATTAATCCCGACAAGACAGAGGTCCTCCTGGTCGATCGTAAACCGGATCGGGGTATAAGGTGGCAACCTGTGCTGGACGGGGTTACACTCCCCCTGAAGTCACAGGTCCGCAGTTTGGGTGTCCTCCTGGACTCATCACTGCCGCTTGAAGCTCAGGCGTTGGCGGTGGCTAGGAGGGCTTTCGCACAATTAAGACTCGTGCGCCAACTGCGACTGTACCTCGTGAAGGCGGATCTGGCCAGGGTGGTCCACGCCTTAGTAATTCCAGATTGGACTACTGTAATGCACTCTACGTGGGGCTGCCCTTGAAAACGGCCCAGAAATTTCAATTGGTCCAACGGGGGGCGGCCAGGTTGTTAACTGGTGCCCCTTACAGGGAGAGGTCAACCCTCCTGTTTAAGGAGCTCTACTGGCTGCCATTCATTTTCCGGTCCCATTTCAAGGTGCAGGTGCTTACCTAAAAAGCCCTAAATGGTTTGGGACCTGCCTACCTGCGTGGCATGCATCTCTGTGTACGAAACCACACGATCTCTTCGTTCATCTGGAGAGGCCCTGCTCACGATCCCACCTGCATCACATGTGCGATTGGTGGGGACGAGGGATAGGGCTTTCTCGGTGGTGGCCCCTTGACTCTGGAACTCTCTCCCTAAGGACATCAGGCAGGCCCCGTCGCTAGCGTGAAGGAGGAGCTTGAAAACATGGTTGTTCCAGTGTGCCTTTCCAGAATAAGGAAACTCCTAGCATTATGTCCCAACGCATTTTATCAGAGATCTAAGATATCTGCATGCCCATCCCACTCCCCCTCCAAACACCCCACCTTGTCATGCCCAGCACTTTTAATTTTAATTATTACATTTGGCCCGGCCATTGTTTTTAATTGCATCATTGGGTATTGTTAATGTTATTGCTTTGTTGTTGTTTTTTTTAGTTATTGTGTTGTTGCTGCTGCTGTTTTTATTGTTGTATTTGGGCTCGGCCTCTTGTAAGCCGCGCCGAGTCCTTTGGGAGATGGTAGCGGGGTACAAATAAGGGTTTATTATTATTATTATTAAGTTATCACGGGGTGTCTGCGCCCTACACCACTGGAGAAATTACACTGCTTAGCGGTATTGCACCACCTGACATCCGCCGGGAAGTAGCAGCCAATAGTGAAAGGACCAAGGCAGAGACATCTCCAGCTCATCCCCTGTTTGGGTATCAGCCAGCACGCCAACGACTTAAATCTAGACATAGTTTTCTAAGATCTACAGAGACACTCGCTGGAACACCTCAGCAAGCGAGAGTCCAAAAGTGGCAGGCTCAAACCCAGAACCTCAATCAATGGCTGATACCAAATGAGCGACTCCCCCCTGGGCACACAGAAGACTGGGCGACTTCGAAGGCATTGAACAGACTGCGCTCTGGCACCACGAGATGCAGAGCCAGCCTTCAGAAATGGGGCTACAAAGTGGAATCCTCGACATGCGAGTGTGGAGAAGAGCAAACCACTGACCACCTGCTGCAATGCAACCTGAGCCCTGCCACATGCACAATGGAGGACCTTCTTGCAGAAACACCGGAAGCACTCCAAGTGGCCAGATACTGGTCAAAGGACATTTAACCAGCTACCAAACTCACAAGTTGTGTATTTTTCTGTTTGTTTGCTTTGTTCTGTTAGAAATGTAATATAATGAACTGGTTGCTCTGACACGACAAAATAAATAAATAAATAAATATTAAGTTTTGAAAAAAGGAAGTTATGCTGCCTCACCCTGTATTATGTTTGAGAGCTGTTGCTTCTATTAACTTCACTCTATGTGAATACACTGAACTATATCCTGAATATCATATACTTTATGCTCCTTGAATATTTTTTCCTAACATAGATTACTTTGTGTATTTTGACACCCTACAAGTATTCTGGGATACAAGGATTTTCTGCCTTGATATTCTGGGTTATATGACTGTGTGGAAGGGCCAGAGAAATGGAGCACTAGGGTAGGCTTATCTGAGTCCACACTGACATATATTCAAAGCAGATATTGTGGAATTTTCTTCCTTGATATTCTGGGTTATATGTCTGTGTGGAAGGGCCCTAAGACAATGCATTACAAATGACCAAACCAATATGACCTAACATCCAAAACCAAATAATCCGGGCATCAAGCTAATGTCTGAATAAGTCCTGCTCCTGCTCTAGCCCCGCCGTGGTCACCTGCCATGGCCTCCTGCAGGGCGTCCGTGGCTGAGGCCTTTAGGACCAGCCTCTCCCTCATCCTCTGCAAGGCGGAGAAGGAGAAGGCCCAAGTCCCCGCCGCCGCTGCCATGGCAACAGCCGAACCCTAGCTGTGCGCGTGGGGAAAGGGGCGCATTCCGTCAAACTCAGAGCCCCGGGTCCTGATTGGACGGCAGTGAAGGCGGAAGTGGGCGCGCGACCGCTTCCTTTGGCGTCACTTCCGGGGGAAAAAGGGAGCAGCCTGGTGGAGGCAGCCGGGGTGGGGCCGTCGTTCACTCTTGTGAGGGAAGGAACATGGACACTCTGGGCAGGAAGGTGGTCGTCTGCGACAACGGCACCGGGGTGAGGAAGAGAAGGGGGAGGAGGAGCAGCGGAAGCTTGTCCTCCTTTCCTCTACCGTCTTTTTTTTCGTTCAAAAGGCTCCGGGCCTTGTCTTTTCTGCCAGGAATCCATCTAGTCGGCATTTCCCGCTCTTGCTGTGTTTGATTGTGGGCCTGGGCACAGGGTGAACGCTTCTCTGCACCTTTCCCCCTCCTTTTCAGCCCATATATCCCAGACCCTCTTCCACACAGCTGAATAAAGCCCCACATTAATCTTCTTTGAACTGGGATATATGGTAGTGTGGACTCAGAAAACCGAGTTCAGAGCAGATATTGTGGGGTTTTCTGCCATGATATTCTGCGGGGTGTTTTTTTTTTGTCGTGTCAGGAGCGACTTTAGAAACTGCAAGTCGCTTCTGGTGTGAGAGAATTGGCTGTCTGCAAGGACGTTGCCCAGGGGACGCCTGGATGATTTGATGTTTTTATCATCCTTGTGGGAGGCTTCTCTCATGTCTCCGCATGAGGAGCTGGAGCTGATAGAGGGAGCTCATCCATCTCTCCCTGGATTCGAACCTGTGACCCATTGGTCTTCAGTTCTGCCAGCACAGGGGTTTAACCCACTGCGCCACCGGGGGCTCCATATATTCTGTGTTATATAGCTGTATGGAAGGGCCCTTACTTCCTGGAGGATCAAGTAATTTATGTGATAGGACCAGAGCCAAAAAGTAAGAAAGCCTGTTAGAAACTAATTTGGGCACTGTTCCCTTATCCAGATGGAGGCCAAAAAGGGACGCTAGAGAGAGATGGATCATTCATTTTATAGGATGGGGAGTTAAAGGAGGAAAACCATTCCCCCCATTATGGCTGGTCATTTCCCCCCCCCCCCTTCTCATATTATAAACAAGGGCTGTTTCCACAAAGGGGACATGGATGGGGGAAATGGTTTTCCTCCTTCAACCCATCGCTGGTGCTCCTTACAGAGAGAGGTCAGCCCTCCTGTTCAAGGAGCTCCATTGGCTGCCATTCATTTTCCGGGCCTAATTCAAGGTACCGGTGCTCACCTACAAAGCCCTAAACGGTTTGGGACCCGCCTATCTGCATGACCGCATCTCCGTTTATGAACCTGCATGCTCCCTTCGATCATCTGGAGAGGCCTTCTCATGATCCCACCTGCATCGCAGGCGCGTTTGGTGGGGACAGGGCCTTCTCTGTGGTGGCCCCCGACTCTGGAACTCTCTCCCCAAGGACATAAGACAAGCCCCAGCGGTGGCAATCTTTACAAAGAGCCTGAAGACCTGGCTGTTCCAGTGTGCCTTTCCAGAATAGGAAACTCCCGGCATCAAGTCCCAAATGCACTTTGTTAGAGATTCAGGATTATCTGCACATTGCACCTACCTCCAAATACCTCTACATATTACCTGTCAAGTTCAGCACTTTTAAATTTTGTCTATTACATTTGGCCCGGCCTTTAGGTTTTAAATTGTGTCACAGTTTTACTGTTCTATTGTTTGCCTCAGGTTTATTATTTGCTTATGAGTTTTATTTTATTTTTTATGAGTTTCATTGAGTATTGTATGTTGTTGTCGGTGGCCTTGGCCTTTGTAAGCCGCATCGAGTCCTTTGGGAGATTTTGCGGGGTATAAATAAAGTTAATAATAATCGCCCACCCCATAATATGGAAGGGCCCCCCAATAGATAGTGAGGTGCAGACACTTCCTCGCGCGGTTTTTGGGTTGGCTCACCGTGTGTTGCGTCACTAGGGTCCCTCCCCGCCTGTCCCCCAAAGGCCCACCTTTCCCCCTGTTTACATGCCACAAGTCTTAGGGCCCTTCCACACAGCCATATAGCCCAGAATATCAAGGCAGATAATCCAACTTCGAGAATTCCCACCTACAGAACAAGTTGGCCAGGGCTACTGGGAGTTAGAGTCCCATACAGCAGGAGGGCCACTGTTTGAGGATACCTGTATTTGAGAAATAAGGGCCATTTCCACATTGAACTGGATTCTGTGGCAATGTGGACTCAGAGAACCCCATCTCAAAGCAGATATTGTGGATCATCTGCTTTGATATTCTGAAGCCCCCTCCACACAGCTGTATAAAATCCACATTGAATGGGATTACATGGCAGTGTGAATGCAGAGAATTCAGGACCCTTCCACACAGCTTACCTATCCAAATGTATCTCCTCCTATGAACCATTTATGAGCTTAAGATCATCTGGAGAAGCCCTGCTCTCTATCCCGCTTGCCTCATAAGCATGATTGACAGAGACAAAGGACAGGGCCTTCTCAGTAGTGACCTCCCGACAGTGGAACTCCCTCACCAGGGGTATTAGATCGGCCCCCTCCCTCCTGACTTTCTGGAAAAAAGTAAAGACCTGGTTTTTTGAGCAAGCTTTTGAGAATGCAGTGGAATAGATAACACGGAACTATGAATGATGAACATGGAATGGCCAGACAATGTTACTGGATACCGTTTTTAGCAGAATGACACTGATGATTATATGTTTTAATGGTTTTTATATGTTTTATATTGCCATGTTGATGGTTTTTAATTGCACTTTTATGAATGCCTGGCATCAAATTATGCCAATCTGTAACTTGCCTTGAGTTGCCGTATGGCTGAGAAAGGCAGGCTATAAATATCATAAATAAATAATCCAGAATATCAAGGCAATCCACAATATCTGCTTTGAACTGCCTGCACTGAGTCCACACTGCCATAGAATCCTATTCCATGTAGATATTTTTACAGCTGTGTGGAAGAGGCCCTAGTTGGGACCTGCCTGAATAATCTAAACATCTAACCTTTTTTGCTGCATTCTTCCCTTTGTGCCTCACCACAGCCAGGAAGTACTTTTTTATCATAACATTTTTTCCTCCTCAAAGGCTTACTGTTAGCAGTAGTCGACACTCAGGCCCCTTTAACATGGCCATATAATCTAGATTATCAAAGCAGATAATCCGGATTTTATATGGCAGTGTAGAAAGGGCCTTAGAGGCATCCATTCTTGAGAACAGCACCTTAGGTTACTGTTCCATTATCTGGGTGGAGGCTAAAAGGGGGCTCTAGACAAAGAAGTATAGTCCATTTTATGGGGGTGGGCGATGGGTTGAAGGAGGAAAACCATTTTTCCCATCCATGTCCCCTTCGTGGAAAGCTATATCACCCAGAATATTGAAACAGATAATTCACAATATCTGCTTTCAAGTGGGTTACCTGAGTCCACACTGCTATATAATCGCTTTCAATGTGGAAGGGACCTAAGATCTTTAGAGCATTAGGGTGGGATCCTTCCCTTGGTCTTCTCCCAAAGAGGTGACCTATATTGTAACAGCACATCATTGTTCGCTTCCTTTTTTTTTTGTTCTCCATTATTTAGTGCTCATCATCACCTAGGTACACATCCATTTTGAACTGGGCTGTGATTGGTTAATTGGCATCCATGGGGATTGGTAGATGCTGAATGATTGTAGTTGAAGAGAAGTTGGCTGCTTTGAAGAGTAGGTTGAAAGGAGACATGATAGCCATATATAAATATGTGAGAGGATGCCATATGGAAGAGGGAGCAGGCTTGTTTTCTGCTGCCCTGGAAATTAGGACTCAGTGGCAGAATGGGTTCAAATTACAGGAAAAGGGATTCCACCTGAACATTAGGAAGAACTTCCTGACTGTAAGAGCTGTTTAGCAATGTAACTCTCTGCCTCTGAGTGTGGTCAAAGCTCCTTCCTTGGAAGCTTTTAAACAGAGGCTGGATGGCCATCTTTCAGGCGTACTTTGATTGTGCATGGCAGCAGGTTGGACTAGAATGGCTCATGTGGTCTCTTCCAGCTCTACGATTCTATGATTCTATTCTTAAAAATAGGCCTAATATAATATAACCCCCATACCAGAGCTTTCCAAACATTTCAAATCGGTGACACGTTTTTAAGACATGCATCATTTTCCAACACAGTAAATCAGTTTTAGTAGAAACCAGACGTTTAAGAGAGACTGAGACATACTCAAATTGTAATAATGAAATGTGTGAGGGATGCAACATAGTGCAAGAAAATATTTTGTTTATATTTTTTAAAGGTGTGATTTTTGAGATAATAGCATACATTGGCACATTTTTTTGCCATTTATGAGTAACAATATGTAAATACCTGCAATTTTTTAAAAATGTATGACATGAGCAAAATAGCTACTTATCATTTTAATGTTATGTGTGAGACTGATGGGAAGAACACAGCTTTTGAATATGCAGCGGAATATTAGATAAAGATGCATGCATTTTGTCATCAAGCATTTTTAAGCTTCCACATTTCAGTGTTATTGCTTCTTTCACATAGGCACAAGATACTTTTTGTTATAGAACCACACTTTGCAGCCAACACAGTAATGTGTCATTGTTACACAGTTTAGAAACTCTGTCTTGTACTATACCATCCCATAAACTTTGTACTGCTGTGATATTAATATTGAAATATAGTACCACATTTCTTCAATTCTAAGACATTTTTCCCCTATATGGACATCTCTAAAAATAGGGTCCCTCTTAGAATTGCAGGTGTATTTTGTGTATTTTTATTGTTTTTTATTGGTACTAAAATATTGTGAATCTTATAATAGATGGTGCCTTACAATTGAAGAAACTTGGCAGTTAAAAACAAGGACAAATTTAACATAACACAGTTTTACTGTATTATAAAATAGGCTTTTAAATTTAAAGTGTTCTTTAATCTTATTCTACTGATTGCTTGCGTTAACCTAGTTATACTGTAATAGTAAACATCGCATGTCTCTTAATGTATATTCAGTAATAACACTATCTGACTTAAATCGCCTTATACCATAAATTGGCATATATAATTTATATTTGCTAACACCCATATAGTGTTGTAAGACTAGAATTATTGTCCTCTTTAAAAAAACAGCCATATTTGACAGAACAAAATGTTTCTGTTGAGGAAATTTTCTGTTGATAGAATTATGCCAATGAAAGGCAACGGGCCTGGTCCTCAGAAATATGAGCTGTGCTAAGCTACATTAAATTATGATTACTTCAGTTCAAGAGCAGTAGGTCTCCCCAAATTAATAAAGGAATAGAGTTTGTTTATTTGGGACAGGGATCTAATCCTGAATTTTAGTTTTATAGTGGAAAAGTCATATTGAAATATTCATTTTGTATTTGAAACAAAGCATAGCTTACTTGCAGCTCAGTTCTTTTTTGTTTCCCGAGTGGAAATGAATTGCTATTAGCCAAGACTTTCTCCAGCACTTTTTTTTTGGGGGGGGGGGGGGGGCATGGAGGGGAATTTTTTTTATTCATTTTTCTTTTTTCTTTTATAATATTTTTATTATTTTATCATAATTATTACATTTATTATACATTTGTTTATAGCAGTTACATATTATTCAACACCCCCTTTAACATATAATCTTATTTTTCTGCTTAAGCATTTTATTCCCCCCCTTTTTCCCCCACCACTGTGCTCCCCTCCCCCCCATTTCAAGACACAACTTTTACATATCATCCGTCCAAAATCTCATATTTTCTTGTGGCGGTATCCTTCCTTCTTTATTTTTTAAACTATTTACAACAAATTTACCCCATACAACATCAAAATCAATTTGTTTCCATATACCTTTTTTAACTTTTAATATACATGTCAGCTTATCATTTATTGCCAGTTTCCATGCTTCTTTGTACCACTCCTCTATTTGTATATTTATTTCTTAAATCCATAATTTAAAATAAAGAGATTATTATGGTTATCTTTTTTCCTACTAAAATCACTGAACAGTTGCATTTTCTCATGTTCCCGTACTCATCTTCTTTAGAGATTTCCTCAAGAATTGGCAACACAAGTTTTATGACTTTTGTTAAATTTCTACCCACTTTCCTAAAACTTTTTAATGACAGCTTATTTGGAATGTGTTTAAATTTTTGATTGTGCATAGAAATGTAGACTACTATCAACCCAAAGCCTTATTATTTGGATTTTGTCATTTTGAAAGTATATACAGTAACCAAAACAGCTGGAACCTACTAATTTGGTTATAGCTGTGAACTTTTATGCCACTGTAAATGGAAAATCAGAAGAAGTGCACATGTGAAATCGTTTAAATGATCTGGCCTGTTTATTTTGTCTCTCCATAGTTTATATATATAAAAAACCAGGTTGTGATATGGTGAAGCATTTTTTCCAAGTTTAATGTGGTGAAACATTTAGGAAAAGGTCCAGCTGCTTATAATAAATGTCATGTTAGATTTATACTAATATAAAAGAATAGCGCTGCTAAGCCATTATAATGTACATGCAAATCTAGAAACTAACTTGATTTTTTTGTGTTTTAAATAGTTTGTGAAATGTGGATATGCAGGATCCAACTTTCCAGAACACATTTTCCCAGCTTTGGTTGGAAGGCCAATTATTCGCTCAACTGCAAAAGTGGGAAACATTGAAATCAAGGTAATATCTAAGGAATTATTTGTTTTGTATGGTAAATTGTAATGTGTAGTACTTTGCATGGAACTTTGCAGATAGGCTCACAAAAATTACTTGCTTGAAACAACAAAAACTTTAAAAAATATTGTGTAGTGTTTGGGAGTACTGAAGCAGTACTCTTTTCTTTTACTATTCGTAAAGTATTCTGAATTCAGAGCATTTCTATCTCTTCCTGCATCTGTGTTTCTACTTTATTTATCTTATGTATATTTGAAATACGTTGAATACAAATTTCACCTGGGCCTCTTCTGATTCTCTTACTTCTGCATTTCCTTCATCTTTCTTGACCTGTTGAAGTAGAATAACAAAAAGATGGTAAGTGAGGAGACCCATATGCTCTCATTCACTCTTTTGCTTGATGGGTCCTTGTAGCCTCTATAACGCTTTTTCATTTTGTCCTCTTTATGTTTGTTTTAATCTATCTTCATTGCTTTGATTTGATACCTACTATTTCCTTCACATTATCATATGCATTCTGCAAATATGACGTGACCGAGCTCTATATATCTAGATGCAAAGCATCAATAGGTCTAATTGACAGTATGATATTAATATTTATGTTAGGGATCACTTAAGAAAAAATAGTCTAAGAAGATGCTTTTTTGCCATTTTCTGCACAGTACACAGATGTTAAAAGAATAAGAACCCATTCACTCATATATCCTAGACTTCCTTGCTTGTTTGCTCATCTGGCCCTCTTATTATTCCCATGTATATAGATTACATGAAGAACTGCATGAGATTACTTGGGGATGTAGTAATTGCATGTTTATGTGAAATGGTCATGAACTGTACACAGGTAAATGAGGATAATTTCAGCAGGGATACAGCAGTTTCTAAAAACTGCGGTTGCTGAAATTATGACATTTAAGTTCTTGTAGGGTAGTATTTGTTTCAGTATTCCCCCAAAAGACTGTGCAGTTCTATATACATTGATTGCTGTGAGGGGTTGTGTAGAGAGGACAAAAACAGCCAATTTTCCTATTTAATAGGAACTTAGTATGTTCTGTTCCCACATGACAAACCTTATTTAAATAAGGTAAATTAAATATGCAGTTCAGTATCATTTTCTTCATGCTTCTAGCAGGCAGTTCAAACAAATTATGTTTTAAATGTAGCATCGTAGGATTGGTGCACCATTGGGGTGAAAACGGAGAATAATAATAATAATAATATTAATACAACTTTATTTATACCCCACCACCATCTCCCCAAGGGACTCGGAACGACTTACATAAGGCCAAGCCCAACAACACATCAAAAACAACAAGCAGTAATAAAATAACAAGCAATAAACAAAGTAAACAGAGTATTTGCAGGGGATTGTTTCCTTTATTCAGGGAAGGCACACTGGAACAGCCACGTTTTCAGGCTCCTCCTAAAGACTGCCAATGTGGGGGCTTGTCTCATATCCTTGGGGAGTGAGTTCCAGAGTCGAGGGGCAACCATGGAGAAGGCCCTCTCCCTCATCCCCACCAATCATGCCTTCGAGGGAGGCGGGAGCGAAAGCAAGGCAAGAGATCATGTGGGTTCGTACACAGAAATGCGGTCACGCAGGTAGGCGGGTCCCAAACTATTCAGGGCCCGCCTACCTGCGTGAGAACCTGCACCTTGAATTGGGATTGGAAAATGAATCCACCATAGACCTCTCAAAGTTCAGCCAGCTTTGCTTATGAATTGCAAAAATTAAAAACAGTGAACAGAGTATAAGTGTCAGCATTTTAATCAAAAATGTACTGTATAAGTGTCAACATTTTAATCAAAAAAGTCATCTCTAAAAAGCTGGATTGTCTTACCTATGGGCCAATGTGAGTACGGTATCCTGAGTCCTATCAAAAATAGGAAATAGCTCCTTGCAAAAAGTAATAGGTTAATTGTTCTGGAAAAAACTAAAAGAAGCACTGTCCCTCTTTTTGAATGCTTGGGTGATAAATGGCAGCAGTGTCCAGGAGCACCTGATCTCTTGAGAGAAGCATGGACACTTTCCCCTTCCACTAAATAACCCTCTACTTATCCATGGATTGTGTCAAAATCCATGATTTATGCCCCAAAACCTGTCCTCAATTTTACACAAAAACGACTTATGCATGAGTTTATATAGTAGTAACAATCTTGAATGGTATAATATTAAATCTTATTTGAAGAGGGTGTACATATATGGGTGGAAGTTAAGATAAATAAAACACGTATTTTGAAATTGTGTACATGTGTTTGAAGCTTGACACAGTGGCACAAACTTTGTATTATTTAAATAGATGAAGATTAGTTCATCTTTTGTATTTATATGTATAATATTGTTGTTGTATAAGTAAGGGGCATTTTAGCTTGCATTGCTATTCATTGGGGAGCAGTAACTTCAAAGTGTAAGGACAAACAACATGCCATAATTTTAATACCACATTATTAGGATATTGATGGAATAGAAAATAGACTATAGGTTTGTTGTCAAAGGCTTTCATAGCCGGAATCACTGGGTTGCTGTGAGTTTTCCAGGCTGTTCTAGAAGCATTATCTCCTGATGTTTCACCCACACCTGTGGCAGGCATCCTCAGAGGTTGTGAGTTCTGTTGGAAACGAGGCAAGTGAGGTTTATATATCTGTGAAATGTCCAGAGTGGGAGAAAACTCTTGTCTGCTTGAGGCAAGTGTGAATGTTGCAATGGCCACCTTGATTAGCATTTAATGGTCTTGCAGCTTCAAAGCCTGGCTGGTTGCTGCCTGTGGGAATCCTTTGTTTGAAGGTGTTAGCTGGCCCTGATTGATTCATAAAACTAAGCAACTATAGGTTGCTTTGTTTTATGCCCATATTGTAAGAAAAGGGCATGTAGAGGTTGCACCACTGACTTGAATGTGTTGTGTCATTTCAGGACTAGTTAATTGTTTGGCAAATGTAAATGACAGCTAAGGAATGAAATTCGAATTCGTGGGTTACAGAAACTTCCCTTGCAGGCATGAAACAAATGGCTTTTACTTTTCAGAGACCACTTTACTGATACAACTAATATCAAACATCTCTTACTCTTCAGCCAGTGCACAACCTGCAACCCATTTGCTTTTGCTACTTGTTCTCCAAGCTTGTGCAGCAATCGTTATTCCCATTTAGGAATGTGCACAGACACACAAAGCATGCATAGAAAGTATTTTCTGCTAAAATGACCATTCTTGTAATTCCACATCACTGGGCCTGTTCACATAGAAATGTTTAACAGAATAGTTTTGGAGGTGTCATCAAGGGAATCTGATTATAAGCTCAGTCCTTGAATGTTCACTGGTTTCAGGGGCTACTTGTTTATAGTGCAGTGCTGCTTTCAGAAGGGTAGGTCTCTCAAAATTATTCTTAATTATTCTCAGGTTTACAGCATGAGAATAAATCAGAATTCATGAATGTACGTACAATACCTTGGTCAAGTTAAGTTAAATGCTTAAATCTGCTCATCCCTTTAAACACTTAAGGTTTAATTAAAAGAGATGTGTATTTCGTATGATTATTTTTAAAAAATAAGTCAGATTCTGTAACAGTGTCTTGAATACACCCGTTTACCAATTTCCATTTATAATTTCTAGGATCTTATGGTTGGAGATGAAGCAAGTGAGCTGAGGTCGATGTTGGAAGTTAACTATCCCATGGAGAATGGCATTGTCCGGAACTGGGATGATATGAAACATCTTTGGGACTATACTTTTGGACCAGAAAAACTGAATATTGATACAAAGAACTGTAAAATCCTTCTCACGGAACCTCCAATGAATCCAACAAAGAATAGAGAAAAGATTGTAGAGGTAGGCACCCTTTTCAGGCTATGCTATGCTACCTGGTCTGCACCCAGGTTTTTCGAAGTGGAACAAGCACTATCTTTTGTGCAAAGAAATGTAAGGGGAAATCAATCTGTTAACATTCATGAATTTAACCTTAATAGTAGATGGGATGCAACAGTTTATTAGCACTATATCTGGAAACTGCACTTGATCTGCTTTGGGTGACTGTTTTTCAGGGGGGAAAAAAGTGCTCTGTCCAGAAGCCTAAAACTCTTCTAACATTTTATTTGCAATATGAAATTTTATTCAATGTTTTATTTCAATTTCATGAAGAGTCTGTTAAAAACCATTGAAATGATAGTGGAAATTCTGGTATTTGCATATTTCTTCAATGAAGTTCAGTGTGTGTTTTTTTAGATGTCCATCTGCCAACCCCACCCCCCTAGGCATGGCTGGATAGCAGGGCAGACTCATTGGTCTCCTGCGAGAGGTAATTGATTACCTCTACTTCTACATGTCACTTTCCCTTTATTCCCACCCTCTGGTGCACTGACGTGCATCTCTCTGGGAAATCTCTATAAATAAAAATGCAATGTTCGTTTGTGGGATTAACATAACTCAAAAACCAATGGACGAATTGACACCAAATTTAGACACAATACACCTATCAGGCCAATGAGTGTCCATCACCCCTAAAAACACACAAAAAAAACCCAGCAGAACGAACTTAAAAACCCCAAAAATAAACTATATGTACATATACACATACACTCATATACACATACACACACACACACACACATATTTACATATATATATATATATATATATATACACACACACACATACACACACACATATATACAAAAGCACACACATATACTCAATATACATATACACATATACACATATAAACACAGAAATACACAAATATATACACACATATACACCCATCTATCTATATATTTGTACATATATTTATGTATATGTGTATATATGTGTGTTTGCATAGATAGATAGAGATATATGTGTGTTTTGTATGTATGTGTGCATGTGTATATGTACATGAGTGTATGTGTATATGTATAGTTTAGTTTGGGGGTTTTTAAGTCCGTTCTGCTATGGTTTTTGTGTGTTTTTAGGGGTGATGGACACTCATTTGCCTGATAGGTATATTGTGTCCAAATTTGACGTCAATTCGTCCAGTGGTTTTTGAGTTATGTTAATCCCACAAATGAACATTACATTTTTATTTATATAGGTATCTATCTATCTATCTATATATATGCAAACACACATATACACACATATACACACACATAAAACATATATACACACTCGGCCACAGCAACACGTGGCAGGGGACGGCTAGTGGGAAATAAAACTCTGCAAAGCTATTTGAGGTAAGGGTTCTGTGCTCAATGTAATCACCTTCCTGACTTCAAACTGATTCTAACCTGTAAATCTAATCCCCCTACAGCAAAACTGGTTCCTTTTGAACCAGTCACAAGCTAAATTATACTGTGTAGAAGTGCCCTCACTACTCAGTTTCCGTTATGCAGATAACCAAAGGGGAAAAATGTATAATGGAGACTTACAGGTGTCTCTACCTACTTATTTTCAAGTGTCATTATCTGGCTATATATCTTTTAAGTTTAGAGTGCTTCTGTTTATGGCTCAAAATACATTTGTTAATTGTTGTTGGTATTGAATATGTTGGAATGTTTTGTGTCCTTAAGATGTCGCTAATACTGATAGAATTTCATGGATGCACAGGATGTAATCCTATAGCATGAATGACTAATTCATCAGATGTGAAAGCTGAGATAGTCTGGCTCTTTTTTCACTGATGTTTCCTAGTGCTATTGTCTCTGGTGTGGCCTAAGGCTTTGAGGCATGTGTAAGAAGATAATGAAGCAAGAGCTGGATTTTGCATTTTTATAGAGCCTCAGAAATTACTCGTGCTTGAGATCTGTCTATTCTTCAGTGAGGGAGTTCCACAGTTGTATGCATCCACTGAGAATTGCTTTATGCTCAGCATAAACAAAAAGACACTCATGACTGTACCCCTTAAAAGAGATGTGAAGGGAGGACAAGAGATTTGATCTGTCTTGTTGGCATTGAATGTTTCATTTTTTTCTGTTGAACGCCCCCCTGAGTCCCCTCAGAAAGATAGGGCAGGATAAAAATAAATTATTATTATTATTGACACAAAAGCACACTATGTCACAGCAAACGAGATCTATATGCTGGATTTCATAGCACAAAATCACAAGTTGAACACTTCCCAAGCGTCTAGGACTGTGTGATGTATTTTCGAATGATGCGTGCAGATCCAAGTCAGGTGGCCTTTTGCAGTTGACAGGTCGCGATTTTGTCGATGTTTATTGTTTCCAAATGCCAGCTGAGATCCTTTGGCACGGCACCCAGTGCGCCAGTGACCACAGGGACCACCTGTACTAGTTTTTCCTGTTGTTTTTTTTTTCTTCTTCTTCCTCTTCCTCTTCCTCCTCCTCCTCCTCCTCCTCCTCCTCTTCTTCTTCTTATTATTATTATTTAGGGCTTTTGGGGTCTTAGATCGTTTAGTGAAATAGGTGTAGAGCTTGCATGCTTGAGTACTCATGTGATTTGCTATCAGCAATACATTTGTATCATTGATTTATGGTGTGACATCTAGAACTTTTGAACAAGCCTGAAGGGTATAATCATAATCAATGTTGCTTTAACTTGTGAAAACATAACAGGGGAAGAAAGTGATCATATACATTGGTTGAACACATTATTGTTGTGTGCCATCAAGTAATTTCTGACTTATGGTGATTGAGAACCTCTCTGAAATTGAAATGTGCCCTTTTCTAAAATTGGTTCCTCAATCTTTATTGTAAAATTTGGTGTTTCTATTTCTCCTTTAGCTCTGCAGAGGCTAACTAATTACCTTGATCAAAATCTTGGTGGGATTAGTTTAATTCTAATAATATGTAATTATTTGTTCAAGGTGTTTGCTACTCTGTCAGAACTCTTTGAACAAGTACTTAATTTCAAGTTTTATGTTAGTAGCGAATCATTTGTTTTTATTATATTTTATTGTACACTTTGTTAAAATTACTGTCATGGTAACATCTGTGTTTCAAGACAGTGTGCTTGAGACTTCTTTTGCTTCATGTTTTATAAGCCAATAAAAATACTCTAGTTATTTTTACTAACACTTGCACAGCATCTTACAGAAAAATAATCAGAATAATAAGCCCCAAACAATGAAGTAGAGCAAAAAAAAAAAAAAAGGCTTGAAATTAATTAATTAATTAATTAATTAAAATACTATTTGCCTAACTGTAATGTACAGGCCAGCCAGCTGAAACTAACCAGAATAGTTTTCATTTTTCTGTTTAGTTATTCTTACAAGAAGAAGTCCCGACTCTCTTGCTATATAAAATTAATACCAAACAGTTCCAAGGATAAAACAGGTTAAGCCATCCTGCAAAATGTAGATATAAATATTATGGAATTATAGGAGTGTCTTTCCACATTGCATTTTAAATATAAAACAGTTATTTTATTTAGTTTTAAAGAAGTTTTAAAGACTTGCAGGAACATCTTTGTGACTTATGAACCACTTCTTAGCAAGTACAGAACACAAAATTAGGAAATTGTGATTATTAACACAAAGACATCATTGCTATGAAATTTACAGTTAACAATTGTTCAACAAGAGATCATTTTATTTTCCAGGTAATGTTCGAAACATACCAGTTTTCTGGAGTCTATGTAGCTATTCAAGCAGTTCTCACTCTGTATGCTCAAGGTAAGCAAGTGTGGATATGACTTATTATTTATTTATTATTATTTATTTAGAGCTTTTATAACCCGGTCTTCTCAACCTCCGAAAAGGGACTCATGCTGGCTAACAGCAGAAAATTCAACACAAATATAGTAAACATAATAGCATCATAATACGTTAATACAAAATACATTAAAATGCAGATCATACAATATCATACAATTACAAAACCCAGGTCGTCAGAATAAAATAGCAAATTCATCACTTGGAAATGCATGTGCCATCAAAAAAGATCCAAGTACAAGCTGCTCTTAGATTGAACATTTCCTGACAGAGCAAACTAACAAACACAGTGGTTAACATATCTTTTTGAAATGCCCTTCTGCTCTTCTTTAGGGAATAAGTAAAACATGTTTAGCATATATTTTTTAAAGTATAGGGGGTCCGCAAGTTACAAACAAGATAGGTTCTGTAGGTTTGTTCTCAAGTTACATTTGTTTGTAAGTCAGAACAGGGATATTTTTAAGTGTAATTCCAGCTAAAAAGATATCTATTTTAGTTTTGGAGAGCGTAGAGAAAGGTGGTGTTTGTTTCTCTGGCTGTGACCCTTTTCAAAAGATTTCACCTTCCCTTCTGTCTCTGTGATAGATTTTGAAAAATTCAAGTTTTTGTGGAACTAAGGATTGGTGAGAAAGCCTCAGTGGAGACACCTTTTCCCCATGATAATAACTTTTCCAGGAGTGAATTTCCCTTCCTAGTGTAAATTTCTCTCACTTCCTGTTGTCTCACTCCTGTTCTTAATTATGAGTCATTTATAAGTCAGACGTTTGTAACTTTGGGGACTGCCTGTATAGTCCTTTCTGCTACCATATGAAAAGATCATGATTGAAGAGTACGGAGCCAGAAATCTGCTTCGGTCAGCTGTCTTATTGCTAGGTTTTGCGATTTGTAATGCTTCCTGCAAGCTAATAAACTGTTTTATATATCGATTTGAAAGGCTGCATGCCTGTTCTGTTGGCTGCTTCATTTCCTGAAACAAGAGAGATGGCTTAACTTTTGAAACTCGGATAGAATAAAATGTGCCTCAGATACAAATGGAACAACAAAGGCTTAGATCTAAATGCTAATACCCTTTCGCTCTTCCTCCTTCAGTTTTGGGCCCCCCCAAAAACTAGATTTTGAAGATTTCCTATGCCTCTAGATTGGTTGTTTGTGAGAGTTGATGTGAGGAAAGGTGCTATCATTGAGAACGGCAATAGTAATTCCTAAATTCATTTAAGCCTGTTGCTGGGAACTGGTCAGTAAATTTATTTATTTATTTATTTACAGTATTTGTATACCGCTTTTCTCACCCCGAGGGGGGACTCAAAGCAGTTTATACATAAGTAATGTCAAAAATGCAATGCCAGTACAAACAATTACAATTATGCACTACAATTAGACATAAATCATATTAAAAATACATCCATGAGCAATAAAACAATCATTAAAAACAATAAAACAGTCTCATCTGTCGAATCGCCATTCCAGTCATTGTCTTTCCAAAATGCTGCATACATTTATTCTACTGCCCAAAGGCCTGGTCCCAAAACCATGATTTTAATTTTTTTTCCCTAAAAGCCAGGAGGGAGGGAGTGGATCTTACCTTATTTGGGAGTATGCCCCATAGGTGGGGGGGGGGGGGGGGAGGCAACCGAGAAGGTCCTGTCTCTTGTCCCTGCCAGGCGCATCTGTGGTGTTGACGGGAGCAAGAGCAGGGCCTCCCCGGATGAGCTTAGGTTTCGAGGTGGGACATAGAGGTGGATGCATTTGGACAAGTAAGCTGGGCCAGAACCGTATAGAGCTTTATAGGTCAAACCCAGCACTTTGAATTGGGCTCGGAGTGGAGCTGGCATAGTAGGGGGGTGGTATGTTCCCTGTATGCCGTCCCAGTTAGTAATCTGGCTGCCACCCGTTGAACTAGCTGAAGTTTCCAAACCGTCTTCAAAAGCAGTCCCATGTAGCGCTATTCAAGCAGTTCTCACTCTGTATGCTCAAGATAAGTAAGTGTGGACATGATTTGTATCTTCAATTAAATAGAGTCATCTCAATAATGGTGGACTCAGATTGTTATTGTATTTGAAGTAACAGCAAATGAGGGATACAAAGAATATTGCTGCTATCAACAACAGTTGTTGTATTTGTTAACTAAAACGAATTTCAGATCCATGTATGCACAGCAAATGTATACACACAGCTCAGTAGAGTAGCTAAATAGTTTGTATCCATAGTTTTCAAATACTTGTCTTAAAGGAGAAAAAAGTACTAATTGTGCTTGCCTTCAAAGGCAGCCACAAAAAAGGAGTAAACAAAGAGAAAGGACAACGTAAAAGAGTCTGCTAGGATTTAGTTGATCTATTTATGATAGTTTTCTTCTTTATCTTGTATTCTGTTTTGAAGAGGAAGAAAAGGCTTAATCCAAAACCCCATTTATGACAGGATACACAACAGGATGTTGTAAAAGTTAGATTGCTGGCATGAAGTCTGTAGATTTAGTTTTATATAGCTATTTGTTCTCTATTCACTGTTGCTTATTGATTAGGATGGTTTGGCTAGGAAGACTACTTCTCAGCTATTCCCAAACAATTTGACGAGAAATTGAGCAAATTTTGTGGTTTTGGTTGTATGGTTTGTCTATTTTTGTTACATTTTTTGTACAGAACCAATGAAAAATGCATGGAAGTGGAAGATTAGAGTAAAGTAAAAGAACTTTTCTCCAAACATATTTATCTTATCCTTTCTCTCTTAATACTCTTGTCTTCTAGGGAGAATTCAGGCTTGGGACCCATAGATTTGTCTTTTTAGCAGTCCACAATATGTGTCGAAATCTCATTCAGCACATTTGTTTTTCTCTTTATCAGCACTCTTCTCTTTCCAGCTTTTTCAAAAGCTGGAAATGGGAAATATTATGGCAAGGGCGATCTTAACTTTAGTTTTCAGTGATGTTCAGAAAGTTTGCCTGATACTAACGTATCATTTTCTTATGGTGTGAGGTTAGTATTTAATTTTTCTTAGACTCCCTTTCATGCCACTGTCATGATGGTTTTATTTCTTTATTGCACTTGCTGCTCACCATAGTTTTTAGAACTCAGAGGGCCCTTCCACACAGCCATATAACCCAGAATATCAAGTCAGATAATCCACAATATCTGCTTTGAACTGGGTTATGTGAGTCCAAACTGACATATAACACAGTTCAAAGCAGATAATGTGGAATTTTATACAGCTGTGTGGAAGGGGCCAAAGTTTTTCAACATTAAGTTCTTTTCAATGTGTAAGTTCCTCTAGGAGTTCTGCAATGAAGGGCAGAACATGTATGTTAAATAAGTTCATATATTTTACAACTAGATCAAGACAAAACATTATGTGATTATTATTTGGCTCTTGTACCACCATATTCAAAAAAAGTCACAAGCCTAAGTAATGGCCTGGCTGGAAGGGTGAATTTATTTATGTTGTCAAAAGTCACTGTCAGGACAGTGAGCAAGGGCCATGCTTCCTTAGTCCTTCCCCCAGCGCAGGTATTAGGGCAACCAAGGCAATTTCAGCTCTGGAATTAGATAGCGCTAACTACACACTGAACGTTTCATCTGCTTTTCGCCCTTCTTCTGCAGGTTTACTCACTGGTGTTGTTGTGGATTCTGGAGATGGAGTTACTCATATTTGTCCAGTCTATGAAGGCTTCTCTCTCCCTCATCTCACCAGGAGACTAGATATTGCTGGTAGAGATATTACCAGATACCTCATCAAGGTAAGTTAGAGAACATGTGCCCGTTTCTCAGGAAAGCTAAAGGAGGAACCCACAACAGTTGGGTTAATTTTTCGTGCCAGTTGATCAAGGCAGGTGTGAAAAACCCTAAAATCTGCATTGCTTTATATGGAGTTACTCTTGCTCCTCCCTTTAGCTTTTCCTTTCATGCTTGCCAACTGATTGAGAATCTGTCTATCACAGTGATTTATTCTAGAATTTATAGAGTATAGGTAGTAATTATGGCAGTACCAGAAGACTTGGTTTAAAAGAAGGGAAAATTAGGATTCTGTTATTTGGGGGAGGGGAAGCTCTGGAGAAGATTTTAATGGAAGCAGAGGACAAAGCAAGTTCTTCCTTCATTGCAAAAAAAAACAACCGCCCAATATTTTTGAGGGGAGACAGCAACTCTATCTCGACTCTTAAATCTGATGTACTTGTGCAGGGCATCTTGGTGTCCTAATATCAAAATCAATCTTGTATTTCTGTTTGAGACTGATTAGTATAGTAGGACTTTGACAGGCACAGGATTTCACATCATTTATCCTGTTTAGTATAGTTGAGAAGGCTTAAATATATTTTCTTGTTTAAAGGAGACTTTCTGTGAGATAGAGTAGCCGCTGTGGATCTTTTTGGAAATAACTGCAGTAAAATCTGCTTTTAAAAAAGATCTAAAGAATAACTTTGCATATTGTTTTTCTTTCTCTGACCATTGTGGGAGTAGAGACCTGTTCCCATAAAACCACAAAAGTATCGACTGCTATCGATATTCTGAACTTAGTTATGTGCTTATGTCATATCAGTAGATTAGCAAAAATAAATATGCAGACAATCCCCGAGTTACAAATAACCTGATTTACATACATACGATTCCTAGTTACAAACAAGGATGACACAGTGGGAAGTGAGAAGAAATTACCCCCAGGAAGGGAAATTAACTCCTGTACAAGTTACCATGGGGAAAAGGTGTCTGCTGAAACTGTATCAGCAATCCTTATTTCCATGACAAGCCAACATTCTCAAAATCCAGTTGTCTTAGAGACAGAAAGTGTGTTGACATTTTCTGAACAGAGGCACAGACAGCAAAACAAACACCTCAGAGGTGTTAACCCTTTCCTATGCTACCCCAAACTAAAAAATTGGCTAGAGTTACACTTTAAAATGTACCTGTTCTGATTTACATACAAATTCAACTTAAGAACAAACCGACAGAATTTAAAGAATTTATTGATACGTGTTAAAGAAAATTATTATAAATTGGTCTGGAAATGATAGTTAACACCAGTGAAGATTGCAAATATTAATAGGAATGTCATAAAAAATTGTTGGAGAGGTTGCCAGGAGGTGGGTACATATATACATATGTGGCGGCAATGTAAATACATAAATTAATTTTGGGGGAAGGTATTTGGAGAGATGGAAGTTATAATTGATATGAAGATAGGGAAAAGTGCAAGCATTGGAATGTTGTTACTATATAATGTTAAGAAATTGAAAAAAACAGAAAGATGCAATAGATAACATGTTAACTGCGGCAAGAAAATAGCAATAAACAATAAATTGACATGTAGGATAAGAGTCAGGAAAGGGGTATGGAAAGAAAATGACTTTGATAAAGTTTGGGAAAAATTTATCGAGAATGGCTTAAAAGAAGTAGATGGGAAATTACCTCCACAAGAAGAAATGGTATTTTGGAAAGAGAATGTAAATTGAAGTGGCTCAGAAAGGGGGGGGGGGCACAGAGATGAATATATATTATAAATGTAATGTTCGTTTGTGGGATTAACATAACTCAAAAACCACTGGACGAATCGACACCAAATTTGGACACAATACACCTATCAGGCCAACCAGTGACCATCATTCATAAAAACGCTGAAAAGTGATTTTAAAAGCCAAAAAACAAAAAAATACATTACAACGCATGCACAAAACAACATATATACACAAACACACACATATACACAATATATATACACATATGCATATATACACATACAAAACACATATACACAGAAAGAGGGAAGGAAGGCGACAAGAAAAGGAGGGAGAGGGAAAGAAGGAGAGAAAGAGGGAGAGAAGGTTGGCCACAGCAACCCGTGGAAGTACAGCTTGTGTGTGTGTGTATGTGTGTGTGTGTATACATACACTTATAGTTGATGTAATGAATTAAGGATGGAATATAAGAGTATTGAAGGCATTGAAGTATTCTAAGAAAACCAATAACAAAAGAATAATAATAAAAGAAGAAGAACAAACCAACAGAAACTATCTTGTTCAAGACTGCCTGTAATGGTGATTGGTATCATACAGAAATATTGAAGCATCACTACAGAAGAGTATGTCTTTTAAGGAATATTACCTAAATTGCTGCTAATAAACATTTTTTTTAATAACAGCTGCTTTTACTACGAGGCTATGCCTTCAACCATTCTGCTGATTTTGAGACCGTTCGTATGATCAAAGAAAAACTTTGCTATGTGGGCTACAACATAGAACAGGAGCAAAAACTGGCTTTGGAGACAACCGTACTAGTTGAGTCCTACACGGTGAGTATACTTTAAGAGCTAAGCAATGGCAGTCTTAAGCTGTAGCATATCAACATTAACCCTAATGCTGATTTGAATAAAGCATTCTATTCTTAGTTTTTTATTACTATTTTTTATTCCAGTTAGTTGCTTTAGCCCCAAATCTGCTCTGATCAATGTATATGTGCTAAATAAAAATGTATGATCGTTAATGGAAATTGATTATCTGACAGTGGGAGATAGTTCAAAAATGACTTGTTGTCTGCCTGATAACAGTTATACAACTTGGCTGAAGAAAGTTTAAAGCTAATATTTACAATAAGGCACTGTTTTCCTCAGCCTCTTTTGCCTTTTTATGTTGCTTTTATGCACACTTGAAGCAACTTTGGACCTGCTTCTGAAACAGTTTTCCAGTGATAACAGGAAATGTGTCAGAATCTTCTGTATTTTCCTAGTAACTAGATACTCTGTTCTCCAGCTCCCAGATGGCAGAATTATTAAAGTTGGCGGTGAACGGTTTGAAGCCCCAGAGGCTCTCTTCCAGCCTCATTTGATCAATGTGGAGGGGGTTGGTGTTGCTGAGCTTCTTTTCAACACCATCCAAGCTGCAGATATAGATACCAGGTAAGAGAACATCTGCAGTTCTTAGCCTGTGTAAAAGTAGACGATTGGATGACAAAGAGTCACTTCCTTATTTTTCTGTATAAACTTTCAAGAAGAGTCTTTGAACAGATAGTTAAAACTCAAGGGTTAGAGCAGTGTTTCTCAGCCTTCCTAATGCCTCGACCTCTTAATATATTTCCTCGTGTTGTGGTGACCCCCAAACCAAAAATTATTTTCATTGCTACTTCATAACTGCAATTTTGCTCCTGTTATGAGCAAAATCTGATATGCAGGATGGGTTTTCACTCTCTGGACCTTGAGAGTTGTAGTTGCTGCGATTTATAGTTCACCTACAATGAAAGTACTTTGGCCACATCATGAGGAAACAGCAAAGCCTAGAGAAGACAATTATGCTGGGGAAAGTGGAAGGTAAAAGGAAGAGGGGCCGACCAAAGGCAAGATGGATGGATAGCATCCTTGAGGTGACTGGACTGACCTTGAAGGAGCTGGGGGTGGTGACTGCCGACAGGGAGCTCTGGTGTGGGCTGGTCCATGAGGTCACGAAGAGTCGGAGACGACTGAACGAATGAACAACAACAACACAATGAAAGAGCATTCTGAACTCCACCAGTGATGGAATTGAACCAAACTCGTCACACAGTTCTCCCATGGCCAACAGAAAATACTGGGCATTGACTTTGAGTTTTGGAGTTGTAGTTCACCTATCTCCAGGGAGCACTGTGGACTCAAACAATGATGGATCTGGACCAAACTTGGCATGAATACTCAATATGCCAAATGTGAACACTGGTGGAGTTTGGGGGGAAATAGACCTTGACATCTGGGAGTTGTAGTTGCTGGGATTTATAGTTCACCTACAATCAAAGAGCATTCTGAACCCTACCAATAATAGAATTGGGCCAAACTTCCCAACAGAAAATACAGTGTTTCCTGATGGTGTTTGGTGACCCCTCCGACATCCACTCGCGAACCCCCCCCCCCCCGGGGTCCCAACCCCCAGGTTGAGAAACACTGGATTAGGGGAAAGAGTATCCAGTTATCCCACCAGTCGTGCTGTCAAAATTGAAGGAACATCCCTCCAGAATTTAAAAGTTCATAGAAATAATGAATTTGCACTGTTCAGCCATAAGAACCGTAGATTGAAACTTAAAAATATTATAAGAGAAGAATGCAAAAAGATTGCATCTGTAGCCAAAAAGGAAAGAAGTGCTTTATTGTATGACTAACAACTCTTTAGACAAGAATAGATAGATGAGAAACAAAAATAAAAGGTAACAGAAATAGGAACAATCCTGAAGGTGAATTATATGTTGGGACAAAGTGAAATATTATCATAATCAGTGCAGTGAAACAAGAAAACAAACAGAAATGTAAACCAAAAGTAAGAGTGTTAAACATGGGAACAAGTTATAAGATCAGGACAATATAAAAAGGAAGATGGTAGAATTACACAAAATAACTCCACAAAAGAGATGAAAAGATGACAAAAGTCCTCAAAGAAGAAACTTTTGGTGACAAATTCGCATTTTTAGAAAGTGAAGTAAAATTTGTTCTCAAACATTTAGAAAAAAATCCAGATATGGATGGCATACTAAGAGCTCTTTCAAGCTACAGACTAGATCAGGGGTCCTCAAACTTTTTAAACAGAGGGCTAGGTCACAGTCCCTCAAACTGTTGGAGGGCCAGATTATAATTTGAAAAAAGCATGAATGAACTCCTATGCACACTGCACATATCTTATTTGTAGTGCAAAAAACACTTTAAAACAATAAAATAATTAAAATGAAGAACAATTTTAATTTTAACAAAGATAAAATTATTAGTATTTCAATGGGAAGTGTGGGCCTACTTTTGGTTGATGAGATAGGATTGTTGTTGTGCTTTCAAGTTGTTTCAGACTTAGGTTGACCCTGAGCGAGGGCCCGGAAAATGCCCTTGGAGGGCTACATCACGTCCCCGGGCTGTAGTTTGAGGACCCCTGGACTAGAGAATAGTTGGTGTGGATTAAACCATTAACAAAACAAAGTGTCACTCTTTAAGACACTCCTCTAGACAGTTTTCAGTTTTGGAGTATTTTGAATTCCAAATAAAGGATGCTCAAGCTGTATTGCTGTGGAGCAGGCATGGGCAAACTTTGGCCCTCCGAGTGTTTTGGACTTCAACTCCCAGAAATCCCAGCCAGCATACTGGCTTTTAGGAATTATGGGAGTTGAAGTCCAAAGCACCTGATGGCCAAAGTTTGCTCATACCTTCTGTAGAGATTACTAGTTTTTGTTTGGGGCTTTGTTATTGTATTTTAATGGTTCTTTTGGTTACCCTGTATGTACGAGGGGTATTTTTCAAGTAAGGTCCGTTTGAACATAAGTACACAATGAAAGTTTATTTCAAAAAAGTAAATTTATTTTCAGAAAGTACATACTTCACTCTATTTTTCGACATAGTTGCCAAGTTTGTTCAAACACTTATCATACCTCTGAACCATATTTAAAATACCCTCTTCATAAAAACTTGCCGCCTGTTCCGATAACCAAGAGTTCACTGTAATCAAAGAAGGGCGACCGGAGCGGTCCTCATCATGGACGTTGTCACAGCCATCTTTGAATTGTCGTACCCACTTACGCACTTTGCTTTCACTCATAACAGTATCACCATACACTTCAAAAATCTGTCGATGAATTTCTGCAGCAGGCAGGTTCCTTGTTGACAAAAACTGTATCACTGAGCGAACCTCACATGCGGAGGGTGAGTTGATAGTGAGTTGACAGAACCGTACAGGTTAGCTACAGAGCGGAAACTGAGCACAGTTGTTCCCAAGGCATGCCGGTACACGACGCATGTGCTTATTGCGGTATGCGCGTGAATTACTAGTGTCTACAACAAAACGGACCTTACTTAAAAAATACCCTTCGTATTGACACAATGGAGTTGTTGCATCGATGGTGGTTCTTCAAAGTACAAGAGATATGTTCTCTCTTTAGATCTGAGTTCTATAAGCATATCGTGTTATCTGGAGGTTCCACTATGTATCCTGGGCTGCCTTCACGACTGGAACGTGAACTTAAGCAGCTTTACCTAGAACGGGTCCTGAAAGGTGATGTCGAAAAACTCTCAGTAAGTAAACCTTCACATTGTTCCTGCCTTAATTCGGTCTTATGCACGGCTGTCACTAGGGGGAGCAAGGTGGCTAATAATAATAATACCGTTCGACCATCTTGATAAAACTTTGTAAAGTTTGAATAAGCACCTTCAGATAGAGCTTATTGTAGTTCTATGCAAAAGTGTTTTTCACAGCTCATTGCTTAGACCAGGCATCCTCAAACTACGGCTCTCTAGCTGTTTGGGTCTTCCACTCCCAGAATTCCTGACAATTGAACAAGTTTGTTAGGGCTTCTGGGAGTTGGAGGCCCAAACAGCTGGAGTTTGAGGATGCCTGCCTTAGACTATAGTAGATGTTGAAATAAATATGTTCAAGATCTATCCAAAGTTTATTTATTTATTTATTTCATGTGTTTCTGCCCTGCCCTTGTGTGAGGGAGGCTTCACACAAGCATCATATGATGCTATCAGCATATAAACAATCAAAAATTACATTAAAATCATTAAAACACATTATACAATTCATTAAACAATAAATTAAACAAGCCGATTAAAAAATAAGGAGGAAGTGGTTTGTTCATGCTTCATGGCATACATTCATAATAGTAATAATAATAATAATAATAATAACAACAACAACACTTTATTTGTACCCTGCTACCATCTCCCCAAGGGACTCAGTGCGGCTTACATGAGGCTGAGCCCAAACACAACAATACAAGCAATAATAACAACAGTACAAGCAATTTAAAAACACATAGACAATAAGATACACAACATTATCAATAAAACAACACATAATTAAAAATGGTGGGAAGGCCAAATGTAGAGTTAAAATTGGAAATAATGCTGGGACATGAACGGAAGGTGATACTGATGTTTGTGGAAGGGCATACGAGCAGACTTAAAGAAATGTAAAGTGCTTTGGAGGACAAAGTGCTATGGGGTCATTATTCCGGGAACAGGAACAGCCACGTCTTCAAGTTCCTCCTGAAGACTGCCAAAGTTGGAACCTGTCTGATGTCTTTAGGGAGTGAGTTCCAGAATTGAGGGGCCACCACCGAAAAGGCCCTCTCTCTGGTCCCCACCTATCACACCTGCGATGCTGGTGGGATCGAGAGCAGGGCCTCTCCAGATGATCGAAGGGATCACATGGGTTTGTAAATAGAGATGCGATCACGCAAGTAGGCGGGTCCCAAACCGTTCAGGGCTTTGTAGGTAACAACCTGCACCTTGAATTGGTTCCGGTAGATGAATGGCAGCCAGTGGAGCTCCTTGAACAGGAGGGTTTACTCTTATTAACTATTATTTTTCCTGAAATCTTTCGATTCTGATCATATAATGCCTGCTTATAACAATTTTTCACTTCTGGGCACTCATTGTTCCCTTTTTGCTGTTGAATGGAACAGTGTTGAGTGATCAGGGTTGAGTGATCAGAACAGCAACTGCGGTCATTATATTATTGTCATCTATTTTAGGGAAAGCTCTTTGTCTCCCTGTAACACATTAAATGCCTACTAATGACCAGATATGTTCCAAAATGACACTTTACCACCATTTGTCTTACGAATTGGTAAATTTCAGGTTTGTAGGCTGAACTTTGATTTCTTTACTAGGATGCTGAAGTCCACCAATTTGAGCCATGTACAACTTAGTAGCCAAGGGTAGTGGTAAGATAAGTTGTCTGCTGTCCCCATAGACTTTGAAGTGGAATGATATACATTTAAAGTACAAATCTATATTGAATTACTACAGATGAGGAGGGAGGAAAAAGTAGTGCAGATGTTTTGGGTTTTTTTAAAAGGGGGAACCAGAAATCTTTGCTACTGAAAATAAATCTAGTGAACTGTCTCTTGACCCAAATCTATCTTCTGCCCATCCCTGGTCTAATTTGTAGACCTTTGTTGAAATAATTGTTTACAATTTAAAGTTCTAATCAATGCTTTTTACAAACCTCTAACTTAATAGTTTTTTAAAAAATTAATAAATTACTAAGGACAGGGCAATGAAGCGGCAGTGGGAAAGATGACAGGGCCAATTGGATTTGATGTGGATGGCTAGGACGGTTTTAAATGGTGTATTTTAATATTTTGATAAATGTTTTTTAATGTTTATGTATTGTATGTGAATTTGTGTCCCGGCATTGAATGTTTGCTGTGTATATTCTGTGCTCCACCCTGAGTCCAATTCGGGGTGAGAAGGACGAAATATAAATGTTTTAAATTTATATTCCGGCTTCTCGCAGGGGTCCCAGCGAGGTGTCATATCACTCCAATCTTGCAGCAACTGCACTGGTTGCCGATTGAGCACTGGATTACCTTCAAAGTGCTGATTCTTGCCTTTAAGGCCTTATATGGCCTGGGGCCGGAGTACTTGAGGGACCACCTCACCCCCTACCAACCCCCGAGATCACTCAGTTCAGACAATCAGAGTCTCCTTGAAGTTCCCAATTTTAGGACCTTTCACCTGATGTCTACTAGGTGTAGAGCATTCACGATGGTGGCTCCTTACCTGTGGAATGCCTTGCCAGCGGAAACACGAGCTCTCAGAGACTTACTATCTTTTCGTAGAGCTTGTAAAACGTATTTATTTAGGCTGGCATTTGAATCTTGCTGACTGAAATTTTTCTTTGATTTTAAATGTAATGTATCTCATATGTATATTGTAAACCGCTCCGAGCCTTTGGGGAGTGGCGGTATATAAAATTAAATAAATAATTGATTAAATAAATAAATGATTAAATAAATAAATAAATAAACAAACAAGATAATCAAAAGTGATGGGAGTTGTCATTCAGTACAGGCATGTAGCGGGGGGGGGGCCTCGGGGGGCTTCAGCTCCCCCTGAAATTCTCATGGTGGTTCGCGAAAAGGCCTTACTGGTGCATTATTTAAACTGTTATGTTTATTCATATCATGATCTGATCACCATACTCAATATATCCCATATGCATGGGGGTATTGGGGTAATGATACAAAAAGTTTGCTAGGCTAGACCCTCTTTCACTCAGACTCAGCCCTCCCCCGAAACTCAGCCCCCCGAACCCCCCCCTGAAAAAAATTCAGCCCCCCCCCCCCCCCCGAAACGAAATCCTGGCTACGGACCTGATTCAGTAACAACTAAAGACCCAAATTGGGTAAAAAATTTAAGAGCATTGATCACGATGTAAAAAATTATATAGGCCCTCTGTATCCACAAATTCTTCATCCATGGATTCCACAGCTCTTTGAAGGCAACCATAAAACTGATGTGGCCCTCAATGAACATGAGTTTGACACCCCTGATCTAATGCCTTTAGAATAATATAAATGGATATAATGGATATGTCAATGATTAACATCTGATTGATGTACCAATACCAAAACCCCAATAAAAAATATTTAAAAAATAGAATAATATAAAATTAGATTCCATTCATTACATTTCCCATGTTAAAAGCAAGATCATTAATAAATCCCCAAAACCAGTAAGGAACAGCAGCTGTCTTGGAACTTGACTTTGACAGTGGGAGATGGGAGAGCATGGAATTCTGCAGATGTGGCATCTCAGCCGATGTCTGTTAAGCTGTGGTAGCTCTGTCGCTGCCAAACCCACTAAAGAGATTTGTATGAATGTCAGTTATGCCGTTGTGTTTGTTTTTACCATTCTGATCAGCAAACTGCTAATGCCATCCATTATCTCTTTGTGTAAGAAATTTAAGATCCGTATTGAAGATCCACCTCGTCGAAAGCACATGGTGTTCCTCGGTGGCGCAGTCCTTGCCGATATCATGAAAGACAAAGACAACTTCTGGATGACCAGAGAGGAATACCAAGAGAAGGGGGTGCGTGTGCTGGAGAAGCTTGGTGTGACTGTTCGATAAACTCGGAGGCTTATTCCCGTTCTGGCTTTGATGCTCTCATTCCTTTCTTTCCAACCTTTGAACTCATGCAACTACATGACATGGAAAGGCCTGTCTCTGCCCTTCGACCCAAAGGCCGGGTTTTGTTCTGGTCCCCTTTGTTAGATATCTGATAACATAGCTATATTTGACTGCTTAATTGGACTCCTTCTTTGCAGACAAAACAAGGGCAACAGTGGCCTGTCTACTGCATTGTTCCTTCCCAGTAGGCAGTTGAGTAATTCCACTAGGCTTTTCCCTCCTCTTTCCTTTATTGTTGTAATGCGGTTGGCTTTTGTCTGTAGCCCATCGTGCAAGGAATCCCTTTCTTAGCATGAGAGAACCTACGGACATTATTCTGTGGTTGTTGTGTCTTATCTTTCCATCCTTTTGCCTTCGGTGTCTTTATATCTTACTGAAAACTCTGAAATTAGGTCAAACTGCTAGCTTATTTTTTTTAATTCTATTTCATAGAATTTTGAATTCCATTAAAGAAAAAAAAAGGATTCTGAAAACCAACCAAATTGGAAATTGGGTGTTATAAATCTTTGAGAAGGAACTATTATATTGCTTTTCCTAAAAGAGCAGCAGTTTGAATGGATCTTGCTCCAGGTCTCAACCTCCTGCATTTTTGTGTCATAAATGTATATGCCTTTTTTTTATGGTTTAGCGATAGATAATCTGCATATTTAGTGTCTTCCAGACTTTTTTCCTTCTGTTTGGGCACCATGTTTTCTTTCATTGCCATTGGGTTTAAGGGTTGTTGTTTTTTTTAATGGGCAATATTAGAATGTCATCTGGGACTGGATTTCCTGGATATAATCTATTCAAAGGAGTATGTTTTTAAAAAGTCTGAACTTTAATTACTGGTACAACATGACAAGAAAAAAAGAACTATATTAACTTTTGAACACACTATAACTCAGTGCCAAGTAATTATAGAAATTTTTATATAACTGTTAAATCTTATTTAAAAACACCCAGATATTTATATATGGAATTGTTGGTAGGTTGTGAGGAATGGGCTATAATTTGTAACAGTTCAAACAATAATCGGAATCATAATCTTGGAATGTAGGGTTTATTGTTAACTGGTAAATTGACCTGTCTAATTGTGACTTTGGAATGAAGAGAAATAAAGCAAGTCTATGAAATACTTTTTCAAGTAATGTAAATGTGCCATTATAAAAAATACAGGGTGAAGCAGCATAACTTCCTTTTTTTATGTATTGTCGAAGGATTTCATGGCTGGAATCACTGGCTTGTTGTAGGTTTTTTTGGGCTGCATGGCCATGGTCTAGAGGCATTCTCTCCTGACGTTTTGCCTGCATCTATGGCAAGCATCCTCAGAGGTAGTGAGTTCTGTTGGAACTAGAAAAATGATTTATATATCTATGGAATGACCAGGGTGAGACAAAGGACTCTTGTCTGCTGGAGCTAGGTGTGAATGTTTCAACTGACCTTTTTAAAAATGCGCACCATTCAGTCGGTTGAAGACGTAGTGGAGCGCTAGTGGTCTCGTTTTAGAGGAGGGAGTATAATGTTTTGTCCTGACACAGTTCAGTTGCCATCATTCGTTGGAACAGTGAGGAGCGTGCTTTTGCCATTGAGGCCTACTTTTCGAGCGGATTTGGAGTGGCTGACCCGCTCTCCAGATTTGACCCCTTGTTATTTTATTCTATGGGGTTTTTTGAAATCCCGTGTTTATGTGAACCGTCCAAGGACCCGACAAGATTTGAAGACCAACATCCAGGAAGAAATTGCCAACATAACGCCTGCTATGCTGGCAAGAGTCAAGACAAACGCCAGAAATCAGTATACTCAGTGTATGGAGAATGGAGAAGGTGTATACACACCTCTTCTTCCAGCCAGTGGCAAAATATGTTGCCTGGGAACTTAGTACTGGAAGCATCTCTCTGAAAAGGAATTCACAGTAGTTGGTCAAATTTATATTTAAAAGATCATCACTACTAATGTTATTTATTTATTTATTTATTTATTTATTTAATTTACTTCATTTATATACTGCTTTTTTCAGCCCTTGGGCGACTCAAAGCGGTTAACAATAGCAAAATTCAATGCACAACATCATAAAAATAGTTTAAAAACAATTAAAACAATGACATAAACAATCAATTAAACATAACTATAACATCTCAGCATCTCATAGGTAGAATAAAGATCCAATCTCATCATCCGTTGTTCCATATTCCTATATTCATTACACTGCCTATTCAAATGCCTGCTCGAACAACCAGGCCTTCACTTTCCTCCGAAATGCTAATAGGGAGGGGGCCGATTAATTTCTGTAGGAAGGATGTTCCACAGCCGAGGGGCCACCACTGAGAAGGCCCTGTCACTCATCCCCGCCAGACGTACTTGTGATGCAGGCGGGACCGAGAGCAGGGCCTCCCCAGATGATCTTAACTTCCTAGCTGGTTCATAGGAGGAGATGTGTTCGGACAGGTAAGTTGGGCCAGAACTGTTTAGGGCTTTATAGGCTAATGCCAGCACTTTGAATTGTGCCCGGTAGCAAACTGGCAGCCAGTGGAGCTGGCGCAACAGAGGAGTTGTATGCGTCCTGAGTGCTGCTCCTGTCAGTATCCTGGCTGCTGAACGTTGGACCATTTGAAGCTTCCGAACAGTCTTCAAAGGCAACCCCATGTAGAGAGCATTGCAGTAGTCTATACGGGATGTAACCAGAGCGTGGGCTACCGTGGCCAAGTCAAACATCCCAAGGTACGGGCACAGCTGGCGCGCAAGTTTAACTGTGCGAATGCTCCCCTGGTCACCGTCAAGACCTGAGGTTCTGGGCTCAGCGATGACCACACCCAAGCTGTGAACCAGCGTCTTCAGGGGGAGTGTAACCCCATCCAACACAGGCTGTAACCCTATGCCCTGTTCGGCCTTGCGACTGACCAGGAGTACCTCTGTCTTGTCTGGATTCAATTTCAATTTGTTCGCCCTGTGCTGTCGCGCCTGGGGGCTATAACTCTTAGTGAAAGAGACATAGACATGACATCTTTCCCCCAGGGGATTGCTTCTTGCCTTCCTTTAGAGAACTGGAACTCCCAAGGACCAAAACGCTGTAGATAACTCAAAATAGGTTTTATTGTTCACAAAGAATTATCCCTTTAAGGCAATAAGCTGGAAGTTTCAAAGGGGTAAAGGAAATATACATTACAGTCTCTGGTTGTCTTGGGCCCAAAGAGATTTCGCAGCTGAGAAGCTTTTCAAGGTTCCCTCTTTCTCAATGGCTGCAAATGCCTGAACATTCACAGCCCCAATCCAAATGGCCTATATTTGAAGACACGAAGCCTTCCTCTGGTGCCACAGGACTGGTTTGAAGGCGCTTGGGTCTCCTCAATGTTGTCCAGGGCGATATGGGCATGAAGTATGAGTCCCAAGGGTAAAAACCTTAGAATTGGTGATGAGAGGTAACTTAATTAAGGGCTTTAGAGCCAAGTCTCTTTCTCACGTCTATCTGATAGAAAGTTTGATGGTAGAATGGAAAAGGAAAAGCTCTGCCCTCCTCCAGGAAGAGGTGGAGCCAAGCAATTGAGCTGAGGAAGAAATATAACTGGTGCAAACAACATTGATTGACAGCTATAAATAACCAATCAATCCAACTATACATGGTTCATAGCAGGAGATACTATGAACTGAGTATTACTTGAACTGGTTGACCAATAGGAGTTAATGAGCTTCTTTTGATTCTTCAGATTGATCATAATTCAGGAAAAAGAGTCAGTAATATGTTCTACTGAAATGATGTATTACGAGGGATAGGAGTGAACTTCCAGCTCTTGTAGCCTAGAGGCAAAAAACATGGCAGATCATTTCAATGGAAAATCCAGGAACTATTAAAAGAAACCAGACAAGTTTTCAGAAACTGGTTAATAAATTTTTATGCATTTAAATATCAGATGGAATATTAAAAGTTAGATAGTTTGGTGCAACACTTCTGCTCTCTGGCAGAGAATTGTAAATACCTTCTATAACTACAAATCTGAGGATTTTACGATATAACCATGGAAACTAAAATTGAATAAAACGTATAATTGTTCAGTGTCAAAGAGGCCTGAATAGTCTCTCTCAAAACATTAAGGTAAAGGTAAAGGTTTCCCCTTGACATGAAGTCTAGTCGTGTCCGACTTTGGGGGGTGGTGCTCATCTCCATTTCTAAGCCGAATAGCCTGCAGAGCAAGTGGTACTTATTGATCTACTCACATTTGCATGTTTTTGAACTGCTGGGTTGACAAACTGGGGCTAACTGCGGGAGCTCACCCCGCTTCCTGGATTCAAACTGTTGACCTTTCGGTCAGCAAATTCAGCAGCTCAGCAGTTTAACCTGCTGCACCACCGGGGGCTCCTCAAAACATTAAAGGGAGGAAAAAGTAGGATGTTACTATACTTTTAAAAATTATTCCATAGGAGATATTGGGAGTTATTGAGCAATTTTACACTTATAATAATAATAATAATAATCCTTTATTTATACCCCACCACCATCTCCCGAAGGACTCAGTGCAGCTCACAAGAGGCCGAACCCAAATACATCAGTAAAAACAGCAACGACAGCAATACAGACAATACATAAACTCATAAACAAAGCAATAAACAGTAACAATAACACCATGATGCATGAAAAACCTATGGCAGGGCCAAATGTAATAATTAAAAATTTTAAAAATGCTGGGCGTGACAAGGTGACATATAAACTAGGATAGGTATTTGGAGAGAGATTGAGTGAGCAGACAATCCTAGATCATTAGTAAAGTGCAATTAGGGATATGTTGCTTAGGGTTTCCTTATTCTGGGAAGGCACACTGGAACAACCATGTTTTCAGGCTCCTCTTAAAGACTACCAGAGTTGGGGCATGCCTAATGTCCTTGGGGAGCAAGTTCCAGAGTCGAGGGACTGCCACCGAGAAGGCCCTGTCCCTTGTCCCCACCAATCGTGCTTGCGCTGAAGGTGGGATCGTAAGTAAGGCCTCTCCAGATGAACGAAGAGATTGTGTGGGTTCGTACACAGAGATGCGGTCACGCAAGTAGGTGGGTCCCAAAACGTTTAGGGCTTTGTAGGTAAGCACCTACACCTTAAATTGGGACGGGAAAATGAACGGCAGCCAATGGAGCTCTTTAAACAGGAGGGTTGACTTCTCCCTGTAAGGAGCACCAGTTAACCACCTGGCTGCCACCCGTTGGACCAGTTGAAATTTCTGGGCCGTTTTCAAGGGTAGCCCCACGTAGAGTGCATTACAGTAGTCCAATCTGGAGGTGACTAAGGCATGGACCACCCTGGCCACATCTGCCTTCAAGAGGTATGGTCGCAGTTGGCACACAAGTCTTAGTTGTGCAAAGGCCCTCCCGGCCACCGCCGACGCCTGAGCTTCAAGCGTAAGTGATGAGTCCAGGAGGACACCCAAACTGCGGAGCTGTGACTTCATGGGGAGTGCAACCCCGTCCAACACAGGTGGCCACCCTAAATCCCAATCTGGTTTACGATCGACCAAGAGGACCTCTGTCTTGTCGGGATTAATCTTCAGCTTGTTTGTCCTCATCCAGACAGCCACAGCAGCCAGGCACTTGTCCAGCACCCAAGGGGCTTCCTTGGAGTTAGGTGGAAAGAGTAGTAGAGTTGCGTGTCATCTGCGTAGAGGTGGCACCCAACTCCAAAACTCCGGATGACTTCTCCCAGCGGTTTCATGTAGATGTTAAAAAGCATGGGGGACAGAATGGAACCTTGCGGGACCCCACACGTCAAAGACCAGGGGTCCGAGCAGGCATCTCCCAGCTTCACCATCTGGGATCGGCCCTCCAGGAAGGACTGGAGCCACGACAGAACCGTGCCTCCAAGACCCATCCCGGAGAGTCGTCCCAGAAGGATACCACGATCGATGGTATCGAAAGCCGCTGAGATGTCCAAGAGAATCAACAGGGTCACACTCCCCCTGTCCAGTTTATATATTGTTGTATAGGCTTCCATATTGTAATACAAATAAAGGAGTAGTGTAACATGCAATACCTACAAAAAGTTGAAAAAATAACATTTCATAGGTTTTCTGAAACAAGGAAGTAGACTTCCAGATATTTCACAAAGGGGGAATCTAGTAAATGTCCTGATTTGATGCCATAATTCCTGTCTTTTTCTGATCTGTTGTCAGAATACAATTACAAGTAGCGCTTGCTGACTTTTTCATCGCCTCAAGAGCCCTTGTAGGCTGGTAGGTGGTACAGAAATCCTTTAAACAAACTTGAGAATAGTCTCATCCAGAATAAGTGTCTGTTGACTGTGAAGATTCAAAACAACATTTCCGACTGAGCTGAGATGTTATTTGACTGGTGAAGGAAAAGGCTTAAGATCTGTAAGCCACCCAGCATATAATAGAAGATGTATTACAACAAATTGCACATTTTATATGCAAATGGATTTTGTGGCAACTTATACATTAATTGAGAGAGCAAAGTGAATAACAGAAGCTTGGGTTGACTATGTCAACTGCCTCAGATGCATCTTGAGTGAATAACTCCATTCTCTCTCTAAAGTGCTACAAGATCCTGTTGCTTACTGGTGTTCCAGTCTATGGCAAAATAGCCTGGATTCTACCCCCATTTTATATGTTTGATGTTACAAGGCAATGACTCTGCCACAACAGCCTCAAAATATTTACATATTAAAATGCAGTTAACTGGAGGACAGTTTAATGCATGGGAAATGTTTTGTTTTCATATACTGACATGACGCCTGCAGAGAAACGATGCTCAAAAACAGAATGAAGAAGCTTTGAAGAATTATAATGTCTCAATTTGCTAAAGGAAAGGAGGGTGGTGAGCCTATGAACCGTCAGATGTTGTTGGGTTTGGATTACAACTCCTATATCCCTTTTAGCCAAGATGGCTGGGGTTGGGTGTGTGTGTGTGTGTGTGTGTGTGTGTGTGTGTGTGTATGCAAAGATATCTGGAAGTTCATAGTTTCCCAGAGTGAATGGAAATTGCAGTCAGAACAATTATCTGCCAAGTACATACATACTTAGTTACTTACACAACCCCGAGTAAGATAGTTTTCCAGAATCAGTGTACTGGCAGTGGGTCCGTAGGGGACTGTGGAGCCCTATTCTTGATCTGCATCTTCTCCCGCAGTGAGGGCATTGGTTTCCAGGTGGAAGGCAATCCCAATCGGGGTTAGCTTGACACACCTTTCTCTTGGTACATTTCTCTTTTTCACCCTCCATTTGTGCCTCTTCAAATTCTACAGCACTGCTGGTCACAGCTGACCTCCAGCTGGAGCGTACAAGGGCCAGGGCTTCCCAGTTCTCAGTGTCTATGCCAGAGTTTTTAAGGTTGGCTTTGAGCCCATCTTTAAATCTCTTTTCCTGTCCACCAACATTCTGTTTTTCATTCGAGTTTGGAGTAGAGCAACTGCTTTGGGAGACGGTGGTCGGGTATCTGGACAACGTGGCCGGTCCAGCAGAGTTGATGGCGGAGTACCATTGCTTCAATGCTTCTTCCAGCATGCTGACATTTGTCTGCTTGTCTTCCCAAGAGATTTGCAGGATTTTCCAGAGGCAGCACTGATGGAATAGTTCCAGGAGTTGCATGTGCCGTCTGTAGACAGTCCACGCCTTGCAGGCATATAGCAGGGTTGGGAGGACAATAGCTTTATTGGTATCCCTACGGATGTCCCGGTCCTCAAACACGCTCTGCTTCATTTGCAGAGCTCAGTTGGTGTTGTATTTCAGTGTCAATGTTGACTTTTGTGGAGAGGTGGCTGCCAAGGTAGCGGAAATGATCAACATTTTCTAATGTTACACCATTAAGCTGTATCTCTGGCATTGAAGAGGGATTGGATGGTGACTGACACTTTGGTTTTCTCGATGTTCAGTGACAGGCCAAGCTTCTCATATGCTTCTTCGAAGGTGCTTAGAGTGGCTTGTAGGTCTTCTGAATGCACACAGATGACGTTGTCATCAGCATATTGTCATCAGCATAACGGATGTTGTTGTAACCTTGGTTTTAGCTTTCAGTCTGCTGAGGTTAAATAGCTTGCCATCTGTCAAGTACTCCCTGCACTTGGACCTACCTCGTTCTTGGAGTCACTGCTTGCCCTTCTTTCTTGCCAGTGGTGGAAGTGGGTTTCGGGCTTCTAGAATCATAGACTATGAGTCGGAAGAGACCACAAACACCATCCAATCCAACCCCCTCCTGCCATGCAAGAACACACAATTAAAGCACTCCTGACAGACAGCCATCTAGCCTCTGCTTAAAACCCCATAGAGAAGGAGACTCCACCACACTCCAAGGCTGCATTTTCCATTACCAAATAACTTTCTGTCAGGAGGTTCCCTCTAATGTTTAGGTGGAATCTCTTTTCCTGCAGTTTGAATCCATTGCTCCATGACCTAGTCTCTAGAGCAGCACAAAACAAGCTTGCCCCCTCCTCAATCTACTCAGAAGCAAATTCCATAAAGTTCCATGGAAATTAATAGCAGAAATATTTGAAGAACTGTAGCCGTTGAGGTTTGAGTTCAAAGTGAAAAAAGAAATGTACAGTTGTTGAAGGCTTTCATGGCTGGGATCACTGGATTGCTGTGAGTTTTCTGGGCTGTATGGTTATGTTCCAGAAGGATTCTCTCCTGATGCTTTTGCCACATCTGTGGCAGACATCCTCAGATATTGCGAGGTCCTTCATTCTATTTATTTATCGTGTCAGGAGCAACCAGACAGTTGTATTACATTTTTAACCAAACAAACAGACAGACAGACAAAACACAGAGTTTGCAAGCTTGGTAGTTGGTTAAATGTCCTTTGACCAGTACCTGGCCACTTGGAGTGTCTCTGGTGTTGCTGCAAGAAGGTCCTCCATTGTGCATGTGGCAGGGCTCAGGTTGCATTGCAGCAGGTGGTCTGTGGTTTGCTCTTCTCCACACTCGCATGTTGTGGATTCCACTTTGTGGCCCCATTTCTGAAGGTTGGCTCTGCATCTCATGGTGCCAGAGCGCAGTCTGTTCAGCGCCTTCCAAGTCGCCCAGTCTTCTGTGTGCCCAGGGGGGGAGTCTCTCATTTGGTATCAGCCATTGGTTGAGGTTCTGGGTCTGAGCCTGCCACTTTTGGACTCTTGCTTACTGAGGTGTTCCAGCGAGTGTCTCTATAGATCTTAGAAAACTATTTCTTGATTTAAGTCATTGACGTGCTGGGTGATACCCAAACAAGGGATGAGCTGGAGATGTCTCTGCCTTGGTCCTTTCACTATTGGCTGCTACTTCCCAGTGGATGTCAGGTGGTGCGATACCGGCTAGACAGTGTAATTTCTCCAGTGGTGTAGGGCACAGACACCCTGCAACAATGCGGCATGTCTCATTAAGAGCCACATCCACTGTTTTAGTGTGGTGAGATTGTTCCACACTGGGCATGCATACTCAGCAGCAGAATAGCATAGCGCAAGGGCAGATGTCTTCACTGTGTCTGGTTGTGATCCCCAGGTTGTGCCAGGCAGCTTTCGTAAGATATTGTTTCTAGCGCCCATTTTTTGCTTGATATTCAGGCAATGCTTCTTGTAGGTCAGAGCACTGTCCAGAGTGACTCTCAAGTATTTGGGTGCGCTGCAATGCTCCAGTGGGATTCCTTCCCAGGTGATCCTCAGAGCTCGGGATACTTGTCTGTTCTTAAGATGAAAAGCACATGTCTGTGTTTTAGATGGATTAGGAATCACCTGGTTTCCCCTGTAATAAGCAGTAAGGGCACCTAGAGCTTCGGAGAGCTTCTGTTCAACCTTCTCAAAGCTCCCTGCTTGAGCGGTAATGGCACGATCATCAGCATAGATGAAGCTCTCTGTCCCTTCTGGCAGTGGCTGGTCATTTGTGTAAATGTTGAACATTGATGGAGCAAGCACTCTCCCCGAGGCAGGCCATTCTTCTGTTTCATTCTATGATAATGATAGATTTTTGAATTGCCAAAAATGGCAGTTAGACTTGGGCTGTGGTCTCGTCCAAATCTGCACTGTCTGTTATCAGAAATGAGGAGATATAAGTCCTCTGAAAGCCACCACTTCTGCCTGCTCTTTGTTTAAGTATTATTGGTTTCAAGAATATGAATGGTCTGTTTTCTTCAGACTTGTCTGGTAAAGTAATTATCTCTGAGACAGAGAGTACAGCCTCACATCTGCACGGGGCACAAGAGGGAGGAACGGTGGAGGGAATCCCAGCTAGAATCCCAGTGTATGAAAACAGACTCACACTGATTTGGGGGGAAAGGCTAAGGAAACTACAGTTGGGAATAGTCTCACATTTGGGGAGAAGGAAGGAAGGAAGGAAAGAGGAAGAAGTTGAACGCAGTGTTTTGATCTATAGTAGTTCTGTTTCAGCACATCAGCAGAAGTGAATAGTGAAAGAATTCGCCAGTCTATCATGGAAGTATGAGGAACTTTTCCTCCTTCGTTGCAAAGGCCTGATTGTCTCTGTTTGTGGGTGAAATTCACTTTGTTAGTTGCAGTCTATGAAGTCTGGGGAATAGGAGATATTGACAAGCTGGAATGTGCCCAGAGGAGGGTGACTAAAATGATCAAGGGTCTGGAGAACAAGCCCTATGAGGAGCGGCTTAAAGTGCTGGGCATTATTATCCTGAAGAAGAGAAGGCTGAGAGGAGGCATGATGAAGGCCATGTATCAAGATGTGAGGGGGAGTCATAGAATCATAGAATCAAAGAGTTGGAAGAGACCACATGGGTCGTCCAGTCCAACTCCCTGCCAAGAAGCAGGAATATTGCATTCAAAGCACCCCTGACAGATGGCCATCCAGCCTCTGTTTAAAAGCTTCCAAAGAATGAGCCTCCACCACACTCCGGGGCAGAGAGTTCCACTGCTGAACGGCTCTCACAGTCAGGAAGTTCTTCCTCATATTCAGATGGAATCTCCTCTCTTGTAGTTTGAAGCCATTGTTCCACGTCCTAGTCTCCAGGGAAGCAGAAAACAAGCTTGTTCCCTCCTCCCTGCGGCTTCCTCTCACATATTTATACATGGCTATCATATCTCCTCTCAGCCTTCCCTTCTTCAGGCTAAACATGCCCAGCTCCTTATGCCGCTCCTCATAGGGCTTGTTCTCCAGACCCTTGATCATTTTAGTTGCCCTCCTCTGGAGTCATAGGGAGGAGGGAGCGAACTTGTTTTCTGCTGCCCTGGAGACTAGGACGCGGAACAATGGCTTCAAAGTACAAGAAAGGAGATTCCATCTGAACTTTGCTCTCACTGCCTCAATGTTCTCAGGAGATCTAATGGGCCCAGGGACTCCAGTTCATCGTCTTGTCGCACGTGCAGTTTGTCTGAATGTAGTGACCCACGTCATAATTGATTTCTGGTCCGGGACAGGGCCCAATGGGGCTAAATTAAAGCAACTCCGAAAGGTGTGCTGGGTTGCGATCACAGACCATCTGCTCGAAAAGTAGGCCTCAACCGCAAAAGCACGCTCCTCACTGTTCCAACACATGATGGCGACTGAACTGTGTCAGGACAAAACTTTATACTCCCGCCTCTCGAACGAGACCACTAGCGCTCCGCTACGTCTTCAACCGACTGAATGGCACGCATTTTAAAAAAGGAAGTTATGCTGCTGCACCCTGTATATATTCTTTTGCTGCCTGGGAAGAGGAGTTGGAAAAGTTGCCTGTTTATATTAGAATTCCCAAAATCTCCCAGCTTTTGGTCATGTTAGCTAAGGAATTTTGGAAATTATCCCAAATAACGACTTTTCCAATCTCATTTGAAAATGCCACTGAAGTCGAACATGACCCCCCCCCCCCCCCATAAGAGATAGTAACTTATAGTTTTGCTAAGGGCAAGGACGCCAGGCTGGATAATAAGGGTTAAGCCTTGGTCAGTGTGGTGTGTATCATTTAATCAAGGCTTTATGCTCTATTTTCATATGTCTACAGCAGAAAGTAACCAATTTATTATTGAAGATCATGCCACAAAAGTATTTGAATTTTCCCATCTGAGGCACACCTGGGCTCCTGATGGTCCCCCATCTCACAAACAAGAGACTCTCTTTCCCCCTTATGGATATATTTCCCCTTATGGATATATTTCCCTTTATTCCTATGAATAATATGAACTATGGACACTGGGGGAAGGTAGTTGGGTTTACTCTCTGTATTATGATTCCTATATTTTCATATTTTCTCCTGTATTTCTATATTTCCCCTCATGTTTTCTGACCTTGCCCTGAACCCTTTGCCCCCTTTCCCTCTCTTTGGGGGAAATCTACGAGGAAGCTGCCCTGCCTCTGGAAAAGCTATCAGTGATTAGGAAAAGACCCTTATCTTTTGACATTTTTTGCATGGACAATAGTAAAGGAAATCCTTTTGTCTTCGGAGTTAGGCCACCATTAGGATTTCTGTTCGGCAGACTTTTTAATCATATAACAATGGGGGGAATATGACCTTAGGAAAGTCCTCTTTTCCTCCAAGCCGTTTTTCTTTCAAACTTCTCCACAAAGAACTTCCACCCAAGTCTTCCCTTTTGTGTCATATCTGACGGCGACAGAAAAACTCGGATTTCTTTAACATATGTTTATTGCCTTCACTCATGAACACAATAGAATGGCTTGGCTGGCAGACCCCCACCCAGATCTCGCTAAGCCTCAGCGACAATCTTGTCATAATCCAATCCAGAATGCATTGTCTCCCTTCATCCCGTCTCCCTCCCTTCTGATTCGCTGGAGCGTCGAGGCAGCAGGAGCCTCCAGATAGGCTCTGGTGCCCCATGAAAGCCCTGTGATTGGCCCTGATGCATGGGGGATGGCCAAGCCTCCTCCCAGCTGTTTGTGCATCAGCCAATCCCCTTCGAGCTGGGCGGGAGGAGGGAGTGGGAATTTTGAAACTCACAACTCTGTATTTTCTATAAAAATGGCCTTTACTTCTGTAACCACATGCTCTGCTTGGCGAATGATTGCTGCTCTGCATCCTTTTCAGCTGAATCGCAAATAAAACATCTCGGTGGCACTTCCTTCAACTTGGTGAGACCTTTTATTGGGGAAAATCAGGGATTGGGTGCTTCTCTGTCTCGCCAGGGAAAAAGAACTCTTTGATGAGTCTAATTGGTCTCTGCCTCCTGGCAAAGACCCCTAAATTCCTGCTCTATAACACCACAAACCCTACCACCAAGATTCCCGCACCAATGTCCCCTCCAAAGAGAAACAAAAGACAGGAATCTTTGTATGACGCTGCCCACCCCGAAACTTTCCAAAATCACTGCTTTACAAGCGGTGATAATACCCATTCCTTGAATCAGCCCTCTGCTCCCATTCCCAAACTAAACAGATACCTCACACAGACTTTCTGCTGAATGTGGGAGAATGATCTGGGAAAACCTTTGGAAAGATAAAGAGCAGCAACTGTGAACATGGATGCTTAAGAAAAAGTTAGTTCTTAATGGAATCCAAATAGGTTCCATGCGAGTAAGTACAATTACAGCTTCTAACTTCTTTTCAAGATGAATGAGCTGCAGAAGAAATCTTTCTCCCTGTGCATCCCCCTCTCCCTTTGTATGTATGTGTATATATATATGCATATATTCATAGCAACAGGGATGCAAACGTAATGGAAGGCCCATATGTTGAAAGACTAATTGCCTGTAATGAGAATTGCTGCATTTTGGGGGCAGTGCAATGGGACCGATAGGCAGCAGCTGTGGCTGACTCGAGGAGCAGCTAATTTCGCAAGCTGAACTTAAACATATTTCCCAGAACTGCAAAACAATGAATAGCTGCATTGTTCAAGATCACCATGGAGGGCTTACATCCTTCCCTCGCTGGACACAGTGGGAGGAAGCCTTTATCTATGCTTCTGGGGCAGAAGCGCATGGTTCCTGGATGGTCTATCAGACGTAGCCCCAGGGGAAGGAGAGCAGAGGGCTCAGACTGGAGGAAGGAAGTTGTGCAGGATAAACAAAGACAGTGCCTTGGGATGAGGAGGCTAAGAAGACCTAGTTCTCCCAGAACCTATTTGAGTTTTAGCAACATTAACCAGTTTTAGAAAGCAGTAGAGGAGGGGGAGCACTAAGCAGGCGAGACTTCATCTAAAAGTGTCTGCAAAGCATGCTGGCCTCGTGTTCTATATATTTAGATCATCTTCTAAGCTGCTGTATTTGTTGTTTTGAATATAAATAGCATGTGTTCAGAACACAAGGGTCCGAGTTAAGCTTCATTTAACAGGGCTTACGGAGTGTTTGAATTTTTGAAAGAAAGATGGGGTTGAAGCTGAAGGCCTTTGAGAACTGGTGCGATGTATCATGGTGGTGACCAAAGGTGTTTGCTGGGAACTGCAGTTCATATACGGTGATACTGTTATGAGTGAAAGCAAAGTGCATAAGTGGGTACGACAATTCAAAGATGGCTGTGACAACGTCCATGATGAGGACCGCTCCGGTCGTCCTTCTTTGATTACAGACGATTTGGTGGCTTCAGTTGAAGCGAGGATTTGTGAGAACAGGCGCTTCACAATAACAGGTCTCTCAAACGAATTTCCTGACGTGTCGAGATCAGTGCTTTACAACATTGTTTCTGAACACCTAAAGTTTAGGAAACTGTGCTCCCGCTGGGTCCCGAAACTCCTAACAGAGGACCACAAAAACCAAAGATTTGAGTGTGCGATCAAATCAAATCGTCTGTAATCAAAGAAGGGTGACCGGAGCGGTCCTCATCATGGACGTTGTCACGACCATCTTTGAATTGTCATACCCACTTTGCTTTCACTCATAACAGTATCACTGTACACTTCACAAATCTGTCGATGAATTTCTGCAGCAGGCAGGTTCCTTGCTGACAAAAACCGTATCACTGAGCGAACCTCACATGCGGAGGGTGAGTTGATAGTCTTAAACATTTTTAAAGCACAAAACAGAACCATACAGGTTAGCTACAGAGCGGAAACTGAGCACAGTTGTTCCCGAGGCATGCCGGTACACGATGCACGCACTCGTTGCGGTATGCGCGAGAACTACTAGTGTCTACAACAAAACGGACCTTACTTAAAAAATACCCTTTGTAGTATCATAGATTTGGAAGGGACTCCTAAAGTAGGACAATTATGTGTTACATGTTCCAAAGTAGGCAAACCATACAATCTTCACATCAACACTGACATAGAAACAACAAGGAATACTGTTTACCCACAAGCATAAAGGAATTACATATATTAGAAACCAATACTTTATTTTCCAGATCACCAGACTGGGCCACAGCAACGCGTGGCAGGGGACGGCTAGTATTAAACATATAATGATTACATGTATAAGCATTCAAGTTGCAGTCAGAACACCCACAGTACAATCAAATGCAACAGGATGTAACAGCCTTGAAAATAAGTCTACAAAAGAAGCTTACTTCAACTTCCCTAGCTCACCTGATCAGGTGCATCTGTGTAAAGTAATCTACTATAGACAGATTCCAATTAACCTTTGCCATTGCTTGTTTAAAGCAAGTGGATTATCACTGGTGGCATACAGTTATTACTCCTGAATGGACATATTCTCCAATAATTAACTGAATGAAGAAAATGTGTTGCCTATGGAAACTTATACCAGTTTTCCTTTAAATTTTCTGACTATCAATAAAAGGGGAGAGCTCCAATGTTAAAGGAGAAAAATGATGCTATATTATTTATTTTATTTATTATTTACTTTGCTTGTATACCGCAGTTTCTCAGCCCGCAGGCGACTCAACGCGGTTCACAACAGAGCAAAAGACAGTCATATCAAAATATCAATAACAATTTAAAACCATGAGAGCAAAATATACAAATAATGGCACATCAATAACAACACAATAGCGTCTCGTAACTAGAATCGTGATCCAACTCGTCATCTATAATTCTGTTCCTATATTCATCGTATTCATTGCACTATTTATCTGAATGCCTGTTCGAACAGCTAGGTTTTTAATTTTTTTCGAAACACCATTAACGTCGGAGCTGATCTTATGTCCATGGGAAGGGCGTTCCACAGCCGAGGGGCCACCACAGAGAAGGCCCTGTCTCTCGTCTCCGCCAGCCGTGCTTGTGAAGCAGGCGGGATCGAGAGGAGGGCCTCCCCAGAAGATCTTAGAGTCCTGGTGGGTTCATAGGCAGAGATACGTTCGGATAGGTAGCTTGGGCCCGAACCGTTTAGGGCTTTAAAGGCCAACGCCAGCACTTTGAATTGAGCCCGGTAGCAAATCGGCAGCCAGTGGAGCTGGTGCAGCAGAGGAGTTGTGTGCTCCCTGCGCTCCGCTCCTGTTAGTATCATGGCTGCCGAGCGCTGGACTAGCTGAAGCTTCCGGGCCGTCTTCAAAGGCAACCCCACGTAGAGAGAGTTGCAGTAGTCGAGGCGGGATGTAACAAGAGCGTGGACTACCGTGGCCAAGTCTATATGCAGAATATTCCTGTTGTGATGCAGATGGCATAGCAATGGGCAGATTAGAGAATAGTCTTGACTTATTTTCACAGGCAGCTATTTTGTAGTCCGCAGAAGGAGCGACTACAAATAGAGAAGAGCAGACAGGACACAAATTGCAGTACCGACTGAAAGAAGAATGCAGATCATGTGCTCTTTAAAAAGGCAGGCCAGATGTCTTGAGAGATGTATTCAATAGTTATATCTCTGCCCCAGGAGTGAGATGCAATCAGACACTCCTTCAAGGCAGCTTCCCAAATGGTTTTCCCTCCACATTTGAAATAAAAGTCAAGCACGTGGGTGAGATCTGATAATCTGTTAATGTTTATGGACAGAACAGGCAACCCAGCTCCCTTCAGATGCTCCAGAATACAGCTCACATCTTTCTTGACCAGTGGACATGGACATTGATGTTGATGGAAAATGCAGCCCAAATATGAGCATGCCTGCCTCTGGTTTGTTTCTTTGTTTGTTTGTTTGTTTGTTTGTTTGTTTATTTATTTGGGGCATTTATTTCCCATCCTATCTCACCTCCGCAGAGGGACTCATGGTGGTTAATAACCGGCACAGCACAGTGCCCACAATAAGAAAAGCATAAATATACATCTCTATATATAAAAATGATCTGTGCATAATGAGTACCTTAAAAACAAAAGAACCAATGAATGAAATCACACTAATTTGGCAGCAAAACGTTTCACAACACAAGGAGTGACATTCACTCAAAAAAATATGATTTTGTCATTTGGGAGTTGTAGTTGCTGGGATTTATAGTTCACCTACAACCAAAGAGCATTCTGAACTTCATCAATGATGGAATTGAACCAAACTTGGCAAACAGGACTCCCATGACCAACAGAAAATACTGGAAGGGTTTGGTGAGCATTGACCTTGAGTTTGGGAGTTGTAGTTCATCTATATCCAGAGAGCACTGTGGACTCAAACAATGATGGATCTGGACCAAACTTGGCACAAGCACTCAGTACGCCCAAATATGAACACAGATGGAGTTTGAGAGAAACCTTGACATTTGGGAGTTGTAGTGACTGGGATTCACAGTTCACCTACAATCAAAAAGCATTCTGAACCCCACGAACAACAGAATCGGAGCAAACTTCCAACACAGAACCCCCATGACCAACAGAAAATACTTAAGGCCATCCAGTCCAACTCCCTCCATCAGGGCAAGAAAACGTAATAAAAATTCTCCTGACAAAAAGCCATCCAGCCATAGATAGACAGACAGACAGACAGACAGACAGACAGATAGATAGATAGAGATTGATAGGGAGTTGTAGTTGCTGGGATTTATAGTTCACCTACAATCAAATACCATGATAGAATTGAGCCAACCGGGGCACACAGGACTCCCATGACCAACAGAAAGGTTTGGTGAACACTGACCTTGAGTTTGGGAGTTGTAGTTCACCTACATCCAGAGACTACCATAGACTCAAACAATAATGGATCTGGACCAAACTTGACATAAATATTCCATATGCCCAAATATGACCACAGATGGAGTTTGGGGGAAATAGACCTTGACATTTGGGAGTTATAGTTACTGGGATTTATAGTTCACCTACAATCAAAGAGTGTTCTGAACCCCACCAATGACAGAATTGGATCAAACTTCCCATACAGAACCCCCATGACCAACAGAAAATACTCAAGGCCATCCAGTCCAACTCCCTTCACCAGGGCAAGAAAACATAATCAAAGCCCTCCTGACAAAGAGCCATCCAGCCATAGATATAGATAGATACGATTCACACACACACAGATATAGTATCATAGATTTGAAAAGGGACCCCTGAAGAAGGACAATGATATGTTGCATGTTCCAGAGTAGGCAAACCAGACACTCCCCACATCAACACTGACAAAGAATCAGCAAGAAATACTGTTTACCCACAAGCATAAAGAAACCAACACTTTCTCATTACTTTATTTTCCAGATCACCAGACTGGGCCACAGCAACACGTGGCAGGGGACAGCTAGTAATATAATAAAAACAGTATAAAAACATTATAAAAACAGTAAAACACATCTCCGAAGTCAGACGTCATCCTAAAAGCAGTCCATCATAGTCCATTAAAACTGTAGCTTTGCCAGCAAGTCAGTCTAATCGGCAAAGGATGATGATGATGATGATGATGATTATTATTATTATTATTATTATTTTACTGACTCAAAAACACAATATGTCACAGTAAATGAGATATATATGCCGGATTTCGTATCACAAAATCACAAGTCGAACAGTTTCCAAGCATTTTGGGTTGTGTGATGTATTTTACATTTGGCCTTCCCCCTGTTTTGAATTGTGTGTTGTCTTATTGATAATGTTGTATATGTTGTATATTTTATTGTTTATGTTTTTTATTTTAATTGCTTGTACTGTTGTTATTATTGCTTGCATTGTTGTATTCGGGCTCGGCCTCATGTAAGCCGCACCGAGTCCCCTGGGGAGATGGTAGCGGGGTACAAATAAAGTGTTATTATTATTATTGAATGATTCACGCAGATCCTAGTAAAGTGGCCTTTTGCAATTGACAGATTGTGATTTTGTCAATGTTATTGTTTCCAAATGCCCGGCATTGGCATGGCACCCAGTGTGCCGATGACCACTGGGACCACCTGTACTGGTTTATGCCACAGCCTTTGCGGTTCGATGTTGAGGTCCTGATAGTGGCTGAGTTTTTCCTGTTATTTTTCCTCAATGCGACTGTCACCTGGAAAAGTGACATCAATAATCCAAACTTTTTTCTTTTCCACAATCATGATGTCTGGAGTATTGTGTTCCAAAACTTTGTCAATCTGGATTCAAAAGTCCCACAGTATTTTTGCGTGTTCATTTTCTACTGCCTTTGCAGGTTTATGATCCCACTAGTTCTTTACTACTGGCAGGTGGTACTTGTGACATAAGTTCCAGTGAATCATTTGGGCCACAGAGTTGTGCCTTTGTTTGTAGTCCATCTGTTCTATTTTCTTGCAGCAGCTGAGGATATGAGCAATGGTTTCATCAGCTTCCATGATGATGATGATAGTAATTATTATTATTATATTAATAATAATAATAATAATAATAATAATAATAATAATAAAAATTGGTTATGTCAGGAGCGACTTGAGAAACTGCAAGTCACTTCTGGTGTGAGAGAATTGGCAGTCTGGAAGGACGCTGCCCAGAGAATGCCTGGATGTTGTGATGTTTTAACATCCTTGTGGGAGGCTTCTCTCATGTCTCCGCGTGAGGAGCTGGAGTTGACAGAGGGAGCTCATCCGCACTCTCCCCGTATTTGAACCTGCGACCTGTTGGTCTTCAGTCCTGCTGGCACAGGGGTTTAACCCACTGCGCCACCGGAGGCTCCTAATAATAATAATAATAATAATAATAATAATAATACACTTTATTTATATTATGCTTTATCCCCTTGGAATGACTCAGAGCAGATTACAAAACACATATGAGGCAAACATTCAATGCCTTTTAACACACACAGTGAACCACCACATTCCATACTGCAATATAATCCAGTTCAAACCAAATAATCTGGATTTTATATGGCAGTGTAATAGGAGTTTATGATTCTATTGATGGAAGAAACTTATCTATACATGCAAGATTTGGGTTAATTCCAATTAGAGTAGACCCATTCACTCAGTTGTCGAACAGTAAATCAGCACATGTGTAATCCTATAACTCAGAATTATAAAATTATTTAGACCTCTGGGCACCACAATTCAAGAGAGATATTGACAAGCTGGAATGTGTCCAGAGGAGGGCGACTAAAATGATCAAGGGTCTGGAGAACAAGCCCTATGAGGAGCGGCTTAAGGAGCTGGGCATGTTTAGCCTGAAGAAGAGAAGGATGAGAGGAGATATGATAGCCATGTATAAATATGTGAGAGGAAGCCACAGGGAGGAGGGAGCAAGCTTGTTTTCGGCTTCCCTGGAGACTAGGACGCGGAACAATGGGTTCAAACTACAAGAGAGGAGATTCCATCTGAACATGAGGAAGAACTTCCTGACTGTGAGAGCCGTTCAGCAGTGGAACTCTCTGCTCCAGAGTGTGGTGGAGGCTCCTTCTTTGGAAGCTTTTAAACAGAGGCTGGATGGCCATCTGTCAGGGGTGATTTGAATGCAATATTCATGCTTCTTGGCAGGGGGTTGGACTGGATGGCCCATGAGGTCTCTTCCAACTCTATGATTCTATGATTCTGTAATTCTCTGGTCTAATTGCAATGCATTTTAATAGACCTGTGTGGTCAGTTCCCGGAGATATTAGAGAGTTGGTTTCTCAGCTAAATGATGTCACACATTTAAGGTGTGTACAAATTTGTTCATATCATTCATTTGTATATCACAGACATCAAGGTGGTGCTAACTCGGTCATTAAATCATCTGTGATGATAACCTGTAATGGAGATCTACAACACTATGGGAGGTCAGTACTGAAAGGTGAAGCCAGGACAAGAAGCAGGCAAAAGCAAACTTACACGGGAGAGAGGCCTGGGCAGAAGTCAATGCTTAATATGCATGTATGCAACTTGTTAGTAAAAACAACACGGATTTTTAAAATTAAAGATAGTGGAACCGTCTATCAAGCAAAATGTCACCTGATACCATAATTGAGGTGGGTCCAGAAGAACTGGAGTCTGGCTTCAAGAGAGAAAATACACACTGCACAGTGTAAATGTACAAGACAACCTGATGTCATAAATATGATGTATAGTTTGAATGAAATTGTATGAAAAGAGTAAGGTTGGGGTCTATAGAGGCTAGTGATGCCATCCTAAGAAATGAAACCTGGAAAATTACAAATGGAAAATTAATTATTTGTAATTAAAAGTTGCTAAATTGCTGACATTGATGACCACTTCACTTCACTTCACTTTATTTCTTAATTAGTCGCTCTCCACCAAGGTGCTCTGAGCGACTTACAGTCTAAAAAACATTCAACATAAAAACATTCAACAGTGACTATTTGGCAAATTAGATCTGATTACTTAAATGCACAACCAAACAGCCAAGTCTTGAGTACCTTTACAAAAGGTTGCAACTCCGACATTGCTCTACTGCAGTGGTTCTCAACCTGGGGTCCCCAGATGTTTTTGGCCTACAACTCCCAGAAATCCCAGCCAGTTTACCAGCTGATAGGATTTCTGGGAGTTGAAGGCCAAAAACATCTGGGGACCCCAGGTTGAGAACCACTGCTCTACTGTATGGAGGCAATGAGTTCCACAGAATTGGAGCATAGGTCGAAAAAGCTCTACGCCTTGTAGCTTCCAGGTATACCTCCCTAGGGCCTGGTATGTATAGGAGATTTTCCTGGGTGGATCGAGGTGACCACTGATGGAGAAAAGGAATGAGGCGGTCCCTAAGATATAAAGGTCCTTGGCCATTTTGAGCTCTAAATGTCAGGATCAGTATCTTGTAAGAGATCCGATGTTCTATTGGTAGCCAATGCAGTTGTTGCAGAATCGGTGTGATATGGGATCTTATAGATGATCCCGCTAGCAGCCTGGCTGCCGCATTTTGGACCATCCGAATCTTCTGGGTCGTTGACTTCGGAAGGCCGGCATATAAGGCGTTGCAATAGTCCAACCTCGTGGTGACTGTTGCGTGGATTACTGTTGCCAATGCTTCTACCGAAAGGTAGGATGCCAATTTCCTTGCCTGGCGAAGATGAAAAAAGGCCTGCTTACTTATGGCAGTGATCTGGGCCTCCATCATCAGCGATGAGTCCAACACAATCCCAAGCTTTTAACAGTGGCAGACAGAACCAGAGCTTCCCCATCGAAATCAGGCAGAGACTGGATTAATTCTGGCGGCTGGCTGGGCCAGAGTATCTCAGTTTTTGCAGGATTCACTTTTAGTCTGCTTGCTCGCAGCCAACTCATCACTGCTTCCAAACACAGCCTAAAGTTCTCAGGAATCGCAGTTGTCCCAGGTTCGAGACGCAAGAGTAGCTGGGTATCATCTGCATACTGGTAGCACTCTATGCCAAAGCTCCGCACCAGTCCAGCGAGTGGCCGGACGTAGATGTTAAATAACAGGGGTGAGAGGATAGCACCCTGGGGAACTCCACAGCAAAGGCAGGAGCTCTCAGAGCTTTGGCCTAACCACTCCACCCTCTGTCTACGGTCCCGGAGGAATGAATTGAACCATTTCAGGGCTAAACCTCATACACCAGACATAGCCAATCGATGAATCAGCAAGTCATGGTCCATGGTGTCGAATGAAGCTGTGAAGTCCAAGAGTACCAATAGCGCTGATCCGCCTCGGTCTAACTGACGACGAATTTCATCAGTAATAGCTACCAAGACAGTCTCTGTCCCATGACCTGAACGAAAGCCTGATTGAAAGGGGTCCAAACCCACAGTCTCATCTAAGAATTGCTGACCAGAGACAAATGATTAACTTTTTGTGGAAAACAACATGCTAAATTAGAGATGGCATCCCTCAAATGCGAACTCCAGGTGCAGCTCCTGAAACAGCTTCCCCTTTGCTTGGGGTAAGCATTAAGATCACCATATGACACAAATCTAATGTGCACCTTAGTTTTGGCACAGTAATTTAACATTTGTTGTTGTTGTTCATTCGTTCAGTCATCTCCGACTCTTCGTGACCTCATGGACCAGTCCACGCCAGAGCTCCCTGTCGGCCGTCACCACCCCCAGCTCCTTCAAGGTCAGTCCAGTCACTTCAAGGATGCCATCCATCCATCTTGCCCTTGGTCGGCCCCTCTTCCTTTTGCCTTCCACTTTCCCCAGCATAATTGTCTTCTCTAGGCTTTCCTGTCTCCTCATGATGTGGCCAAAGTACTTCAACTTTGTCTCTAGTATCCTTCCCTCCAGTGAGCAGCCGGGCTTTATTTCCTGGAGGATGGACTGGTTGGACCTTCTCGCAGTCCAAGGCACTCTCAGAACTTTCCTCCAGCACCACAGCTCAAAAGCATCGATCTTCCTTCTCTCAGCCTTCCCTAAGGTCCAGCTCTCACATCCGTAGGGAATACTATGGCTTTGACTAGGCGGATCTTGGTTGCCAGTCTGATGTCTCTACTCTTTACTATTTTATCGAGACTGGACATTGCTCTCCTCCCAAGAAGTAAGCGTCTTCTGATTTCCTGGCCACAATCTGCATCTGCAGTAATCTTTGCAGATACAAAGTCTGTCACGGCCTCCATGTTTTCTCCCTCTATTTCCCAGTTGTCAATCATTCTTGTAATTTAACATTAGATTCAAGTAAATAAGTTACTTTCTAATTTAATTTAATTTCTAATTTGAATTTAACATTAGATTCAAGTAAATAAGATAGTAGAAACAGAACCACAGGAACACAGACATACTCAGTGGAAGTTGTGAAATGAAACACCACTGGCCAGTGTTTACATCATCATCAATAACAACTGTTGCTATCGTTCTTACCGTTATTGGTTTTTCAAAAGAGAGAGATGTGGAGACACTTCTGTAAAGGGGTTGCTACATCTTAGAAAGAAACTTTCTGGGAGGTCAGTGAAGCAGGAAGGTGGAGCCAGGACAAGAGGCAGACAGAAGGGAAGCAGTTGCTTTGTGGGAGGGAAGCCTGAGCAGAAGATCCCTGGGAGTTAATGTGCAATATATATGCAACTTGTAAATAAAAAGTAGACAACATTTTATCAAGCTCTCTAGAACCATCTGTTCTGCAAAACATCACATGAATGTCACCTGCCCTTTAGTCAAAGTAATAATTTGGTGGTTTGTCATCAAGTCTTTTCCACCCACTTTGACAAAGTTTTAAATGAAGGTTGAGCATCCCTTATCTAAAATGCTTGGGACCAGAAGTGTTTTGGATTGTTTTCTGGTTTTGAAATTCCCGTTGTTGCATACACATACCTAATAAGATATCTCATTCAAGTCTAAATGTCAAACTCATTTATGGTTCATACACACCCTGTACACATAGCCTGAAGGCAATTTTATACAATTAATTGTGCCAATATTGAACCATCAGAAAGCAAAGGCGTTACTATCTCAGCCAACCACGGGGACAATTCTGGATTTGGGAGTATTTTGGATTCCAGAATTCCCAATAAAAAATGTCCAGCCTGTATTGGTTTAATTTGATGATTTGTTGCAAAACATAAACAATCAAGAGCAGCAACAATATGTAAAAAATAATATGAAAGCAATACATTGGGAAGTCTGACTTGGCCACGGTGGTCCACGGTTTGGTTACATCCCGTTTAGATTACTGCAACGCTCTCTACATGGGGTTGCCTCTGAAAACTGCCCGGAAGCTTCAATTAGTCCAACGTGCGGCAGCCAGACTACTAACAAGAGCAGGGTACAGGGAGCATACTACTCCTCTGTTGCGCCAGCTCCACTGGCTGCCAGTTAGCTTCCGAGCACAATTCAAAGTGCTGGTCTTAACCTATAAAGCCCTAAACGACTCCAGCCCAATTTACCTGTCCGAACGTATCCTCCCCTATGAACCACCAAGATTGCTAAGATCATCTGGAGGGGCCCTGCTCTCGGTTCCACCGGCCTCACAAGCGCGTCTGGTGGTGATGAGGGACAGGGCCTTCTCGGTGGTGGCCCCTCGACTCTGGAACTCCCTTCCACTGGAGATCAGAACTGCCCCTTCCATCTTGCCGTTTAGAAGACTGGTGAAAACTTGGCTCTGGAAACTGGCATTCAACGAATGAGCCACGATCCCGTGATATGGGTGGATGATGACGAACAATGATTTTTTGATGACGACTGACCATTGTAATTTATATTACTGTATTTTGCTATTTTAATGTTTTAATGTTTTAGTGTGATTTAGAATGTGATGTTTTTAATTACTGTCTGTAATATTGATGTTGGAAACCGGCCTGAGTCCCTCAATAGAGGTGAGAAGACCGGTATACAAAACTGCTAAATAATCAAATACATTACTGTTCTGTGAATTGATCTGTGAACATAGGGATTGGCCCAATGTGTCTTTCTGTAGGTTTTCTGTCTTGATCATTATACGAGCAAATAGGAACTGTGACAATGTTTTTTTGACAGCTCTATTTGGCATCAATAAATTGGACCCCACATAAAACTGTTCTGTGTTCACAATTGTGGTATGTCAATACTTTGGAGTGTTTTGGCTATTGAGAAAAGACCTCTGGATCTGCCTTCTACTCATCTGTGTCTGATTTGGCCTTCTGGAAGGCTAGACACACTATGCCTCCGAACCCGTGGATTTAGCAGAGCTGAAATCACTCACCATATCTACTACTCCACTCTGAGATAGGAAAGTTATTTTAAAGACACTTGTTTTGAAACTCATTTTGACAACCCTCAACTCATTAATGGTATAAATACATAACATTGCTAATTTGTTGTTATATTATCTTTCTGGGGGAAATCCAAATAACTAAGAATATAGTCAAATCTGGAGGAAATCCTCTCCATATGCCACCCAAAAGCATTCCCACCACCACTAATGAGTACAAGGAAGTAGTAAATATTTGTTTCCTGTGAAAGGAATAATATTTCCAGTCAATTGCTGAGATCCTGGTGTTATACTCCACCGGTTCCTCTCTCTTAACCATTGTCAGTCATAACTTGGTGGGCACTGATATTAGGAGAAGGGGAAGGTACAAGTGGTGACTAAGCGGCTTCCAACTGCATCTGGGAGAAGAGGAATGAGGCCAGTCTTCCATAGCTTCGGTATTTATTTATCGTGTCAGGAGCAAACCAAACAGTTGTATTGCATTTTTAACAAACAAACGAACAAACATACATACATACATACATACATACATACAAAACACAAATTTTGCAAGCTTGGTAGTTGATTAAATGTCCTTTGACCAGTAGCTGGCCACTTGGAGTGCCTCTGGTGTTACTATAAGAAGGTCCTCCATTGTGCATGTGGCAGGGCTCAGGTTGCATTGCAGCAGATCTGTAGTTTGCTCTTCTCCACACTCACATGTCGTGGATTCCACTTTGTAGCCCCATTTCTTAAGATTGGCTCTGCATCTCGTGGTGCCAGAGCGCAGTCTGTTCAGAGCCTTCCAAGTCGCCCAGTTTTCTGTGTGCCTAATTCTTCATTAGCGGGAACAACATATGACAGAGGACAATGAATATGTGGAAAGCTGCGGTGTAAGTAGGCTTGGAATTGGATTATGCAAAGATGAAAGGTTACTTGCTTGGCCATGGGAAACTGATTTTTGTTATCTTTTGTGTGAAAGCCAAAATAGAATTGTCCTATTGTAATATGCTATTCCAGTGATGAAATATTTCCAGCCTACGAATGGTGGAAAGGGAAGCAGATGACAGGCTTCATTTTACAAGTGATTGGCCCATGCTTTCCCATTGTAATCCCAAACCAATTAGGTGGCTCTATCTTTAGGATCAGAGCAAAGCGGCCAGACCACGGGTCTGCCATATTGTTCAAAGTTTGTTACCAGTCAGAGATTGACAAAATCAGATGAATGGTGGAGCCTTGGTGTCCAGCAATGCAGGGTGCGGGAGGTCTAAAAATTCTGAGAGATGCAAAGCCAATGCACCAAAAATACACACATAGTTTCCACCCTCGAAACGATCTGGCTTTTGGTCTGAAGCCAAGCATTCTTATATTTATTTTCACTTGTGCCATCCAAACAATAAAAGCATTTAATGGCATTATATTTGAAAAGTGTCTTTTTCCTGCCCTTAGATGGCATTTCGGCTTCGAAAAGTGTTTTTTTACTTTTGTAGTTTCCCAATGTAAATGGAAGACAACAGGATAGTGGTTCTCAACCTTCCTAATGCGGCGACCCCTTAATACAGTTCTCATGTTGTAGTGACCCCCAACCATAAAATTATTTTTGTTGCTATTTCGTAACTGTGATTTTGCTACTGTTATGAATTGTAATGTAAATATCTGTTCAGAAATTACAACTAGTCCAACGGGCGGCAGCCAGATTGCTACCTGAAGCGACATACAGGGAGCATACCACCCCCTTGTTGTGTCAGCTCCACTGGCTGCCAGTCCACTTCCGAGCTCAATTCAAAGTGCTGGTTTTGACCTATAAAGCCCATACGGTTCTGGCCCAGCTTACTTGTCCGAATGCATCTCCCTCTACGTCCCGCCTCGCAGTTTAAGATCATCCGGGGAGGCCCTGCTCTCGCTCCCACCAGCATCACAAATACGTCTGACGGGGACAAGAGACAGGGCCTTCTCGGCTGTGGCCCCCTGCCTGTGGAACTCGCTTCCCATTGAGGTAAGATCGGTTCTGTCCCTCCTGTCATTTAGGAAGAAATTGAAATCGTGGTTCTGGGACGAGACTTTTGGACATAGTTAGCACTTTGGACATGGAATTGGATATGGAATTGACTGGAATGATGTTACGGCTATTAATACTGTTTTTACTGTTTTTATGAATGTTTTACTTATTGTTTTAATTGTTATTGCATTGCTGTGTTGTGTAGTGGCATCGAATTGCTGCCAAATGTAAGCTGTCCTGAGTTCCCCTTCAGGGGTTGAGAAGGAACGGGATAGAAATACCATATATATATATATATATATATATATATATATATATATGTATGTATGTATGTATAAAATATCTGATATGCAGAATGTATTTTCATTTACTGAACCAAATTTGGCACAAATTCCCTGGAAAACAAAGAACCTTTAATGAACTACTCCTTATCTAGAATGTTAACTTTGCTTCAAAGGGCAGTTATGTATGCTTAGGTTTCGGTCCAACTTACCTATCCGAACGTATCTCTCCTTATGAACCATCTAGGACATTAAGATCTTCTGGGGAGGCCCTGCTCTCACTCCCGCCTTCCTCGCAGATGCGTTTGGCAGCGATGAGAGACAGGGCCTTCTCAGTGGTGGCCCCTCGACTGTGGAATGCCCTGACTAGGGATATAAGATCAGCCCCCTCCCTCCTGACATTTCGAAGGAAGGTGAAAACCTGGCTTTTTGAACCAGCATAGTTATACAAATTCACGGAACGGCTTGATGATGAAACTGAATAATGACACGACATGGACACGCTCACGATAATGTTTTTAAGGCTTGTACGGTTTTTAATATTTTTATTTTATTTTAATTATTTTATACTGTATGTTAAATGTTTTAATGCTATTTCATGGTTATTTTAACTGTTATAATGGTTGTGGCATTGAATTGTTGCCAATTGTGAACCGCCCGAGGAAAGTTTTCCTCGGGCTGAGAAAGGCGGTATATAAATGTTGCAAATAAAGAAATAAATAGGACCACCTTATATTTTTATCATTTTTTCTCAGCTTTCTATCCTGGGGATTAGCCAGTCGTTGCATGTCTTCACTACCTCTTTTCCACATACCCCAACTTTGAAACTGAATAGACAACTTACATCAATATGAACAACGGTAAAAAGATATTCAGACAGAGATGTCCTATTCTCATTTCAATGTTGGTAGACGTCAACTCAAGGAAGGAACCGTAGCTCAGTGATAAAGCCCATGGTTTGCAAAGTACCACAATGATTTATAACAGGGGTCCTCAAACTTTTTAAACAGAGGGCCAGGTCACAGTACCTCAAACTCAATACCTGGGGCCCCTTTTGCTTTTAAAAAGCTTTGTGATGGAGAGCAACAGCTTTCTTATGAATTATGAATTCTTGTGGGTTTTTTCGGGCTATAGAGCCATGTTCTAGAGGCATTTCTCCTGACGTTTCGCCTGCATCTATGGCAAGCATCCTCAGAGGTGTGAGGTCTGTTGGAATTAGGACAATGGGTTATATATCTGTGGAATTGCTGGGGTGGGGCAAGGAGCTCTTCCCCTGCTGCAGTTAGGTGTGAATGTTTAGTTGATCACCTTCATTAGCATTTGAAGGCCTGCCTGAGCCTGGGAAAATCTGTTGCTGGGAGGTGTTAATCTGTGCCTGGTTTTTTCCTCTCTGTTGTTTTGCTGTTGTAATTTTAGAGTTTTTTAATACTGGTAGCCAGATTTTGTTCATTTTCATGGTTTCTTCCTTTCTGTTGAAATTGTCCACATGCTTGTGGATTTCAATGGCTTCTCTGTGTAGTCTGACATGGTGGTTGTTGGTGTGGTCCAGCATTTCTGTGTTCTCAAATAATATGCTGTGTCCAGGCTGGTTCATCAGGTGCTCTGCTATGGCTGACTTCTCTGGTTGAAGTAGTCTGCAGTGCCTTTCATGTTCCTTGATGCGTGTCTGGGCGCTGCGTTTGGTGGTCCCTATGTAGACTTGTCCACAGCTGCATGGTATACGGTAGACTCCTGCAGAGGTGAGAGGATCCCTCTTGTCCTTTGCTGAACGTAGCATTTGTTGGATTTTCTTGGTGGGTTTGTAGATTGTTTGTATGTTGTGTTTCCTCATCAGCTTCCCTATGCGATCAGTGGTTCCCTTGATGTATGGCAGGAACACATTTCTTATGAATTATTTTTTCTTCCTGACTTTCTATAGACGTTATCATGTTTTTATCCAATTTGTGTAAAAGAAACCTCAAGAAGCAGTTAACTCAGGTTTGCTGCAGAGTCCAGACATTGCGACATTATTTTTCAGAAAGAGTTTTGCTGCTTACAGATTTTAGTGCAGCGGGTTAAACTGCTGAGTTGCTCAAATTGTTGACTGGAAGGTTGGCGGTTTGAATCTGCAGGGTGCGGTGAGCTCCCGCTGTTAGCCCCAGCTTCTGCCAACCTACCAGTTCAAAAACATGCAAATGTGAGTAGATCAATAGGTACTGCCTTGGTGGGAAGGTAACGGTGCTCCATGCAGTCATGCCAGCCACATGACCTTGGAGGTGTCTATGGACAACGCCGGCTTTTTGGCTTAGAAATGGAGATGAGCACCACACCCCAGAGTCAGACATAACTATACTGAATGTCAAGGGGAAACTTTACCTTTACATTACTACATTACAAAACCCCAGATACAGTAAAAAAAAAAATCAAAATACCTTCACATTGCCATTATTGGTCTGTAGAAAGTAATGTTTTCAAAATAACAAATAAATATAACACCTTACACCAAAAAAGAGAGAAATTATGTTACAATATTTCATTAATTAAAAAAAATATGCTCATTTTATTCTCGAGAGTATTGTGTTATAATTAACACTATTATTTGTATCATTTCCAAGCTCTGCTAATGATGCTTACTATTAAAACAGGTGAGGAAGAAAGGGCACCGGAAAAGGCATTCTAGTTATTCAGTATCTTGGGCTTTACTGGGAGTCATTATGAACGTGTTAGAAGGATTATAGGTTAATAAGATCAAATGCAACAAGGATTATAGGTTAATAGGCTTATGTCTACTAATTGTTCAATAATAATTTACAAGTCCTTTGACAATGGTCGGCTTTGTGCTGCTCTTTTGATGGATCTGTATGAGCGTGCCAAAGAAGGAGCAAAATAGGAGTCACTAGAGATCAACAGGTGATTGCACATGTGAGCTGGCATGAAAACATAGCTGTGCATGCCTGGCGTAGTTGGGCCGCCAGATTGAAAACTGGGAAGAGCTCTTTAAATGGTTTGGTGGTGGCAGTGGAGGGCAGCAGAGCTGGATGTATCATGGCAATTGAACCTAGTGCCAAACGTTCCTTCTTAGGTTGAATCAAAATCTTCCCCCTTGTAACTTAAAAGCATTAGACTTGGACCTACCTCCTTGGGCAGAAGAACAAACCCACACTTTCTTATCTGTGAGACGTGTTTAGATATTTGGAGCATTGTTGTTATTTGTTCAGTCACTTCTGACTCCTCATGACCTCGTGGACCAGCCCACGCCAGAGCTCCCTGTCGGCCGTCACCACCCCCAGCTCCTTTAAGGTCAAGCCAATCACTTCAAGGATGCCATCCATCCATCTTGCCCTTGGTCGGCCCCAGTTCCTTTTTCCTTTTATTTTCCCCAGCATAATTATCTTCTCCAAGCTTTCCTGTCTTCTCATGATGTGGCCAAAGTACTTCATCTCTGGGTTGTTGTAGTTTTTTTCGGGCTATATGGCCATGGTCGAGAGGCATTTTCTCCTGATGTTTCGCCTGCATCTATGGCAAGCATCCTCAGAGGTAGTGAGGTCTGTTGGAAGTGGGAAAATGGGTTTATATATCTGTGGAATGACCAGGGTGGGACAAAGGACTCTTGTCTGCTGGAGCTAGGCGTGAATGTTTCAACTGACCACCTTGATTAGCATTTAATGGCTTGGAAGTGCCAGGGGGAATCTTTTGTTGAGAGGTGATTTGATGTGCCTGATTGTTTACTCTCTCCAACAAATGCTATGTTCAGCAAAGGACAAGAGGGATCCTCTCACTTTTGCAGGAGTCTACCGTATACCATGCAGCTGTGGACAAGTCTACATAGGGACCACCAAATGCAGCATTGCCCAAACACGAATCAAGGAACATGAAAGGCACTGCAGACTACTTCAACCAGAGAAGTCAGCCATAGCAGAGCACCTGATGAACCAACCTGGGCACAACATATTATTTGAGGACACAGAAATGCTGGACCACTCTCACAACCACCATGTCAGACTACACAGAGAAGCCATTGAAATCCACAAGCATGTGGATAATTTCAACAGAAAGGAAGAAACCATGAAAATGAACAAAATCTGGCTATCAGTATTACAAAACTCAAAAATTACAATCAGGCACATCAAATTCACCATGATTTATAGGAGTTGTAGGTACTAGGATGTACAGTTCACCTGCAATCTAAGAGCACTCTGAACTCCACCAATGATGGACCTGGAACTAACTTGGCACACAAAACCCCCATGGCCAACAAAAATGCTGAAGGTCTTTGGAGGGATTTATAGTTGTAGTTCACCTACATCCAGAGCACAATATGAACCCAAAAAACGATGGATCTGAACCAAACTTGGCATGCATACCCAATATGCCCAAATTTGAATACTGGTGGGTTTTGAGGGGAATTGGCCTAGACCTCTTGGAGTTGTGGGTACTGGGATTTATAGTTCATCAGCAATCAATGAGTACTCTGAACTCCACCAAAGATGGAATTGGACCAAACTTGGCACACAGAGCCCGCAAGACCAGCAAAACATACTGGAGGTCTTTGGGGGAAATTCACCTTGATTTGGGGGAGTTATAGTTCACCTACATCCAGAGAGCACTGTGAACCCAAACACTGATGGATCTGGACCAAACTTGGCATGCATACCTGATAAGCCAAAATTTGATTACTGGAGGGACGGGGTGGGGTGGGGAGAAGAGACCTTCCTTTCTGGGAATTGGGAGTTCACCCACAACTAGAGAAACTGTATTCTCCACCAAGGATGGATCTGGACCAACCTTGACAAAAGGAACCCCCATGGACAAACTGAACCTACTGTAAGAGTTTGAGGGGACCAACTCACTATAGTGAGAGTTATACCATACCCTACAGCCAGAGAGCATACTGAACTCCACCAATGATGAATCTACAGCAAGTAATAATGAAATTTCACAGGGTGAATCTGGCATGATGTCAGTTGTAGTTAATCTACAACCTTATATTTTGTATAATTAAAAATTGACTTTTTTCAAATAACCCAAGCAATGCCAGGTACCCAAGCTCATACATAGATATTAGGCTTGGGTAACAACGTAAAAATTTGTTTCTAAACTCGTTTCGTTTTTAGTGGTCCATCGCGTTTCGTTTTTTTAAAGAATTCCGAAATTTTCCTTCTAAAAATTTCAACATTTATGAAATTTCGTATAATTACGAATCGATTCGTTAATGGCGGACGCAATTGCACAATATGCTAAAAAAAACCTCCAAATGGGACAGGGGGGACTTCTGAAGCTTCCCTCTCCCTCTGTTGTTGACTGTTGGTGTGATAAAACAAACAACAACTATAAAACTTGCACCAGACATGTGAAAATAATTACGAAATAATTTGAAAAAATGGTTTCGAATCTAATTTACTCCTCATACTATTCCTGCATGGCTCAATATTAGATCGTAAGCTAATTTAAATACGAATTAATAACGAATTACGAAATTAGCAAATGAAACCGCCCAAGCCTAATAGATATATGTAGGGAAGTGGACTCTAGTGTCTCAGGGACAGTTTTTACATCAACCTCCTTCCACAAGGAAGTTCATGGCACTTCACACACAGAGGCATAACTTGTAATTTGTTGTTAACCAGGTCTTCCGGTTTTAGACTGTCAAAGCACCTTTTTGTTTTGATATGATGTATTTATATTTACATGGTACATTTTAAAGCAATAGCTACAATGATCATACATATTAGAAACAATAAAAAAGAAGTTAAGAACTAAAATGTACATCATACACTTGTATATATATTCTTTACACAGAGGTAAAAAGGCTTATAAAAATCAATACAACAGAGTTTTTAACTTTTAGTATACAGATACATAATGGAAGTCTGCTTCAGGCACTTAAATTTGTTAATGTGAGCAATAGCTTGAAAAGAAACAACACGTAATGACGGGGGGAAATAAACACCTTTAGGTTAATGGATTGTTACCACAGATACAAAAATAAAAATCTGAATAATTTCTCAGATGGTTAATGTCAGTACTGAAAAGCTGACAGGAGGAAAACTTCACACACTGTTCAGCTGCAGTGCGAAGAATGAGAAATATTTACAAAAAACATCCCCCTCCCAGCCCCGCTTTTGACTCTTGTGCCCACTTTGCTGCTCCCTTAATGAAGACACCAAAACCATAGCTGAAAAACACGCACAGAAGAACGAACATGGGGCAACTAAAATATCATTTAAAATAAAGACAGGGAGACGAAGAGAGATTTGATTGAAGACGAGATACAGCAAGGCTTCAGATTAGTAAAATAAATAGAATCACTTGAATATAGAGACTTGGCGATTCTTACCATCTCTTCTGTAGTGTTGTGCTTGTAGAGGGAAAAGATCTTGCAGAAATTTCAAAGAAGTGGGACAATACCCCCCTCCCTCCCCCCAAATATATGTTCCATCTTTTTTATTATTATTATCTTGAGGCTGGCTTGATGGTTACTAGTCACCCTTTAGAGATTTGTCATTTGCTATCAGGCACAAAAATGTCTAATCTTCCCATGAGTTTCCCATGAGTCGAAAATAATAGCGCAAACAAAATGAAAGATTTCCCTTACCATTTAGCACTGTTTTCACAAATGCAATATCGAACAATTACTATAACACTGAAGTCTACGTCACATATGTGTATATATGTTACAGACAAATCCCAAATCTTGAATACCAAATATGAACCAAATAACAAATCTAGACATTATGAACAATTCTGGATTATACCATTGCAACCTGTGGTTGGAGGAAAGGCATTTTAAAAAATGTAATGCTTAATAAGGTAGCATATCAAAGAGACGTTTATGTTTAGCCTCTCTGATCTGCCAGCTTGAAGATTTAAAAAAAATAACAACACCCAGAAAGGATACTATGACTCTACTTGCAGTCTAAAGTGGTATGGTTTAGACTTCTACTGCCTTATTCTGCACAATGTATACAAAAATGGGCAGAGTTTAGGCTTGGAGGATCTACCTGGTTTCTTCCTGTAACCCTGAGTTTCTACCAACTGAAAGCAGGAGCAGAATCATTATTTGAGCACATATTAAAGAGTTAAGATACAGGTTGATTCCCAACATATGCTCCGGAACTGGGCTCGCATGCCTTTTCATACAAAACGCAACTTGGGAGTTCATCTTATTGTGTGCCTTCAAGTCATTTCTGACTTACAGCGACACTAAAGTGACCATATCATAGGGCTTTTCTTGGTAAAATTTCAGAAGAGGTATGCCATAACCTTCCTCTGAGGGTGAAAGAATAGGAATTGCCCAAGGGAGTTTCATGGCTGAGCAGGGACCAAAACTCTGGCCTCTTAAGTCTCAAGCGCCCGGTGGTGCAATGGGTTAAACCAGTGGTTCTCAACCTGTGGGTCCCCAGGTGTTTTGGCCTACAACTCCCAGAAATCCCAGACAGTTTACCAGCTGTTAGGCTTTCTGGGAGTTGAAGGCCAAAACATCTGGGGACCCACAGGATGAGAACCACTGGGTTAAACCCTTGTGCCGGCAGGACTGCTGACCAAAAGGTCGGTGGTTCAAGTCCTGGGAGTGGGGTTAGATCCCATCTGTCAGCTACAGCTTCTCATGAAAGGACATGAGAGAAGCCTCCAACAGGATGGTAAAACGTATTGTCGAAGGCTTTCATGGCTGGAATCACTGGGTTGTTGTAGGTTTTTTCGGGCTATATGGCCATGGTCTAGAGGCATTCTCTCCTGACGTTTCGCCTGCATCTATGGCAAGCTTCCTCAGAGGTAGTGAGGTCTGTTGGAAGTAGGAAAATGGGTTTATATATCTGTGGAATGACCACGGTGGGACAAAGGACTCTTCTCTGCTGGACTCTTCTCTGCCTCTCAACAAAAGTGTGCCCCAGGCACAGTCAGGCCATTGTATGCTAATCAAGGTGGTCAGTTGAAACAGTCACACCTAGCTCCAGCAGAGAAGAATCCTTTGTCTCACCCTGGTCATTCCACAGATATATACACCCTTTTTCCTAGTTCCAACAGACCTCACTAAATCCGAGGAAGCTTGCCATAGATGCAGGTGAAACGTCAGGAGAGAATGCCTCTAAACCATGGCCATATAGCCCGAAAAAACCTACAACAACCCAGGATGGTAAAACATCTGGGTGTCCCCTGAACAACATCCTTGCAGACGGCCAATTTTCTCACACCAAACGCGACTTTCTCAAGTCGCTCCTGACACGAAAAAAAGTTTCAAGCTATCAATTTTAACAACATCCTTTTCTTTAGAAGGGAAGGGAACTCTTATATTGTCATAAAATTGGGAACCAGAAACCTTTACTTATGTACTATAAACCACTGAAGAGATCTAACTAGAGATCCTGATCTATTGTCTGCTCACCTGCACTATCCTTCCGGCTTTACTTGGGTGATCTGGGAGTTATAGCAATGTGCTCTTTTCTAGGCTTCATTTCACCTAAGAGGCATACTGCAGTTTTTCCTAGACCATAAGATTTCCCCACAGGGAAGGCGCTAGAGCACAGGCCCCTGAACTGGGTCCCAAAGTGGATAGCAGTCCCTGGAAAAGGCCCTCAGTTTGGCTGCTCCCAAGTGGCAAAGGCAGTGTGAGGAGAGGCCTGCTAAAGATCCCTTTGGAGTGATGCAACTGTTTCCCTAACAGACACCAAAACAATGCTATTTTTTTCTTCCCAGGCTACCCTTGAAGTTCCTCTGAGTTGATGAGAGAAACATGACAGGTAGCAAGTGGAGTGGGAGGGATAGAAGAGGGTCTGGTTTTGGAAAAGGCCTCCAGGGCTGCTCACTGCCAGGCCCACATACTTCTGGACTGGTCCAATGCATACTGCAATGGGCCCAAGTGGGTAGTTAGAAAGAGAAAAAATGTCCTCCATCCAGTCATGAAGTCAGCGCCTGAGTATAACCAGATGTGCTGGAGCTCCAGAATTTGACTATAACATCACATATACATACACGCACACACTTGTACACACATTTAGTGTTGCATATGTAGTTGGATCTGATAAAAGCTATGAGAACCCCAGAAGGAGCTGGATGGCCCAATCCGCGTGGAAAAGGGTGGCAAGCACGTTACTATTTGTTTCTCTATTTGGCAAAAAATAAAAATTCACTTCCTTCTCCTTTAAGACTCGTATCAATGTGCAATAAGGAGGGAGGGGGGCAAGGGCGTGCGCTCACTGGCAGTCGGCTGCAGAAAGAAACTATGGCAGGATCAGCGGTGCCAGTTCTCGCGAGCCAGTGCCTAGCTGCCTCGGAATAAAATTCAGATTGTACTATGCTATATTATAGCTTAACTGCTCTATGCTAGTCCTCTGAATAAAAAAATCCTTTCCCGATTCCATGTCATATATTAGAAAAATATTATTTCCCCAGCTAATTACAAGCCTCGTATGCAAGACATGGCTTAAAACAGAAACAATCAAATTCACACAAAAGGTATTTCTCATCTTGCGGTGCACGTTCCACAGCAAAATAAAGAAGCCTCTTAGACGCAGACATGCTTTATGCACGACCAAGTTCTGCTGAAATGAACAATCTTCACTATGTCAGGATGTCCACTGGTTTCAATAGGGTTCTCTCTATAGGGCTGGAAAATACACCTTAGTGTCTCCTTTCAAGGCAGCAGGGTGCCTGGGATTCATCCAACTTTGACCCGAGACATCTCTTCTCTAGGATTTCCCAAAATTTGCTGGTTCAGTGCATCTGAGAGTAGAAAACCACATGGCTGTATGTTGACCTCCTGCTTGAACTTGTTGTAGTCTGCACAGCAGACATTGCTCTGGTTGTCAGTTCAGGCCACACAATGGAAAACCCTGTAAAACCACAAACCCCATCTTTCAGCTTGATTACCTGTAGCTTTCTATCTGGGCATTAAGTCACTGAACTGGCAACACAAGAGATCGAACCTAGGTGTGACCTTACTAGAAGTTGCTCACAGTGCAAATGATCTACTTTGTAGGTCCAGAAGTTTGATGGATGTGAGGGACTTGCTGCCCACATGGGAAAATCCTTCTATATCACATTCCTTAACCTATACTCTCACCTCGGGGCTTTATTTGTGATTTTTTTTTAAAGCACTGTTAAAATTGTCATCTCCTCACTCAGTTACCTCAGCCCAGCAGGCTGCCTGGAGGACAGATTCATAGTCATAAAATTGGAAGAGACCTCATGGGCCCTCCAGTCCAACCACCTGCCAGGAAGCAGGAAATTCGCGTTCAAGGAGGAGGATCACTGCAACGAACCAGCTTAAGGAAAGTGGCACTACCCTCCTACTGGAAGAAGGAGCAATTTCATTTATGCATGAAGAAAGGTATTACCTTCCGTGGTGGGAAACTGAACCATAATTTTTAAAAGGCCATATTCCTCTTGCCTGTGGTTGACTGCCTGCTGAATGCTGTGGCAGATCCTCACTCAACCTGGACAATCCCAGAGGCAAGCAGGGGTTTATTTCATTCCATGAGGAGAAGTTTCAAAGCACCCACATATGCTCAAAGGCCTCCAAGGCAACAACGAAAGGCAAACCAAAACATGTCTCTTTGCAACAGAGGCTTCCCTATATTTCTGGGTTGGCCTGAGACATTCTGGAAAGCAGAAGAACCCTGGATCCATCCCAGAAATGCCCCCACCATGTGAAATGGGGGGATTGCAATAACACAGGGTTCTTCCCCATCCTTTGTACAAATGATCTAGACATGGTTTGAGATCTAAAAAGAGAACTGTCCTCTTATATATGTCAAGGTACCACTATAAATATATGGGCATACATGTTAATTTAGTAACATGTCAAATTCCCCTTTGCTTCAGATGGAAACACTGTAGGCACGGTCTATGATCATCGTGAAGAACATCAACACTAACACTATGTTTTCTAATGTCAAGTGATGAAAGAATAAGGGTGAGGAATAGAAAAGACACTTATTGAAAATTTCCCTTCTTGTGTAAAACTGGTCTGAGACTACTCAGATCCTCAAATATTATATATGATACTAAGGCTTGTTTCCTACATTCCACTCAAATATTTGACAAACAGAAAATCACTCAAAACAACTGTCAAGATAACTGGCAGACACTCAAGAAACTGCAGTCTGCTTGAATTCTTTCAATAGAGATTGTCAGCAATACTGTGTCATGGTACACTTTTCTTACTAGCGTATCTTCTGTACACACACTCACACAGGTTCTACCACACGCACAATCACTCTTCCTCTCTAACTGGCTGCAAATTGCACACACTTAAAATGGGATTTTGCTCCATTGTACCATACTTTCACATGCACCAATAGTTTGCTAAATACAGGGATCACCGTGAGATGTCCTGAAGTCCACTATACTCAACCATTCATGTCTCGGTGGGCAGGAGAGGGAAGGAAGGTATAAACATGTACAAGACATTCTGGTTGATTACAGATCAATAATACAAAAGTCTATGCTGCACATTAGTCTGTTAGAATTCAGTGAGTAATCAATGCATAGCAGCCAGGTGGGAGGGGAGGAGGGAAAGTATCAGCTGCCCAACTGGTTTCTGGATGTTGGCAGGCTCCCTCCCAGGCTGTATCAGGGATGTATGCAAAATCTGAGAGTGCTCCAGACCAAGGTGCTCCTTAGGGCAAAGGAGAAAAGGCCAAGTTCTTCGAAGGAGCTTGAAGGATTGTCATCCGGCTGCCTTGTGTTTCCCACCACAGCACCTGCACATGACCCCACAGTGATAACAAGCCCGGAGGGGCAAGTAACAGCACATACAAGGAGCGATAAAAGACAAGGCGATAAGGGCCAACCACCGGAGGCAAAACTTTTCATCACTGGTGTCACAAGAACAAGGGTCTGTATAGTCTCCTTCCGGATCAGACATACAGTGATAGAGCATACTGTCCGCGCACCACATACAGCTGACTCGGCGGATGCAGCTTCTCACCCGGTCCGGGGCGTCTTGGCACTGTCCCCTCCGGTTCTCCTCGTGATTGAAGATGTCCCTACAATAGACGCACCGCGACCTCTCTCCATCCTCCTTCCGCCGCCGCGATTTGCACCTGGCAGGCTGAGTCTTTATCACTGCACCCTTAATGTCTTCACTGGGATCAAAGTCAGAGTTGCCTACATAGGGGTAATTGTAATCGTGTTTGGAGGCTTCAGGTTTGGCAAACCGCACGTAGGAGTCCCCATCGTCCTGATCAATGTACTTTCCTCGCATAGGGGTGTGGCGGTAGTCCTCATAACCGGTCACCCAGATCTTTTCCCGTGGATTAATCCGAACAATTTCTTCATCATCATCTGGGAAGCTGACATGCCGATATGGCCGTGAGATTGACTATTGAAGGAGAATGACAAAAAGCACACATGATTTTAACATGCATATTACTATAATAAACATAGCATAACATAACATAATGTAACAATACATAACGTAACATAACATGTGTCTTAGAATGGTCTGTCCACTAGTTTTTAGACTTTTTGTTCTTTACTGTATTTTCCAGATTTCCTAATGAAGAATTCTGGACAATGCGAAACCTTATGCCCATCATGTCACTTTTGTCATTACTCTTAACATCCTTAATACAAGTCTCTGCCCATTTCTTTTTTTCACTCTAAATAACGAAAGGGCCAAGTTATGACACACGTAGCAGAATAGCAGATCCAAAGTATCTCATACATGTAACCCATATTCCTCAATGTCTCTCCAGAATATTTCAGCTGTATCCAGAGAAAACCCAATAGGAATTGCCCTGCACATGGATATTACTAGCAGCCATTCCCATGAATGGAGTAGTTGAAATTCTCAGTAAATTCTGGCACAGGCATTTCAATGTTTATGTTTTTTCATATAATGCAAACTCTAGAAACTTCAAGGAAACAGTGTATAGTGGTGGTATTGGGGAGCTACTTGCTTTCATGTATGAACTGTCTCCCTAACATGAAGTCACCAAGTTGGATAAGTGCTTGGCTACTTCTGTACAGCAACCTAACAGGAGTAGTCTTGTTTTGTTTCCTGAAGACCAGCCAAACCAATGCCATTCATGGTAGTTGAGGGTCCTTGTCATCATCACTCCTGACAGAAATGCATATAACTATACTGAGAATACTTGACTTCTGGAAAACCTAAGGACATCACAAAAATAAATACGATTCCCACTCTGAAAATGGGAGGTAGCACAAAAAGGGGAAGAAGGAGGAAGACTCACTTGTTCTAGATGGTAGTGGTCAGGACTAAACTGGTCATGAATATGACCACGCGTGCAAATTCTGTGATGCTCACAGGATGGAGGAGAGGCTAATGTTCGCAAAGGCTGTTCTCTCTTTTGAGAAGAATTCGAAGAGCTGTCTGTAGCATTCTGTTAGTAACAAATGAGAAAAGTGAAGGTAAATTATACAAGTGCTGTTTCTGAAGTTCTGAGACAAAATCCTGATCTCCTGCAGGTAAACCCTATGAATTCCTTTATCCCATCAATATAGTGTTGCATGGCCCACACTTTTGAAAACTACCGTTGGTTAGGAAGGACCCAGTTTCTACTGGACAATCTAGCATTTCCAATATAGGTTCTTATATGCTGTCTTCGGCAAAAGAAGAAACTGGCCATGTATAAATGTTATAATACTTTTATACAAAGCTGGACATATTTTGTAAGAATATTTCGAAAGTTTTAGTTGCATCAGCTGTTGAGTTCTATTTTGGTGAAAGATTCCATCTAAAATAAGGGTGGACAGTCATAACTACAAATAAGTGACCCCATCTGACTTCTTAAAATATCATTTGTCTGCTCTGAGAAGTCTCTGCGTGCGATATCCTTTCTTTTAACTCTTAAGCATAAGATCATGAATGCGCAGCTGAAGTCGGGAGGAATTTTAAAAGCTGTAAATAGCAAAGTCTGAATGTGGAGCATGTTGATCTGCACAATATATTTCAACACAAAATTTGAACTCAAATGCTTTTAATTTCAAACAAATGCAAGTGCTTCACCTGTCATCTTAGTCTTTCTGTATATAAATCCAGGGTTGGGCAGGGAAAGGGAGGCTGCAAAAAGAGACAAGGGAGTCTTGTTTCCAGGGAAGTCTTCTTCTTTTTCAAGGGTGCTATCCCTTCTTGCTTTAAGACTCCCATCTTCCCATTTTGGATCACAATCATAATTTAAGAACTGCTGCAGTTACTCAAAATGGGTGCAACTAATGTACCTGTCTAGAATGACTAACACAGGTGTGGGCCTGTAGTCTACAAATATCCTCACCACTTTGGCTGTTTCCAATTGTCCCCGCTGCTCCCACACTTAGATCTGCAGAGAAGGCAAAACAATGCTACTCTCCCTTTAGAACAAGATGATTGTTCCCTGCGACTGGAACTGTGTTTTGGGATGCAGAACTCTTTTTGTAAGCATGGCGAACAGGAAGTGGGCATCTTGTTTAAAGGAAAGCAGCACATTTTTGCTTACGCCTCCCCAAGAAATTCAACAGTGTTGGCAGCAACAGTAAGGGTGGATTTTATGGAGATAACACGGCTCATTCCTGTCTTTTTGCTTTTTTTGTTCCAGCCCATTCAACACCAGTCAATACACCAGGGGAGAACGAGACTGGGGGAAGTCTGGTCTACATGGGCAGAACATATTTTCCCAAAGACTTTTTCACTGTCCAGCAGCTTACCTATGGAAAGCAAGCCTACTACTAGAAGATCAAGAAGGTCAATCTCCTAAGGCTGGGAGGTAGCCTGGATTGTAAGAAGCCATTTCTCTGTTCTTAGCTAGCCCTCCATTTTGTGACTCCTCTAGTTTGTCTGTTGCATGGCTCCAGCAGACTAATTGACTTTTTGTTTCAAATGCAATAGAGAAAAAGAAGGAGGAGGAAGGGAAGGAAAAGGACTTAAAACATGTTAATAAAATTTTATATACTGTACTTATGGGATTTCAAGCATGTCTCCCCTGTGAATTAGGACAGCGGACAGCTCAAAACCAAATCTGAATATATCTAAACGGTTTAAGGAAATTACAAAGCCAGGAGCAACTTCAGAGAGTAGCTCCAGATCTCTCTTTCCTCTATGGAGTCAATCATAGCCCTGCGAATGTCTTGCATTACAGGTTGCAAGGCGATTCCCTTTTTACTTTGTGAACAGGAAGTTGTCAATCATCTCCTTGTCAGTCTGCCAAGGGCATTGGGTTTACATGCCAAGCATGGCCTGCCCAATGCGTCACTTTCAGGGACAGAACACGGTCATGGGTAGCAACATCAAATGCACATTACTGAATGAAATCCCTACTCTGTTTTATCCAAGTGCTCTACACCTTCCTTCCTTCCTGGACACAGATATGTGGACTCACATTCCAAAAATTCACTAAGAGCAATGCAAACTATTTCATTGTATGCATACATTTTTAATGCTGTGTCTAAATTTAGCCTAGCATCTAACTTTCCAGGAACAAGGAATTAACTCTTAGGATTTCCTCATAATTACTGTATGGCCGCTATCCATGGGACTGGTTCCCAGTGTTTCACCTACTTGCATCTGACAAAATATGTAATCTCTACAAGTATTCTAGGTTTTCGAGACAACTCTGGGTATGCTTCATTGGAAGTTTGGGTTGCCCTGCAGGACCTGGCAAATTTTCAGAGAGCACACTTATTTAGGAATTTGCTAGCTCCCTTAGGGCAATATTATAGGAACTACTGGTGGAAGCCCATTATTTTAGTAGTGTTCACTATCACCCACTGTTTTCAGTTTCAGGAGAGTATCACCCACAGATATGGGGGCCATACTGCATGTGTGTGCCATATTCTGATTAGTATTTGCATCCATTCACAGATTCTCACTCAATTATAAAACCTACCCTATGTTTGCTCCACTAAAAAACAGGAATCAGGTTGTCTTGTGGGGTTTAAGTAAGATTGTTTAAATAATATACAATGGTTTACCACAGCCATTATATAGACCAAGGGCAGGATCCAGCTAGGTTGTTGCATTCTTCATAGAATCACAGGGCTGGAAGAGACCACAAGGGCCATCTAACCCAACCTCAATGTACTCCAGACAGCTGGCATTCCAGCCTCTGCTTAAAAGCCCTCAGAGAAAGACTCCACCACACTCGAAAGCAGCAGCATCCACTGCCAAACAGTTTTTAAAGCCAGGAGGTCCTTAATGTTTAGGTGGAATCTTTTTCCTGCAATTTGAATCCATGGCTCCATATCCAGAAAAGCAGAAAAGCAAGCTTGCCCCCTCCTCAATGTGATATTCTTTCAAATATTTAAACATGGCTATCATGCCCCCTCTTTGTCTTCTTTTCTGCAAGCTAAAACATATCTAGCTCCTTCAGATAAAGACAGTCCATGCATCTATGAGGAGGCAGATACTCATTTTCAAACATCCTCTGTATGCTGAAAAACCTGCCAGACCATTTTTGATTGGTGTGGAGATCTGGGGACAGGGGAGGAGAAAAGGAGAGCATGGGGGCTGAATGTGGGAGCAGGAAACCACTCCCCACAAAATTCATGGACACAACTGGATGATGGCTTCGTGCCATACACAATTACGAAACAAGACACAAAACTATACAGTTGGCCTAAATTACTCCAGGAAACTTAAGAAACCATACAAACTTAAGAAAGCATAGCATTGTATATAAAACAACCCTCAAAGAGCAAATGAGGGCATAAATTCGGGGCAGTTATAAAGCGTGTAAGCACATGCAGCACACACTGAACTCTCATTTTAACTGACCAGAATCACTTTTGCACATGCAAATCATTTTGGGGTATCAGGTATAATGAGAAAGACACTCAAATTCATGTTCTGTGATGATGAAAGGGTCCTAATGGAAAAATGAGTCCACCATACTGTATGTCTCTAAAACACTTATGAATCTTGGAATGGCTTCAATGATCACTGCCACCTTCCAAATTACAAGCAGTAGCATCTCTGAGGGTGGAGGGATTGGAGATTTACAGGATTCTTTGTCACACCATGTACTACATCTAAAAATCACTAGCAACTGCTGTCCATAAAGGGCTGCCATGCTACAGACCAAAGTGGTGGCTCCTCTGCAAGTATTCAAGAGATGAAGGACACAGAAATGAAATGAAAACCCAGACCTATGGCACTCTGGCCTTGTAGGATTTAACTGTTAGCACTGCTGAAAGAAAGAAAAAAAACAGTTCACTAATTGATCTGATGGAAAATAAAATGTCAACTCACAGACAATGGAGGAAATCTATTATGCCCTAATTCACTGCTTTTCACGCTGCAGTCAAAGTAGTATAGCTCCAAACACACAAGTTAGATCTGATTTAATTCCTCTTACTTATAATGCATTATCTTTCTCTCATAATAAATTAATTTTATTTTGAAACTGTCTTGCTGTTAGCCATTCAGTAATCTATCTTGAGGAGATCCAGATAAAGTATACATTCAACCTGCCATTCATGCCCCTGGCACACATGTACAGAAGCCCACCTTCCTCACAGGTATTTTTGTGTGAAAACATGTGACAAGATCTTCTCAATAGTTCTAAGAATACAACAACAGCAATCATTTATACCTCAGCTTCCTTCAAATAATGGGACTCAAGATGGATTGTAACCTAAAAGCATGAAAAGGCAATACACAAACAGTAAAAGGGAATGACACGCCATTAAAAGCCCATCCCAGTCAGTTTGTAAAAGGCTGATGGAACAAGAGTGTTGTAACTTGCTAGAAAAGGAAAGCAAGGATGGAGCCATCCAAGCTGCCTTAGGGAAGGATGGTCAACGTCTGGGAGTATCTGGTGATACCTTTTCCTTGTTACCAAATGAGTCTGAAAAAGTGGTAAGACAGAGAGAAGAACCTCTCCAGTATATCTAATGGGCTCATAAAAGGTGGATGTGGTCCTTCAAATAGCCTGGACCCAGCCATATAGGACTTTACAGGCCATCACCAACACTCTGAATTGTGCCTGGAAATGGACAGGCAGCCAGTGGAGCTACTGCAAAGAGGGAGTTGTGTGCTTCCTGTAGCCAGCTCCATTTAACATTTTGGCTGCAGCTCTTTTGATCATTCTCTGAACACTCTTCAAAGGCAATCCCACATAGAGCATGTTACAGTAATCCAAAGAGCATGCAACTAAGTTTTATATAACTGTGACCAGATCTGACGACTCAAGGAGATTGTGCAGCTGGTGTATGTCTTAACTGTGCAAAGAAACTCCTTGCCACTACCAGGATCTAAGTTTCCAGGTTCAGGACCGAAATTGTAAACCTGTGTCTTTGAGGGAGTGTAACCACATGAAGCACAGGCTGAATCTCCATTCTACTGACCAAAACTATGTTTCTCGTGTCTGGATTAATCTTCAGTTTGTTGGCCCTCATCCAGTCCTTTAATGATGACAGATAGTGGTTTAAGACTAAGACAGCTACCTTGGAGGTGGGAAACAGCACACTGAGGGACTTACTCCATTCTTGCCAAGGAGAAGGAGTCCTTCATTCATGTTTAATTCGCGTTGCTGCCCAGGGTATGTAAGATATTTCTTTACTTAAAATGAGTCTCTACAGGTCCTCATCTCATTCCACTTCAGTTTCTTCACAAGCTGAGATACAGGAAAGAATATAAAACACTCCATGTCCAGGAAGGGCATTAAAGTCTTGCCACTTAGTGAGGAGCTTGATGGGTCCTTCTCCTTGGTGGTTCTCCTTCATGGTGAGTTCTGCAATGAGCATTTCTCAACCAGAATGGAAGGTGCCTCTCCAATTAATGGGATATGTCTAAGTAGACATGCGCATTAGTGTGGGAGGTGGGAGATAATGTATTTTAATGTGGTACTCCTTGTTAAAAAAAAACACCTCCTCTTCTATTGAATGAAGCTTTGGCTGAGGCAATTTGAATAGTTTATAGTGTCTAGTGAACATGGATGCAGAGGCTTTTCAGGCAATTGTGATGGCAGATAGCCTTACTCCTATCTGATGGGCAGGTTGATTCATCCATCCGAAGTAGAGGCCTCTTTGGCACTGATGGGCAGCTAGGCTTCCTCTTATCTGATGTTTTTATTTCTTGGTGGTTGACTCCCTACTGTCTGCTATGATGGCTAAGAAGTTACAGATCTTTAGACATGATCTGTATCTATACAGGGATTTTGGAACTAAATAATGGTTGGTAAAAATATTCTGAATCTAGAGCATAGCTAATCTTGATATCAGGGTAAATATAGATGCCTAGTTGGGACAGATGCGGCTCCTATTGGGGCATCAGTCCTCTCTGTCCCAGCTAGGCATCTATATTTACCCTGATATCAAGATTAACCATGCTCTAGATGCTCTATTCATTTGGATCTTTAAGAGATGAATCACCTTGTCTAGGTGGCAGGGCACCTGTGAAGACAGCAGAAACTGGGTCATAAATAAGAGGAGAGTTGAGAAATTCCATTGCCTCAGGATCTAGGGTGTGTATTTTTGTGCTATTTTTACATCTTTCTTATGCAAGTCTCATTCTGATTTAAGTAGATCCTTGACATCAGGAGGGAGAGAGGAAGTATGAACATAGGCTTTAGTTTTAGGAAACACAGTGTTGTCTGTGATGTGTTATCAGACGGCAGAGTATTCCTATTGAAGCTGGAATCAGTCTTAGCCTTCTGCAATCCAAGGGCTTTAATGCTTTAGATAAGACAGGAAACAATATTCTAGATAGCTGCCATCTAAAAAACCTAGAGGAAAAGTGTTCTTACCATACATCAAGGGAACCACTAACCGTGTAGGAAAGCTGATGAAGAAACACAAGATACAAACAATCTACTGACTCACTAAAAATATTCAACGAATGCTACATTTAGCAAATGATACAAAGGATCCTCTAACCCAGAGGTTCTCAACCTGGGGTCCCCAGATGTTTTTGGCCTACAACTCCCAGAAATCCTAACAGCTGGTAAACTGGCTGGGATTTCTGGGAGTTGTAGGCCAAAAACATCTGGGGACCCCAGGTTGAGAACCACTGCTCTAACCACTACAGGAGTCTACCACATACCGTGCAGCTGTGAACAAGTCTACATAGGGACCACCAGATCCCTATGTACGTAGTTTCCAAGCAGCGCCCAGACATGAATCAAACAACACAAAAGGCACTTCAGAGTAATTCAACCAGAGAGGTCAGCTATAGCAGAACACTTAGATAAACCAACCTGGACACAGAGTATTATTTGAGAATACAGACTTCTAGACAACTCTGACAACCATCATGTCAGACTACACAGAGAGCCATTGAAATTCACAAGCATGTGGACAATTTCAACTGAAAGGAAACCATGAAAGTGAACAAAATCTGGTTATCAGTATTTTAAAAACCACCAGAATCAAGACAATAAGTAAAGAACATCTCTTGAAAACAGGAGAACACCAAACAGCAAACAGTCAAGTGCCAGTTAACATCTCCCAAGCAGAGGATGCCCCCAGGGAACAAAGCCCAGGCTACCTCTATGCAGATACATATCCTCACTGATTGACTTTGCAGCTTCATGGCTACTGAATGCTATTCAGCTTGCCAATTGTGACATTCACACTTGCTTTAACAGATAAGGATTCTTTCTTCCACCCTGGACATTCCACAGATATAAATACACTCCATTTGCTTAATTACCAACAGAACCTCTGAAGATGCCAACCAAAAACGTCAGCCAAAACATCAGGAGAGAAGGCTAGTGGGACATGGCCATACAGTCTGAAAAGCTCACAACTAACCTTCTTGAGAGAAGAGGGAAGGATCCTATAAAAAAGGGCTTCAAAATGGTTTGCTGCAACTGGCTGCTGCATGTGTACATGCTCCCATGTTTGGGAGGTGCTGAGGGAGATATTGGACCTGTGGCTGATGTGGGAAGGATTGATGGAGTTGGAAGGGAAGCAGTCCCATAAGGGCCGACATCTATCTCCTCTTCCATAGCCTTGCCTGAGCAGCCCCCTCAGAGGTTAAAACTTCTATTTCTAATGGTTGCTGAATGGAAACTGATTCCTGGGCCTCAGCTGTTGTAGGTTGGAGGTGCAAAGGAGATCTGTTTCAATATAAACAGATTCAATGGCTTCATTAGAATAGACAACTCTGGAGGAGGCAGCCACTGCAACAAGTGTGTATGTGCTTTAACCTTCATCATTCCTAAGGCACATTTGAAAGAAAGATGCCAAAAGAGGAGAGCAACAGAGCTCATTGCCACTGGCATACCGATACCGGAACCACTCTGGACAACCTCCCCCATGTAGATGATAAATAACATGGAGGACAAAATCGTGTAGGAATATTTGGTATCTGTATCAAGCAGAGTACAGCAGAGCCTGTGCAATATGAGATTGTGGTAGAAACAGGAGAAATGACTCAGGATGCGCTTGTAAGGTAATTTAAAAATAAAATGAGGAAATGTATGATTCTTGTTTCAGGAAGTCTATCTTAGGATAGGAAAGGAGAAAGACTTTGTTAGAAGAGTCCTTATAAAAGCTATCTTAGTTATGAGGCTAGAACACCCTTTTCCATACAAAAGGCCAACGAACCTTCTTGAGAGAAGAGGGAAGTAGCCTCTCTGTGCAAGCAAGCAGTCAGGAAACAAAAAGTTTAAAGTACTTAGATCAAAGAAAATAAAAGAAAACCCCAGTGAAACAAAAGGGCAGGTATGCTCTCTAGAGTTCTCTCTCTTACTCATCACTTTAGAAGCGTTACTGCCTCTTTGCTTCTAATAAACAGAAGGTCCCAAAGGCCAAAGCCTAGAGATCAAATAGGACAGTGGTTCTCAACCTTCCTAATGCCGTGACCGCTTAATACACTTCCTCATGTTGTGATGTTCCCCAACCATAACATTATTTTCGTTGCTACTTCATAACTGCTATTTTGCTATTGTTATGAATTGTAATGTAAATATCTGATATGTAGGATGTATTTTCATTCACTGGACCAAATTTGGCAGAAATACCCGATGGGGTTGGGGAGGGGGATATTGATTTTGTCTTTTGGGAGTTGTAGTTGCTGGGATTTATAGTTAACCTACAATCAAAGAGCATTCTGAACTCCACCAATGATTGAATTGAAGCAAACTTAGCACACAGAACTCCTACAACCAACAGAAAATGCTGGAAGCATTTAGTGAATTTTGGAGTTGTAATTCACTTACATCCAGAGAGCACTGTGGACTCAAACAATGATGGATCTGGTCCAAACTTGGCATAAATACTCAATATGCCCAAATGTGGATATTGGTGGAGTTTGGAGAAAATAGGCCTAGAATCATAGAGTTGGAAGAGACCTCATGGGCCATCCAGTCCAATCCCTTGCCAAGAAGCAGGAAAATTGCATTCAAAGCACCCCCGACAGATGGCCATCCAGCCTCTGTTTAAAAGCTTCCAAAGAAGGAGCCTCCATAGAATCACAGACCTTGACATTTGGGAGTTGTAGTTGCTGGGTTTTATAGTTCACCTACAATCAAAGAGCACTCTGAACAATAGAATTGGGCCAAACTTCCCACACAGAACCCCCATGACTAACAGAAAATACTGTGGTTTCTGATGGCCTTTGACGACCCCTCTGATGCCCCTCGCGACCCCCCCCCAGGAGTCTCAACCCCCAGGTTGAGAAACGCTGACATAGGAGTACCCAAAACTACCTTCTGGAGTTGTCTTTCCGGGAAACAACAGAGCTACTGTGGAAAGTCCCAATCTAACAAGGCCCAGAAGGATACCACTTCTGTGGACTAACAAAGTTTCCAAGCATTTTTCAGAGGTAGCCCTATGTAGAGTAATCTAAACAGGATGTAAACAGTGTATTTGTTAATGAAGTCAAAGCAACAGATGCAGTTGACACAAGCTTTACCTGTGCAAACTAGACTGGAATCTCCCTTCTGTCTTTAGTGGTCATTCCTCCCCCCGCTCCAAAATTAGTCTGCTGTTATTGTTGTTGTTAGCTATTATTGTTATGTTGTTTTATGCTGTTTTAATTGTTTTTGCTTTGTTTTTAATTGTATTTTGCCTTGGGCTTGGGCCCCATGTAAGCCACCCCAAGTCCCTTCGGGGAGATGGAGGCGGGGTAGAAAAATAAAGTTCTTCTTCTTCCTCCTGTCCTCCTCCTCCTTCTTTGCCAGATGTGATTTTAATTTTGGTGATCTTTGGCAACTTATTGGCTTCTGATGGAAGGCTTTTTGTATCCCACCTTCCTGGTTATGTTTTAAAATTGTTTTTAATATGGGGATTTTAATATGGTAATTTGTTTAATTATATTTTAAGAGTATAGTATAATTGAATGGTTTTAGTTGCATCTGTTTATTTATGGCATTGTGAACAGGCTTGAGTCCCTGGGAGGGCAGCAAGAAATTGACTTATGTATGATGTAACCCACATGTATGGGTCTTCAAAAAAAAAAAAAGAAGAAGAAGAAGAAGAAGAAGAAGAAGAAGAAGAGGCATTGCTTGCTGCTAGGATTTGGATTTGATATTCTTAGAACCTCAGAAGAGAAGCATCCAAGCAATTCCAACTGTGTCTATAGCTATTCTAACCGAACAACTGTGCTCCTCAATTCTAGGCAAAGGTTTATTATGTTTGCTGAAATTTCCACAATCTTGTCATTTCTGTCATTAGCAGTGCGGTTTCAGAATACAACCACCACCGACAAACTGGCAGTACCAGGACAGGCACCTTTTTGCTGAGCCTGTTTGTCATAATCCATTGAAGGATGCTAAGCTTATCTGCATACAAATTATTTCTTTGCAGGGCATAAAACTGAATGAGACAAAGCTAGCAACGTATTGCCTCCTATCCTGATTGTTAGCAAAGTTAATCATTGCATGTTGGTGTTTTCCTCCAAAGCATCCCTTTCCCCATGCCAAGTTTAAAGTACAAACAAAGTAAACGAACTCCAACATTTTTGCAACCATTCATTCACATTTATTTATTTACTTTGTTTTATACCCTGTCCTTTCTCTCTCATTGAGGGGCTCAGAGCGGCTCATATGGGTCAGAAATATTGAAATATTTAGAGTTTGAGCATAAAACATTTGCACATACTTGTCAGGCTGCATGTGCATTTGGCATAAAACACAAAACATGACACATTCCAAATATGCTTGTACATTCCTTCTCTTTCCCTGAGATGAAAAATAAAAGAATCAAGAATGTAAGTTTTAAAGTATAAGTGACAACACCATTTATTCTTCAACTTTGGTCCATATGAACCAGCCCTGCTGTGTTTTAGGACAAAACTATTAATTTGGGCACAGTCACCCATTCAAAAATGTCAACAACTGAACTATAGAATGCAAACAATTTCCTGGCTTTACAAACAAAATGCTGCCTCCCATTTAGTAACATCTGTTTCGCCTAGGCATTTGATAAGAAAAACAATGCTGATTGATACCATAGTGCCTTTATTAATAAGTTGACCAAAAGGCACATAAATATTTTAAAAAGCAAAAAAAAAATATTCCACAGAGAGCGGAAATAATAATAATAAATAATAAACTTTATTTGTATACCGCCCTATCTCGAAAGGGGCTCAAGGCATTTTCCAACATGTAAGGCAAACATTCAATTGCTGGAAAGAAGCCATACAGACAATTAACAGACACAGTAACAACTGAAAATATCATAGAAATACAAAATAAAACTGCAAGAACACATTAAAGATAAAAATATTTTAAACCCATTTCATTGTAGCTCCATCAGTGAAGGTCCAACAAAACCAATAGCCAGGGTTACTAAATGAATGTGACCCAACTATAAAAGGGCTGGGCGTGGGATAGTGCAAATAGCAAATTATAGGGCTGGGGAGTAGATGAAGTGCAGGACAGAGTACTATCTGATTACCTGGGAACAGGACCTAGGGACTAATTATTCTCGAAAACCTGCTGGAATGTCCAAGTTTTCAATTCCCTATGAAAGGAAGACAGTGTGGAAGCCTGCATAATCTGTCTGGGGAGGGAATTCCAAAGTTGGGGGGCCACCACTGAAAAGGCCTCCTCTCTCATTGCCACCAACTGTGTTTGTGACGGTGGTGGAATGAGAGGAGGGCCTCCCCAGCAGATCTTAGAGCCTGTGCCAGTTCATAGGGGGAGATGCGACTGCGAAGATAGGCAGGGCCTGAACCGTTTAGGCCTTTGTAGGTCATAACCTGCACCTTGAATTGGGACAAGAAACTTATTGGCAGCCAGTGGAGCTACTTTAATAGAAACGTCGTATGGTCCCTATAATTAGTTCCTGTTAAAAGTCTGGCTGCAGACCTTTGTACCAATTGCAGATTCCGGGCCATCTTCAAAGGCAGCCCCATGTACAGTGTGTTGCAATAATCTATGTAACCAAGGCATGAATCACTGTGGCCAAATCTGACTTCTTGAGTTATGGTCGCAGCTGGCACACAAGCTTTATTTGTGCAAAGGCCCTCCTTGCCACTGCTGACATCTGAGCATCAAGTGTCGGTGCTGAATCTAGGAGGACCCCCAAACTGCAAACCTGTGTCCGCAGGGGGAGTGTAACCTTGTCAAGGACAGGTTGCCATCCAATACCCCGATCAGCCCTATGACTGACCAGGATGACCTCTGTCTTGTCTGGATTAAGCTTCTACTTGTTAACCCTCATCCATTTCATCACAGCTGCCAGGCACTGGTTCAAGATCCGGGGGGTTTCCTTGGAATTTGGCGGAAAAGAGTAGTAGAGTTGAGTGTCATCTGCAAACAGATGATACCAAACTCCAAAACTCCAGATAACCTCAGCCAACAGTTTCATGTAGATGTTAAAAAGCATGAGAAAGCACCAGTGTTGACTCAAGAGGTCAGCTGCCCCTGGTTGTGGTCACCATTTCTAGGGATCATCAAACAGGTAGACATGTTAAGTTTTCTACGAGAAAAACAAAAGACTAATGTCACACTGAAGACTACCATATTTGATTTAACATAAGCTTTTATGGTGTGTCTAATGAAGTGGGCTGAGTAGACTACACTCCACAAAACCGTATGTAAAATAAAACATATTAAGTCTTTAATAAGCCACAAGACTCACTCTTGTTTCTATTTCTAGGGGAACTTCACGCATGAGGGTTGTAGATCCTGATTACATTCATCCTCATATTTGTCTTTCAGAAAAAGTATATTTTTCTCCTCACTGTGAAATTTACAGGTTGTTTTGGTTGATGATACATTTTTGGAGGAAAAACTTACAGATCTCGTTTTTTTTCTTTTTGTGGACAGGGAAAAGGCTTGAGGGTGAATTTGGAAAATACTCAGCACTGGAAAATACTGTTCCACATTAGATAACACTGGATGTATTTTGAACACACCGAGTCTTGGGACATCCAGTAAATAAATAATGACAAATCCTTGCATTAAGCTTTAAGAAACTGCCTATTATTAACTTTCAGCAATTAGATTTATTAAATTTTCTTTTATTACAGAAACATGATGAATGCTCCCTTCCTTTTGGCATCTTGGTTTTGCACCAGAAACGAGATCTCTCAAGGTGGTTAATAAATACTTGGGAGCACAGTCTCAACATGGCCAGAAGTGAAAATAATCTTGGTTGCAACAAGATTCTTTCACATCCTTGAAATAGATTCAAAGTTGCTGATCTCAGTGCCACAACCCAATTTTCCCCTTCCAAGTTGGCATATATTTAGAAGCTACATTTGAAGTGAAGCAAAGATTTGCCTCTCATTAATTACCTACCTACCCCACCCACCGACTCCAGCAGATGACAAACTTGCACGGACAATTTTCTTATCCTATCATATGTTGTGCAGCCTTTAACACTAAGGAACCACCACATTTTGCTCCTCAATCAGACTCTAAAATCTTATTAACTTTTCAGTATTTCTACTACTCTCCATAGTCAGGAGCACTGTAATTAAATACTGTGTGTCCTATAAAATGAACTAAGATGCTGTTTAGGAGAATGAAAGATCTCTCTCTCCCTCTCAGGTTAGAGAAGCAGATGTAAACTGACTGCTAACAAAGAAAAAGAAAAATCAAGTGTAGGCACACACATTCTCCTATACACATTTAACAGTGTGGCTCTAAAATGCCTGACACCCTTAAGGGAGACAAAAGTAGGCCAAAGGTTTCATGAAGGAGTTAGTGGGAAGAGATCTGGTTTCTCAATTTTGTTTCTAGAGGGATGATGTGGGAAGAAAGAAGACGACTGGGCATGTTTTTTGCATTTTACATTATTTATGCTGACAATGCAGACAAAAGGATGCCTGATTTTATTAGCAGGATCCATATGTCATGATAAATCTTACTCATGTGCTATACATGGTCCAAGCAATTAGACATATGTAATGTAACTGGGAAAATCATCATTCTAGATATATCTCTGTCTTATCTAGCTAAATATTAAATGTGCTGACAAAAACCACATACCAGCATTTTCTCCTGACGTTTCACTTGCAAAACTACTGAAAATGAAGTTTTAGTGCTTTCTCAATCTCATATCTGTATTAAAGTTTCATGGCCAGAAGAGATTATGAATGAGGCAGAAAAATTAGTGCATCAGACTGCCCTGCTATGATCCTCCCTCCTTCCATCCAATTATTTCTAACAAGTCCCTTGTGCATCGGTATGGACTGTGAGCTGCTACACAAATAGCCTAAAAACACAGTACATTCAAAACAGGTTCCAGCCAAAATAAAGGAGTATTTTTTGTGGGGGAAGAGAAAAAAAATGAGATATCAACTGGGCAGGAGAGAAATAACACCAGAAGAGAGAGACACTGTGTGACTGTGAGTCAGGAGAGAAGGCAGTAAGTCAAGTAGCGCATGCACCAAGGCAGTGCCCACCACATGCCCAGCCATCCATCTTCTAAAAGGTTGCAAGAGGTCAGGGAATTGAGGAAGAGGGTAGTCGTTCTTCTGCCTACTTTGTACCATAATAAAAATGTATGTACTGAGGCTGTCCCTTTTATTCTTTCTCTCCTCATCTGAATCCAGCCCACCTCCCACCTTTTCTTTTCTTGTCTGCCTGTTTTCTCGCTTCCTTCGTGAGGAAAAGGTTGAAGTCAGCTCCCACTCCTGCACTTTCCGTGTTGCCTGGCAGTTGAAGAGAAACGTGAGGCAGGGGGAGACTGAATGCTATGCATCCACATCAGCCACTGAAAAATACTTCAAAACCAGATTTCACTGTCTCTTCATTACCCACTGCCGAGGGCCTCACAGAGAGACAAAGGACTGCGCTATGATGTCAAGGAGGGCCAAGGCACAGGCATTATCTCCCTCATCACCTTTGATTGGCTGCCGTCCCTGAGACTAAGGGTAGGGACCAACAGAGAAGAGCTGGGAGGTCACTGGAAAGGCAGGCCCTTGGTGTTTTTTGTTAATTGGTTTGCTTCCCAGGGCTACTGACATCACAGCGGAGTTGAGAGTGTACTCATTGTTCAGTACAAAGTTCCATAGGTTCCAGAGATGCTTTCTTTCTTGTCTTTGTGGCCCTCTTGTGTAGGCATTGCAGCCCGCCAGTGGTTTGTGGATCCCGGGTTAACAATTGGCTCACTCTACCACTTCGTAGAGAACATGCCTACCTGAGTAGCAATGGGGACTGACTGCTAGTAGGCAAACACTGTGCCGGGAACAATCCATCACAGCACACGCTTATCATTACATGGCAACTTGAATTCTAATTCAAGCAACCTGCCAGCTTGCAACTCAGATAAAGGAAGGCCTATGCTGAGCACAATTCTTAAAGAACTGCACACCTTAAAACTATTCACACTAGGAAGAAACGTTAGCAGCAGAACTAATCAATACACTAAATGGTCAGGCGGAAGGATGCATAGAAGGTTTCTAGTCAATGAGAAGTGTACATAAGACTTATGGGATGGTCCGAAGATTTGGAGGCGACACATAGATCTGTACTCGGTGCATAACCTTTTCTGGCTACTCTTCTCAGTTTGGGTGTGACAAAACGTTGTGAGCGTTTACTAGACAAAATCGAAACACATTCAAAGTTATCAAAGAAGTACTTTGAAGAGCAGGAAGTCAATAATTTAAGCAAATGCTTGGAGTTTAACATAGTATAATGAAGTTACAGGGAGCTGTTTTAATAATCTTTGATAGTAATGGCAGAGTTCCCCAAATCTCACTTCAACCAGATATGGAGTTGTATTGTCAAAGGCCTTCACAGCTGGAATCACTGGGTCTTGTATGGTTTCTGGGCTGTATGGACGTGTTCTAGCAGCATTTTCTCCTGATGTTTCATTTGCAACTGTGGTTGTGATCCTCTGAAGATGCCGGCCACAGATGCAGGAGAAACATCAGGAGAAAATGCTGCTAGAACATGGCAACACAGCTTGGAAACCACACAACAGCCCTGATATGGGGTTGTTTTCATGAGGTAACATTTTATCCTTTGAGAGAGAGAAGAGTCATATAATTTCAAAAGGCTACAAAGAAGATACAGGCCCAACTCATACCGTCAAAATCAGCACCTGTATTCATAAGGGCCAGGACGTTCTGCCCTGTTAAGTTTTTAAGTTTCCAGAGGTTGATTTGTGGTTAGTCAGTACAGAGAAACACACACAAACAGAGGCTAGGAATGGCCTTTTTTTGGAAAGGTTTACTTTTGTCCTATTGCAACAACCATGACACAGTGCATCGTTGAGAGTTGCAACTTGGTGTCAGAGTCCCCTTTTAAAAGTTGCACAGACTCAGATGCTGTGGACAAGAATGCATTACATCATGACTTAGTGGTACTTCTACTCATCCAAGGGGAAAGCAACTGTGGAGAAAGTGAAGGCCAAGAACCATTACAGGTTACTGGCAAGGCAAAGCCATAAACAACTGGCTTTACTCAGGTTTTCTCTAGAGAAGAACTAGCGTTCAGTGTGCAGCGAGTGGAGAAATTTGCTTTCAAGCATATGGAAAACATTTAGGGGTTGTAATGAGGCCCTAGAGCTAAGGCAACATTACATTACATAGCAAGACACCTCCTAATGGGAAGCTGCATCTTTGGGAATCCACAGCTGAGTCCTTTTAAGTCCCTCAGATTTCACAGCAATTGTAGGGAGGGGGAAGAGTTAAGCACAAACATAAAACCAACTATTGTTCCCAAATAAAGTACAGCCACTGACCAAAGGGAACATAGTAAATCAAAACTTATGTATGTAAATTCTATTAACTGAATGGTTCTACTCTAGTTTGGATTAACCATTGGATTGTGGCCATGGATAACTGCCCCACAGACACCAGTATGGCTCAAAATGTATGCATTTTATTGTGAGACAGAAATATTCTGATTAACATTCCAGAGGACATATACTTTCTGTGTTTGGGACACAGTGAACATCTAGATTAGTAAGCAAAGCCATTCTAAGTGGACACATGGGATCAATGCCTAGTGATGCTTTGATATTTCAAAGCAACGCACCACCCCAGGGTGCTAATCCATACAACAGAGATGCTCTTGAGGCACTCTCTATGGGCCTGTAGACAAGTAATCCATTCCAGCTCCAGCACAGCAGCACTCCCTCCCCTTCTTTGCTTCCCTCCCCATCATGGAATCTATAAATCACTTCTGGCAGGTAACTGGGAAGCAGCTGCTAATGATAGTTTTGCTCTGGAGGAGAGGAAGTCACCTTTTAACCCTGCCTGCTGTTGTTTGTCTTATAACTATGACAAGAGAACAGATGAAAACAACATGCCAACTGTCACAAAGGCTCTGGTCACAGTTGCTCCAGGAAAAAGCATCAAAGGCCCAGAGCAACGTTATTATGTTTTTCAGGTTGAGGATGTTTGTTCCCTTGGTCAAAACATCTGACCGGGTGCATTTCCTCATAACCATTCCACCAGTTTCTCATCATATATTTTTTGCAAACCCACCACAATTCTTGATATCACTCACATAGCCATATTTTTACCTCTGTATTGAACAGACATTGCAATTCTCTACTCTAAAAAAATGTTGGATATTTTAAATATCCTGCTCTTCCTCCTCCACTGCTTGCTTTATTCAATTTATTTAAAGCACGTGTGTGGCTAGGACCATCAGAGTTTTTGTTCAAAGACTAGAAAACTGATTTCCCAAGGCATGTGTTTTATTTGCATAATTTCAAATGTACAAATACTGATTTGTACATTTGCGCCCCTGGTTGCGCAGTGGGTTAAACCCCTGTGCTGGCAGGACTGAAGACCGACAGGTCGCAGGTTCAAATCCAGGGAGAGGTGGATGAGCTCCCTCTATCAGCTCCAGCTCCTCATGCGGGGACATGAGAGAAGCCTCCCACAAGGATGATAAAAGCATCAAATCATCCCGGCATCTCCTGGGCAACGTCCTTGCAGACGGCCAATTCACTCACTCTTTGTCGTGTCACGACTTGCTCCTGACACGACAAAAACAAACAAACAAACAAACAAACAAACCAAACTGCATCCACTCAGGATTTCAGTTCCCAAAATGTGAGTTCAGGGCCACAATCAATCAATTATTATAAAATATTGTAATACAAACTGTTTTGGTAGTCACCGAGTCTCTTTATATCAGTGGTTCCCAACTTTTTTTTTTTTTTTATAGCAGGGACCACTTTCCAACATTAGTACCAAAAGCGCTACGAATCAATTTTTGGTCAATTTTAGATTCGGTTTGGATATTTGGGTTGCTGATTCAGAAAAATGCATTGGATAGACCACATCAGTTCTAGTTTCAGATACAGAACAAATGCCACCCAGTAGTCACCATCTGCTCACCTACAGAAAATCATATTGAATAATCTAGAGTTGACGTGGTAATAGTAAAATTTTGTGGGTAGTCAGCCTCTCCCCTCCCAACATCTCCATTGACTCGGCACTATAAGAGCGTTTTGCGAGACCAGTCGCTCTCATTGCTGCATGAGGTATAGCAATGGTGAGGCTGCAGACCATAATTTTGTTCTTGCAGACCACTGGTGGTCCACGGACCACAGGTTGGGAACCACTGGTTGATACTTTACAAGCTGTGAATCCTGAATATGGAATAATGAAGCCACCAGCTCTCTATGGACCCAATCTGTAGTCTGTCTGATTAAATCTGTCAGATGGAGTTGAGTGATAGAGTCAACAGAGTGGCAAATGTCTCCTTGAAAGACCTTGAGGCCCTGATTCTTTTTGAGACCTTCACCAAGTCACCTCTTTTAAATTCATTTCTCTCCCGCACTCTTTTTTTTTTTTTTTTTGCAGAGGGAAAGGCAAGCTTTTTGAACACATGACTGCTAATTGACTCACAATTTAGTTGAAATGAATTGCATGTCTTTTCTGCCTTGTTACCCCATCATTAACAAATGTGTGGTTGAGGGGAATAAGATAGTGGCATATGTATGTTCTAGCTGTTCTAGCTATAAATGACTGAATAACCTACAAAGAAGGATTCATTAGGATCCAGATCTGCCACTTCATTTTAACATATTTTTTGGTAAGTCAGAGCCTGTACTAATGCATTTCGTTGCCTTTATGATGTCTCTATTCTTTGTTGTCTCTTATGCTTCACAGTGCTCTTTTACTGCTGTTCTTTTAAAAGATTTTACCTTAATATTTGTATTATGGAGGCTATACTGAGTATCTTTTCTCTGAAAAGTGATGCACATTTGCCACAGCTCTTTAGGCCCCACAGCCTTTTGCAGAAAAGAAGAAAGACATTCAGAAGACAATTTCTAGTGAATGATACTTACTGTAAAGACGTCGTCATCTCCAACTTCAGTCTCATTGTGGATGGTTGATGATGAAGTTGTAGATCCTAGAAAGACATTTTAAAATGTATGCTGTTGCTGTGCACAATCCAGGAAGCAGGTTTATTACACAGGTGCAAAGGAGTATGCATGCTCATCTGGGATTTCACTTTGTTTTTTTGGCAGTCTGTCTTGTGAGTCCCATTTTAAACTTGCCACATTTCAAAAGCCAACTGCTGATGGGGGCGTCCATATTTGGGTGCTCGGGAGGCGAGGAAAGGAGCTAAACAAAGACCCCAGCTGCATATTTAGAACTGATGTATATCTCCTTCTGGATTGAGGTCAACACTCTTTTTGTGTTTTCACAGGAGCAATTAATTTTATCTGAATATTCTTGTGAATTCCGAAGCAGATCATTTAAAATGGGAAAGGAAGTTGTTTCAAAATCAGGAGTAGTCATACTAGGGAAGTTAGAAACATGTAACGAAGTCATTTGTTTGAAAAAAAAAATCTGAACTTTGGTTCATGCACCAACAGTGAGAATTATTTAAAAACTAAAACTGAAAAAAACCCCCCAAAAACAAATCAACAAACCAGTTTTCAGTAAAACAAATCTGTAACTTAATCTAGAGATACAAAATCTCTAATGCTTTAATCAAGAGAAAGGACAATCGAGACACTGCTCTGAAAGCAAATTACAAAGTCATGTGCTAGATTTCTTTAAAATGATTCAGTATCAGAATATACAATTGAAGTAACAATACAAAAGGATTTCCTCAGTGTCAACCAGCTTCTAAGAGAAGAACCCATATTATAGAAGATAGAAAGCTGAATCCAAATGTCCCTAATAAAACCTAAATTGATACAAAGAGTAGGATTTTGACTCAAGGAACAGAGATTTCAGTGAAAGGCTTGGGAAAGTCAATATTCAGGCTGTAAACATACCCAACCTCAAGGGTGGAGGAAGGAAATAAAAATATATTAATGCATGCCTTTATTAAAATATTTCCATGCCATCCTATATGAAAAGATCTCACTATGGTGTAGAGGTGAAATAAATCCAGGTTGAGCATTCATTTTCCAGAAATCTGAAATCCAAAGCTGCCCACATGAGTGTCTAAGATAGCGACACTTTTGCTTTCAGATGGTTCAATGTACAAAAACTTTGTTTTATGCACAAAATTATTAAAAATATTCTGCATGGTGCAACTTTGTCTTTCTCATTTTCACCTGTCTGTCTATGAATGCAAGGGTAGTATGGAACTCCTGAAAGCAGCCCCCTCCCCAATGCCAAAACTTTATACATCTCTCTGTTGACAAAAGTTTGCTTCCTTCCCCTGCTGAGAGAAGCCATAAAATTCCAACTGATAAGAAAGGAGTCCATCTCTTTCTCAGCTAAGAAAAGTGACCAAAGCCTGATGGGCTTCTTTCCTGGAAAAGACAAGTTCAAATGGGTTTTGCTTGTTTTTCTTTACAGAAGATAGATCTTGCTGGAGAGTGTACTGGCTCCACACAACTAAGTGTGGTCCCTGGGAAGGAGGCTTCTTGTGGGGACTCGAACCAGCTGACTATGCCCCAACATACAAGTATTCCCTGCAACTACTCTCCCTTCCAAGGGCAGAAAGTTAGCAGTGGGTATTTTAATTGGATACACATATTTTCAGTTTTCAGTAGCATATCAGCTACTGATATGGAACGGGAGGAATGGGGGAAGACAGGGGAAGGGTTCGAGATACTATATTAAAATTGTATGATGCAAAGGGTTCCAGAATGATCTCTCATGTAATATGTAGACCTAGTGTATTCCAAAATCGGGGAAAAAAAGAAATACAAAATACTTCTGGTCATAAGCATTTCAGATAAGGATATGGGTGGATATGACGTCAGAAGGCAGTTAGAGCTTTAAATTGAATAAAAAATACCCTGAGTTGAATTATTCTGGCTCCCATATTGGCAGCCAGAACAATTCTTAAAGAAGTGGGATTATATGATATTGCAGTCAACAACCAAGTTACTAAACTTTACGTTATCCACAACTTCTAAATAATATTCAAGGATATTTTTACCCGCAACAGATTAAAGTAGGTTAGCAGTGAAGAGGTAACTAGTGCAAAAAAAGCTACTTTGCCCCAAACCTCCAAAATAAAAAGCAACAACGAGGACTCTTAAATGCTTTCCCGTACCTTCCGTGAGATCTTCAATGGCTTTCCTCACCCCTCTATCAAATGCACGTGCATCTGCAGGGCTTAGAAAAGTGAGCCCAAACTTTCTGTTGTCAACTTTCCAGTGGTGAAACGTGGGGTTTGCTTTCGTGTATGCAAGGTCTTTTTTCACATAGCATTCCAATACCACCTGGGATCAAAAGTACAAAGAGGTAAAATGATGTTTATAATTGAAGAGCATGGATTTGTTAACATAATTCACTATTTCCTTTCTTACACACTCAAAAAAAAAAAAAAAGAAAAGAAAAGAAAAGAAAAGAAAAGAAAGAAAAAAAAAAGTCCTTCCTGCAATAGTTCCATCAATTCCCCACTTTGCAATTTGCAACTATTTCTTTGCAAGTGGTTTCTATAAGAGATCAGCAAATTCTTTGTTTAGTGAAATGAAAATGCTTTAAAACATTTCCTGCTGCACTGAAAATGAAAAAAAAATCTTACATTATATACATTTTGTAATCTGTCTATAGCAAAACTTCAGTTCTCTTGAGGACCAACATTCCCCTCTAAAAGTTGCACTCTTATTTTGTTCATTATATTAACAATCTGCTTGCTTATACAAATGCAAGGGGAGGGTGGGGGGAGGAGAAGGATCTTGTAAAATTAATGAATATATAATAACCTTGCTGTGCATAGTAACATTAAATATATGCTGACATAGATGAATTCATCCAAAAGTAAACTGAATAATCACACACAGGCCGAATGGAAAGCTTGGTTCATTTTCTCCATTTAACTAGATATATTGGACCAGGGGACCTGAGGTCAAATCTCTACTGAGTATAGTAACTGGATGTGCTTGGACTAGGGACCAAGCCTACCCTACATCATTAAATTGTTGTAAGGATCAAGTGGGAAAATTACATGTATTCTGCTCCAAACTTCTTTGAGAGAGACTAAGGCAATAAAATAAACAATTCTTTTTCTGAAAGCATCCCTATAGCATGAAGCAACCTTATTGTTTTTGCTTATGACAAATAGTACATTTTAAGGGACAACAGTTAGCAATTCTGCAGGAATGTTAGCAAGGAAGAATGATAAAAACTGTTCAGCAAAAAATAATAATACTTAATGACTACATAATGCTTATATCTGTTCAGGGTGGGGAAGATGTGTCAACTGGCAGGAACGGGAGAGGAACGGAGTATCACTGACTCCCATACTCCATGCTCCAACATTTGGCTGCAGTCCCCAATGCTCAAGGATGTAACCTTAAAGTAGGACCTAATATCACTGCAAAATAATAATGTATTTAGTTAAGAATAGTGTGATTAAAAGTAGCTCATGCATCTTTGCTGGATGCTTCTATTGAAGTAAATCTGTTGCTAGCACTTAGTTTTAGCAGTTAGATGAGATTTTCCAGCATTGTGATTTAAAAGTCATACGTCCCCTTTCTGTTTTATTTTGTGTAAAGAAGCAGGAACTCTTGGTTCTATAAACAGCTGTAGTAAGGACCAGAGTGTCAATCTGCAAGACAAATTACCCTAGCATTTTTATTCCACCAGCCTATACCTCCAACAGAAGGTGGCATAAATAATTCACTGCCATTTTAAAAGCTTGAATTACTCAGTACAACGTGACTGGCAGGAACTTATACTGTTATGCTGCAGGATTTTTTGGGGGAAAAGTGTCAATTTCACTTTGTAGAGTAAAAACGTGTCAAAACAGGAGATTCAGTGACTATTTCTGGGAATCCACAGAAAATGTTCCTTCAAGTGGGGAGGAAGGCATCTCTCCCTCCTCCCTTGTCATGTGCCATGAGTGATCTTGTGGAATGTGAATAAAGCTGGTTTTGTGCTGGTAGTGAAGTTGGTTGCATATGTGCATTTGTATAATGAATGGAAAGCAGACACTGAATTAGATTAAGTTACCAGTTTGTCTTTCTGCCTTTCTCCATGGATCAGAAACCCACTTCTTCCATTGCCCTCTGGGCACATGACCTTGCAGACACCAACTCTACTAAGACCACCTCCTTCTTGTGGTAACCATCCTCCGCTGGAGTCATCTCGGGTCATAACCACAGCTTTGACTCTCACAATATAGCTGTCACTGTAACAGACAACAACAAGAAGAGACCATCAGATTGGATAGCATATTCCACAGATTGTAGTGTTTGCTTACCTAGATCTAGAGAAAAACCAGCCAGCTTCTACAGATGAAGATATTAACATAACAGATGCTCTCTGCAGCCACAGCCAAAATTATAGATATAGCAAAGATCCCAGGGTAAATTTGGGCTATGGATTAACACATCTAGCTAAAGCTGCAAGACATGTCATAAAACCACATCAGGACATTCTTAAGGAGATGCTTGTTCTTACTCTGAGCAGGAAAAAAAATGGATATAATAATAACTATTATTATTACTATTAAAATATTTTAATTTGTTAAAATGCAGACCCAAGTTCTTCTTTTTGTGTATGTTTCTGTAGTAGAAGTGCTCCATCTTCCTCTATATGAAGATATTTGGCCTTTCAACCAATTTGACAATAAAAGATCACAAAAGCTCATGCCACAAAAATGTGTGATGCTTAACTGTCAAAAGACTATTTTACATGAAATATGAGGGGGAATAGAAATTAGCAGGAGTTGTAAACCACATTTGAAGGGATTATGGAGTGATGCAAATTAAGGCTATGCAGCTGAGGGATACATGGAAAAGACATCCAACAGAAGCCCTGTAGCATAAATATTGGCACCAAGGAAAGATCCTAATCCTGTCTCTAATCCCTAACATTCTGCCATGTCCACTCGAAGATATAGTTACAGGTAAGCAATCTGTCCTTCTTCGTGGTCTCTGTGAATCACACAATTAGGTCTAGAAGCAGAAGTTATCATGACACACAGCAGACCATTGCCTTTGATATGAAATCAAAGAGGTCTATTGACTATAAATGGTGTACCCATATCCAAAACACTGTAACAATGTACAATGTATCATAAAACCCATGTACCCTTAACAAAGCTTGCATGAGTATGTTTTGCAGGTTTTATAGTAATAAAAAATGACTCTTTGAGCAGCAACCAAAGTTGTGTGTATCCACACATAATATCCTCAATGAGCATCACACAGAGAATAACTACATTAAAACAAAGGCAAACTTGTACAGTCAGCATAATTATTTGTTAGATTAAGAATTTCTGGCCATGGAACATTGCAGAGAAGGTAGAATACTGTAAATGGCGGAAGCTATACAAGAGAGAGAAAAAACAAGTCACCCTCAAAACTGTTCCAAGAAATGGGAGGGGAGTCACAAAACTCATGACAACAGTACAGAGTGACCAAGAGATGTATCATTCAAGAATTTTAGCAACCAATAGGTAGTGTGACACAAAAGTAGATGAGTACTCAACATAGCCACCTTAAAAAAGGCATCTAGTGGGACCCCTTTTAGAAAGATAGTAGAAGCAGAGGCTGCCCTAGTCCCATGAGCCTTAACATGGCTTGGTGGTTACTTTCTAGTGAGCTTGTAACACAAATTAATTTCAATAGTACTTGCGGAAACACCAGTAGTTCCAATCTATCTGGCCCCGAAAAAGAATAACAGGGAGCGTCAGTGGAGCTGCCACTCATGACATGCATTAGGGGAGTTCTGCTCAAGGAATCTGCCAGTAAGTTGTCTTCCCCTGGGAGGTGAACAGTGAAAGGGAAGGAAGATCTTGTTGAGAGATACATCCAATGAATTGGATGGAGGAGATGGGCTTCAAGTGGGATTTTCCTAGACTGATCCCAAGATCAAGGTCTTGTAAAAGATGAAGTGTGAAGTCTATGTTCTCCTGTAGATACGCCACAGACCAAGCAATGAGAGCCAGTCGTCAAGGTAGGTTTACACTGTGAAGTTGCTGGTTCTGACGTACACAGCTACCTCTGCCATTACCTCTGTAAACACCCTTGGTGCAATTGACAAACTGAAGGCCAAGAACCAAAATTAGTACACGTGGTTCCTGACACAAAAGGCCAAAAACCTCAGATGTATCCCAATGTGGAAGCAGGCCTCTTTTAAGTCCAACATCACAAACAAACAACTTGCCATGTTGGAGTAGAGGCAGTATGGATGATACCAACATCATTCAAACCTTCTTTGTCTCATGATAAGGTTAACCCAGATTTTTGGATCAATTTTTTATTTGTGCCCAAGAGCGACACTTCTCAGCCACAAATTTAGAAAAAAAGTTATATTTTGACTTCTGATATCCTTATGGATGCGACATCTGTACCGATAAACAGAGCTAAAGTCTTTTTTGCATTCAGAGATATTGCATGGCACAACAAGGACAGCATTTAGTCCTCAACTGTTTTTGCTTACAAAGCCAAAGAGGTACTATTTCAGCAGATAGCAAAGCTCTAGATGTAAGAAAGGACTTATACATTTGCTACAGAGTGATTTTTGAAAATTTTCTACCATTTCCCTTCCTATATAGAGAATATTTCTCAAATTCAGACACCAGGAAGAAAGAGTTTACTACTAGTGAAATTACTGCTGGAACAAAGGTTAATTTACACAAGTCATTGCAAATTTTGTGTGAGAACAAGAACAGAGATGTGACACTATTCCAGAATGTAGCCAGCATCTCAGTTCCTTATAAAAGAAATGGCATAGGTCTTCTTTGCCACTGTACGTTTCCAAAATGTTCCATGGTGTCCTCAATGTTGCTACACTGAAACATCCAGCAATAATGCAGGATGTCTTCTGCATTACATCATTTCTTAAAATAAAATGATTTGCCAACTTCACAGTGACAGAGTCCTCATTGCTATACTGAACAATCATAAACCCTACCTTATTGTTTCCTGTATCCATTTTCCAAAACAGAACTGCTAGAGATAAATGCCTGTAAGTGTGTTAGTTCATTCATACATAAGCCCCACTACTCACCCATACTTATGGTAATGTTTCCTATGTGCAATTCACTCTTGTGCAAATTTCCAGATTTAGCTACTTCAGCAGCAAGAGCGCTGAATCTCCAGAATATAGGGCCATCTGACAATGGGGTCACCCCCTTTGTTTGACATCTTTACACATTTGTCTTCATTCAATCCACAACAAAATCCTTATTTTCTTCTAATAGCAAAGTTCATAGCCCCATGAAGATCAGCAGAAAAGCAATAGAAGACTCAAATGGACTTCCTTTTAGATCTGTATTCCAGGATGAATATTGCATCATCCAAATTCACAGGTACACAACATAACCAAGGCGCATATTTACATTAAACTTCTTATGATACTTTTCCTATTATGTTTCATTTCTTTAAAATATGATAATTTGTTGATAATACCTTCAATGTGTGACATGGGATGAGTCTTGTTTATAATGGCTTTATTTAGCATTAGAATGACTTTATTTAGCATTGGAAAATTACTTTGATATTTATAATTTTGTTTATGATTTAAAATGAAATAAAAATCTGACTGATAGCACCAAAAACTTTTAAGATTTGTTCCATAGCAAGTTTCATGCTAAATTGACCAAAACTAGCAACCCATTATCTCTAGCCTGACATTTATTGACTGGGAAAAGGATGTCAACATGAGTATAAGTTTCTAGTTTTGTCCATAAATGCGCACATAGGTGAAAATATATTGAAATCAGAAGCATTTATCTAGGAAGTAGTAGAAGTCATTGATAGATAGATTGCATTTTACTTTGATACCCCCCCCCCTTTTTAAGGAAAAAAACATTTAGAAAAAACATTTTGAAAGACCAAATATGGCACCACAACCGCCATTTTAAGCTTTTCTGTTAATGCAACATGAAAAGTTGTGCCATATCACACCAAAGGCATTCTCAACAGAACATGAATGTAACTGTGCCTGAAACCAGACTGCAATGGATCCAGATAATCAGTTTCAACCAGGAATCCCATCTTGTATTTTCCAGGAAGTGAAGTACAGAATCATGCTAATTTGATGTGCGAAGTGGATGTACACTTATCCTGTCTGGTAGCCAGAGAAAGCGCTAAAATCAATGAATTTATCAAGGGATGGTTAAAATCAATGAATGTTTTAACCCCGTTTTAAAGTTTTCCAAAATTAGCAGCCACCACTATATTCTATATATCAGTGGTTCCCAACCTTTTTTTTTGACTAGGGACCACTTTGACAGGGACCACTCTCCAACATTAGTACCAAGAGGGTTACAAATCAGTTTTTGGTCAACTTTAGATTTGGTTTGGTTATTTGGGGTGCTGATTCAGAAAATTGCATTGCACAGACCACATTAGCTCTAGTTTCTGATACAGAACATATGCCATCCAATAGTCATCATCTACTCGCCCACAGAAAACCTTATCTAATAATCTAGAGCTGATGTGGTAATACTAATCTTTCGTCAGCCTCTCCCCTCCCAAAATACCCATTGCCTCAGCACTATAAGAGGATTTTGCGAGACCAGTCGCTCTTGTTGCCGCATGGTTACGAGGCAATGGTGTAGTAATGATGAGGATGCGAACCACAGGTTGGGAACCATTGCTATATGTGTGTGTGTGTGTGTGTGTGTGTGTGAGCCCACCCATAAGCGAGTATAGTATATTTTCAGCCTTTGACTGTGTGGATCATGAAAAACTGTGGCAAGTACTTGGTGGTATAGAGATTCCAAGTCACCTTGTCTGTCTCCTGAGGAATCTGTATAATGGCCAAGTAGAAACGGTAAGAACAGACCACAGAACAACAGACTGGTTCAAGATCGTTGCCAACACTGTGAACTGCCCTGAGTCCCTTTCAGGGTTGAGAAGGGCAGTATACAAATTCCGCAAATAAATAAATAAAGATTGGGAAAGGAGTACGACAGAGTTATATACTCACACCCTACCTATTCAACTTGTATGCAGGACACATCATTAGACGTGTGGGGCTTGATAAATCCAAAGATGGAGTTAAAATTGCTGGAAGAAAAATTAACAATCTTAGATATGCAGATGATACCACTTTGATGGCTGGAAACGAGGAGGAGCTGAAGAGCCTTATAACCAAGGTGAAAGAAGAAATCTGGGTTGCAGTTAAACATAAAAAACAAGGCGACCAGACTGATTGATAATTGGCAAATAGAGGGAGAAAACATAGGGGCAGTGACAGGCTTTGCATTTTTAGACACGAAGATTACTGCAGAAGCAGACTGCAACCAGGAAATCAGAAGATGTTTACTTCTTGGGAGAAGAGCAGTGACTAATCTTGATAAAATAGTTAAGAGTAAAGACATCACACTGGCAACAAAGGTCCACATAGTTAAAGCAGTCATATTCCCCATAGTAACCTATGGATGCGAGGAGCTGGACCATAAGGAAGGCTGAGTGAAGGAAGATAAGATACTTTTGAACTGTGGTGCTGGATGCAAATTCAGAAAGTGCCTTGGATTGCAAGAAAATCCAACTAGCCCATACTCCAGGAAATAATGCCCAACTGCTCAGTGGAGGGAAGAATATTAAAGGCAAAAATGACGTACTTTGGTCACATAATGAGAACATAGGGCACCTTGGAGAAGATAATGATGTTGGGAAAAATGGGAGGAAAAAGGAAGAGGGGCCAACCAGGGGTAAGATGTATGTATGTTATTCTCAAAGAGACTGATTTGACCTTGAAGGAGCTGGGGGTGGAGATGACCAACAGGAAGCTCTGGTGTGGGCTGATCCATGAGATCACAAAGAATCAGAAGCAATTGAACAAATAAACACACACTATATTCTATGTCAGTGAAGTTCTTAATTTAACTATTTGATAAAGTGCATCTTCTTTTCTGTCTTAGATCTGAAACGGTAGTTTAATCCTTAGTACCAACAAAGCACTTTTCAGTACTTCATCAAGAACTTTGTTATTCTTCCAACAGGCTTGTTTGATAACTCAGCAGAGTTCATTTCTACATTGTAGATGTAAGATCGTGAGAGTGTTGGCTTGATCAAGATCACGAGCAGTGGAATCCCATTTGTTTATTGGGAGTTCAATGTGACTTATTGCCAGATAAGCAGTTATAGAATTGTAGCTTAAAGCAGATGTGTTTAAAACTCTATGGTTAAAGTTCATGTTGGCTCAGAATTCCAAATTTGTACTAAGGTTGACAACCAACTATTTATTTACTCTATGGTAAGTCCCACAAAATGCAAAGGATCTACTCCCAACACTATACAAGATCAACCACATGACTCACCAATTAATAATAAGGTCTCAGTGGTTGCTTTTCAAGTAATTGATCTGTGCCAATTGTTCCAATCTTTGTCCAGGTGTTTTGGACTTCAGTTTACATAATTCCTGAGAATTGGTCAATCTGGCTGGTTTTCTAGAAACCGATGTTCCAAAACACCAGAAAGATCAAAGGTAAGTAAGGTATTACCTTCGTGGATATTTCTGTGGAAGTAAAACTTAAATCAACCCAGTCTAAAGCCTGAGGGAGTGAAGCAGGCACAAATTTTTCTTACAACAATTAATAAAATTGTTAAGACAAGAGGCTCACATAATTACTCCTGCAAAATTATTTCTAAAAACCATTTAAAAGAAGACTTTTATGTTAGACTATGTAAAATATCTGATAATTGCAATTCCTGGTCTTGGTATCTTCTCCTCAATTCTTTTTATGTACTTTATATCTGTTTGACATTATGAAGTACATTATGGAGAGGTAAAATAATTCTGTTACTTTGCTGTGTACTAATCATACACCAATATTAATATTTATAGCTGGGCTCCACTTTTGTAGATTATTATCCACATAATAATCTACAAAAAGTGTCAACTATTATTTAATAAATTCAATAGCCACAAAACACCCAAAGTAGATAGCAAATGGAATATTCTCCACATTATGTACTTGCCCATGAAGTAAATAACATAATCCAAATCCAAAGCATTATACTAAAATCAGTATTTAAAGCAACAATATTGACATAAAAGTATCCTAATTAAGACCAGCAGTACTAAAAACCATTATCAAAACAACTCACAGAGCAAAAAGAAATAAACAGAAAGCAGATGTTACTGTTAAAAGACAGTTTTAAACAAAAAGTCTTCAACATCTGCCAGAAAGCTAATGAAAAGGGGACAAGAAGGGCCTCCCACTAAAAGACGATCCAAAGCCGGAGTCCAACTGCTAAGAATACCTTCCACGATATCCTGAGATAAATGGACTATGCTTGGAGTAGATGGAACAAGAGGGTATAAATAAGTGATTTAGGTAAATAATGAAGCAATTTGAAGTCAACACTCTCGATACAATAGGTCCAAATAATAGTCTCAACTAAGATAATCCCAGTGGTGTTGTAGAAGATACAGTAAATGCTGGTCAAATTTTCTAGAGCCAGCGTTTTGTAGGCCCAAATGTTACGATTATCATTAGTGAATCTGAAACACAACAGGGAAAGGAGCAGAGGAAATGGTGCTCTAGGTCAATCCTAGCCATGACATAATATGAGCTCAAGGTGATATTGATTGCAATACCATTGACTTGAAGATACAAACTGTACATAAACCTGAAAGACTGAGGGACAAGTTTCATAAGGTCATGTAGCACCACATACTTCGAAACTGCCCAAAATCTCACTGGATTTTTTAGCTGTTCCATCACATTGTTGGCTCATGTTTAACTTTTTGTCTTCTCCCAGATCTTTTTCACATGTTCTGTTGTCAAGCCAGGCGTCACCCATCTTGTATCCATGAATTTCATTTAATTTGCCTAACTAAAGTATCATGCATTTCTCCTAGTTGAAATTCCTTTTGTTAGTTTTGACCAAACTCTCTAATCTGTTAAGGTCATTTTGGATTCTGAAAAACTCAATTTTCTATATTCTCACGCTAGCAAATAGAAGCCACAGTGGTGCAATGGGTTAAACCCTTTTGCCGGCTGAACTACTGATCTGAAGGTCAGTGGTTCAAATCCATGAGATGAGCTGTGCTTCCATCTGCCAGTTCCAGCTTCCCATGCGGGGACGTGAGAGAAGCCTCCCACAGAAGAGTAACACATCCAGGCGTTCCCTGGGCAATGTCTATGCAGACAGCCAATTTTCTCATTCTAGAAGCAACTTACAATTTCTCAAGATGCTTCTGACATGATAAAAAAACTCTAGCAGATCTAACAGACATGCCTCCATTTTCAGGGTTGTGTATAAGCTCGCCTTGGAAAAGGAGATGAGACTAATCTATGGAGGATGCAACTTCACCGGATGTTTCTCACACAAAAACATATAAACTTTCAGGACTGGATGTTCCATAGTGCCTGAGTACCAGTTGCTGAGAAAGACACTTGACTTAATGTGCTTGAAGGCATCTAACTGGCTTTGCACTAGACAAGCTTTTGGCTTGATCCATAATAACTCTGCTACAAATTATTTTTTTTATTAAAAGTTAACTTTTAATTGTTAGGCAACAGAAAACAAACAAACAACAAATAAACAAACGGAAACATCATAAGTTATGTATTCTATGCCCTTTCCCTTCATAGTCTATGCCAGGGGCCCTCAAACTAAGGCCAGGGGGCCGGATGCGACCCTCCAAGGTCATTTACCCGGCCCTCACTCAGGGTCAACCTAAGTCTGAAATGGCTTGAAAGCACACAACAACAACAACAACAACAACAACAACAACAACAATGTGTAGGCATCGAATTGTGCCTTAGGTAAGCCGCCCTGAATCCCCCCTCGGGGGTTGAGAAGGGCAGGGTGGAAATGCGTGAAATAAATAAATAAAATAAACAACAACAACAATCCTATCTCATCAGCTGAAAGCAGGCCCACACTCCCCATTGAAATACTAATAAGCATATATTTGTTAAAATTGTTCTTCATTTCAATTATTGTATTGTTTTAAAGTGGTTTTGCCCTACAAATAAGATACGTGCAGTGTGAATAGGAATTCATGTTTGTTTGTTTTTTCAAATCCGGCCCTCCAACAGTTTGAGGGACTGCGACCTGGCCCTCTGTTTAAAAAGTTTTAGGACCTCTGGTCTATGCCCTGCTATGTTCCACATTCCCTTCCCAACCAATTAGCAAATGAAACGTGCATTCATTAACTATACAGTAGAAGAAATAATGAATAAGTTCATTTTATTTATACAGATGGGTGTTTGTTGAAATTATTTCAGTACCTATGTCTTCGGGAAAAAGAAATATATGATTTTCTACCCCCAAACATTCCAAGTTCTAAGCCTTTACATATTCCAAGTTATGTTGCATTGATGTGGTTGCATCTGGATCCATACATGCATGAAACCACACATTCTTGCACAGTGCTTTATAACTACTTGCTTAGTTCATGGAGCATGAGCACCCACACTTGTGTCCAGAAACACCAAGCACAGAACAAAACATTTGGCAGAGCAATAAGCAGTAAGAATGGAGTAGTCCTAATGACTTCACAATTTACAATAGAATAATCATCTGGCTCTCAAGCTCCCATTCAGCAAAAGAACGTTATAGTGTCAGAGGTCAAAGGTGGAGGTTGTTAAAAAGGAACAGACAAAAGGCAAGGGCGGAATCCAATAAAGAGGCAAATTAATGGACGAAACTACATTTAGAATATGCATTAATGCCATTCAGTTCCATATTTGCATCTGCATTCACATGATTTAGTGGTAAAACAAGTGGACCAGACTCATCAAATTGTATAGAACAGTGGTTCTTAACCTGTGGGCCGCGGACCACCACTGGGCTGCAAAGACAACAATTTGATCCACCAGTCTCCTTCCTCTTATTTATTGATTTTATTTCCACTCCTTTCGCACCACCTGCCACTCCTTCCCTATTGCTGACAATGGCAAATGTTCTGTATCAGAAACTAGAGCTGATATGGTCTATCCAATGCAATTTTCTGAATCAGGACCCCAAACTGAATCTAAAGTTGACCAAAAACTGTTTCGTAACCCTTTTGGTATTAATGTTGGAGAGTGGCCCCTGCTCAATGATCCCTGGTCAAAAAAAGGTTGGGAACTACTGTCTAGAAAGAGCATTGTTTACTGGATGGGGCGGGAGGGGGGCATTTTTTTTTTCCAAAACTTAAGATTTTGCTGAAGACGAAGATTATCTAAAGCACATACAATCTTAAACCCCAATGAAGGGCCATTTCAGCACATCAAGTTCTCAGATTTTCCTATTTCATTAGAAAAAACCAACAACATTCACTTTGTAGGATCTTCACGTTCTTTGTCACAGGAAGCAAAGGCAGGCCACTGGTTCACTTAGCACAGTTGCTGCCAGCTCTCCAAGCTTTGAGGCAAGTTCTTTTCAAGTCCTACTTGGAAAGCCCAGGTTACTTCCCATAGAAACCTCTCCCAAGTCAGCCCTTGCTTAGCTTCCAACTTCTGATCAGCTTATAATGTACCCAGTATGGCAGTCATCCTGGCAGTGTTTATATCTGTTACACTTTCATACAGAATTGCCTTTTAAAGAGGAGGGTTCAAAAAAAGAAATTAATGTGTTCATATTCCCACTGACCGTGGGAAGGGCAAACAGGTGGCAGTTTCATTTCTTGCTGTTTCAGGAACATCAGGATGTTCTCTGTTTCTTCAAGCCCACTGGTCTCTGTGAAGATTTTACAGGGAGACACGAAATCCTGTTCTTGTGTTACTGAATTTGGTCAATGTGCAGAATCACTCAGGTGGCAGGAAAATATATGAATAATCCTTAATGATTGGTTAGCACAAAGCCATCTCCAATTGTTTGAGTATCTGTACAGCATTTCTCCCCCATTTTCATGCAATATGCGTTTCCATCTGAACTTCTTTATGTGTTGCCCCACAGATATTTAAAGAATGCCACCTCCCTCATGTTCCAGTTAGAGTTTGTTACATAGTCCTTTTTTAAATATGACCTCTGGAACTGGCAAGACATATGAAGGACACGGGCCCCTATATAGGCTGCCAAGAACACTTCCTCCCATTATGATAGAACATATCAAAATGGACCATTAAGCTTATTTCCACAGCTTTTACAGGTCACAGATAATATTTCAGTCTGATTTTATGGTGTATTATATTTTTCATCCCAAATTATTACTATCCTGAACCTAAAGACTAGGAATGAAAAGAAATAGAATATTCTTAAGATGACTTCAGGCAATTTAGCATGAAATAATTCTAATTCAATTGAGTATGTCCAACCTTTCTTCTAGCAAAAGCCAAGTGATAAGTAGCTGTTGCTTTCCTCACATAAACATAGCTTTTTCCTCTGTGTTTTTCCTACTGTGCTGCCTCACCAAGACAGGGCAATGACCTTGGGCTCATGAAGGCTATGTCTCAATAGAGTCTAAGCTCTGGCAGGTTCTCTCTAAGTATAGTCCTATTGAGACCCATCTCTGATTAAGTATGAAGAAGTCAGTCAATAGAAAGCTTGTCACTGTTCAAATGTTATCACAGATCTTCAAATGAATCAAAATCTCTCTTAGGAAGCATTTCCCTGGTACATTTTTTTGATCAGAGAATGGTTCTTGTAGTAATTAGGAAGTTTTTCCACATTTGACACTGACATGCTAAAATAAATATATCATCTTATAAGGGTGACTGGAACTGGGTGAGTTTAATGAATGAAACCTTGGATACATATGGCAAAAAATGGCTACTACTATATATAATAAAAAGAGAATGAAAACGGCAGTGACTCATCATCTGGACCTGCCCTTTTGTCCTAGGAATTCAAGCTCTGCATAACGTTTTTGTGTGAAGCACTATTTTAAGGAGTTCCACTGAAATATGTTTTAAAATGGATATTATAAGTGGTCGTCAATAACAGGTTGATAGTTGAGCATTTTTCTTTTTCTTTTGGTTTTTCCCCCTTTTTGAGTCACAAGCTATAAATGCTGTTTTTAAAACTAAACAGTAGACAGGAAGGGAAGAGATTGAAAACACTAAAAAGGGAAGAGAATCAAAACCAGGCATCTTTAGGCTAAATCATGTTTTTTCCCCTCTTCATTTTCATAATTCAGAGATATAGGACAGATAATTTTAAGTTGAGCGAGTAAATAGGGATGATCCTAGCATATGATAACTCTATTAAAATCACATTCATGCCACAGAGCAATCTGTTAGGAGGCACAAAATTCTCCATATCCAAGGTCTTTTCTTTTGGTTTGAACAGAATGAACTGAAATGTCTCTACTGAAATGATTTGGAAATCCTCTGAACAGAATGCTCTAATAATCATTTACTTAAAATAAAATTTATATTTACTGTTAAAATCTTATTTACATGGATATGCTATAAAGTACAAATATTATTTTGATACAGATAGTGCATTACTATACCATGACGGTTTCTCCAGAAAAAGCTTGACAAAGACACCTGGAAGAGGAAACTATAGCCTAAGAATTCGAGTCAATAGCTACTTAAAATAGGGGAGCCATCATACTTTGCCAAAAAAGCAGACAAGCGCAAACTAGGAAAAAGCATCAGTAAATGTGTCTTTGGCCTACGAGCAACCAAGATAGCAATGAGAAAGATGGTAGGAAAATTAGAGCACATCATGAGGGCTCTTAAGGTCTCGGGAAGCTTTGGGGTGGCTGGATCAAGATACAATTCTAGGCATAGCTATCGCCATGACACTACGTTTTATTGTGATATACAGGAAAGCTGTTACAACAACAGTATGCACTTATGATCTCTGCAAGACCAATCAGCCAACCACCAGTCTTTTAGCAAAATACACAAGTGTCACCAAAGACTTCCATGGACTTACTTCCTCTTGTGTACATACTGAATTATGATTTTTTGCATAGCTTTTTTAATGTTGCAAAGAAGGCTGGCATAAACTAAAACAGAGATTTCTTTTCAAATAGCACCATGCTGTTCGGTGAAGTATAAAACAATTAAGAATGCAAGCCATCTTCTAAGATATTTTCATTTTTATTATAATGCTACATTCAGTAATTACAGGACACATTCTGGGGTAATGGCTAATTTATTGTGACTCCAGCCTTTTTGACACTTAAACCATTCTGACTGCTATTCATAACTGAAAGATAATTTAATTGCATTCCAGTTAATTCAGCTTAAGAACAGCACTATTCTCCCAAGTGGCATGCATCACTATTCAGATCTCCATTTTTCTCTTCCCCATGCATTCTGTTCATGAACAGGTAAGGACTGATCTCTTCCCCATCCCTTTAGTTATAAGGGGTCATGCATGCGTATGCCACTCTCATTAACATAACATCTGAATGTTAAGAGGGGGAAAACCCCTCACTCCTTCCACAACTACAGACCTCAGGATTTGCAGATTTATTTTAAAGAAGACTAGGACAAATGACAGGGGAGGAGGGGAGGGTGAACTACGTGAGCACCGACATGCAGGCAAAGTCTAAAAGGGGAATGCACCTTACCTGCCAACAGATGCCATTTCCTCTACATTTTATACACCAGTGTGCGCCGTTTTGCCACTGCTACCACAATAAACCATACAATAAAATGGATTGTCTTGTTGATTTGAGCACCAGCTGGTTAGTAGAAAAGTGGCTTCCCCCATGCATGATTCAGTCTCCTTGACAAATATACTGCATTGTACTAGATGAGTCATCAGAGGACTATTCTGCATTTTATAGGCCAGTTGCGTCGTTCCTCATATTTCAGTATCCTGATTCCCACAATGAATTACATGAAGAACTGACCAACGACACTTCTTCATTCTTGAGCTCCTCCTTAAAAAAAATCCTGCTCTTCCCAAAGTATTGTTTTTTCCTGGTAAAAAAAGGCAGAATAAAACAGAAATACATGTGTGTGCGCACACACACACATTATTCTCAGTGTTTCCAACATAAGGAGGATTCAAAACTACAGCTTTCGTGTTTTACTTAGTGACTGCAAAGGAAGGGTTGCAAGGAGCTGGAAGACCACTATCTCCATGCAGTTTATCAATGCCATTCCGGTGGAACAAACCAGATCTGTACTATCTCTGACTTGCCAAGGCAAAATATAATTTAAAAGAAATCTAAATGAGCCCACAACATTTCTGTTTGTCACCCAGACAACTGAATTTAGGTAGGAGGGGTTGGAACACACTTGAATTATTTTTTCATATCCTTTGAATCCTTTATTCTGGCAGTGATGGGGAAAAGCAAAGGAGGAATGCTCAGCCTTTACTTATGCACAACACAACAAAACTATGGCTTAATGAAGATTCAAACCTGTTAGATTAGATTGTGAGCACTGGACCACTACTTGGGAAAAGGCATGTGGCAAGAAGATACACACACACACACACACACACACACACACACACACTTTAAGAACATCTTAAGTCTTGTTGCAAATGCAAATTTCCCTGTTTGCACCCTAATAACATTTTTCCCCTTAAGTTAGCCTCTCTTCTGGTTTCGGCACCCAAATGAAAACAAAGAGATGGAAAATTGTAGAATGGGGGGCTATTGAGAAGAAAAGTAAAACATTTCACTTTGTCCACCAATTGCCTTTCTCTCCAAATGTGTGATCCAGCTCCAAGGGCATGTATTGTAGCCACAGCCAGTGAATGAATATATATTGGAGTGAGAGGAAAGGAGAAATATTAGCAAAGATTCCGGCCATGAAAGCCTTCGACAATACAATATTAGCAAATGTTTCCATAAAGTTTTTTTTTGGGGGGGGGGGGAGTGGGCTAGCCAGAAGTAGAATAAACAAATATGTTAGAGAATTGGGGCTGAGAATGGTGACCGAGTTTCACACACTTGGACCAGCCACCAAAATTAGTGGCAAGGATATATATGAGGTACATCGCAAAATATGCATAATGAGGATTTTAACTGCAATAGGCCAAGAGAAGAAACTGAGGAGAATCAAACATAGCCAATTATTGTTGCAAACTTATGTAAATCTAACTGTGTGTTAATGTTGATCTAATCCCGTAATAAATCTGCAGCCTACAGGGGATAAAGTGGGGTAGTGAAAGTTGCTGGTGAAGAAGATGACAGGTGTTGGTGAAAGGTACAAGTGAATCGGATCAAAAGGAACACAGGGAAGTGATGTAAAAGAGGAAGACAGCAGCTATTTCTTTATATAACCATTTCAAAAGATTTAGTCACAACCAACTAATAGAGAAAGAGAAAAAGACCAGAAAAGATCCAGACTGCTGTTTGCAAAAGCATGGGATACTAATGAAGAAAGATGCACAGGGAACAACTACTTTTATTAAATACAGCAAACTTTGACACTCTAATTGCATTTAATTTATTTGAATTTCACAAGGTGGAAAGGGGGAAATTATGAAATATCTTTGAAGCAGTTTCAACAGCACAGTTGGGCAAAAATGAGTGAGGGATTTGAAAGATTTCATGTTCTCTCAAGTTACCAGAAATGAAAAGCTGTCTGATGTTTATTTAAAAGCTTACTTCCTTCTCTGGAAGATTAAATACTCCCCCAAACATATCTTGGGTGAGGGGGTTTGCTTTAAAACAAACCATCACTTAGTTTTTCAGACATCTGCTTCTTTGCGAGAGGGACACATCAAAAGAAAATGAAGAATTATACTACAATCCAGGTGAGTAGAAAGATCCAAATATGCTCAAGGTAGCAAAAAGTCTGTGAATTCTCCCACTATTTTGAAATCATCAAGTAGATATAACCCCAATCATGATTTTATAAAATGTAATATTAAATAAATAATTTTAATATTATCACACTATACATATAACAAAGAAAAATCTCTCTAGTATGTTCCTACAGATATCTGTTTCTTAACTTCAAACCATGGTTAATATTTATATTTAATTACACTTCCAACTAACTACTTTCATGACTTTTATAGTGTTTAATATATCTTTTCAAATAACGATCAGTCTAATCAATGTAGATTCTAGACCAGGTATGGGCAAACGTGGGCCCTCCAAGTGTTTTGGACTTCAATTCCTACAATTCCTAACAGTCTCAGGCCCCTTCCTTTCCCCCCTTTTAAGCTTAAGAGGCTGAGGAAGAAAAGGAAAGGGAATTGTGGGAGTTGAAGTCCAAAACACCTGGAGGGCCCAAGTTTTCCCATGCCTGCTCTAGTCTAATAAGCTTTCTTCCAACAAAACAGAAAGAGGGTGTTTTTAAATGCCTCATTTTAATCCTTGATCTGAATCCAGAAAATCATGTTAGCTAAAAGTAATGGCACAATGTAAAAATGGAGATCGCTATGCTAGTTGAAGGAAAGGAAAATAAACCCATTGGTGAGATATGGAAGCTGCAGAAGTGCTGAGAAATCCATTCCATTGATATATGTTGTCCATTTCATAGTAACAACTACATGAATATCACCACCACAGGTTGCCTGAAAGCTGATAACCATAGTCCCATGATTCATAGGAACCAGAGTTGAGAATTTAATTGGTGCAGGGGGGGGGGGGGGCAAGTGATTTGGGGACCAAAAAGCCTATATATCTTTCTTTTTATTTATATCTTTCTATTTATTAAAGGCAGGTGTTCAACCAGGCTGATCTATACCATCATTTTCAAGGCACACCGGAAAACCAATTCAAGTATTTTCACTAGAAAATATCAAAATAGATCTCTAGAAATTCAAAATAGAAGCTCATGAGAAAAGTTGAGAACGAACATCTCTTCTCCAGACAAGGTTCCCCTTCTCTTTCAACTTTCAATTTTTGTAAGGATGCTTCATTAAACGAAATAATATATCAATAGTATGGTTTTTTTTAATCGTGTCAGGAGAAACTACCAGAAGCGAGTAGTATGGTTACCACTAACAAATAGATATTCATAAATGATACAGGCACTCACTAAAGCTACTACCAGATGGCTGTGAGATCCACAAAAGCCACACAAATATATATGCACAGCACAATAACTGAAAGGGATTTCCCTCTGCTTCTTTAAAATCAGAAAAGTTTTGTAGTTGCTTAAGAGGAAAGTGGCAGCCAAGGCAGGCCCAGTCTACCATGTCACTGTGTCTCCTAGAATCAAATGCAAGTTGCAAAGACTAGCAGAAGAGCAAGGGCAGCTAGGGAAACAGGATAGGAAACACAAGAGCAGGCAACATCTAGTCCAAAAAAATTTGAATCTTCAGTGCTTTGCTAATTGGTCTGAACTATTTTTAACTCAATCCTTGGTTTATTAAAATAATTCCAACTGTCTCAGAACCATGCAACTTAAAATGCTACAGCCAAATGCTCTAAATTATTAATAGTTTTATACACATTTTCAAGACTTTTCTCATTCCAAATTTGAATTGTGGCACTAGGGCTTGAAAGATGATGCTGTCATGTAGCAACAGTAAGAACAGACCACGGAACAACAGACTGGTTCAAGATTTGGAAAGGAGTATGGCAGGGCTGTATATTCTCACCTGACCTATTCAACTTGTATGCAAAACACATCATACGTTGTGCAGGACTTGATGAATCCAAGGCTGGAGTTAAAATTGCTGAAAGAAACATTAACAACCTGAGATATGCAGATGATACCACTTTGATGGCTGAATGCGAGGAGGAGCTGAGGAGCCTTCTAATCAAGGTGAAAGAAGAAAGTGCAAAGGCTGAGTTGCAGTTAAACATTAAAAAACCAAGATTCTGGCAACCGGACTGATTGATAACTGGCAAACAGGAGAAAACGTGGCAACAGTGACAGACTTTGTATTTCTAGGTGCAAAGATGACTGCAGACACAGACTGCAGCCAGGAAATCAGAAGACGTTTACTTCTTGGGAGGACAGCAATGACCAATCTCAATAAAATCACACTGGCAACAAAGATCCGCATAGGTAAAGCAATGGCATTCCCAGTAGTAACCTATGGATGCGAGAACTGGACCATAACGAAGGCTGAGCGAAGGAAGATAGACACTTTTGAGCTGTGATGTTGGAGGAAAATTCTGAGAGTGCCTTGGACCGCAAGAAGATCAAACCAACCCACACCACAGGAAATAATGCCCAACTGCTCACTGGAGGGAAGGATATTAGAGGCAAAGATGAAGTACTTTGACCACATAATGAGCAGACAGGAAGGCGTGGAGAAGATAATGATGCTGGGGAAAATTTAAGGAAAAAGGAAGAGGGGGTGATCAAGGGCAAGATGGATGGATGGTATCCTTGAAGTGACTGGCTTGGCCTTGAAAGATCTTGGCGTGGCAATGACTGACAGGGAGCTCGGTGTGGACTGGTCTATGAGGTCACAAAGAGTTGGTAGTTACTGAACAAATAAACAACAACAACAACAACAAAAGCACCAGGGCTTTGCTGGAGTTGGGGTAGACCTGTGTAGGGTACTTCTCAGTGGCTTCAGAATGGTACTAGAAGAAAACATCAATTTAGCCAGGTAAACATGGACACCACCATGTTTCACCATTTCTGACCAGCAGGGCTGCAGTGCTAGGTTCTCTCATTCATTCCCCATAGAAGACAGAGCAACAAACTTCTTGCAATGATCAAAAAAGGCCGGATGTTTATACCCTTCAAGACAAACTCAGCTTCACTAGGTTGTCCATTTGGCTGCAAATATACCTGGTCTCTCCATTCTGATTTCTCCTTTTCCTCTTATGGACAACTCTCATACATAATACTAGAAGTAACATATTATCTTCCACTGGCTCTGAATGACTGTGACCCACTGCCTTCTCGGAGGGCAGAGTCAGGGTAAATTACTGGAGTTGCATACATATTTTAAACAGTAAGACTTTATCGGGATGTATTGGCCCCTTACTCTTACTCTTCAACCAGGCACACTGCAAACCAATTTGGGGATGTCTCCTGAAGGATAACGTAGAATCATTTATAATAATGCCTATTCAAAAGTAAGTCTGATTATGTTAAATGAGCTCTACTTCCATTCATGTGTGAACACAATTCAATGCAAGAATAAAGATGTGGTACAACAAGTTTGGCGTACAACCTCAGGTTTCACAAATTCAGCCCCTAAGGTGGTTTCACACATATGGGATATGACAGCTTTTTCTAAAAAAGAAATCATCTGTAGTAACTATTAAGTATCCTGTTTAGTCAGGATTAGGAGTTAGATCACATTAGAATGACAAGATCACAGACGGGATTTTAGAAAGTCAGAATATAATGTCAAGTATATATTTCAGAAGAAGGAATTGCAAAAACCATCCCTGAGGATCCCTTGCATAAGAAACCTCTATGAAATTCATGAGGTCACCATAAGTCAATAGATGATTTATGCACACGCACACGAAAAACAAAACTGATGTATAATTTCACTCATAATATCTCAACAGCAAGAATATGATAAATGCCACAGACTATGGTATAGAACAGATTTTAGTTTTTACTACATTTTTTAAGAAACGGAGATAGAAAATCTAAGTCACTAAGGATATGCAAATGCTCAACACAACTCAAAAGTTCCTCTACAAAAATTCTCTTTTAACAGACAAAAAGGCTCTTGGGAGGCAGTATCATGGAGGCAAATGCTATGATTGGCTATTGCACGTTGGATATATCAATAATATCAATCAATTAATGTTTTTGTGTGCTTGTGTTTTATTTTATTGTATTTTATATTGTGTTCACTTTTATGTTTGTTTTTAGGCATTTTGTGTCATCTGTAAGCCGCCTCGAGTCCATTCGGGGAGATGGTGGCGGATTGTAAGATTAAAGTTGTTGTTAAGAAAGAAGAACTGAGGAAGAAAAAGGTCTATTTGAATGGTACTAGTAAGTGGAAGGCCAAAAGCATATGGCTGTCCAGCTATTGTTAAAACTGCAGCTTTCAGCACAGTCAGTAGTGAGGAATGAGGAAGCTGCAGGCCAGCAACATCTGGATGGACACACAATTCCCATCCCATCTGAGATGGATTTGGCTTGGGCTTATCAATGGCTGATCTTTTTGTTTAGCTCAAGATGTCCCCAGCCCAGTATCTGCCAGATGTGTCGGCCATGCCAGCCAGTGATGATGCAAGTTTAGTCTTGTGTGTTGGGAGGACATCTGAGTTGATATATAAAAAAGCAAACAACAATACCTTTATTTACTGATTTAGCCAACTCTTCTGGAAATCTGTTGGTTTTTTAAATTCTAGAATTGTTCTATGGAGACCATTAAACATTAAAGTTAAACTAGCTTAACTTTAAGGGACTTAAAAAATATTAATCCAAACTATTAAACAATTTATAAGAATTGAAAAATGATTTTAAGGATTTTTTTTTAAAAAAATCAGCTTAACCCTTTACAGTAAAAGAAATCAATACTAGACTTGAAAGGCTTTTTATACAATCAAACTAGTTCCTATTCATCATATGCAAATTCTGTACAATAGAGGCAAAAAAATCAATCAATGAAGTGAAGAGGGGAAGTGACAGATTGATTTGGCAACTCTATTTGCACAAATAAATGCCTTTCTTTCCGAGACACATACACAACAGGCGCATTGATTTAACCTGAAGCCACCTATACAGATTCCTGATGTTTTTTGTAACATGAAATTTCACTGCATTCCTCAAGGATTGTGATACACCTGTTTGTACATGCCAACCCCAATTTCAATTCTAAAATGATATTGGGATTGAGGATATGACATCAATTTTAGTTGCTCTCAGTTATAGGACTGAAGTTAGATCCTACACTAAAACTCATCAAAAGCTTCTATAGTAGCTACATTCAAAGAACAGGATTTGTTTGAATGTGAGAGTATATGCCAGTCTTCATAACAGGCGTCTCCAGACACTTATCAAGCAATTTCCTGCCAGTAGTTTGGAATAAAGAGCTTAGTTAAGTGCACCTAAGCACTAGGGCATGCCCAGTGGGGGATCTGATGTTCATTTCTTTAAACATACACCCATGTCTAATTACAAAAGGCCTTTAAAACCCCTTCATTTCCCCCCTACATGGCATGGGAAATGGTTGCTGTGTTCAAGAGACACTAATCCAAAACTCAGGTTTGCAAAAGTAGCTGTGGAGTTCTTTCCACCCAGATCAGTCACCTTAACTGCGAGTCATGGGTCTGGAAGATGACTGCTTCAGGATTTTATGCATTTTAGTCATCTTTTCTGAAATTCTAATTCAAATAATTTTTGTAGCGTTCAGTTCTCAAGCATTTATGGCTTATGGTAGTCAATGGAAGAACAAAGATATTTCATACTTGGCCACAAAGGTAGAGTTAAAGGATAAAGAAAAACTAATATTAGGCTACATGACAAACAATATTTATAAAACTAATTTATGACAGATAATTAACAGATCATCGTGTAGTTTTATCACTTCTATCACTTTAAAAAATTACTAAAAATAGCTATCCCATCCTGAACTTACAGTTTGAAGAGCAATGAATTAAAATAACATAAAACATTAAAAATTTTTCAGCTCATTACTGAAACTGTAAGTGATTTAAATAGAAACTCAAATCATTGTTTCACGATTTTAGTGTTGGAACTTTCTCCTCAGCTTATCCACAGATCATAAAAGCACCCATATACAAGAGGTTGAATTATACACATGTACATACAATAGTTTGGTCTGAACAGTTTCACAAGAACAACCCTGTCTGGCATTCAACTCTTAAAGGTACCTGTTGAATCCCTACCAACAAAATTCAATGGGGGCCATTTCAGCTGGACAGAAGGGGAACACATCCATTTCCAGTTATGAGCCAGAAAAGACTGGAAAAAGGTAGACCATTTAATACTAATTTAATTGTAAATTCTTTCTACCATTCATTGCTTTGCAATTGCATTTGTTAGGTTGTATTTTAAATTATGTCCCGTCCCCCTCCCCCCAGTATGCTGTAAGCCATCCCAGTTACCCTGGCAATAAACCAGAACTAATGATAATAAAGTAAATAAAATGCCAGCAGGTCATATCAGACCTGCTGGAAAAGTTGAAAGCATTGAGATTTTGGGCTTGATTCAATATAAAAACAGTTACTCATATATGAAACTTTTACTTCTTAGAGTAATTTTGCAGATAAGAGATTCTGTGAGTTGCTTGCAGTATTTTCACTGAAATAAAATCCCACTGAATGCAATCAGGAACGGGACTGAAATGACTACTAAAAAGTTACGTGCATGAGCAAACGTAAACATACGCAAGGAGTTTCAAGTCAAGTTAGTGCCAGTGTCCAACCCAGAAAATTACATAGGAGGCTGAGCAAGCCATCAAATATATTCCAACAATGTCTTAGGAGTATGAAACAACTTTCAGACTACTCTTCTGCTGTATATTGTTCATATTCTTTGGATTCATGCCCTGGAGGCATGTTGTTGTCATTCAGAAATGCTCTGCATGCCTCAACACAGTTGAAAATGAAGCAAAAACTACAGACCTTTGGATACCAGAAAATATCATGTTCTGACAACTGCTGTTGGCAAGCTTCTCTGTACCAACACAACTCACAATAAAATACTTCTTTATTATGAAAGGAAGCTGTTCTTTTTTCATTTTTCCCAAAGATATTGGTCTTATTCTAGCAGTTGCATATCATTCAACAAATGGGGCGGGGGGCCCCCTGTGATGTTAACACCAAAATTAAAGCTCTCTCATGATGGTTCAAGTTCCACAGAGCACTTCCCTACAACTTAGCAGATTTTACACATCTTGGTTGAGGTTAGAATCCATCAATTTCTGAGTGAAACTGTGTTTCCAAGAGATGGGTTCCCCATCATTTCTAAAAACATGAACAATGTATTGGAAGAGGCCTACTTTCAAATAGATTTGCAACTTACAAAAGCTCGCCCCACCCACCCCACTACTTGTTTACACATTAACAAGTGACAATTTGCCACTGCTGGGCAAACTGCATAGTGAGACAGAGCTGGGGAGTGACACATTAAAAGTGGAGCAGGCCCTGGGAACTAGGACTGGGAGCAATGGGTTCAAATTACAAGAAAGGAGATTCCACCTGAACATTAAGGAAGAACTTCCCGACTGAAAGCGCTGTTCTCCAGTGGAACTCCCTGCCTCAGAGTGCAGTGGAAGCTCCCTCCTTGGAAGCTTTTAAACAGAGGCTGGATAGCCATCTGTCAGGGGTGCTTTGTTTGTGCTTTTCCTGCATTGAAAGGGGTTGCACTAGATGGTCCATGTGGTCTCTTCCAACTCTGTGATTCTATGATTCTAAGAAATGACTATTTACTTAATTTTTAGAATAGTTATATCTCGACTTATATGCAAGGATGTCACTGTGGTGTTTACAACATCAATGGATACAATTTAAAGCATTTACTTGTAGCTTATTTCTATTTCCCTGGCTATAGCCTGATGCTGTTCCTGACACGTTTGCCTTTACATCATCGACCTGCTACTGGATCAGGCTGCCCTTCCATTTCCATCTCAGCTTTTGTTATAAACTTAGCATTTCAGGTGTCTTCCCCCCCTAAAACAACCTACAACCTTCAGTGTTTGGACAACCCTGTTTTGTATTTGGCTGCATTTGGATCATGTGAATCAGGACACTGCTAGAGAATTTGGTTGCTGCTATCTTCGCCTTTCTTTTCTTTAGTTGGTGATTTTTATTCACTCTTCCCTCCGTGCCCACATAATATTTCTGTCCTTCTCTTATATACGGTATATCACATTTTATAAATATAAGAACACCCATTGAGCATAGGCTCTACAATATTCCCGGTGGAACAGAGACTCCAAGGGACAACACTGGAGTTTTGGCAGCAGACTAGTTTCAGAAGGACATGACCTCTTTTATTCTACATAGCCAAAGGCCATTACAGCAAAATAGGATACAATAAGATCAAGTTACAACAAGGCCAAGATGCAAACACTGGATAACAGAGCAAGGAAAGTCATTATGCAAAACAAAGGATAGTCTTGAAAACTTTCAGCAATATAGGTACACCTCAGTTAATGAAGTTAAATGTGTTCCTAGGCATAACTTCTTTAACAAAAATCTTAGTAAACAAATGTTGAATCTTCTAGGAAACTCTTTAAAATTTCTTTAAAAATGCATCCAGGGAGAGAGAGAGAGAGAGAGAGAGAGAGAGATAGATAGATAGATAGATGTCAATTCTAGTGAACAAACATAGATTTATGCTTTTTTAAAAAACATAGTCATAAATAAGGAAAGCCAATCTGTTTTCCTCTTTTCTTTGTTTTGCTATTCAAGCATGCTTAGTAATGTACTAGGAGCCCCCGGAGGCGCAGTGGGTTAAACTCCTGTGCTGGCAGGAGTAAAGACCGACGGGTCGTAGGTTTGAATCCGGGGAGAGGCGGATGAGCACCCTCTATCAGCTCCAGCTCCTCATGCGGGGACATGAGAGAAGCCTCCCACAAGGGTGATAAAAACATCAAATCATCTGGGCGTCCCCTGGGCAACGTCCTTGCAGACGGCCAATTCTCTCACACCAGAAGCGACTTGCAGTTTCTCAGGTTGCTCCTGACACGACAAAAAAAAAAAGTAATGTACTGGGGGGAAGCTACTTGATAAGGTACAGTAGGATCTGCTGAAGAAGTATCTCATTCTTTTCTAATGAAACCTTTATTGCATAATTTACTGCGGGCATACTGTAGCAACTCAATACCAAAAAACTGGGTTTCTCCAGACCCCCATCACCATTCTCTCAATTGTAATATTGTTAAGAAGCCTTAAGCTGACAAAGAAAAAATGAAAAAGGAAGGATGGGCAGGTGTGCAAAAGACTTTGTCAAGAGGAACTTCTTTGTCAGAGGTATGCCCATACTCCCATATGCCTCACTCTAAAATGGGTAGGTGTGTATAGGAATCCTTGATTTATATATTTGAGCTCATTTCTTATACAAGACGACTATAAACGTTTCATTTTCTACAGCAGGAATGACAACATAAACGTGATAATCAGATTATAATCCCACCAGGTGTTTCACGTGCATACTGCAAAATTACCCAACCCCCCCCCCCCAACACTTGAGACAATGAACCCAAAAAATATGCATCAGATCTTCAATCCAAAATACGTTTCCATTGCTGTAACTGAGTTTCCTAATTGTGTTGTTGTTAACTGTTATCAATTCACCATTGATTTCTGGTGACTCCATAAATGAGAAACCTCCAAATCTATCATTCACAGCCTTGCTCAGGTCTTGAGGAATCAGGGCTGGGGTTTCTTTAGGCTGCGTCCACCTGTGCTGCAGTCTTCCTCTTTTAGCTTATCAAGCATTACTGCCTCATCTACTGAGTCAATTTTTCTCGGAATATGACCAAAGTACAACAGTCTCAGTTTGAAAAGGCAGTGTAATTAGACATAGGATAATGGAACAATTGGACTATGAGTTTTGGATTATGTTTTTATCTAGGAGATGAAATGATTGTTTTTACTACTGTCATGGATTTAATTGATGTGTTAATGTTTTTTAATGTTTTTATGATGTTGTTGGCATTGAATTATTTGCCTTGTGAACTGCCTCGAGTCACCTATGGGCTGAGAGGGGCGGTATACAAATGTAGCAAATAAATAAATTTAGTCATCTTGGTTTCTAAAGAGGATTTAGACTTGATTCCCTCTAGGATCAATTTATTCATCTTTTTAGCAGCTAATAGTATCCACGGAACTCCAACACCTTATATGTTACTTTATGGTTCAGCTTTTACAATACACACTAATGGAAAACACAATGGCATGGAAAATCTTAATATCTAATATAATTTCCTAGTAGGTAAAGGTAAAGGTTTTCCCCTGACAGTAAGTCCAGTCGTGTCCGACTCTGGGGTGTGGTGCTCATCTCCATTTCTAAGCTGAAGAGCCAGTGCTGTCCATAGACACCTCCACATCATGTGGCCAGAATGACTGCATGGAGCGCCGTTACCTTCCCGCCGGAGCGGTACCTATTTATTTATTTATCGTGTCATCAGCAACCATACCATTGTGTTACAATTCTAACAGAACAAAACAAACACACAGATTAAAAAGAAAAAGAAAAGAAAAAAAGAAACAAAAACCACACAGATTTTGCAAACTTGGTAGTTGGTTAAATGTCCTTTGACCAGTATCTGGCCACTTGGAGTGCCTCTGGTGTTGCCGCAAGAAGGTCCTCCATTGTGCATGTGGCAGGGCTCAGGTTGCATTGCAGCAGGTGGTCTGTGGTTTGTTCCTATTGATCTACTCACATTTGCATGTTTTCGAACTGCTAGGCTGGCAGAAGCTAGGGCTGACAGCGGAAGCTCACGCTGCTCCCCGGATTTGAGCCTGCGATCTTTCGGTCAACAAGCTCCACTGAAATATTTATATTCATAATGAAAGTTAGCATGTGTAAGATATTTTAATATTAGTTCAAGATCTTACGCTACAAAGGGCAGAAAAAAACCTAACTTCTGAATTACTGCACAAAACTCCAGTGATGGAACACCTGTCTTAAGATGCCTGAAGAAGAACTGAGCAGAAATATATGACATAAAGATTATGATTAGACAGGTTAGTCAGGACACCTCTACATGGAAAAGCTATACTCTATATATACTGAAATAGGCTGAAATCTCTGAGGATAATTATGTGGAAATTTGGCAGCCTTTTCCTCCTCATGTTTACAAAAATATCAAAGTATTACACATTGTGTTTCTAGTGTGGACAACAAGACACAAGGGTCACGGTTTGAAAAAAAAAACAAGATCAAAGGAAAAAGGCTCTTCTGATAAAGGGTATTTGCAGATTAGGAGTGCCCAAATGTGTGTCTCAACAGTAGCAGGAAATGACTCACACCCACTCAATTCAGAATGAGGCAGGAAAACATACTATCATGACTTCAAAAAATATAGATGTCAGGACCACCCAGTAGCTGCAAAGGGATAATGTGTATGTTTCACTTAATCTGCTTTTTAAAAAAATATGTGCATCTTTAGTCCTATGTTAAAGAAATTTAAATCATCCTACAAAATCAGCTAATCTTCATTAAACCATGTGTAACCATCAAACGATCCCTTCTGAAGCTGTCAATGTACCATGAAGCACCCAAACTGAGCCTTGTGACTGTGATATACAAAAGACAGGTCATCCCCTCCAAGCTATCCCCCAAGGGATCCATGGCTGAATTTGATTTACTTGATTTGTATTAGCCTGTTGAGGGCCAAAGTTTACACTCATAGAGGATTAAAATTAACACTAGAAGATTAAGACCACACAGCCCTTTGGATTTATAATTTATGTTTCACCAAGTCATAAAATGAATGAATGACAAATAATTAGTCATATGCACCACCGTCATTCAATAACCAAATGTACAGATTGCAAGACATGTGTTATGCAAGTCAACGTTCTGCATACATATATCAGCATTCCAGCTTGATGCCTCTCTCTTTCATTAATACGACATCCATTCGCAACCATCAGTGGAATAGTTCATATCCTAACTTTTAGTTTATTCAGTTTCATTTAGAAAAAGATCCACAAATTCAGGAAATGTCAGTGTATTTCCAGACACATGACTGATGAAAAATCATCACTATTACTATTCCATTGACTGTACATCCATCTGGAAGAATAAAATTAGAGAAGTTATAACCCCAACTGATTCACAGCAAACTGACTCATAGCAAGACATGAATGGAGAGAACCAGAGTTATTAGCAAACGCTGTACCAAATCTGGCATTAACACCTGGGATAATGTGTTACATGCAAATGCTATGCCTTGAAAATTAATGAAATCTGTGTATCTTTGGCTTTGCTAAATGGCTGGACCAATTCTACAACAGCTGTTTGCAACATGAATCATCACTTATATCATGAATGCCCCACTCCTGGAAACAAATTGTTATGTATGGTAACAGATAGTTCTTATAATTTCCAAGTGCAAAAAAATCAGCCTATAGTCTTTGACCATATGAAGTAAGAAGGGAGAAACCAAGTAAATTAGCATTTCAAGGGAAATACTGAATGTCAGTCTGCTTTGTTCAGCAAGCATGCTCCATCAAAGATACTATGCTGATCTAAGGGATAGATGTTTCTCAAATGTTAGGTAAGGATAGGAGAGGAAATTGGTGGTGGAAGGGGGGGAATCTACAACAAGCTTGAAACTGTTAATAAACTTGTTTTTCAACAATGTCTTTCCACATCGATAACCATGCCACATCATGTCAAATATTGTAATCCTATCTATAACTTTATTATTTGGCAATCAGTTCCATTTAGGTGGCAGGGATTTATGTCAGAATAATGTAGGAGTTAAGGCTTTCATACAAAAAAGCAGTATCCTCTCCGTAATGCATTTTGATGTCAGAAAAGTACAAAATATTAAAAGATTCCATTAACCAAGTCTTAGACTTCGCCAGTGGCCAATGTGTTAAATGATTGAGTCTCATGGCAAAATATGGATAAATGTTGAATTTAACACCTGGAAAATATTGTGCTAAGCCTGTGTTTTCTGCATTTTTCACAAAAAAACACTCCCATACCACCCACTTGACTTTTTTTTTTACCATTTAAATAATTGTTTTTGTCATATTTTTGCAGGACAAGTGATTGCATTTTGCACCACTTTATATTATCTCTTCGTACATGGCATTTGAAAGACTAAATTATAACAATATAATCAACCTCCCCAATCTCCCATGTAGAAGGATGAAGAATTTAAACTGCTTTCTAGTTTATCCATTCTTCTCCTGTTTGCTGAGAATTTTGTTCAATGTTGCCTCCAGATAATATTACAAGTACTCTCCATTCTAGAAGAGAAATTGGAAGAAAGGTGTGTTTCAATTTCTTATTCTTATGAAGTCATTGATTTGGAGCTTATCTTACTGGCTACATTAAGGATTGAGTTGGGTACATATATTTCCAAGCTTTTACTTCTCTGGACCCTGCATATTCCTGGTACTACTGGGATGCAGCTAAGACGTTTATTTCTAAATGGGGACAAGGAAAGTATGGCTCCCAGAGCTATTAATGTGGGTCTCAGCTTCTCCAGACTTCTCAGGCTCCTCCCACACATCAACCTGGACAAAAACAAACAGACAAACATTTCCAAAAGGAGGCAATTTACTCTAAGAAGACCCATTTTGCAAAACCAAAAACAGATGCTTGCCCAATTACTTCCAGGTGCTTCTTACGTCTCTTCTACGCTGCCATATAAAATCTAGATTATCTTATTTGAACTGGACATGGCAGTGTGGACTCAGATAATCAAGTTCAAAGCAGATAATGTGGATTATATGCTTTGATAATGTGGGTTATGTGGCAGTGTAGAAGAGGCCTTGGAGGGAGTTATTTGGCAGTCAAAGGGAAGTCTGGTGGGATCCAGAAACAGACACTTGCTACCTGCTAAAGTTGCTCATCACTTCAGTGATATCTGTACACATTAGTTAACTCAAAATGCTACCATTTAAGGGCCAACTGCTATTATTACAGCAGTTCTACAAAATTAATTGCTAGAAGAATAGGTAAGCCATGCTTCTCTTAATAAAAAAAATAAATGTGATTTTGAATTAAATATTAACTTATTCTGTCAGAGGAAGGTTGACAGGTTGCTGTCAATTACAGCATATGGAACATGTATTACAAATGCATGAACCTTGAGTTAGCTTTGAGAGAAAGCCTACAGAAATATTGAGATTAACAACCTTAGACCATCTACATGTATACAGCCTGATCGCATACAGTGCTGCCTGTGGATTCCAGGGTTATGACAACAGTCTGTGACCTCTGCTGCTCACGTCCTCTCACTAAGACATCTTAGACTGTAGGTCAGATTCAAAAAGTACAACCACTTAGGCTAAAGTTACCCACATGCTTTCCTATCTGTTTTGATAAGCTTTATGTAACCTTAGGTAAACTCCACTCCCATTCAGTTTGTTTAGATTTTTTGCATCTTCCCAATAAGTGTTTTAAAATGTGCATGTACCTAAACACACACACACACTCCTTTCCTACAGGGGTACCAGAACACCAAAGCAAGCCACATACAATAGCTGAGAAAAAGAAATGTCAAAATTCCTACACAGAATTGAAGTATTTCAGATTCCAAATCAGCATATATAGATAATCAAAATATTTAAAATATTTGTTAAGAACAGATCACTACAATTCGGAAATGCACTCAACAAACGTACCCACTACAGCTCTATGTACATGGTTTACCTATGACCTAGGTACACAAGGTTAACATTCATTTTCAATCATTTATCAGTAGTATTCTTCAACTGAATGCCATTTTTTAAAAAAATAAAAAAAAATGTTGGGAATGCATCTAGAACACCAAAAGTGCTGAATGAATCTGAATGAAAAGTCAGCAAGATGAAAATTGTATAGATGCACATCAAAAACTTGCAAAAACATGAATCTGATTGATTAATGGCTCCAAATGCGCTGTTAGAGGTTTACGGCGGAATAGGTGTTTGAAAAGCAATTTTCAAAATCTACACATCTGTGAGAGAACTCAAAGTCTTGTTCTAGTAATTATTGGCATCACAATTAGCTCCAATAGAGGGGCTAATGGGGAAGAGTGTGTCATTCCTCTTGGGAAAAGCTCATTTGATCCTATGTGTTTAAAGATAGGAGAAAATAGGGTTTAAGCAATCTAAAACTTACAGATAATGTCTCCTTTATTGGTCAGCTCATGCAAGCTACCAGGAAAACATTGGATCACAACTTGAGATGAATAGGTGGGAAGATAAATACTGTCATCATCTGGCAATACCTGCAGAACTATAGCAAAGAAGGCAGGCCTAGAACAGACACCTGCAAGCTGGCCATGATTGTTTCACTGTTAAAGGAAAGGGACTCAGTATCTCCGTCTCAACCTGTCCGCTCAACCTCAGTCCGTCTCAACCTCAGTCCACAGGAATGTCAAGTACTATATTAATGCTGTCTCAAGTTAAGCAATCCTGTGAAGTCTCCCACCTGAAAAGAGCCACATAACGTGCTATTCACCTGTCTATTCTTAGAGAGTAATACATTACTTGGGGCTCACAGCAAAATGGAAAACTAACCTCTCTGTGCCTACCAAACCATCTATGTTTCTCCTGGCCATCAAAGCACTGAGGTATGCTCTCTATTCTGGATTTAAGGGTAGTATTAATAAAGTGAACCACAAAATCAGCCACGTTAGCAGCACTGTGCCATGGAAACAAGCTACATTGCTATGGTTACTGCCTGCTCCAGTGGCACATGGTTGGTGGGTGGAGAAGCTGGGCGGGAAGTGGCAGAGGAAGGGGTCGAGAGCGAGCGAGCAAGCGAGCGCAATGGTCCCTTTTCAAAACAGGTAGGATGAAGTTCTGACACAGTTGGCCCTCCATATCCATGGTTTCTGTATCCATGGAGTCAACCATTCACAGCTTGGTAAGATTTTAAAAATATCCCAAACACAAGCCTTGATTTTACGACCTTATATAAAGACATCATTTTACTATACCACAGTATATAACAGCATTGGGGTACCCCCAGATTTTGGTATTCACCAGGTAGGGGGAAGCGGGTATTGAAGGTCCACTGAATTTGTGAATTACTAATACAGGAAAGGCAGAGGTCACACGGAATCGGGCAATAAGCAAACCAGTCCATTTTAAGGTATACTGAATTCTAGTGACTTGACAACAGAAACTTCTCAAGACACAAAATGCATTTTACAGGTGTTTCTCTTTCAGGCAAACTGATCTTCACTATTCAGTGACAGCTGACTTCGCCTTTTTGGCATACTTTGTTTGACATCCTGGATTTACACGTATAAATGAAACAGTCTTTGCTGTGACCTTTCTGTGCAAGACCTCCACTGCATGTCAGGGTTATCCTCAGCAAAATTAAGTCCCTGGCTGTTAATGTTTTGCAGGGACAGCTTTGGTAAATACAGAGGAATGTTATGCTACTTGACAGCAGCTAAAAGTTACATGAGCACCATTCAGAAAGGCGGTTGACTACCATCTCCAAACCTATGAATGGGTCTCATGATCTGGGAAGTCTCAGCTCTTACTTCTTACAAAGACTTGGTGAGTAGATGGAGAAATAAGAAAAAATACTGTGGATATTTATATTGTACACAATGGAAATAGCTGCAGCAAAACATATCCCTGTTCACCATCTCCACACTTCCTAAACTAACTACGAAAAATTTAAAAAATTGTTTCAGGAACTTCTGAAGGACTTTGCTCTTGATGTTTAGTATGGCTCATTTGCTGATTAAAACCTAATCTGGTGGTACCATGTAATTCAGATAGAGGCTGACTGCAGCCTTGCACAATCTGTTCTTTCCCAAAAGAATCTCTGGGGATCTATTCATTGGTTTAACTGGTGGAAAAGTGCAGTTGAGTGCACATGGTCTTGACAATAATGGCACAGCAATCTTGTCATTTACATTCACTGATCCCAAGAACATATTTGCCAAAAACCAAGTCAACCTAAGTCAGCATTACTTGCAAAACCACCAGGATTAGGCGATCCTTTAGAAAATAGCTTGCTGTTAATAAAGTAGATATTCTAACAACTAAGTTTAATTTAAAAGGCAAACAATTAAAAAAGTTAAAACCTAGGATGAAATGTAACCTGGCCTCAGAATAAAACCAATGATTTCAGATTGATAGCTTGAAAATGTGTGCACTCTTTGAAGTCACTTGTCAATTTATGGTTATCTTGTTAATTTCATATGGTTTTCTTATATAAGGAATATTCAGAGTTGGTCTTCCTAGTTGTGTCTTCTGAAATGTAGCCTACAGCATTGATAGCTGGCCCACCCTTTGATTATTATAACAGATAACAGGCTGGCAGGTTCCACTGTGTTTTACAAGTGTTGTAATTTGCGATTTTTTATAATTTTATTTGAAATCCCGTGTTTATGTGAACCGTCCAAGGACCCTACAAGATTTGAAGACCAACATCCAGGAAGAAATTGCCAACATAACGCCTGCTATGCTGACAAGAGTCATGACAAACGCCAGAAATTGGTTTATTCAGTGTATGGAGAATGGGGGACGTCATCTACCTAATTTGATCTTCAAAACTATGTAAAACACCTACCTCTGTTATAGTGTCTTAGAATTTCTAAGCTTTCCTTTCTACGTATTGTTCCCCCTCTTTCGATGTTATAACCGAAAATCAATAAAGAATATTGTAAACGAAAACTATGTAAAACAAAACTTTAGGTATGCGCCTACATTATAAATTTTTTTAAAAATTTCTGATTCATACAGTGGGTTTTATTAAGTTTTGAAAAAAGGAAGTTATGTTGCCTCACCCTGTACTTATGTCATTGTATTTATACTTATGTATTGTCTGCATGTGGCACTTGGGAGTGCTTCTGTGAGCCTCCTCGAGTCCCTTGGGGGAGTAGGTGGTGGGTTACAAATAAAGATTGTTGTTGCTGTTGTTGTTGTTATTACAGCACTGCTTCTTAAACTGTGGGTTCCGACCCCAAATGGGGTTCCATTAGCTCAATGAAAAAATTGGCAACAGTAAAAGGTTTCTGAACATCACCTAGGCATTTACATGAACCTGTTAGTAATAACAGGTAGAGTTTGCAGCATTTACTTCAGCTGTACAGTATTTTTAAAAAGTGAAATGAAGCTACAAGGCCATTAAATGCTAATCAACGTGGCCAACTGCAACATTCGTACTTGCCTCAAGCAGACAAGAGTTCTTTCTTCCACCCTGGGCATTCCACAGATATATAAAATCTCACTTGCCCAGTTTCCAAATGACCTCACAACTTCTGAGGATACCTGCCATAGATGTGGGTGAAACGTCAGGACAGAATGCTTCTGCAACATGGCCAAACAGTCCGGAAAACTCGTAGCAACACACTGAAATCAGCCTGTTTGGTAAACTTTGCAAATGCTGATTTATTATCAATGAATGACTGATTTTACACCTATTTTATATACAGTACGGGGTCACTTACAATTTTCTTGGGAAGAAAAGGATCACAAGTGGAAAAAGCTTAAGAAGCCCTTGCCTATAGACCCTGATGTTTGCTGGGAGTGCCACAATAGAGAAAATGCCCTTTTCATGACCACTCACATTGTATGAATCCTTTTGTGATATATTGTAGAATATTTTTGCTTTTACATAATCAGTTGACTCCAACACCCAGCATTAACTGAGCCTGACTTATGAGAATCCTGGACACAGTAGGCACGAAGACTGTCTACTCTTCCAATACCAAGAAAAATCCAGTATGTTTCTACCAAATAAAATCAAGGTTTTCCTTGTTTAAGCATTGTACTTTTCTGCAGAGCATGGGGGAGTCAAAGAGACAACAAAAGGATATCAATCCAAAGTTTGAATTTAAGTAACTCTATGATGAATAATCCTGGACAGGAAGTATTGCTTCAACTGAGCTGCTAGAGCGCTGGCATTGCCTAGACCAGCACTTCTCAAAGCGTGCTCTGTGGAGTCCTTGGGGCTTCATGAAGCACACTGAGGGGCTCTGCAGTTCCCTCAATTTCCCTGCTCGTCCCTGCCCCCCTGCCGCCTCCCTTGCTGCCAAAAGCCTTTTTGCCTCACCTTCTTCATCACTCATATCCTTTTCCCCCTCATCTTGCTTGTTTCCAAAACCCTCTTTTTCTCCCACTGCTCCTGGGGTGCTTTGATTGTTCTTTGCTGGCATGGCAGAAGGAGGTTAGACTGGATGGCCCTTGGGCTTGCTCCTATTACTACTACTACTACTACTACTACTACTACTAAAACTGGATGGACATCTATTGGGGCGTTTTGATTGTGCTTTTCCTGCATGGCAGAATAGAGCTGAACTGGATGGCCTGTGAGGTTTCTATTATTATTATTATTATTATTATTATTATTATTATTATTATTATTAAGCTGGGTGACCCTCTGTTGGGGTTTGTTGATTGCGTTTTTCCTGCATGCCTATCTTTTTTCTGGGTCAGGTTTAAACAATAAGCTGGAGAGGGATAATCACAACCCATGCCTTCCCCACATGAACTATCTATCTAAACAAATTATGACAAGTTGAACGAATCTGGAACATGTTTTTGATGACGAGACGACAGTGAATGGGTATTGTAGTAACTGTTTATTAATTGTGTAATGTGTTAGGTTGTTAACTGTTTTTATACTGTAGCACTGAATTTTTGCTGTTCGCATTTGTTGTGAACCGCTGTGAGTCGCCTTCGGGCTGAGAACAGTGGTATATAAGTAAGGTAAATAAATAAATAATAAATAAATTTTCCCCCCCACAGTACTATAGAAAGGGATAAACAGTAATTATTGAAAAGTATGGGATAATATTAGGAGGACTTTTTAATCAACTTCGTAAAGATGATACCATCTGTTCCAGTATGATACCCAGACACAAAAGCTAGTTTTCACATTTAATAAATAACCCGCACCAATCCACTACACTATATTCACATTTAAAAGGAAGTGCTGCCATTTATTTCCATATAGAATTGTGCTTCCAATTGCTGGAAGGAGATCTTTACTGGAGATGCTCTAAAATACACAATATCTGCTTTAAGAGAAGATTATAAATAAAGATAAAGACAGCTAAAGTCTGCTCCCCCCTCAATTTAAATCTGCAGAGGTAGCCAGCACCTTACTTGCTTCTAAGTTTTAAAGCTTTCAGTTTTAGCTTCACTGAATAATCAAGAGAGGTAAATTACAATTTGTGATTAAAGATGTAATTGATTAAAGCTCACAGCCCTGGAGAAAATGAATGCAGAAGTAGATATGACCTTTAAGTGGGAAGTGGGTGAATGCAATTTTCATCCCTTCCCAGCAACCATCTAATTGAAGCAAGCGTTACAATACTTGCAGAAAAATATAATCTGGACTTGCAATTTTGGGAAAAAATACAGTAGTTAGATGAAATTCAGAACTTCCAATTTCTCAGTTTTATAATTAGCATTCCTCTGGCTTTGAAAATAGTTATCTCCTAAGATGGGCTAAAACAAATGGAGGCTCCCTTCATAAACATTTCTTCAAGAATGTAACTGGAAATAAGAGAAACTTTTCAATAATTGATGCTGCCAGAGCTGAGGAAGCGTTTGGTGGCTTATTTCTCTACTACACTACGTACCGGGTCTAGAGTCAAAACCCAGGGCATACTGGGGACTCATTCTGCCATCCAATAGTTCAAGATTAATGCATTCATAGTTATTAGGTGCTTGGCTTGAATTTAAGACTTCTGTGCATATGCACTGCTTTATATATCCCAAGTTGAATTCTTAGTAACTCTAGTTCTGCTCTGGGGTGCAACTTTTTACTCACAGTGCCTACATCATCAGGCAGATGCTTTTACTAAGTGTTAAAATACAAGCAGTGAATCTTCCCCCTTTCTCCCACTGGTGGCCTCCCTAATAGCTCTAAGATTACACTGTTAAAACATGTTTGTGGAAGAAAAGAGGCTGAAAGCAGAGCTAACAATAAAGCTTTGCTCTGGGATGAACATTCCCCTGAATATTTCTAAAAAAGTGATGGTGGGAGGAGAAAGAAAGAGCGATAGGATTTCCTTGGATTCAGTAAGCTTTAATGGAAATCACCAATTTGATCTATCTTGCCTTCTGCTCATTACTTTTATTCTGTTCAAGAACACCACCTTTGCCAATCTACTATGCCAGGAACCCAGAACAGGTCAGCATGAAATCCTCACAGTGGTCATCCCAAATGGCCATCCATTTTGAGACTGTTTCAGTCTTCCATGCCAATGCATTGAAAATTCCTGGTTTTTGTGCCAATTCAGATTTACACAGTGCTGTCTCCATTCGACTAGCACCCACATGCATAAACCCAATCCAAGAATAGCATATGCAGAATTGCAAGGAGATCAATTACTTTCTTTCTGAACCATCCAGTTTTATTAGTATAGATACAGCATTCCTCATCTGGAATTCCAAAATGTTCCAAAATCTAAAATTGTCCCAATGGGTTGCTTTCTGATGGTTCAATGTGCAAAAACATTGTTTCATGCAAAAATTTAAAATATTGTGCAAAAAACTGCCTTAAGACTATTAGTATAATGTTTATATTAAATCTATTTTCAGAAAGAAAACATGAAAATAATAATAGTAGTTAGTAATAATAGAAATAGAAATTAATGTCATGTTTCGACTTGGATCCCATCTCCAAAGATCTCTCACTGTGTATGTCTATACAAATACAGGTATTCCAAAACCCAAAACACTTTTGGTCCCAAGCATTTCAGATAAGGACTATTCAACCTATGGTAAACTAGAGGGCACAGAGAGGGTGAGGAGAGAATGTTTAAAAGCCTTCTTAGTCAGAAAAGATGTGCCTCAGAAAAAATATGTCCCTGGACTGTAGCAACAGCTCCACAAACACCTCAAGCCTATCACACACTCTCCACTGGAAGATCTACTACTCTACACCTCCTTTCCTCTGAAAAAACATTCCTTTATATTTTAACAGCCCAATATTTCTACAACCTGATCAGATATGGGCATTTCATTCAAAAGCCACTGTCTAAAGCACCACTGATGAGGCTGCAAGCTATGATGCTATCTTCATGGAAGTGGGAAGTTCCCTTTTTGTTACATCAGTACACAAACAATAGTCGCTCCTGACATGAAAAAAAAAATCTCAGTCAGTAGCCAAGTATCTTCAAAGATCATGTAATCCTCCCTTTTTCATGTGATGCTATTACATATACTTCATGGAAACATAACCTCAAGGATAGTTGTACAATTTCAGCTAATCAGTTGGAGGAGAATTATTTGTTTCATCAAACATAAATTTGGATAATGATAATACCAACTTATTTAAAATTATGTTCTTAGGTTTTAGGTTCTTAGGTCTTAGTCAACTTCATGTATAAGTTGAGGGGAGGTTTTGGAGTCAAAATTATGGATTTTGACTATTCCCTAAAGAAGGCCTACTAGTCCAAACCACAACCCAGTTAATCAAAATAATTTGAATTATTTCAGTTGAATCTCTTGTAAGCATGCTTAAATCTAAATACCTCTATGTAACTTTATCAAGTCTTGTTTTTGTGTGCCACCTAAATCTCATCTAAACCTGACAGTTTAGCCTGGAATAAATCTGCCCCAAGACAGCCCTGGATTCAGCATGTTCTTCCCTCTTTATTGCTGACCATGTGGGCACCCTATTCTGGTATCAGTGGTGGCACCTGCAACAGACAGGAATGTCGCTGACTAGGAGAGGCAGCGGCAACAACGCAGGAATGAGCCATCCCCTTTACTTACTCTGATGAATGCAAGGAAAGGCTGATGGTGTCAGTGTCTAGTCTGGACAGCAGAATTGTTTGAATCAGAGCTGATTTCACTGTCCAGACTGCCCCAAATCTCAGGTATACATCAGAGTTTCTGGAAAGCGCTTGAGTATCCCCTGACTTTGTTAAGAGTGGAGTAAAAAGTTGGTTTAGACAGAAAACCACAACAATACTCACTGGAAGGTGCCATGCATCATGATGACAAGAGCTTTGGGTTAATGTAGACAAGCCCTCGGTTCTGTGAGCACCAACATTTCCCTCCTGTTTCTAGGATTTCATGTTTCCAGGTGTAATCATTCTGGGTCAGCAAAACCTTTAACTAGCTATAAGTCTTTCACCAGTGTAAAGTTTGAGTCAAGACAACCATGCCTCTCCTTCCTCCTCTATATATGTACAGAATTTTCCCCCTTTTCAGCATTAGATGTGGTATAACTCATTTTTCCTGATAACAATTTTATCCTTGTCTACCTTTAAATTAGATATCCTATCTATGATAAACATGCTGGTCAGTGCAGCAAGTTATGGGCGGTTACAGTATTGCAATGGCAACCTAGACAGACGCACACACAACAGTTCCTTACCGCAAAGCTCACTTTTCACTTTGCAAAATCAAGAATAAGAACCCCACCTTTTTATACAGAAGCAAAACATTTTCAAGTGCAGTATTAGGCAGAATATGGATCCTGTCCTTGCACACTGCTGACAACTGAAGCAGAACTGAGTGGGATTTTCTTTTTTATTTTGTATACAAGGCACTAGATCAATCATGTTTCCCAGGACTACATTTCCTGCCTTAAAAGTACAAATTGGTATAATGACAGAAGAACACAGCAGGGTTCCTTCTACACAGCCAGTGTTCATGATGACAAATACAGTTGGGTAGTTATTGCTATTCTAAAGTCATTGATAATATTTCGTGAGAAATAACTGCTGTCTGTGAAAGGGAGATAATGCCGATGCTGCAGAGCTATCTTTGAGAACCATATGGAGCAAAATGATGTATTTGGATTTGTGGCACTTGTTCCAGTTGCTATGCATTGACAAACACTGGAACAAAGTACAAAGCAGTTCATTAAACATTCTTTTGCTCAGAAAAAAGACAAAAATAAAACTCTTCAAGAAGCAATGCAAAAGCCCATGTCCTTCCACCCACATAACATTAAATTCATGTGCATCAAAGACATATCAGTGCTTGCTTTTAAAGTACTGCAGAAGAGCTAATGTGACAACATAATGGCCAAACTAGATGGCTATATGAGCATAAGAGATATGAGAAAGTGGAGTCACCCTTTTAAACTATTTCAGCCAAGAACTCTCTAAGGGCCCTTCCACATAGCTCTATATCCCAGAATATCAAGACAGAAAATCCCACATTATCTGCAAACTTGCCTACAGAAAAAATGAAAATACCAAGGTGAGGTGAATATGCTTGCTGTCAAGATTTTCTCATTCCCTTTCACCGAAGAATATTTCATGAGTGTTCTACATATCAGACAAACATACTGGCATTACATAACCATTTTAGCTCTATTTATTTTATTCTAATAACTCTAGTTCCATTTTTTGCCAGTAGAAAATTCAAAACACCCAACATACAAATAATTAAAAGCAACACCAACATGAAGTGCAGCAACAGAACCATAATCACATAAAAAGCTACATGGGACTTTTTAAGACATCGTGCAGTTATAAGCCTACTTACATTTGCTTTTCTGGTAAAATTGACAAGGACTGATTCAGAATCCCTAGTAGCAGGTACACCTGTGTGATGCATGTCCAGACATATGTTTCTCAAACCAGCACACTAAGCACACATTTGCATTTTGATTGGAACAGACCTCTTACAGTGATAAAAATAAAACGTTGCTTTTAGTGACTATTTATTGGGACAAAGAAGAACCCCATTGCAGCATGAGCTCAACCAGTGCAGAGCTTGGAAAAGGCACCATGTTGCCTGGGAGACTCTGGGTATTTAATCCATTTTTTTTTTACTAAATTAGGAAAATTGTATTTTGGTAGGCTAACATCACACTTATTGTCCCGTACCTTTATTCTGCCTAAGTCTTTTCTCTTCCATTACTTCCAGAAAAGTGTGTAGTCAAAGACTGAAATTTCCTCACCACCCCACAAACATGAAACCAGCAGTAAGGAATCTACTTGGGGTTTTGAGACACATCTAATATAGTTCTTTTTTTTTTTTACAATAGTTCAGCACAGGCAACACTGAGACCCTGACATCATGGGTTGCAAATCTGAAGTCAATCTTGTTACTAAGTCTTCCTTCTCACCTTTTCAAAGCGGCTTCCTTCCTGACATTAACAATTGCATACAAACCAGATATTTCCTCTTAAGCCTGGGTTGAGGACACAGTTGAAAGTTGTGGTTACAAAGAAACTTAATTGTGTTAGCTGTGGTTAACATTAGTGTACAGGTAATGCTAGACAACAGCAAAGGCAAGTAATTCAGAAGGGTGGGGAATGTACCTGAGTCAGAGGCAGAAATGTTTACCTGTGTAACTTGATCCCACATTGCTAACCACGGTTTTTTGCTAATCAGTATAATCTGCACACTTGGACAGGTTCGCCCTTAAACTACTAGTTCTTTCACTAGTAAATGCAGCCAGCCTTCCCTAGTTTGATACACAAAGGGTTTCAAATGAAGTTATGCAGCTGTCAGAATTGTACATATTACACGAACCATGTCTATATGAAACTGCCACTGCTGGGATGTCAGGGAACACACGTAGCCACACTGCGCCCCTGTTAGGGTAGCTACGTGCTTGTTAGGGTAGTAGATGGCATCAAATATCCAAATACATGGAACCATTGAAATCAATGAACCTGAAAAATGAAATAAATCTACACAACCAGTTTTAGAGGATGAGACTGTTACTGGAGCTGTGGCTATGACAATAAGGTAGAGATGCTTTATAATAATGTCATGGGATTGAACACACAAGTCTAACAAAGATGGCTTTTTTACTAATGCAGTGCAACCCACCCCACTAATGAAAATAGCCAGGCATATTTGCAACTTTATAGAGCCACTCTGAAAAGAACCCTAAAAACATGGAGGAAAGCCATAACAGGCATTTAAGCAAGCCATAAGAGAACTCCTCAGTTACTACTTGAGAAACATTACATGAGATTATTGGGAGTCTTGCAAAATCTGTGTTGAAGGGGACATGCATCACCACAACATGGTGGTCGTGAACATTTGTAAAACTCAACACATAAGAACTTTGATGAGGAACCAGCTCAGTAAGTATTTGGCAATAAGGGCTCCTGATACTTGCTAACTCTTAGCCCTGCATTGGCCTCTGTTACACAAGGCACTCATGATGGAATCTAGACCTTTTGTCATAACAGATATAATATTGTATTAACCTGACAGCATCACATATGAAAGACTAAATTTAGGATAAAATGCTAAAACATCAGTAGGTTAAATGTGCCTTCCATTCTAGATATAAAACCAGTGCATGAAACTAAAGCAGAAGTCAAAAGCAATAACAACAAAATGCAAGAACACAATAGTTCACATTCAATTTTCCAATACTCTTTAAAGAGAAGCCATTATTCTATAAGCCATTGGGCATCAACCATCATTATCTCACCATCATGATAAATCTACAGTGGGTCCTTTATGTCCCTCAAGGTTTGCTGCAAGAGTCCTTCATTGATATCAAACTCTGTGGATGCTCAAGTCCCATTTTATTTTTTATAATACACCTTAAGGTTGTAGGAAGAACAAGAACTCATAATTCATAAAAAATATACATGAACTTGTTTGGAATGACAAGAATGAATGCAAGCATTCAGAAATCCCTTTCGGACACAGATTTCATTAGAACAGGGATAAGGAATACTGTGCAAAACAAGTGACCTTCCCTTTTCTGACAGTAAATAGAGAAAGAGAAAAGAAGATGGCGCCGAGGGAATAAGACGCGCAGCACCACCGGGAGACAAAATCTCAAATTTGCCGTAATTTTACCGGTCCTCCTGCACTATAATTCTGTCATCTCTGGAGTTGAACCTTCCCTGAGTCTGGGAATTCCCGGAAGGGGGTCCCAAAAGCATTTGGGGCGGTGAGACAGAAGGAAGACAGAGGAAAGTGTTCAACAACGAGGAGTAAAATAGGAGTGCATGGTGGCCATGAGCGCTTCTAGGCCCTGCTGGCCCCTTGACTCCTAGACCGAGGAAAGAACTGGCATACCTGATTGTAGTGAGCCCGGGCTTGGCGCGATAGTGGTGACCCGACGGGCGGCGGTGGGCTATCGTTTGGAGTGGGTTTCTCCCTCCTCCTCACCTCCTTTCGCCGCGTCCATCGGTGTTGGAGACTTCTGCGGGCGGGCGGCTGGGTCGGTGCTCCCGCCGCTTCTGGCTGCTCCTGGTCTGTTGCTGCTGCGGCGGTGCCGGCCTGGTGGAGGTGCCGACGCCCGTCCATCCCCGCTGCCCACTGCGGCCCTCTGCGGCTGCTGGGCCTTCGTGAGGCGAGCGGCTACCCAGGTTAGTGCACCCTGCACTTGGAAGACCCGAAGGCGCAGACGTTATTCCTGCAGGGCTTTCGCTTTCGCTTGTGCTGCTGCTTTCGGTTTCGGTTTCGGCTGGAAGAGGGCCCTTTCTGCTGAGTGGCTCTGACCCATCGTTGTGTTGCTGCCTAAAAGGAAGCCTTCAGAAGCCCAGTTGTGTTGCTGCTTGAGACCCCAACCTTGTGCTGCTGCTATTGTGTTGCTGCTATTACTGCTATTGAGTTGCTGCTATTGAGTTGCTGCTATTGTGTTGCTGCTATTGCTGGGAGCCCAGTCAGCCACACAGCCACATAGCTACGAAGTTCCATCTCAACTATCTATCGTCCCTCGGCTGCCAGGCCATTTCGTCCTATTGTTTTCCACCTGCTTATTATCCAGTGGCTCCGGTTGGAGCCCTTGAAAGGAACCTTGCTCGTCAGAGAACGATTAGAGCTTTGAGACAGATTTCATATAAGCAGTTCATTGAATAGTTGTCCCTCTTGGTGTAATTTTTTCTGTGTTCCAGTGAACTCACTAATTGGTTAACCTTTATTTAATTGGGGACAGATATATTCGGCAATTTAATTCAATTTAGGTTATTGTGAACAACAAACTGAACAGTCAATACTGTGTGGTTGATATTGCTGTGTGGAACCAACTAGCTCAACGAAATATAAAGAGAACAAAGTGAAGACTATTATTACTAACAGCTGCAGATGGGCTGAGGGCTATCAGCTGAGGAACTATACGGCTCCCTCCTGGAGCTCAAGGCCATATTTGCTAATGTCTTCCAAACTGTTGATGTTTTCCAAGCTGCTATAATCCTGCACTTTATATTTGTCCTGTTCTTATCTTGTCTTATTGATTGTGATTTAAATTACAAATTTTGTAAATTGGGAAGAAGTTACCAGGTCTAGTTATCAACAGCATTGCCAATACCAGAGCCTCCTGATAACTTTTGCACTATAAATGAATGCCACTGAGTCCAATCCTTATCCTAGTATTGTAATACTGGAGCACTTTATTACTGTGATTCATTAGCACTTTAACGAGGGGATAGTTTTCCGGTAGTTGTTACTCTAATGTTGCGCTTGATTTACTATTTTTTAAGCTGATAGTTGCTTGTCTCACCTTGCACTTTATAATTGTTGTTAACATTGGGAATGTTTCTGGAAAGAACTGGAGGGTATACCATGAAACCGGAAAAATGAATTATAATAATGGAAAAAAGGAGGATACATCATTGGGTTTGAACTTGGAGGTAACATGTAACAGTGCAATATTAGATCCTCAGAATATGATGAGTGGAGAGGGCTGGAGGGAGGGGGGGAGTTCTGTGGGTCGGGGGGCCCCCATAGCGGTGATGGTGGGAAGGGGGAGATACGGGAAAGGGAGAAGCAAGAAACCAATTCGGCTAATTCGCGAAACAACCCTAAAAAAAATTCCAAAATGTTCTCCTGACAAGGTAAACTTGTGTACCAAGGTAGACGACCCTCCTAGATTGAAGGTGGTGCTGTTGAATGCCAGGTCTGTCAATGGAAAAACGTCAACTATCCGGGACTTAATCTACGATGAAAAGGCAGACCTGGCATGCATTACAGAGACCTGGTTGGACGAGGCGGGAGGGGTCAACCTCACCCAGCTTTGCCCGCCAGGCTACTCTGTGCAGCACCAGCCGAGATCAGGAGGGCGGGGAGGCGGAGTTGCAGTAGTCTATAAAGATTCCATCTCCTTGGTCAGGTGCCCTGCCCTACAGTCAACCTTGTTCGAATGTGTCCACCTGAGGCTAGGAGACCGGGACAGGATAGGGATTCTGTTGGTGTACCGACCACCCCGCTGCACCGCAGATGCCTTACCTGAGCTAGCAGGGTTGGTCTCAGGCCTGGCATTGGAGTCCCAGCGGCTCATAGTGCTGGGGGACTTCAATGTCCATGCAGAGACCACTCTTTCAGGAGCGGCTCAGGACTTCATGGCCGCCATGGCAAACATGGGGCTGTCCCAACGAGTATCTGGCCCTACCCACTGTGCTGGACACACACTTGACCTGGTTTTCTGTCAGGGATGGGAAGATAGTGGCGGTGTGGAGGAGCTGTCCATCGCTCCTTTGCCATGGACCGACCACCACCTGATCAGGTTTAGACTCTCTGCAACTCCTAACCTTCGCAGGGGTGGTGGACCCACTAGGATGGTCCGCCCCAGGAGGCTTATGGATCCAGATGGATTCCTGACGGCTCTTGGGGAGTTTCCCGCTACCTTGGTAGGCGATTCTGTCGATGCTCTGGTCGCTCATTGGAATAGTGAGCTGACTAGGGCAATAGACATGATCGCTCCGGAGCGCCCCCTCCTAAGCAACCGAGCTAAACCATCCCCTTGGTTCACCGAGGAGTTGGCGGCAAGGAAGCGAATGAAGAGGTGGCTAGAGAGCGTGTGGCGGAAAGAGCCTAACGAGTCAAACCGAACACGCCTATGCCTTTATTTAAGGGCATATGGCGTGGCAATAGAGGCTGCTCAAAAGTCTTTCTATTCAGCCAATATTGCGTCCGCAAAGAACCGTCCGGCAGAGCTGTTTCGAGTAGTCAGAGGGTTGTTGAATCCCACCTCGAGTGGGTCTCCTGACGATTCGGCAGCGCGCTGTGAAGCTTTTGCTCAGTACTTTACGGACAAAGTCGCTTTGATCCGTTCGGGCTTTGACACCATATTAACGGCAGTCTCTGAGGATGTAACACGAGCACCTGCTTGTCCAATTTTGATGGATTCGTTTCAATCTGTTCAACTCGAGGATGTCGACAGGATTCTTGGGGAAGCGAGGCCAACCACATGCATCCTAGACCCCTGCCCATCCTGGCTGGTAAAGGAAGCCAGAGGGGGTTTGGCAGAGTGGGTAAAGGTGGTGGTTAATGCCTCCCTTCGGGAAGGCATCATTCCAGCCAGCTTAAAACAAGCTGCTATAAAACCGCTGTTGAAAAAACCATCACTGGACCCCACTCAATTCGTCAACTATCGGCCAGTATCCAATCTCCCCTATTTGGGCAAAGTCCTGGAACGTGTGGTGGCCTCGCAACTCCAGGAGTTCCTGGTAGACACGGATTATCTAGATCCTGCACAGTCTGGTTTTAGGCCGGGGCATGGTACGGAGACGGCCTTGGTCGCCTTAGTGGATGATCTGCGCAGGGAACTGGACAGGGGGAGTGTGTCCCTGTTGGTTCTGCTGGACCTCTCTTCGGCCTTCGATACCGTCGATCACGGTATCCTTCTGGGACGTCTCGCGGGAATGGGCCTTGGGGGTACTGCTCTGCAGTGGCTCCAGTCCTTTCTCGAGGGGCGTTCCCAGATGGTGTCATTAGGGGACACCTGCTCGACTCCGCGGCCATTGTACTGTGGGGTCCCGCAGGGGTCTGTACTGTCCCCTATGTTATTCAACATATACATGAAGCCGTTGGGAGAGATCATCCGGAGTTTCGGGGTACGGTGTCACCTGTACGCAGATGATGTCCAACTCTGTCACTCCTTTCCACCTGCTACTAAGGAGGCTGTTGAAGTCCTGAACCGGTGCTTGGCCGCTGTAACGGACTGGATGAGGGACAACAGATTGAAACTAAATCCAGACAAGACAGAGGTACTCCTGGTCAGTCGAAAGGCCGAACAGGGTATAGGGTTACAGCCTGTGCTGGACGGGGTTACACTCCCCCTGAAGGCGCAGGTTCGCAGCTTGGGAGTGACCCTGGACTCTTCGCTGAGCCTGGAACCCCAGGTCTCGGCGGTGGTCAGGGGAGCTTTTGCACAACTAAAACTCGTGCGCCAGCTGCGCCCGTACCTTGGGAAGTCTGACTTGGCCACGGTAGTCCACGCTCTGGTTACATCCCGTTTAGACTACTGCAACGCTCTCTACGTGGGGTTGCCTCTGAAGACTGCCCGGAAGCTTCAATCAGTCCAACGTGCGGCAGCCAGATTGTTAACAGGAGCAGGGTACAGAGACCACACGACTCCTCTGTTACGCCAGCTCCACTGGCTGCCGATCAGCTTCCGGGCACAATTCAAAGTGCTGGTGTTGACCTATAAAGCCCTAAACGGCTCTGGCCCAGTTTACCTGTCCGAACGGATTCTCCCCTATGAGCCATCAAGGCTACTAAGATCTTCCGGGGGGGCCCTGCTCTCGGTCCCACCACCCTCACAATCACGGTTGGTGGGGACGAGAGACAGGGCCTTCTCGGTGGTGGCTCCCCGGCTTTGGAACTCCCTCCCATTAGAGGTTAGATCTGCCCCCTCCCTCCTGACGTTCAGGAAATCGTTAAAAACATGGCTCTGGGATGCGGCATTCAAAGACTGAACCTGGAACCTTCCCTGTGATGGATTATGATGAACTGCGACTATGAATATGATTATGACCATGACTGGATTGACGATTTGGCGTAGGAAACTGTGATGATGTAATGATGATTTTATTGTACGGAGTTATACGATTTTAATATGTAATGAGTTATATTTGCTGTTTTATCTGTTTTATCTGATTGTATTTGATATGTTTTGTAAACCGACCTGAGTCCCTCGTCGAGGTTGAGAAGGCCGGTATAGAAATCCTCTAAATAAATACACATAAACACAAACCAAGGACAATAAATGAACCTGACTACTCAGAAAAGCACAAAAGACACCCAAATGTTACTACTTTTAATAGTTCATGCAACAATGACAACACTTTCCAGTACTGTTCAGAAATGTGCAAAATCTATTGCCAAAACAAGTAAGTAAACTCTCTCAGAGAAGTCTTGGAGTATCTTGCATTTGGGGAGGGGAGGGGATGCAATTTTTACTCCTAACCCTGGATATTTCCTTGTTACACATACAACCTGCTCTTTTTCTTCTTCCAAAAAGCTCCAAGAGGCATAGATATGGTTCTTGAGTGGTCTCTCATCCAGTTTTAAGACGAATTTCAGCCACCAAACTAGATTCTCTAAATCATTTGTTCTCAACCTGGGGTCCCCAGATGTTTTTGGCCTACAACTCCCAGAAATCCCAGCCAGTTTACCAGCGGTTAGGATTTCTGACATTTGAAGGCCAAAAACATCTGGGGACCCCAGACTGAGAACCACTGCTCTAAATCCTCTTGATCTTTCATACCGCTTTCACATCAAACAGGAAATCCCTTTGAGCAAGAACCTACTTGTCACAAACAGAAATCTTACATCTGTGGCTTTGTTCATGATTCTCAGCCATTGTATAACTCAACATTACCAGTTAAAAAAAACAACATGCTACTGAACAACTGACCTTTTCACAAAAGTCACTGAGGATGTGCATATCAGACAAATCAGAAGTAGCATAAGCACACAAACTAAAACTAGTTAACAACCTTAACACACTCCCATTGAACTTTGTACTCTACTGAACCGAAACTGCCATTTCCATTTTATAAATGGCAACTTATCACAAGGTGGCAATCCCTATCCTCCCACAATATTACTTTCATCATCAGAAAGGGAAGGCATTGCAAACATATTAATAAAAATACAAAATTAATGGCCAGCTAAAAACCACATGTACTCATTAAAAGTGTGAAAGAAGTACTCCATATACATCTGTTGAATGCTAGCAGTAGACTGCTGGAAGGGATAAGAGAAGCAGGCTGAACTTCCAAAGAAAAGGCTGTATCCTCGGCCCTCCATATTTGTGGATTTACTCACAGATTTCATTAAAATGTTCTTGAGGAATCTTTAGGTGCTCCAGTGCAACTCTATGGTAAATTCTCTCTGGAATTACAGTGGAGGATCTAAATATTCCTGGAGAGAACACTTCTCTAGGAATCCCTAGGTCTCTTAGCAGAAAATGACAGTTGAGCTGTGCAGGAGGACCTAAAGATTTCTAGAAAAGTATTATTTCTGATTTCTAAAAGCTTTTTATTTATTTATTTCATTTTTTCCTCACATTTCGCACACTCCAAGCCGCAGTGAATCTGAAGGGCTGACTAAACTCCAAAGCATTACGCATGTGGCCTCAGCATTTAGTCTTCCCTTGTCATTTTTAGGGAGCCTGTTCCATATCAATTTGATGACCAAAGTTAGAAGGTTCCAAAAAGTGTTCTAGGGTTCACACACAATTTATGCCAAGAGCTGACAAGACTACATACAAAATGAACCACAACTCTTCTTCTAAGCAGTTAAATGAACATCAACTAGTTATTTAAAGGATGTTTCTCCAGCATTGTAGATCATCTTCCTGAAGGTCTACTAATAAGCTTTCAGTGGTCCCCGCTGTTCCTTTGGACACTTTGAAAAAAAATCACTGCTATTTGTTTAATCTCCCAAATGAGTTCCTCTCTTCTCTGCATCTTTTATTGAAGAAGTCTCAGAGATTTAGTAGAGTCCCACATTTGCAAACTGATCAGTTCAGGAAGAAATGTGCCCTAGATTTCTCATTTAAGTACCACACCTGCTCATAATATACCAGATTGACACTGTATTGATGAAAACACATTTCCCTGCCCAAATTCAGATTGGGACTGCCTTCCCCTGCTCTTATTCCTTAAGACTACCATCCACTCCCCAGTTCTACCATGCATGAGATCAGTGGTGAGGAGATGGTCTTTCTCCTCAAGGCCACCATGGCACAAATGTTCCCTACTCTACCCCCTCACCATTGATGTCATGGCTGGATGTCTCATTCTGAGCTGAGAGCAAGAAACTTTGCAAAAGGGACTCAGAGAAACGCAATGGCAAATCTTCTCTGACCAAATCTTGCCAACAAAATCTTGTGATGTATTCACCTTAAAGTTGTCATAAATCAAAACCTTAACGATAGTTACTTAGAGAGAAGGCACACAACAGCAAATAAATAAATACATAAATAAATGAGGCAAATGTTCAGAGAAGCAATTAACCAGTATCTTCCTAAGGATGCCTCTCTGACACCCTTACAGTCCCTTATTATTTAAGAAAATGTGTAATCTCATACATATTTAACAGCCAATCCAATGGGATTTACTTCAAGAGACAGGGAATTTAACTGAAAGGGTTAATAAATGCAGCTAATTATTAATAAGGTCCTAAAATTTATTCAGTTATATTTACATAACAGCAAAATACTTAACTGTTGCATTTATGTTCATTGAAATGCCTACACCAAAAAAGCTATCAAAATGAAACTGGAGAGGTGGGGCCATTCCTGGTTGAACTCGCTCCACCTTGTGTGCACATAATGACATGTCTGAGAGGTGGGGATCCAAGTCCAAAGATGGCATTCATTTGTTTCTATATGCACTATATACACATAACCTGCAGGTAATTTAGGTAGCTTGCAGGTACTGTAGGACATGAGACAGGATTTGTATTCATTGAAGCATCAAAAAGCAAAGGTGTCACTATCCCAGCCACTCCTGTGGACAGTGTTAGATTTTGGAATTCTGGATAAGGGATGCTCAACCTTTGTTGCCTCCAGGGATTTCCATAACTGTAATTATTCTGAGCTTTATGACACATTGTATAGTGTTAAGCCATCCCAGCTGATTGTATCACCAATGATACAGTAACACTACAACACATGTTATATTCCATCCTAAGCATTTACATGAAGATGCAAAAGATTTTCATATCTGGGAAACCCATTAAGGCTAGAAATCTTCATATTATTATTTACTTTTGAAAACTGTCACTAGCACATTTTCTAAACAAACTGTTTTTAAACAGGATAGGAAATATAAGGCTAACAGCAATCAATTAATTCAATAAGCAACTATATTAAAATAATATGAAAACCTAGTTTTTCCTACTCTGCTGTATTTACGTGATATATTGGTAACAGAAGGCTGTATGTTAAAGACTTAAGGCTTTAATTCCCATTCAACATTGGTTAACATAACGCACCAAAGAGAACAGTTTTGCTTACTCCTTTGTTGATTAATGTAACAGGACACAGGAAATTACCTAGGTTCGAATTTAAGCAGGCAGAATCCAGTAACAAATGTTAAAGTCAGATGTCCAACTGGGCAATGGTATTTAAACTATTATCAGCAATAATACTGATAATACTGAACATCAAAACGTAATTAAGAAAAGAGTCTCTAGCTGTACTAATACATTTCTTCTTTCATTATGCCAAGTAGCCTGACATGGAATATACTGCAACTCCCAAAGCATTTTGGAAACCAGTTCCTATTTTTCCAGACAAAAGGTTTGAGAAATGATTTTTCAAATAAATTGGGGGGGGGGGGGGGGGTTTACAGGCAAACATCAAACGCCATAATATTAAATAATATCCCACTGCAGTAAGATTTCAAACCTAATAGAAACTACTAAATTTGTGAATACTACGAATAAATTTGATTTAAAAAAGAATGTGTGGCATCTATCATAGAAAAAATATTCACACAGTATTTTACTGAAAGGCTGTCATCCCAATTTAGAACCAGTAATCGTCTACCAGGTCTAGGAGTAGAAAGAGCTATTTTCACGACTGCATGTTATGTAGCAGCTGTGCGAAATTCAGTGGGGCTCTCTGGATCTGTGGGGGTCTGCTCCTAAGACTTACCAGGGACACCCCAAAAAAGCAGATGGCTGTCCCGTATTACACAATGTAGCAAAAATTGAAAAAAAAATGTTCCTGGGTATAAAGTGTTATTTCCTGTTTACTTGTGTGGTATTTACTTTGAAAGTAGTTGTTGTATTACTTCAGAAACTTTTTTTTGTGGCTGCTACAAACTATGCTGAACTGCCTGAGACTTGATGATATATTCATTGAAAAATGATAGCAAAATGTGCTGCAGTTTAACTTTAAGCTTTTGAAGTTTAATAAACTGTTTCCATGTTTTATGATAGAACCAATTAAGAAATGACATTTATAACCCAGAAACAAAAATCGTGCTATATAGTGCTATTAAATGGCAGATTTTGAGGAACTGCTGTATGTGACCTTCCAGATGGTTTTGGTCTGTCCCTCCCAGTCTTCTTCACTGTGCGGCTTATGACTGCAGGAACTTGTTGTCAAGCAACAAACATCTAGGAGGCCAAGTGAGTCCTCCCTTCTATGGTGTTAACAGATGTTTTTAAAGGGTTGCTTAGCTGACAAATACCCTGTCTTCAATCCTCCTGCTTCTAAACGGGAATGGCAACTACTCCAAGTGGAAAAGGCTGGATTGCTCTTTATAATATTTTTATCCTTCTAACAAAAGCATCTGCAATAAAAAGAGCTGAGCAACTGTCTAGCTGAGGCTGGTCTCACAGCAGGGTGCTTCTAGGTGTTTCAAATATTCAGTAAAGGACTCTGGCATATTGTGTCCCTAGGGGTACTTTTCAATTTATCCCTGTAACAAGAAACTGCCAAATCTTTCAAGAATCAGAAAATCTAGCACAAAAATGAGCATTCTGGCCCAGTGGTGCATAGGCCCTCCAACTCACAGAAGCCCAGGATAATTTGTCCAATGTTCAGGAATGGTAGCTAAAATCTAAAACACTTGAAAGGCCACCGACTGAGAATACTCAATTTCTAGCCATCTCTCACCTCTGTGGCTGTTAAAATGCTACTCTAGTGGGTTACCAACTTCTCACCGGACTTCAATGATTGGAATAGAGGTGAGGGCCACTTTGAATCATAGCACGGCACAACTATACAGAGCAAGCAGGACAAAGGCAGCTACCTTTCCTTTTTTTGGCACAGATGTTGCTGTTGTTGCACAGAAGGTACTTACAGTGCTCAATGACCACCTTGTTTTTATTCGGAATGACAGTGCTCAATGACAGTGCTCAATGACCACCTTGTTTAGATTCAGAAAAAGATAACTTGTCGAAGGCTTTCATGGCCGGAATCACTGGGTTGTTGTAGGTTTTTCCGGGCTCAGGGGCACCTCACTACCTCTGAGGATGCTTGCCATAGATGCAGGCGAAACGTCAGGAGAAAAATGCCTCTAGAACATGGCCATATAGCCCGAAAAAACCTACAAAAACCCAAAAGACAACTTGCTGAGGGGGCAGCAACTCCTATCACCCCTCATCAATGGCTGATGTCGCAGTCAATTAACATCTAGCCCTGGCAACTGATGGTCTCAATTTCTTGCAGGTGCAGCAAACGCGTTTTGAATATTATGGACTCTCTCATGCTCAGGCACAATTCACCTAAGGCAAACATGTGCAAACTTCATCCCTCCAAGTGTTTTGGTCTTCTATTCCCACAATTCCTAACAGCCAGTAAACTGGCTGGGATTTCTGGGAGCTCAAGTCCAAAACACCTGGGAGGATGAAGCTTATCCATTCCTGGCCCAAGGTATTTTGAGAAGAATTACTTGCTGTCCTTTCTCCATTTTCAGACAGTGGAATGGGCACCAGTCAAAATCCTTTGCATAGATGTCTCAGATCACACTGAGGCAAGAGTAGTAGTAGGAAAACAGCAGTCACTTCCCATTTCTAGGTTGGAAAGGCCTGGAATAAGCTCCGCTGAGGAAGCCCAACTCCTGACCCGGCCTTGTGGCCTCCCAACACTCTCAACTCAGGCTGGATCTACACTGCCCTATAAAGCCCATTTCAGAACACATTATTTGGATTATATGGCTGGATGGCCATCTGTCAGGGGTGCTTTGATTGTTTTTTTCCTGCGTGCCAGGGGGTTGGACTAGATGGCCCATGTGATCTCTTCCAACTCTATGGTATGTGTCTACACTGGCAGATAATCCAGTGCCCTTCCACAATGCCATATAACCCATAATATCAAGGCAGATAACCAACAATATCTGCTTTCATAGAATAATAAGAGCTGGAAGAGGCGACATGGGCCATCTAGTCCAACCCCCTGCCAGCAGGAAAAGGACATCAAAATACCCCTGACAGATGGTTTAAGTTTCCAAGGAAGGAGCTTCCACCAGACTCCGGGGTCTTTTCTGCCTTGATATTCTGGGTTATATGGCTGTGTGGAAGGGCCCTCAGACAACCCAGTTCAAAGTAGATATTGTGGGATTTTCTGCCTTGATTCAAAGTAGATATTGTGGGATTTTCTGCCTTGATCTTCTGAGTTATATGGCTCTGTGGAAGGGCCCTCAGCTAACCCAGTTCAAAGCAGGTATTGTGGGATTTTCTGCCTTGATTCATAGTAGATATTGTGGGATTTTCTGCCTTGATAGTCTGGGTTATATGGCTGTGTGGAAGGGCCCTCGGATAACCCAGTTCAAAGTAGATATTATGGGATTTTCTGCCTTGATTCATAGTAGATATTGTGGGATTTTCTGCCTTGATCTTCTGGGTTATATGGCTGTGTGGAAGGGCCCTCAGATAACCCAGTTCAAAGTGGATATTATGGGATTTTCTGCCTTGATTCATAGTAGATATTGTGGGATTTTCTGCCTTGATCTTCTGGGTTATATGGCTGTGTGGAAGGGCCCTCGGATAACCCAGTTCAAAGTAGATATTGTGGGATTTTCTGCCTTGATTCATAGTAGATATTGTGGGATTTTCTGCCTTGATCTTCTGGGTTATATGGCTGTGTGGAAGGGCCCTCGGATAACCCAGTTCAAAGTAGATATTGTGGGATTTTCTGCCTTGATTCATAGTAGATATTGTGGGATTTTCTGCCTTGATCTTCTGGGTTATATGGCTGTGTGGAAGGGCCCTCGGATAACCCAGTTCAAAGTAGATATTGTGGGATTTTCTGCCTTGATTCATAGTAGATATTGTGGGATTTTCTGCCTTGATCTTCTGGGTTATATGGCTGTGTGGAAGGGCCCTCAGATAACCCAGTTCAAAGTAGATATTGTGGGGTTTTCTGCCTTGATACTCTGGGTTATATGGCTGTGTGGAAGGGCCCTCAGTTAACCTAGTTCAAAGTAGATATTGTGGGGTTTTCTGCCTTGATATTCTGGGTTATATGGCTATGCGGAAGGACCCTCAGAAACACACGCTGCTGCTGCTTCTTCTTCTTCGTGAGCCTGGGACTGTTCAGGAACGGAAAAGGGCGGCGACAGCCAGCCAGCCACCGAGTAAGTCAGTGAATGGAGGCAGCAGGCTGAAGGTTACCGGATTTATGAATGTCAGTGTCACGTGACAATAACGGGAAGCTGCCTGAGTCGCCGCCGCACGGGCGGAATTCTTATGAACGAGGAGAGAGAGAGAGAGACTGGCGGCCATCCCGACGCAGCCACCTTTCCCCGCCAACGAGAGAGAGCGCGGAGAGAGGCCTGCAACTCAGACAAGAGAGAGCCCAAACAACACAGGCTCCTGGGCCTCCTTTCCGCGCCGCAGGGCTGACTTGAGAGGAAAGTTTGGGCGCGTGGCCCCTCCTTCCTTCCTTCCTCTTCTCTCCCCTCCTCCCCCCCCCTCCAGGGAAGGGAGCGCGAGGCAGCCCGCGCGCGAACTCCTGCGGCCCTCGCGGCCTCTCCTGGCCAGAGAGAGCTCGAGTCTTGTTGTTTTTTTTATGAATGGAAATGTGGTATGCAAATGAGGCTGATTCAAGAAAGAAAGAAAAAAGCAGAAGACGGGGGTTGAGGGAGGGAGGGAAGAAGAAAGAAATGGCGGATGTGAGGGCAAGGGGGCGTGTGTGTGTGTGTGTTTACCCCCACCCACCTATCCCAAAACCTGAGGAGAAGAGGCTTGCAACTTGCCTCTTCCCCCCTCCCCCTCCCTTTAGGCCTCGCGGGCAGAAGAAGCCCTCAGGTCGCGCGCGCGCAATGGAGACGCAGAGCTCAATCAAGGACGGGCGCGCGAGGGGGGGGGGCGTCGCGAGCCCTTTCCCCCACTCCTTTCCCCCTCCCCCCTCCCCTTCCAGATGTTGTTTCCCGCCTCCTCATTTCACTTACTCGTCCGGGTGGGTGTCTTCGGTCATTTTCTCCTCCTGGAAGAGGCTCATCCCCCGCTGCGGGCGGCCCGCATTTTCTTCTCCCGAGCCTCACATTGCGCGGAAGGAGAGAGAGAGAGGAGAGGAGGAGGAGGGGGGAGGGGGAGAAAGAGGGGGTGCGCGTGCGAAAAGGGGAGGGAGGGGGGGAGAGAGAGCGTTGCCCGCGTGAGGCTCAGCGCGCGGGGAAGCAGCGCGGGCCCAAGAAGAGGAGCAGCCGGCGGCCCCCTCCGAGCCCCATCGCTGCCTTTACTCCATGTTGGATTCTTCAGCGCCAGCACTCTTGAGGAGGAGGAGGAGGAAGCGGGGCGGAAGCGATGACGTGATGTGAACAGCCCAGCTGCTTTCGTGAGCCTCCCCCCTCCAACAGAGCCAGGCGAGGAGCCTCTCTCCTTCCCTCCCTCCCTTCCTCGCGGGGCTCAAGATGGTTTGGCCAAGGTGCCTCCTCCTTTCGCCCCCCCTCTCTCGCGCTTCCTGGGCGCCCCGCCCCCTTTCTCTCTCTCTCTCTCTCTCTAAGCCACGCCCCCCTCCTCGTCGCGCGCTGGCTGGGATCTCCATGGCCCCGGGCGATACATTGAGCTCTCGGAGAGTGGCACACACGCGCGCGCGCGCGCGCCGCCCTCCTCCACAGTCGCCGCCTGGAGTTTGCAATGTTTTCTGCTGCCCTGAAGTCTCACTTCCAGGGCCAAAGAGGAGGAGGAGGCAGCTTTTGGGCGGGGCTTACAGGGAGGGAGGGAGAAGCGCTTCCCCCACACACTCGAAGGGGTTCTCAGGCCCCCTTTACACAGCTGTATAAAGTCCCACGTGATCTGTTTTGAACTGGGTTATATGGAAGTGTGGACTCAGGGCCCTTCCATACAGCCATATAACACAGAATACCAAGACAAAAAATTCCACAGTATCTGCTTTGAACTGGGATATATGGTAGTGTAGACTAAGGGCCCTTCCATACAGCCATATAACAGAATATCAAGGCAGAAAATCCCACAGTATCTGCTTTGAACTGAGATGTATGGCAGTGTGGATATCAAGGCAGAAAATCCCACATTATTTGCTTTGAACTGGGATATATGGCAGTGTGGACTCAGGGCCTTTCCATACAGCCATATAACACAGAATATCAAGGCAGAAAATCCCATAGTATATGTTTTCAACTGGGATATATGGCAATGTGGACTCAGGGCCCTTCCGTACAACCATATAACACAATATCAAGGCAAAAAATCCCACAGTATCTGTGCTGTCGCACGCTGGGCCTGTGCATAAGACTGTAGACAGGACATTATTATTATTAAACTTTATTTGTACCCCGCTAGCATCTCCCAAAGGATTCGATGCGGCTTACGCAGGCCGAGGCCTCAACACACAACATAACAATACAATCTAAGCAAATCAAACAATTAAAAACAGAATAAAGCAAAATGAACAACAGGCACAATACACTAAAACACAATAAAACTGGGCCGGGCCAGAGTAATGGGTACAAGAATTAAAAGTGCTGATGTGACAGGAGGTGTATATAAGGCTTCTGGGGCAAGTGCGATGTGCGATGTGCAGCAATCATTGGTTCTGGTAAAGTGCTTATGTGCCCAATGGGATGCTGGGGCTGCCTCAGATTAAAGGCCTTTGGATTTCCTTAAACAGAGTCTTTAGATTGCTCAAAGGTTTAACAAAGTTCTTTATGATTGAAATCAAACAGGAACTTTAAGGCTTTCTTAATAGTCTATTGGCTCTCTCTCAATCTTGTCCACTGGGAACAGGCACTATCTTCATAAACCGTATTTTAACAAATGGGGAAATCCTTAATTTCTAATTGGGCAGTCTGTCTTTGCCTCTGTTGGCACGGAGCCCCTACACCTGGTACCAACTGCTTCTGGCTTCCGCGAGTGACCCTTACCAAACAGAGCTTTATAGACCTCCAAGGAAAAAAGGAGGAGTTCAGGTTTCAGTGATGGTTGGCTGAAGTGCTGTGGGACCAGATTCCCTCAGCAAAGGAGCTGTAAGGCTGTATATCTCCCTGGCCAAGCCGTAGAAGACGAAGCTTTCTGCAAGAGCTCTTGGTTTTATGTCCTGTATGAAAGGCTTCTCTGTGTGGACTGAACCAAAAAGGCTCCTATTCCCTCAAAAAACCCCAAAAGGGGGCGGGACCAGGGAACCTAACTATAATTGACAGGTGGCTTGCCCTATGATTGCAGCCAAAAAGAAGCCACCTATCTGCAGAGTCCCTGAAACTTAGGACTACAACAAACATTCAATGCAAAGCAAACAAAATTAGAGCTCCTGGTACAGTTGTACCTGCAGAGTATTTGCTTTGAACTGGGATATGTGGCAGAAAATCCCACAGTATCTGCTTTGAACTGGGATGTATGGCAGTGTGGACTCAGGGCCCTTCCATACAGCCATATAACACAGAATATCAAGGCAGAAATTCCCATAGTATATGCCAGGGGTCCTCTAACTAAGGTCCCCTGGGCCGGATGCGGCCCTCCAAGGTCATTTACCCGGCCCTCGCTCAGGGTCAACTTAAATCTGAAATGACTTGAAAGCACATAACAACAACAACAACAATTCTATCTCATCAGCCAAAAGTAGGTCCATACTTCTCATTGAAATACAAATAGGTTTATATTTGTTAAAATTGTTCTTCATTTAATTATTGTATTGTTTTTAAATGTCTTTTGCGCTACAAATAAGATATGTGCAGTGTTCATGTTTTTGTTTCAAATTATAATCCGGCCCTCCAACAGTTTGAGGGACTGTGACCTGGCCCTCTGTTTAAAAAGTTTAAGGACCCCTGGTATATGCTTTGAACTGGGATATATGGCAGTGTGGACTCAGGGCCCTTCCATACAGCCATATAACAGAATATCAAGGCAGAAAATCCCACAGTATCTACAGGGTGAGGCAGCATAACTTCCTTTTTTCAAAATTTAATTCCCATTGTATGAATCAGATTTTAATTTTTTTTTTATAATGTAGGCACATACCTAAAGTTTTGTTTTACGTAGATCAAATTAGGTAGGTGACGCCCCCATTCTCCATACACTGAGTAAACCGATTTCTGGCGTTTGTCATGACTCTTGCCAGCATAGCAGGCGTTACGTTGGCAATTTCTTCCTGGATGTTGATCTTCAAATCTTGTTGGGTCCTTGGACAGTTCACATAAACACGGGATTTCAAAAACCCCATAGAAAAAAAATCACAAGGGGCCAAATCTGGAGGGCGGGCCGGCCACTCCAAATCCGCTCAAAAAGTAGGCCTCAACGGCAAAAGCACGCTCCTCACTGTTCCAACGCATGATGGCGACTGAACTGTGTCAGGACAAAACTTTATACTCCCGCCTCTCGAACGAGACCACTAGCGCTCCACTGCGTCTTCAGCAGACTGAATGGCACGCATTTAAAAAAAGGAAGTTATGCTGTCACACCCTGTACTTTGAACTGGGATATATGGCAGTGTGGGCTCACATAACCCAGTCAAAGCAGATATTGTGGGATTTTCTGCCTTGATATTCTGGGTTATATTGATGTGTGGAAGGGCCCTTGCCCCCCTTGTACACTACCATGTAATCCAGATTTTCAAAACCAATCACCCACATGATCTGCTTTCAACTGGATTATCTGAGTTTGTTGGTAGACAGAAAAAGAGATTTAAAGATGGGATCAAAGCCAACCTTAAAAACTCTGACAATACGCACTGCGAACTGGGAAGCTCTGGCCCTTGAGCGCTCCAGCTGGAGGTCAGCTGTGACCAGCAGTGCTGTAGAATTTGAAGAGGCATGAATGGAGGGCAAAAGAGAGAAACATGTCAAGAGGAAGGCGCATCAAGCCAAACCCGACCGGAACTGCCTTCCATCTGGAAACCAATGCCCTCACTGCGGGAGAAGATGCAAATCAATAAAGTGCTCTACAGTCACCTACGGACCCACCACAAACTGATCCTGGAGGACTATCCTACTCGGACAACAAGGGATCGCCTAACTATCTGAGTTTACACACACTGCCATACAATCCAGCGCAAAACAGCCCAATAACCAGAATATCAAGGCAGAAAATCCCACAATATCTGCTTTGAACCTGGTTATCTGGGGGCCCTTTCAAACAGTCCTTATATCCCAGGATCTGATTCCAGGTTATCCCAGGGCCCATCCACACAGCCCTATATCCCAGACTATCAAGGCAGAAAATCCCACATTATCCGAGTGTGGACACAAATAACCTAGTTCAAAACAGATACTGTGGGACTTTTTTGCCTTGATATTCTGGGATATTTGGCTGTGTGGATCGGCCCTCTGTTTGCAGTTCTTTTTTATTTTTAGAGGGCTTGTTTATGGCTTCCTCAAATAAGAAAGAAGAATCCTATGTGGGGTAATAAATCATGATGGCTATGTGTTTCAAATACACAACATGTGTATTTGAAACACTATTACATAATACTTATTGGGCAATTCTCCAAAACCTCACATGGATGTACAGTGGTGCCAGTAGTGATCGGCTCCATAGGATTTAGTGGCAATGTCTTCTCGTGTGAATGGCAAACATGGCACATGAGTTTGCAGAGTATGATGAAGCTGATGATCTAATAAGAGTGATTGCTTTTGACATACACAAATGATTTCCCAGCATGGTTTTATTACAATAGCACTGCAAAGCCATTGCTTCAGATCTGTTGCTTTGTATGTCATTTCTGGGTTCAGGACGTTTAGTGGCAACCAATGAAATAGTTCTCACTCAGCTCTACTCACTTCTCAGGAAACTAGCTAGGTTGGTGTTAGGGCAACATCTGGAGGGCTATATATGCTCGCCAGCCCTTCTTATTGAATTCATTTAGAAGAATGGGTTTTTTTACATGAATCCAGCTGCCATTAGTATCTTAAAAATACTCTCACTTAACACTGGCATCTAGGTTGCTGAAAAGAGCAGGAAGTAGATTTGCCTTTTGTGTAATGCTTTATTTAAGGCTTGGAAACTTCCTTTTACTCCCTTTGTTTCTAATCACAGCCAGCAGCTATATGGTGTAAAAAAGCCTTTGATTTAGAGGTTATATTTGAAGGCAAAGCTTTTCTGGGTGGAGAAAGGGAAAATATGCTAGAAAATATCCAGGTTTTTGTCTGCCCTGTCTCCTACAAAATTTGATTTTCTTTTTGAGTTCTGAAAAAGCAACTTAAAAACCCAGATAATCCCCCACTCTATCCCTGACTTTGCCTGCAATGCCTGTGTTAGTCCTCCAAGAAGATTGTACTTTACCAGACACACATTTGCACTTGGGCAAGTTTATCACTTTGACAATGAATGCATCATAAAACTACATCATAGAAGGAAAACCTACCTTCTGGCCAAAGACACTTTCCAAAATAATGTATTTTTGGAACAATAAGTATATTAACTGTTAACTTATTTGTTACGCTTGTTGAATTCAGTGTGTGTTTGTTTTTAACCATTGAAAAAAGACCAGGACAGTGCAAACAACTTCCACAAAAGGCCTTAAATACAGATGATGTACTGGATCATGTAATGGTGTTAAGATGCCATGTGTAAATCCCAAATTAGGTTTGACTACATATCAAATTGCTTATACATTGAATCCCACATAATATAACACAGAACTCACCATGAGAAATCAACCAATTTCTGTATCACATGAGCAATAGACAAGTAGTCCCTAGGACTATGGAGCCCCCACCCTACTTCATGTCTCGCATTGGAAAGATTCAATAGGAACAAACTCTCAAATGGTTGAGATAGATTCTGAATATTTTTGTCATTTTTCCCTGCTATAAAAGATTCTGTCTTTTGTTATTTTTTTACGCAGCACGGAATCTGAATTATTTTTCAAAAACCCCATTATTAGTTCTCTACATCTAAAAACAGTAAGAACTGACCATGGAACAACAGGCTGGTTCAAGATTAGGAAAGGCGTACGGCAGGGTTGTATACCCTCACCCAACCTATTCAACTTGTATGCAGAACACATCATGCAATGTGCAGGGCTTGACAAATGCAAGGCTGGGGTTAAAAATGCTGGAAGAAACATTAACAACCTTAGATATGCAGATGACACCACTGATGGCTGAAAGCAAGGAGGAGCTGAGGAGCCTTCTAATCAAGGTGAAAGAAGAAAGCGCAAAAGCCGGGTTGCAACTAAACATAAAAAAACAAGATTATGGCAAAGATTGACAACTGGAAAATAGAGGGAGAAAACGTGGAGGCAGTGACAGACTTTATATTCCTAGGTGCAAAGATTACTGCAGATGCAGACTGCAGCCAGGAAATCAGGAGACACTTACTTCTTGGGAGGAGAGCAATGTCCAATCTCAATAAAATAGTGAAGAGTAGAGACATCACACTGGCAACGAAGATCCGCATAGTTAAAGCAATGGTATTCCCCATAGTCACCTACGGATGTGAGAGCTGGACCATAAGGATGGCTGAGCGAAGGAAGATAGATGCTTTTGAACTGTGGTGTTGGAGGACGGTTCTGAGAGTGCCTTGGACCGCCAGAAGATCCAACCAGTCCATACTTCAGGAAATAAAGTTCCGAGAGTGCCTTGGACAGCGAGATAAACCTTACAGGATTGGCACAACAGATGAGTTTTTGTGTAAATCAGTTTAGCCCGCTGCCTTATAACTATATCAATTTAAATATTTTGTTGGGGGGAAAATGGGTGAAGAAACTGATAGTTTCCGCATTTTCAATAAACTGCACACTTCCTTTACTGGCTGCCTTTGTCATTTATTAGTGGGAGGAGGACACTCAGTGGTTCCAATTTGACTTTAATGTCGTCTATGCATGCCCCATTTTTCAACAGAGATGTAAAACCTTTCTCATTGCAGACAAGAAAATTTTCAACTGCCTTGTCGAAGGCTTTCATGGCCAGAATCACTGGGTTGTTGTGAGTTTTCATGGCCATACAGCCTGGAAAACGCACAGCAACACAAATATGCAACGATCCATTATATTCAACACTGGAGGGGATAGAAAGAAAAAAATTATGGTAGAATTATGGTAGAAGAGGAGGTGGAAGACAATGAGGGGGAGGAGGATGGAAAAAGTTGAAGGAAGTTGGATTGATTCAGTCAAGCAAGTCATGACCCAAGTTCGTAAGACTTTAGTGTGGCTCTTAATAACACGATCTCTTTGAAAGGCTGTTGTAAGCTGATGCTGACTCAACACCACATAACAAGTGTGGTGATAGTAGTGGTAGGAATATTTAAGGTGGGGGAACAACTGAGGTTGGGAAGGGAGATGTAATCCTTCCTTATCCAGGCATAGTGGTCTGCATTAGGCCCACATGTACTTAATTTGAAATAAATACTTGATCTATTCAACTTAGTTCGTAGATCAGCTCTCTCCTCTAAAGTGTATTGGAGAAGCATTCCTTGATTCTCAAGCCCTCTCTTCTTTGAACAGGAGTTTCAAAGCCCTGCAACGGAAATTGCTTCTTTAGAGTTAAGGGTGCTGGTATGCAGAGGCGGTCCTAGGTAATTTTCAATGGTAAGCAAACAGTATTTTGGCGCCCCCCCCCCCCAAACCAATCACTGATATAGATAGATAGATAGATAGATAGATAGATAGATAGATATTGGCATAGGGGCGAGGAGGAGGCTGCTGGCGAAGAGGGCCTCAGCGGCGGCAGCTTCCCCCTCGCCCCTCTGCTGCTCCGTGCTCCTTCCTCCCCAAGCTGGGCGCCAGGCTTGGGAGCCCAGCCCAGGAAGGAAGGGACCTTTTAGCCACGGAGCAGCAGAGGGGCGAGGAGGAGGCTGCTGGCGAAGAGGGCCTCAGCGGCGGCAGCTTCCCCCTCGCCCCTCTGCTGCTCCGTGCTCCTTCCTCCCCAAGCTGGGCGCCAGGCTTGGGAGCCCAGCCCAGGAAGGAAGGGACCTTTTAGCCACGGAGCAGCAGAGGGGCGAGGAGGAGGCTGCTGGCGAAGAGGGCCTCAGCGGCGGCAGCTTCCCCCTCGCCCCTCTGCTGCTCCGTGCTCCTTCCTCCCCAAGCTGGGCGCCAGGCTTGGGAGCCCAGCCCAGGAAGGAAGGGACCTTTTAGCCACGGAGCAGCAGAGGGGCGAGGAGGAGGCTGCTGGCGAAGAGGGCCTCAGCGGCGGCAGCTTCCCCCTCGCCCCTCTGCTGCTCCGTGCTCCTTCCTCCCCAAGCTGGGCGCCAGGCTTGGGAGCCCAGCCCAGGAAGGAAGGGACCTTTTAGCCACGGAGCAGCAGAGGGGCGAGGAGGAGGCTGCTGGCGAAGAGGGCCTCAGCGGCGGCAGCTTCCCCCTCGCCCCTCTGCTGCTCCGTGCTCCTTCCTCCCCAAGCTGGGCGCCAGGCTTGGGAGCCCAGCCCAGGAAGGAAGGGACCTTTTAGCCACGGAGCAGCAGAGGGGCGAGGAGGAGGCTGCTGGCGAAGAGGGCCTCAGCGGCGGCAGCTTCCCCCTCGCCCCTCTGCTGCTCCGTGCTCCTTCCTCCCCAAGCTGGGCGCCAGGCTTGGGAGCCCAGCCCAGGAAGGAAGGGACCTTTTAGCCACGGAGCAGCAGAGGGGCGAGGAGGAGGCTGCTGGCGAAGAGGGCCTCAGCGGCGGCAGCTTCCCCCTCGCCCCTCTGCTGCTCCGTGCTCCTTCCTCCCCAAGCTGGGCGCCAGGCTTGGGAGCCCAGCCCAGGAAGGAAGGGACCTTTTAGCCACGGAGCAGCAGAGGGGCGAGGAGGAGGCTGCTGGCGAAGAGGGCCTCAGCGGCGGCAGCTTCCCCCTCGCCCCTCTGCTGCTCCGTGCTCCTTCCTCCCCAAGCTGGGTGCCAGGCTTGGGAGCCCAGCCCGGGAAGGAAGGGACCTTTTAGCCACGGAGCAGCAGAGGGGCGAGGAGGAGGCTGCTGGCGAAGAGGGCCTCAGCGGTGCCCCTGGCTGAAATGAAGTGTTCCGCAACGGCTTACTTGGCGTAATGGTTGAGCCGCCCCTGCTGGTATGACCTCAATTGCCTAGAGCTTGCTGATCATCTCTAGCTGATAATGGGCTCTTGTCTGTAAGCATCCTTTTGGCAGGAATAAAGGGAAGAGGTGCTGCTATCACAAAGCACAACCTTCACAGTTTGCAATTTATTACATTTCCTGTGTTGGAATGTAAAATAAGGGGCTTTTTTGTTTTGTTTCGTAATTTCCTGTTCTCCCAAACATGGTAGGAGTGGTAAGTACTATCTTTTGCCACTTTTAATATAATGAGTGATGATAAATGGATGCCTCTCATCTGAACAGAGTTTGGAAATTATACTTTCCCAGTGTCCCATAAGCAGCATGCCATGACTACTTGCTCACAATCAGATCCCTCATTTCCAGAAAAAACACCCCAAATGGCAGGTTTGCTTAAACTCTGCCAGATGACATGCATGGTTTGGAGGCTGTGTTGATTCGTCAAATACTGTGTAAGTTTAATTTTGATGAACCATTGTGTTCCCAAGTAGTTATTATGATCCATTCATTCAGTGGATGAATCAGGCATGGATAATTTTGAAGGTGCCACATCTTCATTTTACTTTCTTTCCACTTTAGGTCTGGAGAGTGCCTGTCTATGGCTGAATCCTATGTTCTTCCAAAGAGGTCTGTTTACAAGACACATGAGGTATTGGTTCACAAGGGCAACTTCTAGATCAGTGTGGCAAGACCCTTAGTTTATTTATTTATTTGTCGTGTCATCAGCAACCAAACATTTGTATTACATTTTTAACAAAAATAAACAACCAAACAGACAGAACACAGAATTTGCAAGCTTGGTAGTTGATTAAATGTCCTTTGACCAGTAGCTGGCCAATTGGAGTGCCTCTGGTGTTGCCACAAGGAGGTCCTCCATTGTGCATGTAGCAGGGCTCAGGTTGCATTGCAGCAGGTGGGCAGTGATTTGCTCTTCTCCACACTCACATGTCATGGATTCTACTTTGTAGTCCCATTTCTGAAGGTTGGCTCTGCATCTCGTGGTGCCGGAGCGCAGTCTGTTCAGCGCCTTCCAAGTCGCCCAGTCTTCTGTGTGCCCAGGGGGGAGTCTCTCATTTGGTATCAGTCATTGGTTGAGGTTCTGGGTTTGAGCCTGCCACTTTTGGACTCTCGCTTGCTGGGGTGTTCCAGCGAGTGTCTCTGTAGATCTTAAAAAACTACTTCCTGATTTAAGTCGTTGACGTGCTAGCTGATACCCAAACAAGGGATGAGCTGGAGATGTCACTGTCTTAATATCAAAAATCCCACAATATCTGCTTTGAACTGTGTTGTCTGAGTCCACACTCAGATAATGTAGGATTTCCTGCCACGATATTCTGGGATACAGGGTGGTGTGGAAGGGCTCTGAGGCACCATATTGCACTGGCAAACAGCTCTTATCAACAGGATGTTCAGATCCTGAGATATAGGGGAAGTGTGGAAGGGGGCTTAGACATGCAAGTTTATACTCCCCACAGATAAATGGACTAGCTCAAAAAAATCTGCAAGTAATGAAAAATATGCCCAGAGAAAGCGCAACAGGCATATAATGTATTTATTTGATTCTTAGGCCTCTTCCACACAGCTGAATAAAATCTCACATTGTCTGCTTTGAACTGGAGCATATGCAGTGTGGACTCAGATAATCCAGTTCAAAGGAGATATTGTGGGATTTTCTGCCTTGATATTATGGGTTAGATAGCTGTATGCAAGGGTGCTCAGATGCCACTGATTATAAAATGCTCACTAATTTCAGTAATACCAACAGAAAAAAGCCACACAAAATGTAAACACGTGTGATTCTAAGACGTACACCATTTTAAGAGATGCTTATATGGGAGAAAAGTGTGTCTGGCTGGAGAAATGCAATAGCCGAGTTTACTAAATTTAATATACTGTACCAGTGTTTGAGAAAGCCTTACTTGCACAGCTAAGCAGAAGTTCCAGTCCCAGCTATCAACAACAACAGCAAAACAAAAAGCTACAGCGATGAGAAACAACCTAACTGAAGAGAAAATCAGGCAAAATATATATTGTCATCTGGGAACAAACATCTACAATCATCGCACACAGAACAGACAGTAACAGCAACAAAGGGATAAACAAGAACACAGGGTTTCAGTAGTGACAAAGGGAATGCTAAAACAGATATACAGCATGTGTTCTGCACACAGAAAAAGAATAAGAAACAGAATTTTGTTTACACAGAATAAGACTCAAAGAACAGGGGAAACATGCAAAACAACATCACCAAGAACCATGAAGAAACCTGCAGAAGCTGGAGAAGGAACGGACAGATGGCTTGTTGGGCAAGGAAATGATGGACAAGTAAGGTCTAGGGTGCATCTACACTGTAAGATTAATGCAATTTGACACAATTTTAACAACCATGGCTCAATGCTAGGGAATCCTGGGATTTGTAGTTTAGTGAGGCACCAGCACTATTTGGTAGAGAAGGCTAATATCCTTGTAAAACGACAGCTCCCACAATTCCATAGCATTGAGCCATGACAATTAAAGTGGTGTCGAATGGCATTAATTCTAAAGTGTAGATGTACCCCCACATGCAGATAAGAGAATGGAGAAGACAACTGATGTAGACTAGCAAATTACATAGAGCAGGGGTTCATAAAGTGTGCTCCGTGGAGCACTGGGGGTTCCACGAAGCATACTGAGGGGCTTCATGGTTTTGTCCTCCCTTCCCCTCCAAGCTTTTCCTCCTCTTTCCTGCTCCTCCCCTTCCCCACCTCTCTTGCTCCCAAAAGCCTTTCCCCCTTGCCTTCCTTGATTCCAAAGACCTATTTATCTCCCACCACTCGGGGGTGATTTGTTTGTTCTTTTCCTGCATGACAGAAGGGGGTTGGACTGGATGGCCCCTGGAGTTGGTCCTGCTACTACTACTACTACTATCATCATCATCATCATCATCATCATCATCATCATCACCATCATCATTTGAAACACAACAAGATGAGTCCACAGCAGACAAGATCACTCTGCTGGCTGTTGTATCGGATCACGTGTCGAACACTTCCGAAGTGTCTAGGACTGTGTGATGTATCGGCAAATAATGTGTGCAGATCGCAGTAAGGTGGCCTTTTGCAGCTGGCAGATGGTAATTTTGTCAGCGCTGATTGTGTTTAAGTGCAGGCCAAGATCTTTAGGCACTGCACCCAGTGTGCCAATCACCACTGGGACCACCTTTACTGGCTTGTGCCATAGTCTTTGCAGTTCAATCTTTAAATCCTCATATCGTGTCAGCTTTTCCAGTTGTTTCTCTTCAATCCTGCTGTCACCTGGGATTGCAACATCGACAATCCATACTTTGTTTTTTAACACAATGGTGAGGTCAGGAGTATTGTGCCCCAAAACTCTGAATCCGGAAGTCCCAGAGTAGCTTGATGTGTTCATTCTCTGCAACTTTTTCCGGCTTGTGATCCCACGAATTCTTTGTCGCAGGCAGATGGTATTATTATTATTATTATTATTATTATTAAATAATAATAAACTTTATTTCTACCCCACCACCATCTCCCCAATGGGAACTCGGTGTGGCTTATTTCAAAGGTTGGGTGGCCATCTGTTGGGGTGCACTTTGATTGCACTTTTCCTGCATGACATGATATAAAATAATATAAAAGTAATTGATACATATGTGGAGGATGTGAGATTAAATCTGATGGAGTCATACCGGCCACATGACCTTGGAGGTGTCTATGGACAACGCTGGCTCTTCGGCTTAGAAATGGAGATGAGCACCACACCCCAGAGTCAGACATGACTGGACTTAATGTCAGGGGACAACCTTTACCTTTAATATAGAAACATTTATTGGGCTGCACGACTTTTGCTTCAAAACAAGCTCTGCGGCTGAAAAGGTTTGAGAACCTCTGACATAGAGGAAACCTAAAGGCAAAGATTTGGAACCATCATGTCACAAGTTAAAACCTGAGATTTTGTCTCTTGAAAGAAAAGGATGGGAGCGGTGTGTGTGTTTGTGTGTTAAATTGTGACCTTCCCAGAAGGTGCAGGCAAAAGCAAACTGCTGCAGGCTCTCCTAGCTTGTATGTCATTCTCACTTTTAGGAACTACTAATCCTTGATTTCTTTGGGAGGGATGGTGTCTAACTACTACTTTGGAGACTCCACGATTGCTTAGATTTAATCTCACATCCTCCACATATGTATCAATTACTTTTATAAAGTCTAGCTGCACTGCTTCAGAAGGTATCTTTGAAAATCTTGTTGGCGGAGCTTGGTAGTTTTAGGCTCAGAAGTGTCAGGAGACTGCACTTTGAATGTTGAGTGATGTGCACGACTCAACCTACCTCAAAATACACCAGGACAGCTTTGTAGCATTTGGGAGAAGTCACAACTCCCACCCTGCACTGTATACTGAGTGTAAGAAGTATTTGGTAAGGATTTGCAATGAGGAAGTTGTTTTGTTTCCACTTGCTTTCTCCTTGCTTATGTATCTTTGAACCATGGCTTTGCTATATGTTTTTTTTTTTCATTCTCTTTGGTTGATGCTTGCCTTGTTACCATAGCAATGTCTCCCAACTCTTGGAACCCTCCACTTTCCTTTCAGGTTTGTACAGGCTGCAACCAGCCTCTCATTGTCATTAGCAAATCTCCTAGCAGCATTTTGTCTTTTTTGTTCTTCTTCTGTTTTTATCTCTCTGCTGTGTAGGCTCTTTCTGCTAGTATACTTGCAAAGAATGCTGGCATGAACAGGTCTGAGTTTGGTTTGCTCATCAGAATGAAGAGTGGCACCACCGTTTGCCCCTGACAGGTTGATTTGCCATTGCACTTTGCAGCTGGCTGAAAGGCTGCAAATAAATTTGCATTTGTGATTTCCTTATATGCTGAGGAATGTATGAGAAAACCTTTGCTTCAATATATTGCCCCCTTCCCGCACCCCGCTTTTTGCCAGCAGAGAGGAACTGGTGTGCCAACTCTAAATCCATTTTGGCCTTTCCATCAAACCCCATTGCTGCTTTACCCTTTTAAAATGCTCTTCAACTTTTCCGTCAGGAAAAACTGTTTGGGCATGTCTACACTATCAATATAAATCAGTTACAAACCTTCAGGAATAGTCTTGGTTCTTGGTTCTTGGTTCTGTCGCCGCTGGGCTTGAAACGAAGTGCTTTTATAAGAGGACGTGCAACTTTAGCCCAATATTATCTGGTTATTTAATATTTAATGTTTATTTTACTTAAGTGATATTTGTCTTGACTGTTCTAATGTAGCACAAATCCTATGTAAAATCATACTACGTATTTTTGACATTAATATTGAAATCTGAAATATATACAGAAAGCCAGGGGGCCCGAAGAGAAGCCCTTAGAGAATTTTCCCCCATTAAACAGTCTTTAGAAGGCTTGAGCTTAAATACAACAAAGTCTTTTATTGATGAACAATTAAACAGAAACTTCTTTTGTCTTCACAGGTTAAACAAATGCTTCCAGGCTTCAAACAACTGGTGGCGTCTAACTGTTTCTTTGCTTTACTTTCAAGGAAAGTACTTTCTAGCTCCTCTCAGGCTAACTGTGAACCTAAACTGACTGATGTGGATCCACTACCGGGCTGAACTGCGTCTCAAAACTGAGTGGACGTACCAGTAGGCCTGTAGTCACTTAGCTGGAGTTCTTGATGTTTAAAGCTGTTATTTATTTATTTATTTATTTACTTTTTTTGTATACCGCTGTTCTCAGCCCTTAGGCGACTCACAGCGGTTAACAACAAGAACAGCAATACTACAACAACAATTAACATTATAAACACATTAACAGTTAACAACAATAACCATCCACTGACGTCTCATAACTAAAAACATGATCCAGATTCGTCATCCATTGTTCCATTCCTATGTTCATTACAATCATGGCACTGTCTATTCAAACGCCTGTTCAAATAACCAGGTTTTCAACTTTTCCCGGAATACCATTAATGATGGAGCCGATCTAATGTCCGTGGGAAGGGCGTTCCACAGCCGAGGGACCACCCAGATTCATGCTTGTGAAGCAGGCGGGATCGAGAGCAGGGCCTCCCCGGATGATCTCAAAGCCCTAGTGGGTTTATAGGCAGAGATGCGATCAGATAGGTAAGTTGGGCCAGAATTGTTTAGGGCTTTAAAGGCCAACGCCAGCACTTTGAATTGAGCCCGGTAGCAAATTGGTAGCCAGTGGAGCTGGCGCAACAGGGGGGTTGTATGCTCCCTGCGCTCCGCTCCTGTTAGAATTATTCCTTCCGAAATTCCTCAGGGCTGTAAGGCTGTTTCCCTGGAACCCTTGGGAATCTTTAGATGCTCTTAAGAGCATTATCCCCCGGGAAGTCTTAAGGGTTGAAGCCTTTGTACAGGAGAAAGTCTGTACACGTCCTGTACATTGACTTCCTAGCTGAGAGTAACTGAAAAATGGCCCCCTCCCTTCCCAATTGCCCTGAGCAAGGGGCGGGACCAAATTCAATGATGATGGACAGGTGGCTTGCCCTATAACTGCAACCAAAAGAAGCCACCTATCTGCAGAGTCTCTGAAACTTAGGACTGCAAACAAACATTCAGTGCAAAGCAAACAAAATTGGAGCTCCTGGTACAGCTGTACCAGAACAACCGGAGTATCCTGTGATATAAAGGGTTAGGATTAGTAAGCTCTACTGAGTTCAATAATAACAATAATCATCATCATCATCATCATCATCTGATGAAGCTGATGAAACCATGGATCATATCCTCAGCTGTAGCAAGAAAATTGCACGGACGGACTACAAACAGAGGCACAACTCTGTGGCCCAGATGATTCACTGGAACTTATGTCACAAGTACCACCTGCCAGCAGCAAAGAATTGGTTGGATCACAAACCCGCAAAGATTGTGGAAAATGAACATGCAAAAATACTGTGGGACTTTCAAATCCAGGCTGACAAAGTTTTGGAACACAACACGCCAGACATCACGATTGTGGGGGAAAAAAAGTCTGGATTATTGATGTCGCCATTCCAGGTGACAGTCGCATTGAGGAAAAACAACAGGAAAACGTCAGCCGCTATCAAGACATCAAAATCGAACTGCAAAGGATCTGGCATTAACCAATACAGGTGGTCCTAGTGGTCATCGGCACACTGGGTGTCGTGCCAAAATATCTCAGCCGGCATTTGGAAAAAATAAACATTGACAAAATCACTAACTGTGTGCTGGGTCACATTATCAGCTGAAAAACATGTGTTTAAAAGTGAACTTAAAATCAAATTTTGGCTGGAAAATGTGCATATTCACACGACTATATATCCTGCATTCAAAAAAAAATGGGACTTCGTTGCAATACGCTGGTGAGGACTGCTCCAGTGTATGTGCACATTTTATAATCTCGAAATAGTTGATGAGAGATGTAAACAGATGGAGTCACGGACACATAGGTGGCTAAATGAAAGAACAAATGGAAAGCAATTCCCATGAGAACTGTCCACAACCATTCCTTTGTCCTCATATGTGTAGGGATGTACAGTGCTCTGTAGTAGAGTATTTTTCAACTGATTGACAATTTTAAGAGAACCCTTTTAACACAGGTGTTTCATCCGATCCCGCAGTCCGGCAATCATTTTTGGTGCACTTCATCTAGCCACCCCAGCCCATTTCATCCCAGTTTCTTTTGGGGCCTCAGAGAAGGGAATGGTTCCTTTTTAAAGGTAAGAGTTAAGGTACTATGCTTATACCGGCCCACATTTTTGGGGTAGATTTTAAAATTAAGATTTCCAGATTTATACTTGTACTATCTGCACATACAAACGGATGCTTCAAAAATGGCCCAGCTCCCTCACCACAAAAGGGATGGTTCCCATGATGCCTATCCTTTGACTCTCCTACTGCTTTGGAATTGAATGTGTGCTAAAAGAAGCACATTCCATCCCTTTAGAAAGGAAGGAGAGCAATCTTTCCACCATAGGAACTCTGAAAACTTGAGTCATACACTAATGGAGCAATGTTGGAGCCGCTCATCCGTGTCTGACTCCCACAGTGCTCCAGTGATATTTGAAAAAGGCATAAGGCTGTGGGAGAAGGAGATAACACTTACCATAGTAGTCAAGTCTTTTTTTAGTCATTGATGTTTTGTGCATGCATGAGTGTGTGTGCTGGAAAAAATGGGAACTGAAGAGAAGAGATAAGAAGCAAGCGGCAAAGCTCAGAAAGATCCAGAAGTTGCAGTAACTTGATTGTAATCTGAAATATATGTAACAGATGGCAGAAGTGTTACATAAAAAACAAACAAACAAACAAGAGAGGTTATCTTGAGTGAAAACAAAGGGTTTTTATCTCTATTACAGTGTATCTCAACCTGGGGGTTGGGACCCCTGGAGGGAGGTTCTGAGGGGGGTATCAGAGGGGTTGCCAAAGATCATCAGAAAGCACAGTATTTTCTGTTAGTCATGGGGGTTCTGTGTGGGAAGTTTGGCCCAATTCTATCATTGGTGGTGTTCAGAATGCTCTTTGATTCTAGGTGAACTATAAATATCAGCAACTACAACTACCAAATGACAAAATCAATCCCCCCTCCAACCCCACCAGTATTCAAATTTGGATGTATCGGGTATTTGTGCCAAATTTGGTCCAGTGAATGAAAATGCATCCTGCATATCAGAGATTTACATTACTATTCATAACAGTAGCAAAATGACAGTTACGAAGTAACAACAACAAAAAATTATGTTTGGGGGTCACCACAACACGAGGAGTTGTGGCATTAGGAATGTTGAGAACCACTGCTCTGTAAAGATAACTGTGCGTTCCTGGTGTCGTGTATAGGAGTAGTGCTCCATAACTAACAACAACAAAATGTTAGGCAGGGATCATATCTCTTCCCGTGCAAAATCTCAACCTTTTTATTGTCGAAGGCTTTCATGGCCGGAATCACTGGGTTGTAGGTTTTTTTGGGCTATATGCAGAGGCGGCCCTAGGTAATTTTCAATGGTAAGCGAACAGTATTTTGGTGCCCCCCCCCCAACCAATCATTGATATATATTTTCTGTTCGTCGTGGGAGTTCTGTGTGCCTTATTTGGTTCAATTCCATCATTAGTGGAGTTCAGAATGCTCTTTGATTTTAGGTGAACTATACATCCCAGTAACTACAACTCGCATATGTCAAGGTCTATTTTCTTCCAAGAACGCCTCAAGAGCGCCCCTGGGCAAAATGAACTATACTGCAAATGCTTACTTTGCGTAATGGTTGAGCCGCCCCTGGCTATATGGCCATGTTCTAGAGGCATTCTCTCCTGACGTTTCACCTGCATCTATGGTAAGCATCCTCAGAGGTAGTGAGGACCTCACTACCTCTGAGGATGCTTGCCATAGATGTAGGCGAAATGTCAGGAGACAATGCCTCTAGAACATGGCCATATAGCCTGAAAAAACCTACAACACTCTCAACCTTTTGTGTGGAAAAGCAATTGCTTGCCTTGATAAGAGGCATTTTGCCTCCTCCATATGTATCAGTGTTTAAGCCCCAAGGAGTTGTTCGCTGTCATTATAGTGGACTTGCAGTGTAGCCAGGGAAAGGAGGGAGCTGGTTTCATTGCTACCACTTATTTCCTTCTCCATTTACTCCTCAATTCAGTTACTTAACTTTTATTAACCTGCTAATAGTACCAGGAAACCAATCACTGGATAAGTTGCGAACAAAATACCGGTTCTGTTCGTACATTTTAATTATAACTCCAGCTCTATCTGTCTATCTATCTATCTATCTATCTATCTATCTATCTATCATCTATCTATCTATCTTTGGATAGCATAGGGTTTAACACCCCAGTGGTGTTTGTTTTGCTGTTTGTGCCGCTGTTCAGAAGATTTTGCCTCACTTTCTGTCCCTCTGATAATTGGATTTTGAAAGATTTGGCTTGTTGTGGAAACAAGGATAGGTGATAAAGTTTCAGCGGAGCCACCTCTCCCCCATGATAACTTTTTCAGGAGTGAATTTCTCTTCTGAATGGTAGCTTTCTCTCACTTCCTGTTGTCTCACTTCTGTTCTTAATTATGAGTTGTTTGTAAGTCAGATGTTAGTAACTCGGGAACTGCCTGTACTAATGGAATCTGAACTCACCAAAGAAATGGAGGTGGGAGTGGATTGCTAAAACCAGATATAAAAAGCAGAGTGTCGATTTTTCTCTTCTAATTCCAGATTTGCCAGCATGCCCAGTGGTCATGTAATCAAGGGAATTAGGGAGCAATAGTCTAGAAAGCAATTTCCCAAATAATATGAAGCCTTGGGTTTTTTTTTTCTTGCCAAACCCTGGCAAAAACTGAGAATATGAGGTCTTCTTTTTTCCTTGTGCTTTTGTTGAATGTTAGGATAGTACAGTGTGCATTTGGAATGTAACTGTATGTGCTTCCAGATGTGTGCTGTTATCTTTCAGTTATTCTCCTGGCTCAAACATGGAATTTTACAGGCATTCAGATGACTTGGCTTTGTCTCCCATTTGCACATCTCCTATGTTTTGCCATGTTTTTTTCTTATAAGGTAGAGGAGAAAGATTCATTTAAGCAATTCAAGAGAGATATTGACAAGCTGGAATGTGTCCAGAGGAGGGCGACTAAAATGATCAAGGGTCTGGAGAACAAGCCCTATGAGGAGCGGCTTAGGGAACTGGGCATGTTTAGCCTGAAGAAGAGAAGGCTGAGAGGAGATATGATAGCCATGTATAAATATGTGAGAGGAAGCCACAGGGAGGAGGGAGCAAGCTTGTTTTCTGCTTCCTTGGAGACTAGGACGCGGAACAATGGCTTCAAACTACAAGAGAGGAGATTCCATCTGAACATTAGGAAGAACTTCCTGACTGTGAGAGCCGTTCAGCAGTGGAACTCTCTGCCCCAGGGTGTGGTGGAGGCTCCTTCTTTGGAAGCTTTTAAACAGAGGCTGGATGGCCATTTGTCAGGGGTGATTTAAATGCAATATTCCTGCTTCTTGGCAGGGGGTTGGACTGGATGGCCCATGAGGTCTCTTCCAGCTCTTTGATTCTATGATTCTATGATTCTAAGAAGTAACATTTGAAATTGGTGCCTAATGGCTTTGTAGCACTGCTCCAACTGGAACCATACCTTCCCCATATGGAGCCTACCCTGTCTGGCAAACCTATTGGGTTAAATGGCTTCCCATTTAATTCTAATGACAATGGTCATGCTGGATGATGGAGCTCTGGTTACATCCCGCTTAGATTACTGCAACGCTCTCTACGTGGGGCTGCCTCTGAAGACTGCCCGGAAGCTCCAACTAGTCCAGGGGTCCTCAAACTTTTTAAACAGAGGGCCAGGTCACAATGCCGCAAACTGTTGGAGGGCCGGATTATAATTTGAAAAGAACTGAATGGATTCCTATGCACACTGCACATATCTTATTTGTAGTGCAAAAACACTTAAAACAATACAATAATGAAGAACAATTTAAACAAATATAAACTTATTAGTATTTCAGTGGGAAGTGTGGGGCTGCTTTTGGCTGATGAGATAGGATTGTTGTTGTGTGCTTTCAAGTCATTTCAGACTTAGGTTGACCCTGAGTGAGGGTCGGGTAAATGCCCTTGGAGGGCCATATCTGGCCCCCGGGCCTTAGTTTGAGGACCCCTGAACTAGTCCAATGAGCAGCAGCTAGATTACTAACAGGAATGAGTACAGGGAGCATACTACTCCTCTGCTGTGCCAGCTCCACTGGCTGCCAATTAGCTTCCGAGCACAATTCAAAGTGCTGGTGTTAACCTATAAATCCCTAAATGACTCCGGCCCAGTTTACCTGTCCAAACGGATTCTCCCCTATGAACCATCAAGATTGTTAAGATCAATGTATTGTCGAAGGCTTTCATGGCCGGAATCACTCAGTTCTTGTGGGTTTTTTCGGGCTATATGGCCATGTTCTAGAGGCATTTCTCCTGACGTTTCGCCTGCATCTATGGTAAGCTTCCTCAGAGGTGAGGTCAGATTGTTAAGATCGTCTGGAGGGGCCCTGCTCTCGGTCCCACCATCCTCGCAAGCGCGTCTGGTGGGGACGAGGGATAGGGCCTTCTCGGTGGCGGCCCCTTGGCTCTGGAACTCTCTCCCACTGGAGATTAGAACTGCCCCTTCTCTCCTGCCTTTTAGAAAGCAGGTGAAAACCTGGCTCTGGAAACTGGCATTTGACGAGTGAGTCAATAACTCATAGCTATATGGACGGATGGTGATGAACAACGATTTTATTGTGACGACTTGGCCATTGTAATTATATGATCGTATTTTTGTATTTTAATGTTTTAGTGTATTACAAAATGTGATGTTTTTAAACGATTGTTTGTGATATTGTTGTTGGAAACCGGCCTGAGTCCCTCTATGGAGGTGAGAAAGCTGGTATATAAAAGTTCTAAATAAATAAATAATAAATAAATGAATTGGAAAAAGTATGTCTCTGAACTCTGGTGTAGAGTGACATGAGGCAAAAGGACTACGGGATTGCAGCAACATCATCTGACCACTTGCAGTATCATAATTTTAATGAGGCTGTTTCAAAGAGACACCTAAGCCTACATTTTCCTTTAGCCTACATGGTAGATCTAATGCAGTTTGACACCACTTCAACGACCATGGTTTAATGCTGTGGATTCCTGGGATTTGTAGTTTGGTGAGGCACCAGCATACTTTGGCAGAGAACGTAAAGCTGTAAAACTACAGCTCCCGTGATCCCATAACAGAGCCATGGCAGTAAGAGTGGTGTCAAACTGCATTAACTCTACAGTGTAGATGCACCAAGCCAGGAATCCATTAGATTTATCCACGTGTTGACTCACCCTTCAACAATCAGTTCAACTGGTCTTCTTTTGTTGAAATTCATGAATTGGGTGTCAGCCTTAGTCTGCTTTTCACATGTGTGTGCTCTAGTGGCTAAATATACTGCAATGTGCACATTTTCAATCTAAGTTCGTGGAGATTTTTTTTAATGTTATAAAAGCTGTTCCAGATGTTCCAACTGAATATGTCTTCAAACAATTAATTCAGCTTTAACCAACGTGTGTCTGCATTAGGAGAGAAGGGCTTCATTTGAAGCAGCAAATCTTGGCAAAAATATATTTTACTAGGGTATCTATTTGACTGGCTGTGATTTCATGGAGAGAAATAATCTCATTTTCTTCTTGTGTGGCAGAATTTAACATAAAGAAAGTGCTCTTATCCTAAAACTTCTAAAACTGGGAAAAACCAAAGATCTTGCCAAAACCGTATAAACTCATGAAAAGATGGAGGCATAATATTCTAGAATGGAAAATGTATGAATCCTCTGTTTATGACATGCCTTTAGTTTGATGGTGGTTTATGGTGACCCTCTCATAAGGTTTCTTGGCAGTATTTATTCAGAGGAGGTTTGCCATCTGCCGAGACTGAGAGATAGTGTGATACCTTTCCCAAGGTCGTCCTGTGGGTTTTCATGGCTCAGCAGGAAATCACACAACAGTGTCATGAATTCCTGTTTTGCCATCCAAACCAATATGCTATGCTGTTTCTTGATTCTTTTACAGTGTGAGAATATTTAGACATTGTCAATTTAAATTTTATGTTAGGACTATTATAGCAAAAATGGTGAGATTCCCCCCAACACAATACTCCTTATTGGAATTCCAAAATCTGAAATGTTTTGATACAGGGAGGGATATAAAGATGTTAATAATGAAATGAAGAAACATATACATAATTAAATATGACAATTAGACCTAAAATAATTCCTTCCCAAGTGCCAAACAATGCAATTTAAGCTAGAACATTTAAAAGTCACTAGCAAATATACCTTGCAAGTGACAGAAATCCTACTTCTGATATTCCTGGCTAAGATCTTATCAAGTCAACTGACTTTCAGAATGGGTTATTCCACAATAACTTTCTATGAATTGGACCAGGTCTGATCACCATGTTCAATATATCCCATATGCGTGGGGGTATTGGGGTAACAATACAAAAGGTTTGCTAGGGTAGACCCTCTTTCACTCAGACTCAGCCCCCCCCCAAAACATACTCAGCACCCCCCCACCCTGAATCCTGGCTACGTGCCTGAATTGGACATTCTCAGAGCTCACCATGGTGTATACGAACCCTCCCTCTTTGCATAGTGGCAGAGGTAGCTATAATTATGAATGGAGGCAAATGTGCATTCTCAGCCCCTGGCTGCATTTGCACATTGGCAACAGAGAAAGAAGTGCTTTCCAGCAGAGGTCAGCTGTATCAAAAGCCACCTGGTTCTTTAACTGGCTTGGGAAGGGCTAGGTGATTTCCCAAGCTACTCCTCCCTTAGTGTCGCTGTATTTCTGGCATTGCGGAGGGATTGGCTGGTGACTGCTGAAAAAGCACTGGTTTTCTCACTGTTCAGTGAGAGACCAAGCTTTTCATATGCTTCTGCAGAGGTGTTTAGAGTGGCTTGTAGGTCTACTTGTGAATGAGCACAGAACACATTATCATCAGCATACTAGAGTTCTATAACATATGTTGTTGTGACTTTGGTTTTGGCTTTCAGTCTGCTGAGGTTAAATACTCATAGCGTGCCATCTGTCTATTAGATGATTTTCATGCTAGTGGGAACAAGGTGCAGTAACATATTGTTGAAGATAGAAAATAAGGTTGGGACAATAACACATCTCTGTTTGACACCTAATTCCACCTTAAATGGGTCATTTTGGAGCAATTGCTGTCCAAGACTGTTACCATCATATCATTGTGGTGTAGCTGCATGATGTTCACAATATGTCAGGGTACTCGATTTTTTGGAGGCTGGTCAAGAGAGTACTGTGATTCCATGTATTGATTGCCTTTGCAAGGCTAATGAATGCCATGATGGTTGATTTTGTTCCCTGCATTTTTCTTGGAGCTGTCATGCTGGAGGGGACAAAGCCATTCTGGTATTCTAAGAGGATATCTTCTGAGATAGGTAGACGGCAGTTTGCAAGGATTCTTGCAAGGCTTTTTCCAGCAGAGGTTAGAAGGGAGATATCAATGCCCTAATTGCAAAAGAACATGCAGTTCAAGAATAGATCTCTCTACAGTCACCTACGGATCCACCGCCAAGACCCTACACTTGGAAGGCAATCATACTTGGCCACACGGGATCGCCTATGATGATGATAGTATCTTGCCCCCGAGGACTGATTAGAGCCAGGATTTTTAAAAAAAGGCACACCATAGATAAAAAGTAAAATTACTTGTAAATCATGAGTTCCAACTGACTTGCACAACTTGATTGGATTGTGTGGATAAAGACTGGAGATCCTATTATGTCTAGGGCTCTGCTGGACTGACCACGTTGTCCAGATGCCCAACCACCGCCTCCCAAAGCAGCTGCTCTACTCCGAACTCAAGAACGGAAAACGGAATGTTGGTGGGCAGGAAAAGAGATTTAAAGATGGGCTCAAAGCCAACCTTAAAAACTCTGGCATAGACTTGGTGAACTGGGAAGCCCTGGCCCTTGACCGCTCCAGCTGGAGGTCAGCTGTGACCAGCAGTGCTGCAGAATTTGAAGAGGCATGAATGGAGGGCGAAAGAGAGAAACGTGCCAAGAGGAAGGCGCATCAAGCCAACCCCGACTGAGACTGCCTTCCACCTGGAAACCAATGCCCTCACTGTGGGAGAAGATGCGGATCAAGAATAGGGCTCCACAGTCACCTACGGAACCACCAGAAAACTGATCCTGGAAGACTATCCTACTTGGCCAACGAGGGATCGCCTAAGTAAGTAAGTAAGTATGTCTAGGGCTATCTCAAGCAATCAGTTCAACTGCAGAAATACTGTATAGGGGAAAGAAAAAAAAAGCAATTCATAGTTCCCAGATACCTTTCTGAATCTGTAGCGTTCTGCTAGAATGGGGTAATGCAACTCTTGCACATACTTTGAAATGCATCTATTATAAATGACCCAGTCTTGGAAGATATCTGAGATACCTATGTGGCCATCTTCAGCTTTTTCAACATGATACATGAACCAACTCGGTCTTCACTGAAGAGGTAAATAAAGACAGTTATCATCCTAAAGGCACCAGAGCTTATTATATCTTGGAAGATATATAGAGTCAGTCCTGGTTAGTATTTGGATGGGAGACCACCAACTGTTACCAGGTACTGTGGGCTATGTATATGGTAGGCTATTCAGATGAAGTGTAGCTTATATTTCAGACGAAGGAACTAGTGAAGCCATCTCTAAGTATTTCTTGCCTAAAAAAGCCCTATGAAAAATCTTTGGGGTCACCATAAGTTAACATGCAACTTTGAGCTATATGTACAAAATAATCAGACCCAGCAAACCTAAGTTCACTTGCATTCTAGTTTCAACTGGATTTCAAAATATCTCCCACTAAATGGTGTGTCTCAATCCAGAATTTCCTTCATACAATCTATGCAATATTTTATTAAACAATTCTCAAAGAAGAGTGGCCACAATATTCAACTCAAGCAGTGGGAGAGGATGTGGTCTAAAGGTTTTGAATTAACTTTGAGTTACAATCTAACACAACACCCATCGCCTTAATCATTGGCCATGATGATCCAGACTGGTGAGTGTCCTAATACACTAGTAAGGATTCATGTTAGAGAATGGTTTTCAAGAATCTTATTCTAGTCTGGATATAAGCCATCAATCACACAGGTGAGAGTATTTGGGTATTTATGTGCACATACATGTGCTTAAATACTGTCCAGTTTCCATTTTATTTAAAAGAAGAAGAAGAAAGAATGCAGTGCCAGTTTCTTATGCAATGCTGGGAGGAGGAAGAGAGGAGGAGGAGGAAGAATAAGAGGGGATGGCAACTCACTATTCAAGACTGGGATAATTGTGACACCTAGTGGCCATTCTGTTATCTGCACATAATCATTTAAATGGCTTATACAAAACCTCCCAAACATATTCTGTTATTGTATTGTCGAAGGCTTTGTCGAAGGCTTTCATGGCTGGAATTACTGGATTGTTGTAGTTTTTTCGGGCTATATGGCCATGGTCTAGAAGCATTTTCTCCTGACGTTTCGCCTGCATCTATGGCAAGCATCCTCAGAGGTAGTGAGGTCTGTTGGAACTAGGAAAATGGGTTTATATATCTGTGGATTGACCAGGGTAGGACAAAGGACTCTTTTCTGCTGGAGCTAGGTGTGAATGTTTCAACTGACCACCTTGATTAGCATATAATGGCCTGACAGTGCCTCAAGCAAACTTTTGTTGAGAGGTGATTAGATGTCCTTGTTTGTTTCCTCTCTGTTGTAATTTTAGAGTTTTTTTAACACTGGTTGCCAGATTTTGTTCATTTTCATGGTTTCCTCCTTTCTGTTGAAATTGTCCACATGCTTGTGTATTTCAATGGCTTCTCTGTGTAGTCTGACATGGTGGTTGTGAGAGTGGTCTAACATTTCTGTGTTCTCAAATAAAATGCTGTGTCCAGGTTGGTTCATCAGGTGCTCTGCTATGGCTGATTTCTCTGGTTGAAGTAGTCTGGTTGAAGTGAATTTCACAAAGGGGAAGAACTTCTTTTCAAAAGAACACCAGAGTTGGTTTATGTAATTATAGTCACCTTCAATTCAGAGTCATCCAAATGTGTTGAATCTCTAGATGTAATGGAGGGAAGAACTTGCACAGATTTTGGTAAAAACATCTAAAAAATAATGAGGCAAAATAGCAGTTAGCAATTTCAGTAATCCTGGAGATCTTTCCCTGTCGACATCCCAAACCGAAATGGCAGCCTCTTCCATCCTGAAAAGTCTGTGATCATGAGACTTTGCTCATGGATGACAAGTCGTATCATTGCTGATGAGAGAGTGTAACCCCGTCCAACACAGGCTGTAACCCTATGCCCTGTTCGGCCTTACGACTGACCAGGAGTGCCTCTGTCTTGTCTTGATTCAATTTCAATTTGTTCGCCCTCATCCAGACCATTACAGCGGCCAAGCACCGGTTCAGGACCTGAACAGCCTCCTTATTAGCAGGTGGAAAGGAGTGACAGAGTTGGACATCATCTGCGTACAGATGACACCGTACCCCGAAGCTCCGGATGATCTCCCCCAGCAGCTTCATGTAGATGTTAAACAATATGGGAGACAATATAGATCCCTGTGGAACCCCACAAGACAATGGTTGTGGGGCAGAACAGGTGTCCCCCAGCAACACCTTCTGAGATTGACCCTCTAGGAAGGACTGGAGCCACTGAAGGACAGTGCCTCCAAGGCCCATTCCCGCGAGGCGTCCCAGAAGGATACTGTGGTTGACGGTATCGAAGGCCACTGAGAGGTCCAGCAGAACTAACAGGGACACACTCCCCCTGTCTAGCTCCCAGCGTAGATCATCCACTAAGGTGACCAAGACTATTTCAGTTCCATGTCCCGGCCTAAAGCCAGACTGTGCCGAATCCAGATAATCCGAGTCTTCCAAGAATACCTGGAGTTGTGAAGCCACCACACGTTCCAGGACTTTGCCCAAAAAGGGGAAATTGGAAACTGGCCGATAGTTGACGAATTGGGTGGGGTCCAGTGATGGTTTTTTCAACAGTGGTTTTATTATAGCTTGTTTTAAGCTTGCTGGAATGCTGCCTTCCCGAAGGGAGGCATTAACCACCACCTTTACCCACTAGGCCAATCCCCCTCTGGCTTCCTTCAAAAGTCAGGATTGGCAGGGGTCTAGAATGCATGTGGCAGGCCTCATTCCTCCAAGTATCTTGTCCACATCCTTGGGTTTCACCAATTGAAATCAATCCATTAAAACCGGACAAGCAGATGTTCCAGCTACATCCTCAGAGACTGCCGTTAATATGGTATCCAGACCAGAACGGATCAAAGCGACTTTGTCTGCAAAGAACGAATCCATTTCTGTGACACTTTGCATATGGATTCTGACGGAATGGAGCAAATGTCATGTGAGGGGACCTTCTTGAAATAATTCTCAAACAGTCTCAGAAATGGAGTATTTCCTAATGTGATAAGGTTCTATATCTGGGTAGAAAGCTGGTTTCAAGCAGTACTCGAATGCAAGGCAAACATGCCTATCCCTGGGAAGCAAGGCTATGCTTATCCATGACCTGTTGTCACATTGCCCTATAAAGGAAACCGAGGACACTTCTTTATAGCTAAAGTGCCATTCGTTAAGGTGCTCTTAAGAACAGAGTACCGTAATGAATAACACTCTACTTAAGAGAATATTATCCTACTCATCATTGCCAATTATTTCCTGGACATTTGTGCTTTGGTCTTGTAGCCCTTGTCGTGTATTTATTACCTGGGCCACTAGAGGGTGTGGGCACACTGTAAGAGAGACATATATTGCTAGAGAAAGAGTGTTTTCTCCCACAGAAGTTTCCTTCAAATGGTAAAACTGTGGCCAGAGTAGTGCAATTTCAGATGGAAAACTAGTGGTCTTTCATTAGGGAAGCAGCTGAAAGGACAACAGGGAATGAGAATGTTGCCAACCCAAAGAATGTTGCCTCCCACAATGGAATTCTCCTCCAGTCTTTTAATGTCTAGCATTGCAGTAATTTATAATGCCAGGCATTTATTTATTTACGACATTTATATGCTGCCCTTCTCACCCCCAAAGGGGACTCAGAGCTGCTTACGAATACACACACACACACACACACACACACACTAGCCGTCCCCTGCCATGCCTTGCTGTGGCCCAGTCTGGTGATCTGGAAAAGTAATGAGAAAGTGTTGGTTTCTGATCTATGTCATGTCTTTCTCCTTGTGGCTAAACAGTATTTCTTGCTGTTTCTTTGTCAGTGTTGATGTGGAGAGTGTCTGGTTTGCCTACTCTGGAACATGCAACATATAATTGTCCTTCTTTAGGGGTCCCTTTCAAATCTATGATACTATATCTATGTGTGGGTGAATCGTATTTATCTCTCTATATCTATGGCTGGATGGCTCTTTGTCAGGAGGGCTTTGATAACGTTTTCTTGCCCTGGTGAAGGGAGTTGGACTGGATGGCCTTAAGTATTTTCTGTTCGTCATGGGGGTTCTGTGTGGGAAGTTTGCCCCAATTCTGTTGTTGGTGGGATTCAGAATGCTCTTTGATTGTAGGTGAACTATAAATCCCAGTAACTACAACTCCCAAATGTCAAGGTCTATTTTCCCCAAACTCCATCTGTGTTCATATTTGGGCATATTGAGTATTCGTGCCAAGTTTGGTCCAGTTCCATCATTGTTTGAGTCCACAGCGCTCTCTGGATGTAGGTGAACTACAACTCCAAAACCAAAGGACACTGCCCACCAAACCCTTTCAGTATTTTCTGTTGGTCATGGGAGAAGTGTCTGCCAAGTTTGGTTCAATTCTATCGCTGGTGGGGTTCAGAGTGCTCTTTGATTGTAGGTGAACTATAAATCCCAGCAACTACAACTCCCAAATGACAAAATCATTTTTTTTTTTTAGGTGAAGGACAAATGTTGGGTTGTTAGGTGTCTTTTGTCCAAATTTGGTGTCAATTTGTCCAGTGGTTTTTGAGTTCTGTTAATCCCACAAACAAACATTACATTTTTATTTATATAGATACACACACACAGACACATACATACAATATATTATCTGGCTACCAGTATTAAAAAACTCAAAAATTACAACAGCAAAACAACAGAGGGGGAACAAATAGGCACATAAAATCACTCTCAACAAAAGATTCCGCCCAGGCACTTCCAAGCCATTGAATGCTAATCAAGGTGATCAGCTGGAACATTCACACCTAGCCCCAGCAGACAAAAGTCCTTTGTCTCACCCTGGTCATTCCACAGATATATAAACCCATTGTCCTAATTCCAACAGACCTCACTACCTCTGAGGATGCTTGCCATAGATGCAGGTGAAATGTCAGGAGAAAAATTGCCTCCAGAACATGGCCATATAGCCCGGAAAAACCTACAACAACCCAATATATTATATTATTTGCATAGTACAATATCAGTATGAAATATTACTATATTGTACTATACCATTATAAACAGTCAGTCCTCCATATCCATGGATCACAGATTGAAGAATCCTCTGCATGAAAACATTAAAAAGTTACCCAACTCAAAGCCAAACCTTGATTTTGCCATTTTATATAAGGGATAGTATTTTAATATGCATGTATGATGTATATAATGGGATTTGAGTACCCACAAAGGATCTTGAAACCAAATTCCTGAGGAGACCAAGGGTCCATGGCACTGCATAATAATAATAATAATAATAATAATAATAATAATAATAATAATAATAATACTTTATTTATACCCCCACCACCATCTCCCCAAGTGACTCGGAGCAGCTTACATGAGGCCAAGCCCAACAACACATCAATAACAAAAAAGCAATAAACAAAAACAATACAATGAATATAAGTCACATATAAACAATAACACACAAAGATTTAAAAACTTATGGCCAGACCAAATGTAATAGTTTAAAATTAAAAGATAAACTCTGGGCATGAACAAAGGTAGGATATATCTGGTAGGAGGGTTTGAAAGAAGTAAAGGGAGCACAATCCAACAAATAGCTAAAGTGCTTCTGAGGACATTTTGCTGGGAATTATTCCTTATTCTGGGAAGGCACACTGGAATAGCCACGTTTTCAGACTGCTTAGATATCCAGAATAAAGTGGCAGGCAAAGTTACCAAATGGAATACAAACACAGTACATATAAAGCATTCTAGGTGCCAACCATTTGTAATGCCTCACTTTCTGTAAGGCTAGGAATTTGGGCATTGGAATAAAATTTCATTAAGAAGAAGAAGAAGAAATCAAACCTGAGGTACCAGACCAATAAGACAGAGAATCAACAGGGTGATTTATTTTAAGAAGAAATACTTGAAGGAGCAGGACATGTGCATGCGTGTGGCAGAGCAGAAGGCAGGGCTGCAAGTGAGCTAGCAAGGGAGCAAATTGGGAGAAGCTTTTCAAGGCTCTGCCAGAGCATGTGTGCAAGGGTGGCTGAGTGAGTGCGTGTGAAAAAGAATAACGGAAAAGAGAGTGAGGAAAAGGGAGGCAGTGGGTTGTGATTGCCTCCCTGCGCTGTCCAACTTGATTGCCATCTTCTGGTGAAATATAAAATAACTTTTTTTCTGTACACACGGATTTTATATTATGGTCAACAGTGCTGGATTAATTGGCGAAGAAATAGGGCTGAAGCTGTTAGAAAAGGTATGGGAAGGAGACCTAGGGCCTCTGACAGATTTCGATTGGAAAAGGGTTCTGAAGTGGAGAGTGGTTAAGAATCTATCAATAAGATTAAAAGAAAATGTATACAAAGTTATATGGAGATGGTATACCACAACGGTCAAACAACAACAGATGGATAGCAAGCAAAGTAACCTCTGCTGGAGATGTGGCAAACACAAAGGACATATTTTCATTTATGGTGGGAATGTCCCTAAGGGAAGAGTTTTTGGAAGGATATATTTATCAAAATAAACAACATTATAGGACTAAATATTACTCTAGACAGGCATGTAACCGGGGGAGGGGGGGGGCCTTGGGAGGCTTCAGCCCCCCCCCCCCCGAAATTCTCATGGTGGTTTGCGAAAAGGCCTTACTGATGCATTATTTAAACTGTTATGTTTATTCATATCATGATCTGATCACCATACTCAATATATCCCATATGCATGGGGCTATTGGGGCAACGATACAAAAGGTTTGCTAGGGTAGACCGTCTTTCACTCAGACTCAGACCCCCCCCCCAAAACAAACACAGCCCACCCCCGAATCAAAATCCTGGCTATCGAAATCCTGCCTGACTCTGGATGCTAGGTTAGCATGATTAATGGACACCACAATGTGGAATTTAGAAATGGAAAAAGAAAGAATTGGTGATTATTTTACTCACAGTGGCAAGAATTATAATAGCAAGGAATTGGAAAATAGTAACTAATCTAACACCAGAAGCATGGTATAGGGAGGTATGGAACATAGCCTCAAATGATAAACTATCAGTGGAAATGAGGGTATTCAGGGGGGAAACTAACAGATCAGATTTTGAGGCATACTGGTCGGTCTTTATTAAATATGCTTTAGAGAGTGATAATGGAAAACATTATAACGTTGTTGGTCAGGAATTTTGGACATGACATTTGATTAATGGTTGATTTATAAATATATGGTAAAGGGAAGGATACTTGTTCAGGCCTTGGTGGTGGGGCTATGTGTTTGTAAAATGTTCACTGTTTTGTGTTTTGTTTAGGTTGCTATTGTATGTAAATAAAATCTATCTATCTACCATCTATCTAATTACAAAAAAACAGTGCTGGCAGGCTGTATGTTATTGATTTTATGACAGAGGCTGGGGGCCAATGGAAATTTGAACAAGGTCCACAATTGGCCCCCCGGCTGGACTTTGGACATGCCTGACGTAGGTGTTGGCAGTCCCTGCAGGGATTCAAGTTCAGAGAGGGAAGCTGGATATCCAATGCTGTCCAGTTATAAACTCACATAACAATGTGTAAATGTTGCTTCAGCATCAGCTAGACAGATTTAGGATTGAACAATATACTATGTTAAATATGTAGCAGCCAATTATACCATTGGGATGTTTACTTCATTCAAGTATGCAAGCTTTTAGTATCTGTGCTAAAAGTACCCTATCTTTGTATTTAGAATTCAAAAACAAAAGGTAATTGAAACTCTCCTTTTTAAGTAAGTCGCGGCAATAGATACCCTCATCCCAGCAACCTCATCTGTCCCCTTGTGCCCCAGATAGGAACTGAGGCCTATGTTTCTCCCCTGCTGTGCTATTAAACAGCATCCAAAGAAATCTGGAATAGTTTAGCAACATTGTCCAAGCAACTTTCTACTTATATGGATTTGGAATTAGGTGGTCAGAATTAGGTCCAGTGTACCTGTCCGAATGTATCTCCTTCTATGTCCCACCTCGAAGTTTAAGATCTTCTGGGGAGGCCCTGCTCTCGGCCCTCCTCTGTGTCAAACAAGTTTGGCGGGGATGAGGGACAGGGCCTTCTCGGTGGTGGCCCACCGCCTGTGGAATTCACTTCCCGGGGAAATTAGGTCATCATCATGCCTCCTCACCTTTAGAAAGAAGGTAAAAATGTGGATGTGGGACCAGGCCTTCAGGCAGTTAGGTTACTTACTTAGGCGATCCTTAGTTTTCCGAGGAGGATTGTCTTCCAGTATTCTAGTGGGCCCGTATGTGGCTGTGGAGCCCTATTCTTGCTCTGCATCTTCTTCCGCATTGAGGGCATTGGTTTCCAGGTGGAAGGCGGTCTCGATCGGGGTTGGCTTGACGCGCCTTCCTATTGGCACGCTTCTCCCTTTCGCCCTCCATTCGTGCCTCTTCAAATTCTGCAGCACTGCTGGTCACAGCTGACCTCCAGCTGGAGTGGTCAAGAGCCAGGGCTTCCCAGTTCTCAGTGTCTATGCTGGAGTTTTTAAGGTTGGCTTTGAGCCCATCTTTAAATCTCTTTTCTTGTCCTCCAACATTCTGTTTTCCATTCTTGAGTTTGGAGTAGAGCAACTGCTTTGGGGGATGGTGGTCGGGCATCCGGACAACGTGGCCGATCCAGCGGAGTTGATGGCGGAGGACCATCGCTTCAGTGCTGGTGGTCTTTGCTTCTTCCAGCACGTTGACATTTGTCTGCCTGTCTTCCCAAGAGATTTGCAGGATTTTCCGAAGGCAGCGCTGATGGAATCATTCCAGGAGTTGCATGTGTTGTCTGTAGACAGTCCACGTCTTGTAGGCGTATAGCAGGGTTGGGAGGACAATAGCTCTATAAACAAGCACCTTGGTATACCTACAGATATCCCGGTCCTCAAACACTCTCTGTTTCATTCGGAAAAATGCTGCGCTCGCAGAGCTCAGGCGGTGTTATATTTCGGTGTCGATGTTGACTTTGGTGGAGAGGTTAAAGGACAATTGATAATGTTTGACTATGGCTTGGAAGTGGATGTTTTCATACTTTATTTGTACCCCGCTAGCATCTCCCGAAGGACTCGATGCGGCTTACACGGCCGAAGCCTCAAACACAATACAAAAGAAAACATAGCACAACAGTAAACAAAGCAAATCAAAACAATTAAGCAAAATAAACCACAATGACAATACATCAGGACACTATTAAAAACTGGTTCGGCCGGTGCAGTGGGGTACAGGGATTAAAAGTGCTGATATGGCAGGAGGAACGTAGGATTAAAGTGTGGTGTGCAGCAACATTGGTTATGCTAAGGTGCTTCTAGGACCTGGGATGGGGATTCCTAGTCTGGGAAGGCACAACGGAACAGCCAGGTTTTTAACTTCCTTCTGAAAACGGCTAGAGTGGGGGCCTGTCTGAGATCTTTTGGGAGGGCGTTCCAAAGTCTGGGGGCCGCCACGGAAAAGGCCCTGTCACGCGTCCCCACCAAGCGCGCTTGCGACGTGGGTGGGATCACAAGCAGGGCTTCTCCGGATGACCGTAGCGAGCGTGTGGGTTCGTAGATGGATATGCGGTCACGCAGGTAGGGTGGTCCCGAACCGTTTAGGGCTTTGTAGGTAAGCACCTGCACCTTGAATTGGGCCCGGAAAATAAAAGGCAGCCAGTGGAGCTCCTTAAACAGAGGGGTAGACCTCTCTTGATAATGAGCCCCAGTTAGCATCCTGGCTGCTGCCCGCTGGACCAATTGAAGTTTCCGGGCCGTCTTCAAGGGCAGCCCCACGTAGAGCGCATTGCAGTAATCCATTCTAGAGGTGACCAAGGCGTGGACCACCCCGGCCAGATCAGCCTTCACGAGGTATGGTCGCAGTTGGCGCACAAGTCTCAGTTGCGCAAAGGCCCTCCCGGATACCGCCGACACCTGAGCTTCAAGTGTAAGCGAGGAATCCAAGAGGACGCCCAAACTGCGGACCTGTGGCTTCAAGGGGAGTGTAACCCCGTCCAACACAGGTAACCACCCTATACCCCGATTCGGTTTGCGATCGACCAGGAGGACCTCTGTCTTGTCGGGATTGATCTTCAGCTTGTTCTTCCTCATCCAGATCGACACAGCGGCCAGGCACTCACCTAGCACCTGGGAAGCCTCCTTGGAATTAGGTGGAAAGGAGTAGTAGAGTTGCGTGTCATCCGCGTAGAGATGGCACCCAACTCCAAAACCCCGGATGACCTCTCCCAGCGGTTTCATGTAGATGTTAAAAAGCATGGGAGATAGAATAGAGCCTTGCGGGACCCCACAGGTCAAAGGCCAGGGGTCAGAGCAGGCATCTCCCAGCTTCACCATCTGGGTTCGTCCCTCCAGGAAGGACTGGAGCCACGACAGAACCGTGCCCCCAAGGCCCATCCCGGAGAGACGACCCAGAAGGATACCATGATCGATGGTATCGAAAGCCGCTGAGATGTCCAAGAGAACCAGCAGAGTCACACTCCCCCTGTCCAGTTCTCTGCGGAGGTCATCCACCAAGGCGACCAAGGCTGTCTCGGTGCCATGGCCAGGCCTGAAACCAGACTGTGACTGATCCAGGTAGTTGGTATCGTCTAGGAAACCCTGAAGCTGAGAGGCGACCACCCTCTCCAGCACCTTTCCCAAAAAGGGAAGGTTGGAGATCGGCCTGTAGTTATTCAGTACCGAGGAGTCAAGGGAAGCTTTTTTGATAAGTGGACGAACCACGGCCTGCTTCAAATTAGATGGAAAAATTCCTTGCTCCAGCGATGTATTGATAATCGGTACAAACCAGTCAAGCAACCCCCCTCTGGCTGATTTAATGAGCCAAGATGGGCATGGGTCCAGGGATGAGGTGGTTGCTCTCACAGCCCCAAGGATCTCCTCCACGGTTTCAGGAAGAACAAGCCTAAAAGAATCCCATAAGATTGGACAAGCAGGTGCCTCCGTCACCTCTTCTGGCACTGCGATGGAATTGGAGTCGAGCTCGAGGCGTATCTGGGCGACTTTATCTGCAAAATGGTGTGCGAAATCGCGACACCGAGCTGCGGGGTCGTCGGGGAGCCCCTCCACCGCTGGTGGGTGGAGGAGCTCACCCACGACCCGAAACAGCTCCGATGATCTATTTGCTGCAGATGCTATACGGGCGGTCGTGAATGACTTCCTGGCCGCCCGTATAGCCACGGAGTATGCCTTAAGGGAGGCTCTAGCCCGTGTTCGGTCAGATACGTTCCGAGATTTCCTCCATTTGCGCTCTAGCCCCCTTCTCGTATGCTTCATCACAGCCAACTCCTCGGTGAACCAAGGGGATGGCCTGTCACGACGCAACGAGATGGGGCGTTCGGGTGCGATCGTATCTAACGCCCTGGCCATCTCCCCGTTATAGAGAGTTACTAAGGCGTCGATAGAATCGCCAGGCTCCAAGGCAGGGGGGACCCTAAGATTCCTCAGGAATCCGTCCGGATCCATCAGTCTCCTAGGGCGGACCATCTTAATTTGTCCTCCACCCCTGCGGAGGTTTAGGGTCGCAGTAAGTCTAAATGTGATCAGATGATGGTCAGACCATGACACTGGAAGGATGTTTTGATCTTCCACTCTGATCAATTCGTCGTCCACCACAAAGACGAGGTCAAGAGTGTGCCCAGCATGATGTGTGGGGCCAGATATTATCTGTGACAGTCCTATGGCCGTCATGGTGGCCATAAAGTCCTGAGCTGCGCCAGATAAAGTGGTCTCGGCGTGGATGTTAAAGTCTCCCAGCACCACCAGGCGCTGGGAGACCAAGGCCGAATTAGAGACCACCTCCGCTAACTCAGCCAGGGAAGCTGCTGGATCTCGAGGTGGACGATACACCAGCAGGAACCCCACACTGTCACGGCTCCCCACCTTCAAGTGGACGCATTCAAACCCAGACGCTTGTGGGACAACGCATCTGGTCACGGCGATGGATTGCCGGAAGACCACTGCGACCCCTCCTCCCCGCCCCCCTTGTCTGGCCTGTTGATGCACTCCGAAACCTGGGGGACACAGCTGGGAAAGGTTTACACCTCCCACCTCGTCCAACCAGGTCTCGGTAATGCATGCCAGATCCGCCCTCTCATCCAGGATCAGGTCCTGGATGGCTGCGGTCTTATCATTTACGGATCTGGCATTGATCAACAGGACCTTGAGACCAAGGGGGCTGCCAAGGAGCCTACCACTACCCACCTTTTCCAGGGTCGCAAGGACTCTGTTGCGCTTCTCCCTGGGATGTTTATGAACCGCAAATCTCCTTCCCCACACGACTCGGATGGCACCCCCTTCCTCTGGAACCTTCCCTCCCCCCGCCCGGCCAGAATCTAGTCAACTCTCAGGGGAGGAAGTTGGGCTGGGAAATAATCTCCCTTGGGCATTTGGTGGGGATGACTCTGATATTGAGGTGGACAGAGAGGTATCAAGGGAGCTAAGTGGGCTGAATAAAGGGAGTGTTCTCGAGCGGAGAAGTGTGGCTGGCTGAGTGGAGGCGACTGGGGCAGATGGGGTCTTAAAATTGTACGAACCAGGAGGGGGGGCCATGACTGGTGAGCTGGTTGTGGAATTCGCCCGGGGGCCAGGTGGGGTATGGTGGGACAAAGCCCCAGGATCGAACAAGGGGCGAATGTGGGGGTCTACAACTACCCTCCTAATGATGATTCCCCATTTCTTCAGGCCAGATTGTTTAGCCATTAGCTCACCAAGCCAAGTGGTGTCTTCTGATGAAATTTGAAGACGGGTGGAGCGGTCAGGGGATTGGTAATCCCTCCACAACCACACTATGGCTTTTAGTCTTATATCCTGTGATCTTTTACCTAGGATTTGGGCCAGGGAATTGCAAACTGCCCTCTTGGAGGTCCATCTACCTCTGTTTATCATTTGATCAGCAATGTCCACTGCAAAACTGTCTGTGGAAAGATGTTGATGCCAATCATAAAGTGCAGTGGGCTGATCCATGTGGCCAGATGTTGTATTGTTGGCCATTCTCTGAGCAGCCAGCCCACACCGCTGCCACTCCCGGATGTTTCCATTCCTATGTACGCCCAGAAGTTCTCCCTTTCCCTCAGATATCTCATCTTCACTCCCTCCCTCCCTCCCTCCTTCTGCCTTATGTTCCGAATGCTCTAAAGTGCTTTAAAGTGTTTATAAGTTTATAAGTTAAGCGGAGTACTCAATAGTATATGACTAGATAAATAGCCACCAGACTCGTAATAGCTCAATGGACTGTAAGTATACTGTTTTAATCTTTATGTCTTAATGTTTATGTTTTTAACTGTTATAATTGCTTTTTTTGTATTTTATGATGCGGCATCAAATTGTTGCCAATTGGAAGTCACCCTGAGTCCCCCCAGGGGTTGAGAAGGGCGGGGTAAAAATGTTTGAAATAAATAAATAAATAAATAATAGATGGTAACAAAATAGAGAGATGTATTGGTGACTTTTTCTCTCTTTGTGACCTTCATTGCTTAAAACATCCTGTTATTTCTTGAGTTACAATTCACTGTAATACTGTCAACCACGATGAAGATATTAAATATGAATATGTGTATTATGAATTATATGCATCTCATATACTTCTATTAGCCTTTAAATTTTGTGGGATAAAATATATATTTTAAAATAAGAATTGATTTTGATATCTCCAAAAAGATTTAGGTTAAAAGCTTATTCCAAGTTTTGATAATATTGATGACTGCTATTAAACATGATCGATAACTATGTTTCTTGATAGGAAACATCATATTTTGACGTGATACATACAAAAGTGAGATAAATGTATTAAATTTCAGCATAAAAATCATTTATTTTATGCTGAAATCTAACAGATTTATCTTGCTTTCCTTTGTATCGTATTGACTGCAGGTTGAGAAGGATGTTAATCCTTACCATGTGGCGATAAACTATGAGACTGCATTACTGACAGGAGAATATTTTATTTAAAAGGAGATTCAAAATGAAGTATGGATTAACTGACAGAAAACAATTTAGAAATTCATGTACCTTCAGGACCGTAGCCATTTAAAATAAATGCTGAGGTAATGTGGAAAAAGTCTTCTCGGAAAGTGATACTGTTTTATATAGACCATGGCCTAATTATCCAAATTATTATAGAAAATTATATGGTGATCATACAGGTAAGAACTGGGGGACCTTCTCCAGATGGTACTTAGCTCTGGTTACTATAATCCTTAGACAGAATAACCAGTGATCAGGGATTATATTCATTCTTCTTTATTAGCATTTCAATAGTTCCTCATCCATGATATACGAGGGTTGAATGAAAAGTAATGCCTCCACCTTCGTTACTTGGGTTTGGATGGGAATATTTTAATAAATCAAATGCAGAAGTAATCCTTAGAATGTGCTCTTTATTCGCTTTTCCACATAATCACCAAACAATTGGATACATTTCTGCCAACAATGAACAAGTTTTCTGAAGCCATCATGGAAGAAGTTGACACTCTGTTTCTGCAACCCATCGTGCACAGATCTTCCGATAGCCAAGCAAAGCAATAATGTGATGCACACATTCTTGTGAAATGCTGATTATGCTTGAAATTTTTCTCTGAGTGATATGAGGATCATCCTGAATCAATCTGTCAACCTTTTGCTTGTGAAACTCAGTGGTTGCTGTCACAGGATCTCTAACTCTTTGTTTGTCACGCAAGTCAGATGTTCCCACCTCAACATCTTTAAACTTACTTGCCCAACAATGCACAGTACTCACATCAACTCAATGATCCCTAGATTGTGCCAGTCAGCTTTCGTATGATAGTGGGTGCTAGAAACAATATCATACGAAAGCTGACTGGCACAACCTGGGGATCACAGCCAGATACAGTGAAGACATCTGCCCTTGCGCTGTGCTACTCTGCTGCTGAGTACACATGCCCAGTGTGGAACACATCTCACCATGCTAAAACAGTGGATGTGGCTCTTAATGAGACATGCCGCATTATCATGGGGTGTCTGTGCCCTACACCACTGGAGAAATTACACTGCTTAGCCGGTATTGCATCACCTGACATCCGCTGGGAAATAGCAGCCAATAGTGAAAGGACGAAGGCAGAGACATCTGTTTGAGTATCAGCCAGCACGTCAATGACTTAAATCTAGAAATAGTTTTCTAAGATCTAGAGACACTCGCTGGAACACCTCAGCAAGCAAGAGTCCAAAAGTGGCAGGCTCAAACCTAGAACCTCAACCAATGGCTGATACCAAATGAGAGACTCCCCCCTGGGCACACATAAAACTGGGTAACTTGGAAGGCGCTGAACAGACTGTGCTCTGGCACCACAAGATGCAGAGCCAACCTCAAGAAATGGAGCTAAAAAGTGGAATCCACGACATGCGAGTGTGGAGAGGAGCAAACCACTAACCACCTCCTGCAATGCAACCTGAGCCCTGCCACATGCACAATGGAGGACCTTCTTGCAGCAACACCAGAAGCACTCCAAGTGGCCAGCTACTGGTCAAAGGACATTTAATCAACTACCAAACTCACAAATTTTGTATTTTGTCTGTTTGTTTGCTTTCTTCTGTTAGAAATGTAATATTATTTGACTGGTTGCCCTGACACGACAAATAAATAAATACCATAAACAGCTTGCATTCTCTGATGAATCTCCTTTGGGGTGACACCTTCTGCTGTCAAGAATTCAATGACTGCACATTGCTTATGTTGCACTGACCGACCGTCTGCCCAGGATTCAATACTTTGCACTTTAACAACACAACTGTTCAATTCTAAGGCTTCCCACCAAAATGGAACTGTAGAGGAGAGTCTACTGAACAAGCCAGTACCTGCCGCATACCAGTACTGCCATCTGTTGAGGAGTTACGAAGGTGGAGGCATTACTTTTCATTCAGCCCTTGTACTATTGCAAAATTGTGGCCGACTGGAGGAGTCTGGTCTACCAACCATCTTCTCCAAGGGATGGAGGAAAAAGGTGTATTACAGAATGGCAGATTTGCAAGGAACGTAATCTGGCCTACATGTGGTTCTCTTTTCCAGAAGAGATGGTAATATATGCCTGAGGAGTAGTGAATGTGTATATGTATGTGAACGTTGAGTAAAATGCAATTCCCCTTGTTTGTGTACCCAATGTAGCTATAGTATGTGTGTCTACTTTCTTTCTATGATTACTTTATCTTACTGAGAATGAAATAAAAGAACCCTTTAAGTGCTTTTTAGAGTTTAAAGCGTATTTATGACAGACCCGTAAAACAACCTGTAATAATCAGAGACCAGTATTGGCCATTTTGATGTTTCTGTAGCTCTTGTAACACAAGGAAAGGAAACCTGCCATATTGTCTGTAATTTCTAAGTTATACTTTGAAGAGAGAAATCCTTCGTCAAAATCTTCACAATAATCCAGGAGATACTGTATTAGAAGCAGCCATTGAGGGCCCTTTAACATGGTTGTATAACCCAGAGTATCAAGGCAGAAAATCCCACAATATCTGCTTTGAACTGGTTTATCTGAGTCCAGAATGCCATATATTCCAGTTCAAAGCAGAAAATGTGGGATTTTATTTAGCTGTGTGGAAGGGGCTTTAGAAATATGTGCCATCACAAGCTTATTTAAATGTTATAGAGGAAATGAATAACAGCAAAAGCTGGTCCGCAGTTTGGGTGTCCTCTGGACTCATCACTTACGTTTGAAGCTCAAGCGTTGGCAGTGGCCGGGAGGGCCTTTGCACAATTGAGACTCGTGCGCCAACTGCAACCGTACCTCGTGAAGGTGGATCTGGTCAGGGTGGTCCATGCCTTAGCCACCTCCAGATTGGACTACTGTAATGTACTCTACATGGGGCTGCCTTTGAAAATGGCCTGGAAATTTCAGTTGGTTCAACGGGCGGCGGCCAGGCTGTTAACTGGTGCTCCTTACAGGGAGAGGTCAACCCAGTGTGCCTTCCCAGAATAAGGACTCCCAAGCAATATGTCCCAAATGCACTTTATGAGAAATTTAGTACTGTCTGCACGCCCACCTATCTTTAAAATATCCAACCTATTTCCCTTGGATATGCTGAGCATTTTAAAAATTTAATTCTTACATTTGGCCCTGCCACCGGTTTTTAATTGCGTCGTGTCATTATCGTATTGTTTTGCTTTGTTATGAGTTATTTATTGTTGTATTGTTGTTGTTATGTTTTACGATATATTTGGGCTCGGCCTCTTGTAAGCCGCACTGAATCCTGCGGGAGATGGTAGCGGGGTATAAATAAAGGATTATTATTATTATTATTATTATTATTATTATTATTATAGCTCCGACCCTCATGAGCTTCAATTGCTTTCCTTATACACAGAGAGGCTTTTTACATGGAATATCAATGTGCTGTTGTTCATTCATTCAGTCATTTCTGACTCTTCGTGACCTCATGGACCAGCCCACGCTTGAGCTCCCTGTCGGCCGTCACCACCCCCAGCTCCTTCAAGGTCAATCCAGTCACTTCAAGGATACCATCCATCTATCTTGCCCTTGGTCGGCCCTTCTTCCCTTTTCCTTCCATTTTCCCCAGCATCATTGTCTTCTCTAAGCTTTCCTTTCTTCTCATAAAGTGGCCAAAGTACTTCATCTTGGCCTCTACTATCCTTCCCTCCAATGAGCAGTCGGGCTTTATTTCCTGAAGTATGGACTGGTTGGATCTTCTCACAGTCCAAGGCACCATTAGAACATTCCTCCAGAACTACAGTTCAAAAGCATCTATCTTCCTTCGCTCAGCCTTCCCTAAGGTCCAGCTCTCACATCCGTAGGTGACTATGGGGAATATCAATGTACATTTGGAAAATAGCAGTTCTGGATCATGAGGCAGCCAATACTAGCAGTGGGAGCTGTCCAACCTCTTTCTTTGACCCTTCCAGATTGCTCTGCACATTACAAAAGGAGTATTTGTAATGTAACTCTTAGGTGCGGTGGTGGGGAACACTACGCTGTTGTCAGCATTGTGACAAAATTCAGTTACCAGTCCATTTCAGTTCAATGCATGAAATGGAACAGAGAGCCTCAGTTGGTTGCTGTTTCCTGCTGAAGCAAATGGACCTTAGTGGTAAACAGGTTTTCTGTGCAAAACAGTTGTAATCCATGTTCACTTGAGTGCTAGTAGGCATTTTGGTGTTTTGTAAACAACAGTGGTTCTCTCTCCCCCCTCCTCCCATATATTCTATGGGAAAGCCTTTCTAATGATTTTTAAAGCACAAGAGCCATGAATCTTTGCTCTGCCAGTTCATCAAACTTGTGTAATTACAGTTCTCAATCCTTTTTCTTTCTTTCTTTCTTTTTAAAAAAATGAACAGGGTAGGACTTAGTTAAAAACCCTGAAGCACCTTTCAGCTCTATTTATAATCCCTTGTTTAGGGTCCTCAAGCCAATTTACCTACCACATTATACTCATTATATCCAAGGTGAATTAAATTAATTATATGATTGAGATTTCAGGCATAAAGTGAGCTAGATGAAGATGGTATTTAGCTGAACTCTGGTAGTTCTAAAGAAAATCCAGGGATAATATGGATTTGTTCTGCTCTTATGAACAAATACTCATTCGGTGGAGTACTTGACTTTCAAAAAAAGTAGAATTCCCAAGCCTCCCATCAAGATCAGAGAGCGTGTAGTGCTTTCCGGAAAGTAGCCACCCCCAGAAAACATGACAAAAATAATCAGATGGCTATTGCTGTTATAATGGAGTTAAACCTATGCTTCTTTTAACCATCTGCTTAATTTCATTTAAATCTAGAATGAACAGTTTTGGTTAGGAAACTTGTACAAGCCACAGTTTCAATCTTTTTCTCTCCCATTTTTTACTGGCATAAAATGGCTTCGATAAAAGGAATGTTTTTCAGCTGAGGAAGCAATGCTTAAATACCAGAGTTTGGAAACATTACTTTAGATTATATCTCCTGTAATCCTGCAGACAGCATGGTCACTTGTCAAGATTAGAAATTAGGTGTGTGTGTGTGTTGTTAAGTAAGTGTCATGATGCCAGGGCTCTGCCTTTACAGAGGCAGAGATGAACCAAGCAAAAACCCAGTTTGTATAAATAATTTAATTAAAACAGCACTTACTTTCTGACTGTTTTAATTGTTTAATATAAAAGCACTCAGCCACAGAATACAAAATAATAACAGCAAACACTGTTGCACGTTCAAGATAACACTATAGTCAAAAGGTCCAGTCCAGTGGTCAAACACCGAGAATTCAATGAGCAAAGTCCAGGGATCAATAGTCTATACTGTAGTCAAAAGCCAGTCCCTGAGATTCAAGGTCCCAAGATTACAGGAGACGGGTCAGGATACCGAAAATCAACAAACCTGGGGGAAAACCAGCAGCATCTACCACCAAAATAAGACAAATACCTTTCTCCCGAGGCTAGCTCCTTATATCCAGAAACACCCAGCTGCAACCCATCTCTTGCATACCTCCACCCTTAATTGCTTTCACCCATGAACTCTTACTTACAGATTACTCAACCCTTTAGAACTAAGACTTACATTAACCCTTCCATCACCAACTGCTAGGCTTGCCGCCACCAACCACCATCAACTGCAGAACATGATACATGATAGTAAGTGATACTCAGAGGCCGTTTTGCCAGTTCCTTCCTCTGAAATATAGCCTACAGCACTTGGCATTTTTTGGTGGATCCCCATCCAAGTACTAACCAGACCTGAACCTGGTTAGTTTCCAAGATCAGACAGGATCTGCTGCCTTCTGGGTAGTTAGGCTAACCAGCAATTAGATTCAGAACAATTGCATTAGCTTCGCTGTTATTTTATCCTGTTTGGTGTTCCCATTCTATTCACACACACATTATATTTGACTACTTTATTTATCCATTTTGACTAGCTGTTAGGAAATAACCTAATAAATTATAATGCACAAAAAAGTATTTTCAAACTAAGACTTTTTTCCTGCTCATGGCAAAAGCAAGATGGTATTCCTATTTTACTTTCTTCGTGTGCAAAAGCCAGTTGGAGTGCCACATGAATCTTATAGTTATTGTGATAAAGGCTTTGATGGGCGAGGGGGGGGGGGGGAGGCAAGGAAACTGGAGGATTGAGACGAGCTGCAGCCGGCTGTGGCAGAACTTGAGGCACATATAGGGGTGGGTTAAAAAGTTCCATACCTTCCTCTGGGTCTGAATTCAAAACTTCCTTATTACTTCCCACTGATGCAACACAACATTTTTTTTTTTTACTTTTCCCACCTTTTCCCTTCCAGGAGGAAGAATGGGAGTTTACACGTGTAGAAAATACTCAGTGGGAGTAAGGTTATAGAAATCTAGAAATAGAAATTTATATGGAAAGGGGGAAAACATAGAGTGAGCTTTGTCAACCTATGCGACAGTAAAGATAGAGGTGGACTTGCACTACCAAACTTGAGGCTTTACCATGATGCATCAGCCTTATGCTGGGTCAAGGAATGGATTAGCCTAAAAGAAAAAAAGATACTAGCATTGGAGGGTCATGACATAATGCAATGCTGACACAATTACTTATGGAGAGGGAAAGCAAAGAAAGAAAGAAACTTTGAAAATCATTTCATTAGATCCCCGCTTATGAAAACATGGGAAAACTACAAAAACAAATTCCATCTCAAAGTGCCGCTATGGTTTTCTCCAAACGAGGCCAACCAAATTAGAGGAGCTAGTAGAGAAAAGTGGTTGACATATAAAGAAATAATAAAAGGTACACCAGGCAATCCAACCCTAAAATCCCAGGAGGAGTTAAAGAGTTATGATCCTACACTCGTGGTTTCAATACCACCAAATAAGAGAAAGTTACAACTTAGACCTTAAAACAGGCTTTGAAACAGAGAACCTCTTCTGGGAAAAAATCATCAACTCCGAGGGAAAACATATACGGAAAATATACCAGGTGCTACTGAGGTGGGAGACAGAAAAAGAACAAGTTAAAAGCAATATGGTAAAATGGGCAAAAGATATCGGCCGCTCTATCAATTTTAAGGAATGGGAGGGGATCTGGAAAATTTTTTTGAAATATACATATTCTAACGATTATAGGGAGAACTGGTACAAATTATTTTTTAGATGGTACCTGACCCCAAAACAACTGGCCAGATTCAGTAAAGGGAAACTGGAACAAAAATGTTGGAAATGTAAAAAAAATATTGGATCCTTCATACACATGTGGTGGGGGTGTAAAAAAGTGAGAGTGTACTGGAGAACAATACATTGAGAGAGAGAGAAAATTTTGAAAAAGAAATTCCCCCTAAAGCCCGAATACTATCTCTTGGGCATAACGGACTGTGAGTTTGACACAAATAGTAATGAAAGTAAGACGTTTTTTCACTTCTCGACAGCGGCCAGAATCCAATTGGCACGGCTCTGGAAATCCGGAGAGGTCCCAACAACAGAACAATGGACTTTAAAAGTTTATGATGTGATGAATATGGACCTCCTAACTCAAAGACTAAGAATCAACAGTGATAAAAAGAAGAATACAGATTGGAGCGACTTTTTGGAATATCTTGAAAAGAGGAAATAAAAATCCATGAAGATATAGTGAGACTGAGACCAATATAGGAAGAAAGCTGTTGTATTATTAGTCATTAGTAATGTATAAAAGAAACAATTATCTGTCTGTTCAACCTGGAAGTCACAATGTTTTTATTCCCTTCCCTTACACCTACCTCTCCCTCCCTTTTCCTATACCCATCCCCATTCTATCCCAATTGTACACCACACCCAGTTTCCAGACCCCCACCCCCCACCCAGTTACCCATTCCACCTCAACACTACCTCCCCCTACCTCACCCGTTGCTGTTTTAATATATGTATACGAAAATTTTTGCAATAAAGATAATTAAAAAAAAAAGAAATCTAGAAATAGAAATGTAACAAATAGATATTTGTTTGCTTCACACAGAAAAAGAGATTCTTCGTTTCGCAAAGGGAAAGTAGGGAATGAAGAAACCAAAGTTAGAAAAAGCAGGAATACCCCCTCCCATTCGGGAAGGAGCAACACATACTGTGTCTTTTTGTTTGTCTTTTTGTAGTGTCTATTTTAGTAGATTGCAGAGGTGAGCTTAAGCCAGTGAAAGTAGATTTTCTAATATGACCAAATATAGGAAACATGACCTAGGCTAGAATTGTGACCTGAGATGTTTACAAGTAGATATAAAAAAGGATTGAGCATGTTTTGTCTGCATGACGGTGTTCACTTTTGAGCTGAGTACAGCTGATACCATGCGCCTTCACAGCTGTGAATAAAGAAATCTTTCTCTTTGAGCTGTCTGTGACTGATTTTGGGTACACCTGGACAAGCTGAGAACCCAGGGCATTGACGGATGGTGCCTAGGGCCACAGATCCGCCACTTCAATGATGGGTTATCATACCTCCACCATAACTCTATTGCTTGAATCATTGCCTTTACTCTGCCTAATGATGGTGCTGGTATCTGATTGACTTGGACAGAAGTTCCATTTCTCCACCACTGCTACTGAAGCCCCTTCCCCACAGCTGTATAAAATCCCATATTATATGCTTTGAACTAGTTTATATGGCAGTGTGGACTCAGAAAACCCAGTTCAAAGCAGATTTTGTGGATTATCTGCCATATTTATTTGTCGTGTCAGGACAACCAGTCAAATTATATTACATTTCTAACAGAACAAAGCAAACAAACAGACAAAATATAAAATTTGTGAGTTTGGTAGTTGATTAAATGTCCTTTGACCAGTATCTAGCCAATTGGAGTGCTTCTGGTGTTGCTGCAAGAAAGTCCTCCATTGTGCATGTGGCAGGGCTCAGGTTGCATTGCAGCAGGTGGTCAATGGTTTGCTCCTCTCCACACTCGCATGTCGAGGATTCCACTTTGTAGCCCCATTTCTGAAGGTTGGCTCTGCATCTCGTGGTGCCAGAGCGCAGTCTGTTCAGCGCCTTCCAAGTCGCCCAGTCCTCTGTGTGCCCAGAGGGAAGTCTCTCATTTGGTATCAGCCATTGGTTGAGGTTCTGGGTTTGAGCCTGCCACTTTTGGACTCTCGCTTGCTGAGGTGTTCCAGCGAGTGTCTCTGTTGATCTTAGAAAACTATTTCTAGATTTAAGTCGTTGACGTGCTGGCTGATACCCAAACAGGGGATGAGCTGGAGAGGTCTCTGCCTTGGTCCTTTCACTATTGGTTGATACATCCCAGCGGATGTCATGTGGTGCAATACTGGCTAAGTAGTGTAATTTCTCCAGTGGTGTAGGGCGCAGACACCCCGTGATAATGCGGCATGTCTCATTAAGAGCCACATTCACTGTTTTAGTGTGGTGAGATGTGTTCCACACTGGGCATGCATACTCAGCAGCAGAGTAGCACAGCGCAAGGGCAGATGTCTTCACTGTATCTGGTTGTGATCCCCAGGTTGTGCCAGTCAGCTTTTGTATGATATTGTTTCTAGCACCCACTTTTTGCTTGATGTTCAGGCAGTGCTTCTTGTAGGTCAGAGCATGGTCCAGAGTGACTCCCAGGTATTTGGGTGCGCTGCAATGCTCCAGTGGGATTCCTTCCCAGGTGATCTTCAGAGCTCGGGATGCTTCTCTGTTCTTGAGATCTGCCATGATATTCTGGGTTATATGGCTGTGTGGAAGGGTCCTAAATCACCTGGACCAGCTATTTGTTTGGGTTGATATAGAACCCCAAAGTAATCTTGGTTCTACCGAAAAGGCATAAAATCTACTAAGTTTGAACAAGGGGGAATTGAAACCATAGCAAACTATCTATATAAAAGCCATTCTAATTATTTATTGGCATAATTTACCCTTGGCTTTGATATACTATACTAGCCCATGGCAATAATAATAATATATATATTTAAAAGCCCTGCAAACTCCATACACACATTGAGGAAGGAAAAAAAAGAATGTTAAAATGGTAAATCACAAGCTTGGATGAATGTTTTCTATTTGTTCCCGCCTCCCTTCTAGTGCTATTGCATGAATCATACTGGGTGTATCAGTTAATTACCTTAGATTGCCCTTCATGTTCAAACAGCTACCTTCTAAAGCTGTCTTCTGTCAAGCAGCGACTGCCAACACGATGACCTATATCACACAGCTAGGTGACCTCTTCCACTTGAGAGGCTTCAAAATCGTTTGGTGCTTGTTGGACTAGGAAGTGTGACCACAGTAATTAGCAGGAAGTTGCTGGAGCTGGATGCCGCACATTTAATGCTGGGCAGATCCTTGATGGCAGTTGACCTTGGAGAGTCAGGAGTGAAGATCATAGGACAGGAGTTTTGGAGACGGGGAGAAAGAAAATGTAGAGAGCAATTCCAGAGTGCTGAGCCGGATGGCAGGTTGGAAATGATGGGTCTGACCCTTGCAGGTAACATCACTAAAAGGAGTGTTGACAATTTGAGCCATATGAATTAGAGAGAACCAAATTTCCCGCTCCAGTGAAAGTTAATGTTCCTCCTGCTACAAAAAAAGCAAGTGTTACAACACTTGTTCCCCAGGTTCCTGTGATATAATTACTCGAAGTTGTACAATTTATGGGGGAGAAATGTGTGAGGCAGTTACAGAGTGTAAAGGTGAACAGAGGGGGAAATTATGGCCTCTCTTCGCCCATCTACTGTACTCTCTAAATGTTGCCTCGAAGGCAAACTCGAGGTTTCTTTCTCTCTCTCCTCCGCCTCCTTAATGTGCTGTGGTTGTATTAGTCACACCCATTTATTTCTGGATTAATTTGTGTGCTATTTTGAACTTGGCAAGAGTGCAGGTATTGCATGCAACATTTGGTCTTGCTTCAGAAATTTCTATGAATACGAATGCCTGAAGTTTTTACTGGCTTACTCCATCACTATAGCAACATGTCTGTAAAGAGCTTGTTGCTTTAAGGCAAAGATCTATATGTGGAATTCTTATCCAGCAGAATGCATGGTCCTGCCTTTCCTTAAATAGCTGACATTTTGTACTGGAAGAGCCAGTGGAATATAGTGGTTTGAGCACTGGACTATGACTCTGAAGGACAGGGTTGCTACTATGAGGTGGATCTGTAATTGGTTAAGCAACCAAACCCAAAGAGTGCTCACCAATGGTTCCTCTTCATCCTGGAAAAAAGAGGCTAATGGAGTGCCACAGAGTTTGGTCCTGGGCCTAGTACTGTTCAACATCCTTATTAGAATCATAGAATCATAGAATCAAAGAGTTGGAAGAGACCTCATGGGCCATCCAGTCCAACCCCCTGCCAAGAAGCAGGAATATTGCATTCAAATCACCCCTGACAGATGGCCATCCAGCCTCTGCTTAAAAGCTTCCAAAGAAGGAGCCTCCACCACACTCCGGGGCAGAGAGTTCCACTGCTGAACGGCTCTCACAGTCAGGAAGTTCTTCCTCATGTTCAGATGGAATCTCCTCTCTTGTAGTTTGAAGCCATTGTTCCGCGTCCTAGTCTCCAAGGAAGCAGAAAACAAGCTTGCTCCCTCCTCCCTGTGGCTTCCTCTCACATATTTATACATGGCTATCATATCTCCTCTCAGCCTTCTCTTCTTCAGGCTAAACATGCCCAGTTCCCTAAGCCGCTCCTCATAGGGCTTGTTCTCCAGACCCATGATCATTTTAGTCGCCCTCCTCTGGACACATTCCAGCTTGTCAATATCTCTCTTGAATTGTGGTGCCCAGAATTGGACACAATATTCCAGGTGTGGTCTAACCAAAGCGGAATAGAGGGGTAGCATGACTTCCTTAGATCTAGACACTATGCTCCTATTGATGCAGGCCAAAATCCCATTGGCTTTTTTTGCCGCCACATCACATTGTTGGCTCATGTTTAACTTGTTGTCCACGAGGACTCCAAGATCTTTTTCACACGTACTGCTCTCAAGCCAGGCGTCACCCATTCTGTATCTTTGCATTTCATTTTTTCTGCCAAAGTGGAGTATCTTGCATTTGTCACTGTTGAACTTCATTTTGTTAGTTTTGGCCCATCTCTCTAATCTGTTAAGATCTATAAGTATTAATGACTTATAGTAACACCAGAGGCACTCCAAGTGGCCAGCTACTGGTCAAAGGACATTTAATCAACTACCAAGCTTGCAAACTTTGTGTTTTGTATGTTTGTTTGTTTCTTAAAAAATAACTGTTTGGTTTGCTCCTGACACAATAAATAAATAAACAAACAAACAAATAAATAAAATTAATGACTTGGATAAAGGTTTAGAGGCGTGCTTATCAAGTTTGCCTGTAACAGCTGTCTTTTCTATAGGATGTATACTTTAAGCCCAGCGGGAAGCCAGGGCGCCTCAAAGAGAGGTTCTCAGTGATTTTTCTGAAGTAATGGTCTTCAGAGTTTTTATTGTTATAACAAAGTTTTTACTATGGAACAAAGAACAAATCTTCAATGGTTCAAACAACACTTCAAGGCTTTCTTAGTCTAGTCCTCAGTGGACTGGTACCTGACTTTAATTAACTATACTTTCTCTGTAGGAAAAAACCCTATTTAACCTCTCCCAGGCTATTTACTATCTATGCCTCATCGGTGTGGGTCCTACTACCGATTCCAAATGCATCTGGGTATTGAGTAGACCTACCAGCCGAGGCTTGTAGTTATTTCAGATGGAGTTCCGTGGATCTGTAGTGATGTCCTCCCTTAGAGAATTCTTTGAAAACCTCAGGGTTGTTTTCCCTCTGATTGCTGTGAGGCTGAGAGGTTGTGAGCTCTCAGCCAGAACCTTGGGACCTTTTCCCTGGAATTTCTGTTTTTGTTTCCCCAGATGTTCTTGAGAAAAGAAGCTTTTCTACGGGATGAGCTGGTCTACGTCCTATAGTTAGCTTCCTTATGTGAGACTGCCCAAATAAATAAATAAAAAAAATGGCTCCTTTCCCTCCCAGAGCCCTGAACAAGGGGTGGAACCAAAGCTTAATTATGATGGACAGGAGGCTTGCCCTATGACTGCAAACAGATAACAGAAAGAAAATAAAGTTGGAGCTCCTGGTACAGCCGTACCAGCACAGAGCTTGAGGCAGAACATGACAGGTGTGGTGTTCCCAATAGATGCGATGAGGTGGAGCTAGGATATGAACGAGAGAATAAAATTGTCAAGATTTCATGATTTTAAAAGACGTATGTTGGCTGCCATTACTAGAACACTGGTCCACAAGGAACTGCAAAGGAGGAACCTGTCCTTTTTGGATACGTTCCGAGCGAAAAGGCACAATATTTATCTCAAACACAGCACTCTTGATTTCCTCAGAAAAGGCAAAAAATGCCTTTAGTTCTAACAAGAAATGAAAAATATACACATCATAGCCCACCCTGCACCCTTTTGTGTTTTGGCTGACATAGTTATCTTAAGGGCATTACACACCTGTATATTACAAACAGACAAAAATGACAACAGTTTCTTGAATTCAAGTAGTTGTCAATGGGAAGTGAAACCCTTTGGATTTCTGAACCATAAGTTCAAGACCTGAGTTGAAATAGATATGCCATCTGAACTGGTCCAAGCTGAACTCGGTCATTTTCCAAACCACTTGAAACATGCAAGTTGGGCACACTTCTAATAGGTATGTGGTTTTTTGTTCTAGATCCCCAAGGACACAAAGAAAGAACACTTTTCCTTTGGCCCACTGGATGTCACTGTGAAACTCCATAGAAATGCTTTTACAGCGAGACACTTTAAAACTAATAATAACCGTGGAAGTCTAAACAAGTCCTACAAATCTATGAGTAAGTAACCCTTGAGGACTGACAGGTACCCTTTAAGGGTTCACAGATGAAAAGAGGGAATTCTTCTGCATTTCTAACACATTCAGGATCACTTTCTGAAGCCTTATGAGTACAATCCTCGACTGCAGTTTATCACTAATAACTCCTTTCTTGTTTTGCATTTTGTTCATTTCACTTTGCAATAACCTCTACTGGGGAAGGAGCACAGAGAGAGAAGAACATGTAAGGGTGTTAGTGCAGAGAATCTAATGATTATTATTATTATTATTATTATTATTATTATTATTATTATTATTATTATTAGCTATATAGATCAGGGGTCCTCAAACTTTTTAAACAAGGGCCAGGCCACACTCTCTCAAACTGTTGGAGGCCAGATTATAATTTGAAAAAATATATATGAATGAATTCCGATGCACGCTGTACATATCTTATCTGTAGTGCAAAAAGCACTTAAAAACAATACAATAATTAAAAAATAGTTCAAATGAATAATTTAAACAAATTTTAACAAACAATTTTAACAAATATAGTATTTCAATGGAAAGTGTGGGCCTGCTTTTGGCTGATAAGATAGGACAGGAGCAGAATTCAAAATGATCTTGACAGATTAGAGAGATGGGCCAAAACTAACAAAATGAAGTTCAACAGTGACAAATGCAAGATACTCCACTTAGGCAGAAAAAACGAAATGCAAAGATACAGAATGGGGGACAATGCCTGGCTCGAGAGCAGTACGTGTGAAAAAGATCTTGGAGTCCTTGTGGACAACAAGTTAAACATGAGCCAACAATGTGATGTGGTGGCAAAAAAAGCCAATGGGATTTTGGCCTGCATCAGTAGGAGCATAGTGTCTAGATCAGGGGTCCTCAAACATTTTAAACAGAGGGCCAAGTCACATTCCCTCAAACTGTTGGAGGACCGGATTATAATTTGAAAAACAACAACCCATGAATGAATTCCTATGCACATTGTACATATCTTATCTGTAGTGCAAAAACACTTAAAAATACAATAATTAAAAAATAATTAAAATGAATAATTTTAACAAATTTTAACAAACAATTTTAACAAATATAGTATTTCAGTGGGAAGTATGGGCCTGCTTTTGGCTGATAAGATAGGACAGGAGCGGAATTCAAAACGATCTTGATAGATTAGAGAGATGGGCCAAAACTAACAAAATGAAGTTCAACAGAGACAAATGCAAGATACGCCATTTTGGCAGAAAAAAACGAAATGCAAAGATACAGAGTGGGGGACAATGCCTGGCTCGACAGCGGTACGTGCGAAAAAGATCTTGGAGTCCTCGTGGATAACATGAGCCAACAATGTGATGTGGCGGCAAAAAAATCCAATGGGATTTTGGCCTGCATCAATAGGAGCACAGTGTCTAGATCTAGGGAAGTAATGCTACCCCTCTGTTCTGCTTTGGTTAGACCACACCTGGAATATTGTGTCCAATTCTGGGCACCACAATTCAAGAGAGATATTGACAAGCTGCAATGTGTCCAGAGGAGGGTGACTAAAATGATCAAGGGTCTGGAGAACAAGCCCTATGAGGAGCGGCTTAAGGAGCTGGGCATGTTTAGCCTGAAGAAGAGAAGGCTGAGAGGAGATATGTTAGCCATGTGAGAGGAAGTCATAGGGAGGAGGGAGCAAGCTTGTTTTCTGCTTCCCTGGAGACTAGGATGTGAAACAATGGCTTCAAACTACAAGAAAGGAGATTCCATCTGAACATGAGGAAGAACTTCCTGACTGTGAGAGCCGTTCAGCAGTGGAACTTTCTGCCACGGAGTGTGATGGAGGCTCCTTCTTTGGAAGCTTTTAAATAGAGGCTGGATGGCCATCTGTCAGGGGTGATTTGAATGCAATATTCCTGCTTCTTGGCAGGGGGCTGGACTGGATGGCCCATGAGGTCTCTTCCAACTCTTTGATTCTATGATTCTATAATTGTTGTTGTTGTTGTTGTTATTGTTATTGTTGTGTGTTTTCAAGTCATTTCAGACTTAGGTTGACCCTGAGCAAAGGCGGGGTAAATGTCCTTGGAGGGCCGTATCCGGCCTCCGGGCTTTAGTTTGAGGACCCCTGATATAGATGATTAATAGAATGCTCCATATCTAATTTGATCTGATTACTGCTGAAACCTGAATGCATTTGGCTATGAAGTTCCAACCTATGTTGAACCAGTACAAGGATGTGGTCAGGATCTCTCTCACTACTCTGTTGTGTTTACAAGTGCTAGTTCCTAGTGATAAGGGACTCTGAACCTTTTCATATAGCAGATTTTGATTGTCTTCAGCCTCTTTGTTCATCATACAGAAGAAGAAAAGAGGTGAGGCAGTTATAATATGAATTAGCTAACTTGGCCAATTCAAATTTATTTTTATGTTATGATTTATGTTACATCTATAATTAAAACAAGCCCTTTGGGTGAAACTACCCACACGTTAACTTTTCTGCCTCTGAGTTTTTACTCTTCCAGATGATTCACATCACATAACGTGGCAATGATGGGACTAACGAGAGCCCTGGGAGTTGTGTATTCAGCTACCAAAGGAACCTGCTTTGGCAGGATCTCTGCTTTGTTTGCCTTCTCGCACTTCTAGCTTGGAGCACACTGGGGAGGCAAAACTGCCCTGGAGGACAATTTGAGAGCCAGAAAGTACTGATGAAACTGAGAGGCAGGGGAATGTGGACAAGCGTTTGAAGTGTGAAGATAAGAGGGTCGAGATGTGCTCCTTGGGAGCTCCTCCCATATAAATGTTTTCCTACAAATTATAATACAACTGAGTTCTCTCTCTCTGTGTTTACTGGTCAAAGTTTAGAACCCCTTTCCCAACTTAGAAATGAAATAATAGCATATTTTCATACTAGGTCAGCTGGGATTTTATATATTTCGATGGTTTTCTTTCCTCTATGCTTTTACTCAATCTGGATGGTTATTCAGTTTATTTTTATATTTTTTATTATTCACTAGCCATCCCCTGCCACGCGTTGCTGTGGCCCAGTCCATGTATATGTGTTTTGTGTGTGTATATATTTGTGTATGGTAAAGGTAAAGGTTTTCCCCTGACATTAAGTCTAGTCATGTCCAACTTTGGAGGTTGTTGCTCAACTCCACTTCTAAGCCAAACACCTCCAAGGTCATGTGGCTGGCATGACTGCATAGAGCGCCCTTACCTTCCTGCCAGAGTGGTACCTATTGATTTATTCACATTTGTATGTTTTTGAACTCCTAGGGTGGCAGAAGCTGGGGCTAACAGCGGGAGCTCATGCCACTCCCCAGATTTGCGCGCGCGCACGTGTGTGTGTGTGTGTGTATATATATATATATATATATAAATGCTCTGTGCATAATGAGTACCTTAAAAACAAAAGAACCAATGAATGAAATCACACCAAATTTGGCAACAAAACATCTCACAACACAAGGAGTGACCATCACTTTTGTCATTTGGGAGTTGTAGTTGCTGGGATTTATAGTTCACCTATAATCAAAGAGCATTCTGAACTCCACCAACAAGGGAATTGAACCAAACTTGGCACACAGAACTCCCATGACCAACGGAAAATACTGGAAGGGTTTGGTGGGCATTGACCTTGAATTTTGGAATTGTAGTTCACCTCCATCCAGAGAACACTCTGGACTCAAACAATGATGGATCTGGACCAAACTTGACAGGAATACTCAATAGGCCCAAATGTGAACACAGATGGAGTTTGGGGGAAATAGAACTTGACATTTGGGAGTTATAGTTACTAGGATGTATAGTTTACCTACAATCAAAGAGCATTCCAAACCCCACCAATGACAGAATCGGGGCAAACTTCCCACACAGAACCCCCATGACCAACAGAAAATACTTAAGGCCATCCAGTCCAACTCCCTTCAGCAGGGCAAGAAAACATAATCAAAGCCCTCCTGATAGAGATAGAGATATAGATCTATCTATCTATCTATCTATCTATCTATCTATGGTTGGATGGCTCTTTGTCAGGAGCATATATATATATGCTCTGTGCATAATGAGTACCTTGAAAACAAAAGAACCAATGGATGAAATCACACCAAATTTGCCAACAAAACATTTCACAACACAAGGAGCGACCATCACTCAAAGAATTATGATTTTGTCATTTTGGAGTTGTAGTTGCTGGGATTTATAGTTCACCTACAATCAAAGAGCATTGTGAACTCCATCAACGATGGAATTGAATCAAACTTGGCACACAGGACTCCCATGACCAACAGAAAATACTGGAAGGGTTTGGTGGGCATTGACCTTGAGTTTGGGAGTTGTAGTTCACCTACATCCAGAGAGCACTGTGGACTCAAACAATGATGGATGTGGACCAAACTTGGCGCAAGCACTCAATATGCCCAAATATGAACGCAGATGGAGTTTGGGGAAAATAGACCTTGACATTTGGGAGGTGTAGTAACTGGGATTCACAGTTCACCTACAATCAAAGAGCATTCTGAACCCCACAAACGACAGAATCGGGGCAAACTTCCCACACAGAAGCCCCATGACCAACAGAAAATACTTATCCAACTCCCTTCATCAGGGCAAGAAAACGTAATCAAAGTCCTCCTGACAAAGAGCCATCCAGCCATGGAGATAGATAGAGAGATATGATTCACACACAGAAATAGTATCATAGATTTGAAAGGGGCTCCTAAAGAAGAACAATGATATGTTGCATGTTCCAGGGAGGGCAAACCAGACACTCTCCACATCAACACTGACAAAGAAACAACAAGAAATACTGTTTTGCTTACCCACAAGCATAAAGAAATTACATATATTTGAAACCAACACTTTCTCATTACTTTATTTACCGGATCAACAGACTGGGCCACAGCAATGCATGGCAAGGGACAGCTAGTATATATATATATATATATATATATATATATATATATATATATATACACATACACACACACACACATATACATACACCCCCCCATATATATATATATATATATATATGCACAAAACCATGCACAAAACCATATATATATATATATATATATATATATATATATATATATATATGGTTTTGTACATATATATATGGTTTTGTGCATGTGCTATTTTTTGTTTTTTGGCTTTTAAAGTCTCTTCTGCCATGTTCCTCAGTGTTTTTATGCGTGATGGTCACTTGTTGGCCTGATAGGTGTATTGTGTCCAAATTTGGTGTCAATTCATCCAATGGTTTTTGACTTATATTAGTCCCACAAATAAACATTACATTTTTATTTATATAGCTATATATCTAATTGAATTTTGATATTATGGCTTGCTAGATAGACAGGTATTGGCAGTGATCCGGTTCTAGCTCAGGTTGTGAGTATTTCTCTACACATGTTGTGTGTTGATGTCTGGGATTGTGTGAAGACACTGGGCTGGACTTGGGAGAATGATCCCAGTGTGTTTGTATTCATGATTTACCCCCGAAACCTTTAGCAAGCACGGTTGTGGGGAACAGAGAAAGAAAAGATTCCCTCAGAATAGTTTATGGCAATCTAGGTTGTAAATGTAAATGTGAATGCCCCGATGCCTTTGAGCAGAAATCTGATGGAAGTGAAGTGTTCCAAACACAGTCCTAACACATGATATTTAAATGAGCTTGCAGCTTCAAAGCACTTTACAAGCACCAACTAATCTTCATAAAACCTTTGATATAGTGCAACACCTATTATTATCTTCCATTTACAAATAGGAAAATGTACAACTTGTTTCTTAACTACTTTGCTCAAGGCCACCATGGCAGAATTAGAAACTCTTTCACTGATAATTTGGTACTTTGCACTTTCCTTAAAACAAACCTACAGGTTTGAGGGAATAACTGAGAAAGCTAGTAGTTCATGGGAGGCAGGGGCGGCTCAACCCATTACGCAAAGTAAGCATTTGCAGTATAGTTGATTTCGCCCAGGGGCGCTCTTGAGGCGCTCTTGAGGGAAAATAGACCTTGACATATGCGAGTTGTAGTTACTGGGATGTATAGTTCGCCTACAATCAAAGAGCATTCTGAACTCCACCAATGATGGAATTGAACCAAATATGGCACACAGAATTCCCACGACGAACAGAAAATATATATCAGTGATTGATGGGGGGGGGGGGGGGCGCCAAAATACTGTTTGCTTACCGTTGAAAATTACCTAGGGCCGCCTCTGACGGGAGGTTGCAATAAAGAAAAATTACAAATTCCAGCAATATGGTGGCCATATGATCAGCTGACAATAGCCACTGAGAATGTATATTGCCCCTATTAAGAAGCATTTAATGGCTTCCTATCAAACTATTGGATCTTGGATAAATCCCACATGGCATAATATAATTGCTACTTCTATAACCTGTTAATCTCTGGAATGGTGTGATGAGTAATGACAGGAAAAGGCGGTGGCATCCAAATGTGGGTTTTTCTTCAGATACTGAACTGGCACAAATTATTTGCTTTCTGTATTGGATCTATTTTTAAAAAAATATTGTATACTTCATTCTGGAATCTCTTGTAGGTGAAGGGTGGTTTGTTGACTTCTGGCATGCAATTCATTGAACACTAATCATAGAATCACAGAGTTGGAAGAGACCGCATGGGCCATATAGTCCAACCCTCTGCCATACAGGAAAAACACAATCAAAGCATCCCCCACAGATGGCAATCCAACCTCTGTCTGAAAGCCTCCAAGGTAGGAGCTTCCATTAGACTCCGGCAGAGAGTCTCACTGCTGAACAGCTCTTTCAATCAGGAAGTTCTTCCTAATGTTTAGGTGGAATCTCCTTTCCTGTAATTTGAACCCATTGCTCTAAGTATTAGTTTCCAGGTCAGCAGAAAACAAGTCTTCTCCCTCTTCCTTATGACATTCTTTCACATATTTATACATGTCCCATCTCACCCTTCTCTTTTGCAGGAGAAACAGACTCAACTCTTAAAGTGTTCCTCATAGGGATTCATGGTCTCCACCCCCTCGATGGACTGTCACCTTGTTGTGGCGAGGGGGCTTGCGTATTCCAATGAATCTGCAGGCACAACAACTGGAGTCATGCACTCCCAGGAGTGGCCGTGGAGGAGGTTCCAGACCAAGCACATTCCGAACACCCAAAGACCTCAATGGCAGAGCAGGTGGAGAATGACATGGTACATGTTACAATGGCTGTGAAGGCGGAAGAAGGCTGCAACAGATTGAGACGCCATCATCATCATGTTAACTATTCCACCAGATGGAACCTCACTCTGTGAAGACTGTGTATTGATCAGCTGTGCACTGACCTCCACACATTAAAAAAACAAAACAAAACACACACACAGGCATCTTCCAAGAACACCTACATACCCACCGCCAGTACACCGACCTTGGGGGACTATCTTACTCGGACAATGAGGGATCGCCTAAGTCACGGTCTCCAGACCTTTGATCATTTTAGGCACCCTCCTCCGGACACCTTCCACTTTGTGAATATCTCTTTTAATCTGTGCTGCCCAGAATTAGACATAGTATTCCAGATGAGGTCCAGAGGCACCATGACTTCTCTCGATCTCTACACTTTACTCCTTTTGATGCAGCCCAAAATCCCACTGGCTTTTTTAGTTGCTGCATCACAATGTTGGCTTATGTTCAACTTCTTGTCCACGAAGAGTCCAAGATCTTTCTCACACGTACTGCTATGGAGCCAGGCATCACCCATTCTGTATCTTTGTATTTCATTTTTTTTCTGCCTAAGTGTAGTATCTTACATTTGTCTTTGTTGAAATTCATTTTGTTAGTTTTGTCCGAGCTCTCTAATTATTTTGAATTCTGATCCTGTCGTCTGAACTAGTACCTCTCTGTCCTAATTTGGTGTCACCTGCAAACTTGATAAGCAAGCCCTCCAAACCTTCATCCAAGTCATTAATAAAGATGTTGAACAGTACTGGGCCCAGGACCAAACCCTGTGGCACCCCACGAGCCATTTCTTTCCACGATGAAGAGGAACCATTGGCGAGCACCCTTTGGGTTTGGTCTCTTAACCAATTACAGATCCACCTCATAGTAGCATTGCGTATCATGAAATAACTTGATGACGTGTTTGGATGTGTTCCATAAACAGACCTTTTATGTGTTGATGTTAAGATTGATTATTCTGAATTATATCCTAATTTTTATATTACCATATGCTTCAGTAATTTTATAAGTTTTACGAAACAGTAACACAATGCTTTAGGATAAGCGTAGTCCAGTCCGATTTCTCCACTGGTAAAAGGTGCTTCAGACTCTAATTTGCACCATTAGGACTTCATCAGATGGAGTGAGGGGAAAGTGGAGGGAACCATCTTACCCCATTTCCTCCCGTCTTTCCCTATCTTGCGGGATGGCCAGCCATTCCACATCATTACTGCATTGATGCCCATTTCCCCCCTGCTTTTTCCCATCTTAAAGATGTTTGGAGTCAGGTAACACCCAACCCCTGAAGACGGGTTGCAACTGAATCCATACAAGACAGAGGTACTCCTGGTCAGTCGTAAGGCTGAACAGGGCATAGGGTTACAGCCTGTGTTGGACTGGGTTACACTCCCCCTGAAGCTGCAGGTTCGCAGCTTGGGAGTGACCCTGGACTCATCGCTGAGCCTGGAACCCCAGGTCTCGGCGGTGGTCAGGGGAGCTTTTGCACAATTAAAACTCGTGCGCCAGCTGCGCCCGTACCTTGGGAAGTCTGACTTGGCTGCGGTAGTCCACGCCCTGGTTACATCCTGTATAGACTACTCCAACATGCTCTACGTGGGGTTGCCTTTGAAGACTGTTCGGAAGCTTCAATTGGTCCAACGGATGGCAGCCAGATTACTAACAGGAGCAGCGCTCAGGGAGCATACAACCCTAAAAAGGAATAGGGGAAGGGGTAAAAGGGTAAAAGTTATTTATACATGTAAAGTGAGAGAACAATAATATACAAAGAAAGTAGGAAAAGGAAAAAAGGGAAAAGTAACACACAAAAGATACTAAAAAAACTAAAAAAGAGAAAAAAGAAGAAAAAAGAAAATAATAATAATAAAATTGTCCCGGTGACTTCCATCCAATCCTTTGTGGTTTTTGTTCTATAGTATTCTGTATTACTTTGGCTATAGCATTGTGTAGCTTTATTCTTCTTATGTTCCATTTAATATGAATTCTATTTATGATTTTTTGATTTTCTCGTTTCTTCGTAATCATCCATCAGTGACCTATCTGTCTGTTAAATTGGGTTTCCAGAGTTTTTCTTTAGTAAAAAAAGTTAAACTGTCAATATCTGACTTGGCCACGGTGGTCCATGCTCTGGTTATATCCTGTATAGACTACTGCAATGCTCTCTATGTGGGGTTGCCTTTGAAGACTGTTCGGAAGCTCTAAATGGTCCAATGGGCGGCAGCCAGGTTGCTAACAGGAGCAGCGCTCAGGGAGCATACAACTCCCCTGTTGCGCCAGCTCCACTGGCTGCCAATTTGCTACCGAGCACAATTCACAGTGCTGGCTTTAGCCTATAAAGCCTTAAACGGGTCTGACCCTGCTTACCTGTCCGAACGTTTCTCCCCTTACGAACCCTCTAGGAATTTAAGATCTTCTGGGGAGGCCCTGCTCTCGGCCCTGCCATCTTCACAGGCTCGATTGGCGGGGATGAGGGATAGGGCCTTCTCAGAGGTGGCCCCTCGGTTGTGGAATGGGACATTAGATCAGCCCCCACCCTCTTAACGTTTCGCAAAAAAGTTTAAGCCTGGCTATATGAGCAGGCCTTTCCAAACGCAGTGTAGCTATTAAACTCTGATCTCGGAACGGTTGGACAACATGACTGGATAATGACTAGTAATGAAATGCGGAGGACTTTATTGTGTTACTGATGTTAATTGTAATGAATTTTTACCTGTGTTAAATGTTTTTAATGTTTAAATTATTTTTGTACTGTTGTGGGCATCGAATTGTGCCGTTTTGTAAACTGCCATGAGTCGCCTTCGGGCTGAGAATGGCAGTATAGAAGCATAGTAAATAAATAAATAAAATAAATAAAATGTCTTTTATTTCCCTTATTTTATTTAACCACTGATCTATATCCGGTATTTCCTCTGTTTCCATTGTTTCGCATATATGATCCTGGCGGCAACACCTAACTCCTGAAGATGGGTGTACGACTCCATGCATTGGTGAAAGTGAGCCCCATGGAATCCCATTGGAAGTGCCCTTATGTCATGTGATGGCCTCTGTGGGACTCCTGTGGGGCTTCATTTCCGCGGTATCTGATGAAGTTCAAGTGGGCCTGAGTCCAGGACTTCCGCCAAATTAGGGACTTGCAGTATCAGTAGAGGAGCAATGCTATCCCCCAAAAGTAGTAAAATATGAGTTCTGAGATTGTTCTTTTTCTGTGTTTTCCTAAAATATCAATTCAGAGATTGCTCTTTTGATATTGCTTCCCGAAACTTTTTGACCGCAATTGCATGTAACTAACTCATAGCTGCACTCATGTGAATGAAAGTATCTGTATTGCACTATAAAGAATACAAGAGGGCAAAACTTTTAATCAACCCTCATTGTCTGTGGATTTTCCAGCACGGGGTTTTCAACTTTTCATCTCTTTGTAGCGCAACATTGTAGATTTCAGAAACAAGCTCCTAACTGCTTGTTTGCATTATACTTTTAAAATGCTTTCAAAATTATGAAAATGTGCAGGATTCCAAATAAATCCTTTTGCATCAAAGGGTGCGAGATAGTAAGGATGACTGAAAACAAAGAATTTGGCAATCTGAAGTGGCTTAGGGTGTATTTTAAGTGGCTAACAAAATTTATCAGAGCCATTAAAGCATGAACCTGCAGATTTTTTAAAAAGCAGGAGCTGAAGTTTGTTTATCATGGTGTGGAAGAGCCTCTGCAAACCCAGCTCAAAACCTTGCCCAATTGCAGCTTTTAGCAGTGATTTATTTCAGGGAATGGGGGCAAATGGCTTGCTGTGATACCAATTAGAAGAACAAGAAGCATGATGTTGCAAATCTCCAGTATTAAAAATGTAAATCCAAAGCCCAAGGGTGCCTGCAACTCAAGTCAAAGTGTTAGAGGAGAGAATGCATCAAGCGATAACAAGAGCAAAATTCAAACAACATGCCCTGTCTGATTATTAGTATTTTTTTGCTGACCATAAACAGTGAATAAGAGGACAATGGAAGCAATGGCAGGCAAAGGAGACTTGCAGTCCCCCATTTCCAGAGACATACTTGGTTTAATGGCAGGCTACAATTGCTACAGAAGTACCTTTACGTATATATAAAATATCTATTATAGGGCATTTTAATCATGCTAGTGCAATGTTTTGAGTGTTGGATTAAAACTTTGAGAGACAGGGGTTCTCCATTCAGCCATGGAAAACTAGGGTGTGAACTTGTGCAAATCTCATTCTCGTAACATTAGAGGAAGGCAATGTTAAGCCCTTCTTGAACAAAACTTGTCAAAAACTCATAGTACAGGATTGCTATAAGTCAGGATTGATTTGAAGACACATACGAATAACTACAAGAAATTACCCATAAATTAGCCACTTCATCACACAAGGGAGGCAAAATGGCATGGCAGCTCTTCTGTCATTTTTGGTGATGGTCCCTCTCACATGACACCATGTGTATCCTTCTGAAGGATCTGCCTCTTCGTTATGACGGTCCTGTCTATAACTATTAACAGCTAAAACCTGCTAATAGCTCCCTACCCCAAGTTTACTGCTTCCGTGTCAGGAGTAAAGTTATGTCAGGGGGTGGGATTCTCCTCCCCCTCCCCCTTGCTATTTGTTTTCCTTGTATTTTATACTTTACACTTATATTTGATATTTTTCTTGATTTTAAATATTGCAATTGCTCAATTGTGGTAGACTTAAAAACAATAAAATATTAACGACCAGTAGTAGGGTGGGAAGGTGGGATGTAAGGTGTGTGGTAGCACAATTATTGTGCTGTCATGCCTGGGGGCTATTATTCTTAATGAAGGAGGGATGGACGTGGCATCTTTCCCCAGGGGATTGCTTCTTGCCCCCCTATAGGAAACTGGAACTCCCAAAACCCCCAAAAGCTGTAAATAACTCAAAATAAGTTTTATTGATCACAAAAAGTTATTTCTTTAAAGCAACGAGCTGGAAACTTGGGATAAAGGAAAATATACGTTACAGTCTCAGTTAGTCCTGGGTCCAAGGTGTTTGAAGCTGAGAAGCCTTTCCAAGTTTCCACTTTCCGCAATAGCTGTGAATGAGCAAACCACAACCCCAGTTCAGATGGCCTATGTTTGAAGACTCAGGATCTTCCTTTGGTGCCGAAAGAACCGGTTTGAAGGCGCTTGAGACTTCCAACATCGTTCAGGTTGGTCTGAACATGAAGCACAAGTCTCAAGGGTAAAAAACCTCAGAACTGGTGCTGAGAGGTAATTTAAATCAGGGTCTTTTAGAGTCAAGTCTCTTACGTCCATCTGGTTGAAACTCTGATGGCAGAATGAAATGAAAGGAAGCACTCCCCTTCTGCAGGAAGAGGTGGAGCCAAACAGTACTGATTGACAACTTTAAGTAACCAATCCATCCAACTATACATAAGCAGGGTAAAAAGGCAGGTTTAAGCATGATACAACAGTTTAAATCTTGCAACTAACAGTTCTACACATAGGTGGCACCACTCGTGCCATCACAATTGTGGGACCATGGATTCACTAATGAAGAGACTTGCAGTACTAACTGGGCTCATTGTGGTATGCATTTACTATTAGTGATAATGTAATTGTAGTGGAATAGCAGGTTCATATGATAAACTCTTCTATTTATTCTATATCAAAGAAAAATATACAGCATATATGTATGTGTGTGTGTAGTTTAGCACAAAGCAATGCAAAAGTTTTCTATTTCAGCCTTCCACTCTGAAGGGCAAAGTTAGACGTGGAGGAGAGATCTCTAAATCCGGTATTATTTAGAGGGGGTGGATGGGCTTAGCACAGCAAGTTAAACCACTAAGCTGCTGAAAATCCTGCCAATTGAAAGGTTGGCAGTCAGGGTGAGCGCTCGCCATCAGCCCCAGTTTCTGCTCACCTAGCAGACCGAAAACAGAAATGTGAGTAGATAAATAGGTACTGCATTAAGAGGAAAGGTAATCAAAGACACCCATAAGGCAATTAGATCAGGAAGATGTCTACAGATGATAAAAAGCTCCTTGACATGGAAGCTGGTGTGACAACACCCCTCTGTGGTCGAAGTCGAGCACAGCCTCCAGATGCCGGAAATGGAAGAAGATGGGAAATGCCTTACCTCGGTTTATGTATTGTCTATCCTTGTTGATTGTATAATGGCATTGAATGTTTACTGTATATGTGTTCTGTAATCCGCCCTGAATCCCCTTGGGGAGATTTTTGAGTGAAGAACATACATTAGGTTGTTAGGTGTATTGTGTCCAAATTTGGTGTCAATTCCCCCAGTGGTTTTTGAGTTCTGTGAATATCACAAACGAACATTACATTTTTATTTATATAGATTTGAAAAATGCTGCCGTGCAATAAGAACAAGAGGTTAACAGAAACTCATAGGTATACTCTCCCCAACAGAAAATGGGTAAATTGGTAAATATCTGCATCCTTTTCGACATTTTACCGTATGAATAATAAGGATGAGATCACATTAGTGTTATAAAGTGGAGGCATTCATTTTCTATTGTGTAGTTTGCTCCTGCAGAATTCTGGGAAATGTAGTTTAAGGAGCCGAGGACTTCTCTGGCTGGGAATTCCAAAGGCCTCTCCCTAAACTACATTTCCCAGAATTCTGAAGATAACCAGATGATAGGGAAACAGGGTGGTTGCTTAAGAACTCTAATGTGATCCCATCCTAAGGGTGCGCATTGTGAACTGGAAATCCCAATTAACACCCTTATACAAATGGGATCCATGCAGTCATGCCGGCCACATGACCTTGGAGGTGTCTACGGACAACGCTGGCTCTTCGGCTTAGAAATGGAGATGAGCACCACACCCCAGAGTCAGACATGACTGGACTTAATGTCAGAGGACAACCTTTACCTTTACCTACAAATGGGATCAGGGTGACTGCCTTCAGTAGCAGAAGTTATGGCTATCCCACAAAGTCTTGAGCACGAGAACCTGCATCACATTCAAAGCAAATGATACAAAAAGATGTATGGACGGAAGGGAACCAACTGTGGCAAATTAATTAAAATCTCAATGGGATCCACTTTGCCTTTTGGTATAAGTATAAATAAAGAAACTCCAGTGACTTAAAATTTGACTTCAATTATTTTTAGGCTTGGACTTAAACTAGCACATCACAGACATTTAAAACCTAAATTTCACTGATACTTCCATAAAAATAGGGATTAATATTAGTTTCTCGTGATGCCTTCAGCTGTCTAGAGCCGGACTCTCTTGTCTTCCCCCTTCCCATGGTACTTCATTATAGAAAATGTCTTCTATCTCCTAACATGTCCCGACATATCACTGTATGATTAAAAATCTACAGTTGTGTAATTTCTAATAAAGCAGTAATTGTTTTTAAAAGGACTCATTCACACTTGTGTTTTGTCATGATTAGAGGGTTCACTGTGCAGCCTTATCCTGAAGCATAAGCCCAGCTGCCATGGGGATAATTGGCAATTCATACCTCATTAAATTAGGCTGTCAAGCTACTCTACTGCAACCATCGCGCTGGATTCTTTCTTTGCTTATTTGACTGACTTCACAATGTCTATTCCTCTTTCTCCTGCTAAAACTGCATTGCAGAGGGGAAACTCAGTTTGCTGGAGTCTTTCACATGCTTTGCAAATGTGTCTGAGAAGAGTGATTTCATTTGTTACTCCAAACAGCATTGTTTTTTCCATTATTCATACACTGAAATTGCATTAATTTAATTACTTGTTTGGAAAGCCACATAACTGAACTATGTTGATTATTGCATGTACGTTCTCATCTGTGGTATCATTGTAGGCCCCTTCTACACTGCCATACAATCCAGATTATCAAAATCCACATTTTCTGCTTTGAAGTGGATTATACGAGTCTACACTGCCATAGAACCCAGCTCAAAGCAGATAATCTGGATTTTATATGGCAGTGTAGAAGGGGACCTAAAGTACTTTGGAAGCAAAAATGTCTGTAACTAAAATGGTGCTCCTGGGCTGCAAAAATCAGGCCTTCAGTGTTCTATTCATGAGCCATAACCAGGTCTTCTCCTTATCAAATTTTCCTTCAGTTTTGTCAAGGAACTGCCCATGCAATGCTTTGTTGTGCCAGCTGTCAGCTTCTTCTTCTTCTTCTTCTTCTTCTTCTTCTTATTATTATTATTATTATTATTAGAAACACAACAAGATGAGTCCAAAGCAGACAAGATCACTCTGCTGGCTGTTGTATTGGATCACACGTCGGACACTTCCCAAGTGCAGATCCCAGTAAGGTGGCCTCCTGCAGCTAGCAGATGGTAATTTTGTCAGCGCCGATTGTGTCTAAGTGCATGCCAAGGTCTTTAGGCACTGCACCCAGTGTGCCGATCACCACTGGGACCACCTTGACTGGTTTGTGCCAGAGTCTTTGCAGTTCGATCTTTAAATCCTCATATCGTGTCAGCTTTTCTAGTTGTTTCTCTTCAATCTTGCTGTCACCTGGGATTGCAACATTGACAATCCATACTTTGTTTTTTAACACGATTGTGAGGTCAGGATATTGTGCTCCAGAATTCTGTCTGTCTGAATTTGGAAGCCCCAGGGTAGTTTGATGTGCTCTTTTTCTGTAACCTTTTCTGGCTTGTGACCCCACCAGTTCTTTGTCGCAGGCAGATGGTATTTGTGGCACAAGTTCCAATGAATCATTTGAGCAACGGTGTTATGCCTCTGCTTATAGTCTGTCTGCACGATCTTCTTGCAGAAGCTGAGGATGTTGTTGTTGTTGTTATTATTATTAGCAGTAGTAGTAGTAGTGTGGGGGGAAAAACCCACAGCCAATTGGCAAGGAGTAGAACAGGAATTCCCTCCAGCATAAATTTCTGCGTTTCCCCCTTCAAAAATAATCAGAATGACCAAGAAGGGTAATTCAAGTGCCAACCCAAAAAAGTGCCCCTAAAAGATATTAGGGTCAATGGAAAGCCTCTGAGAGGTACAGCAGAACCAATAGATATACATCTACACTGTCCAGAATCCCTATTCCGTGCCATCTACCTTAAAAATACACTTAAACCCAGCAAACTCTGGAACAGAGCACCTGATGAGGGAAACAGAATCACTGCAATTCTACCTCCCCGCTCCCTGTTGCTGCATGAAGAACCCAGGTGGACAAAGTTGGGATAAAGTCACTCCATCCACAGCTTCATCGCCCCCTCCATAGATTCAACCAGTCTCTGTTAGAAGAACCCTCCTCTACGCTCTAAATTAGGGCACGAATTCCAACTCTCATGCCAAAGTAGTTCCCCCAAAGGGGTGGAAGTGAAGAAATTAAAATGTCTAACAGGAAACAAAAGAAGAGAATATGAAGATGGAGTCAATACAGGGGAAAGAAACAAATGGCACATGATTATATGGAGAAATAGAAGAGACAAGGTGACTGAAGAATTAAAGTATTAGAGAAGACGAAGATCCACCCAGAGGAAAAGTGTTCAAGGGAACCACTGACCGCATAGGGAAGCTGATGAGGAAACACAACGTACAAACTATCTACAGACCCACCAAGAAAATCCAACAAATGTTACGTTCAGCAAAGGACAAGAGGGATCCTCTCACTTCTGCAGGAGTCTACCATGTACCATGCAGCTGTGGACAAGTCTACATAGGGACCACCAAACGCAGCATTGCCCAGACACGAATCAAGGAACATGAAAGGCACTGCAGACTACTCCAACCAGAGAAGTCAGCCATAGCAGAGCACCTGATGAACCAACCTGGACACAGCATTTTATTTGAGAACACAGAAATGCTGGACCACTCTCACAACCACCATGTCAGACTACACAGAGAAGCCATTGAAATCCACAAGCATGTGGACAATTTCAACAGAAAGGAGGAAACCATGAAAATGAACAAAATCTGGATACTAGTATTAAAAACTCTAAAATTTGAACAACAGAGAGGAAACAAATAAGGACATCTAATCACCTCTCAACAAAAGTTTGCTCTAGGCACTGTCAGGCCATTACATGCTAATCAAGGTGGTCAGTTGAAACATTCACACCTGGCTCCAGCAGACAGGAGTCCTTTGCCCCACCCGAAACATTCCACAGATATATAAACCCCTTTTCCTAGTTCCAACAGACCTCGCTACCTCTGAGGATGCTTGCCATAGATGCAGGTGAAACGTCAGGAGAGAATGCCTCTAGACCATGGCCATATAGCCCGAAAAAACCTACAACAGCCCAGTGATTCCGGCCATGAAAGCCTTTGACAATATATTAGAGAAGAGATTCAAGAAATGCATCAAAAAGTGTAGCCAAAAAAATATATTAACAATCTCTGTGAAAAATGTTGAGAAGGTAGAAAAATGCTTTCATTCCTTCAAAAGAGGGAAAGGACTAAAATTCATAGCAATAGACATACAAATCCTCCTTCAAAATGGCCATGAAAATAGTCAGTCTAGAAGTGCCCTTTAGTTCATATAGTACATTAAATTTTGGGAAGTTAAATGATTAAAAAACATCCTTGAATTGCCCGACAGTTTGGTAATGCCGCTATAAAATAATCTTGTACACTTGGCTGGATGTTTAAAACAGTGTTCGACCTGGTCAAGAACAGCGCAACAGAGAGGCTAATTAACAATGTTCTTTGGAGCAAAGTCAAATATTCTGGCTTAGTTATTCTTAGCTTGTTTGATAGGAAAAATGGCAGGATTCCTAGATGAAGAGCCAAAACTGTAGCTTATCATTACTAATGGAGGTGAATTTATAGGTTGATTAACATTTCCCGTTTATTCTTCTTTTGTTGTTACAAGTAGGCAGAGGAGATGGCCTTCAAACAGCCCTGCCATTTTGTCTAGATACCAACTCTTCTCCAGGGTGACTATTAAAGGGAGGAAAGTTGACATTAAGAACACCCCTCTCTCCACCAAACTTCTTCATTTCAGAAAAATTGCAGTTGTCAAATTCCTGTCTGACTTTCTCTTAGATAAAATGGAATAATTGTGAGGCTCATCCCTGTTTGTGAATCCCATCAACAGTTCTAAACAACTAATACACACACACACACACACACACACACACACAATATAAAAATAAAAATAAAAATGTAATGTTCGTTTGTGGGAGTAACAGAACTCTAAAACCACTGGCCAAATTGACACCAAATTTGGACACAAGATACTAACAACCCAATATATGTCCTTCACTCAAAAAAATGACTTTGTCATTTGGGAGTTGTAGTTGCTGGGATTTATAGTTTACCTACAATCAAAGAGCGTTTTGATCTCCACCAATGATGGAATTGAACCAATCTTGGCAGATAGGACTCCCATGACCAACAGAAAACACTAGAAGGGTTTGGTGGGCATTGACCTTGAGTTTGGGAGTTGTAGTTCACCTACATCCAGAGAGCACTGTGGACTCAAACAATGATGGATCTGGACCAAACTTGGCACGAATATTCCATATGCCCAAATATGAACACAGATGGAGTTTGGGGGAAAGAGACCTTGACATTTGGGAGTTGTAGTTACTGGGGTTTATAGTTCACCTACAATCAAAGAGCAATCTGAACCCCATGAATGATAGAATTGGGGCAAAATTTCCACACAGAACCTACATGACCAACAGAAAATACTTAAGGCCATCCAGTCCAACTCTCTTCACCTGGGCACGAAAACGTAATCAAAGCCCTCCTGACAAAGAGCCATCCAGCCATAGATATAGATAGATATATATGAATTTCACACACACAGATATAGTCTCATAGATTTGAAAGGGATCCCTAAAGAAGGACAATTATATGTTACATATTCCAGAGTAGGCAAACCAGACAATCTCCACATCAACACTGACAAAGAAACAGCAAGAAATACTGTTTACCCACAAAAATAAAGACATTACACATATTAGAAAACACTTTCTCATTACTTTATTTTCCAGATCACCAGACTGGGCCACAGCAATGCGTGACAGGGGATGGCTAGTCTATATATATATGGACGAATTGACACCATATTTGGACACCATACACTTATCAGGCCAACAAGTGACCATCACTCATAAAAACACTGAAAAACACAGCAGAAGAGACTTAAAAAGCAAAAAAACCCAAAAATTACATTACAACGCATGCGCAAAACCACATATATGTGTGTGTGTGTGTGTATATGTTGTTGTTCATTCGTTCAGTCGTCTCCGACTCTTCGTGACCTCATGGACCAGCCTACGCCAGAGCTCCCTGTCGGCCGTTACCACCCCCAGCTCCCTCAAAGTCAGTCCAGTCACTTCAAGGATGCCATCCATCCATCTTGCCCTTGGTCGGCCCCTCTTCCTTTTGCCCTCCACTTTCCCCAGCATAATTGTCTTCTCTAGGCTTTCCTGTCTCCTCATGATGTGACCAAAGTACTTCAACTTTGTCTCTAGTATCTTTCCCTCCAGTGAGCAGTCGGGGCCTATTTCTTGGAGGATGGACTGGTTGGATCTTCTCGCAGTCCAAGGCACTCTCAGAACTTTCCTCCAACACCACAGCTCAAAAGCATCGATCTTCCTTTGCTCAGCCTTCCCTAAGGTCCAGCTCTCACATCCGTAGGTTACTACAGGGAATACCATGGCTTTGACTAGGCGGATCTTTGTTGCCAGTCTGATGTCTCTACTCTTCACTATTTTATCGAGACTGGACATTGCTCTCCTCCCAAGAAGTAAGCGTCTTCTGATTTCCTGGCCACAGTCTGCATCTGCAGTAATCTTTGCACCTAGAAATACAAAGTCTGTCACGGCCTCCACGGTTTCTCCCTCTATTTTCCAGTTGTCAATCATTCTTGTTGCCATAATCTTGGTTTTTTTGACGTTTAGCTGCAACCCGGCTTTTGCGCTTTCTTCTTTCACCTTGATATATACACAAATATATACACACATATACACACAGAAAACACATACACAGACTGGGCCACAGCAACGCATGGCAGGGGACGGTGTGTGTGTGTGTGTGTGTGTGTGTGTGTGTGTATGTATATGTATGTATCTATACTACTTGTAAATAGTACTTTAACATTCTTATCATCTCTGTTACTGAATGTCAATTACTCCAGTTATTTCACACATCTCTGATAGGTAGTATAACTGATGGATTTGCTTCGATCCATAGAAATGGGGGATTGATTGTCTCTCCTGCTGCAACATATGTGGATCCCCAACACTTGCTCTGGAAAGCTGGGACATACATTCACACACCAAGCTGTTTTGGAGTTTGTGAATGGTTACAGAATGATGGGAAGATGAAGACTTTTCAGGTATATGAAAGTTTGCAAGTATAGAATATTATTGCAATAGTTCATTCAGTAGGATTTTTATTTATTTTGTGTCTTTTTAAAAATAAGTCTTTATTAGGGTTTTTCATTGCATAAAGAAACTAGTAAAAAACTGATAAAATAGAGGGAACACAAGTGGCTAAATAATTTTAGACCAAAAACAGGCAACAGCGAATGCATTGTCTTTAGCTTTAAGCAATTCTTCCTCTGTGCATGAGGCAGGGCATTGTGGGCATGCATACAGATGCAGAGTTGTTTGTTCTGCTCCACAGTCACGCAAGGTGGGGGATTCTTCTAGGTAGTGCCATTTTTCCAGGTTGCCTTTTGATCTGCCCACTCCATTTCCGAGTCTGTTCAGGGACGTCCAAGTTGTCCATTCTTGGTTTGCCCCTGGAAGAAGACCCTTGTGGAGGGCCATCCAGTTTGGATTTCCTGTTTTAGCTGCCCAGAAGGATACTCTTTCTGTTGTTGGGGGACTATTAAGAAGACTGGTAGTTCTTATGAAGCTTTTCCTCGATTTGAGTCTACTGGGAGGAGGCCAATAGCCATGCAGTGGGTGGCTTTCATAGTGTTCACATTAGGATAAAACGGGTGTTATCAATGCAAGATTACTTAAGCCAAAAGAGCAGAAAGGTGCCTATATCAAAGAGGTTGTTCTTGAAAGCTTGAAGGGGAATAGGCACATGTATTTCTGCCACATGTCCCATCAGTCCAGGCAGCATGGTCAACAGTGAAGAATTATGGTAGTTGTGAGTCAAAGACCTCTGGAAGACCACAGCTGCCCACTCTTGATCTTTGAAGAACAATCAAGCACATAATGACAGAGGAAGAAAATAGAAAGAAGCGGATATTCTGCCTTGAACTCTTGGACATCTTCATTTTTCAAATTTAAATTATTTCTAATGGTTTAGGACTGAGCCGTTGTCCCAAAGATGTAGCTGATCTTGGCTGTGTGGGCTACAAAATGCAAAAGCCTTCCGGTGTCTGAGCTGCTCTCTTAAAATAGTAATTGCTTAGGGAAAGTGATTCTCTGTTTCATAAAATGTTATGTACTGCCAAAATGGGTGAGTCATCAAGATGGGGAATATTACCTCTCGCTGCTTTCCCTTGAAGGGCCAGTAGTGCAGGGGTCTGATTCTCCTCCCATTAAGTTTATGGGGATTTTTCTTTTTTTGCCATTGCCTTCCAGGGAAACACGAATAGATTCTTTATATTTTATAGGTTTAAAATGGCCTATATGCTCCATGGGTTAGACTGTTACTAAGACTTATGTTTGTAATAAGAGACATATTGCTTTGGATATAAATGCTGCCTTGAGTATCAAATGCGGGAATAAACTCAAGCAAACTACCCACAGCCCTAATGCAATGCCATTGACTTAATAGACCCACACAAGGGACAAATGTGGTCCAGAATACATGATGCAGCTGCTCAAATGATGGCAGAGAACACTGAGTTATATTCCAAATTCACTCAGAGAAAGAAGGAAATTAGCTGGGCTGATTTGTGTGAGAATAGATATGGGAAATGAAGTTGCATGTAGTTCTTCCTAAGCCCAGTCTCATATCCCCCACAAAAATGTGTGTAGAGCACCTGTGCAGCTACAACTGTATCAGGAGCTCCAATTTTGTTTGCTTTGCATTGAATGCTTGTTGTAGTCCTAAATTTCAGGGACTCTGCAGATAGGTGGCTTCTTTTGGCTGCAATCTTAGGGCAAGCCACCTGTCAATTATCGTTAGGTTCCCTGGTCCCGCCCCCTTTTGGGTATTGGAGGGAATAGGAGCCATTTTGGGTTCAGTCCACACAGAGAAGCCTTTCATGCAGGACATAATACCAAGAGCTCCTGTAGAAAGCTTCGTCTTCTACGGCTTGGCCAGGGAGATATACAGCCCACAGCTTGCCGGGGTTATACAGCCCTATAGCTTGGCCGGGGAGAAAGGTCCCATAGCTTGGCTGAGGATCATACAGCCTTACAGATCCTTTGCTGAGGGACTTCAGCCAGCCATCATCGAAACCTGAACTCCTTTTCCCCTGGAAGTCTACAAAGTTCTGCTTGGTAAGGGTCACTCGCGGAAGCCAGAAGCAGTTGGTACCGGGTGCAGGGGCTCCACGCCAACAGAGGCAAAGACAGACTGCCCAGATTAGAAGTTAAGGATTTCCCCATTAGTTACAGTTATGAAGATAGTGCCTGTTCCCTGTGGACAAGATTGAGAGAGAGCCAATAGACTGTTAAGAAAGCCTTAAAGTACCTGTTTGTTTTCATTAATAAAGAACTTTGTTGAATCTTTAAGCAATCTAAAGACTCTGTTTTAAGGAAATCCAAGGCCTTTAATCTGAGGCAGCCCCGGCGTCCTGTTGGGCACATGGAATTTATGTCCTGTCTACAGTCTTATGCACAGGCCCAGCGTGTAACAGCATAGTACCAAAGGTGCATTATAATGTTGTGTAATTGAAGAATGACCCCAATTTGCTTGGTTAAAGCTATAAGTAATGAAAAAATGGAGCCTCCATGCCAGTGGTTCTCAACCTGGGGGTTGGGACCCCTGGAGGGATCGCGAGGGGGTGTCAGAGGGGTCGCTAAAGACCATCACAGACAGTATTTTCTGCTGGTCACGGGAGTTCTGTGTGGGAAGTTTTGCCTAATTCTATTGTTGGTGGGCTTCAGAATGCTCTTTGGTAGTAGGTGAACTATAAATCCCAGCAACTACAACTCCCCAATGTCAAGGTCTATTTTCCCCGAACTTCACCAGTTTGAGCATATTGAATATTCGTGCCAAGTTTGATCCAGGTCCATCATTGTTTGAGTCCACGGTGGTCTCTGGATGTAGGTGAACTTCAACTCTAAAACACAAGGTCAATGCCCACCAAACCCTTCCAGTATTTTCTGTTGGTCAAGGGAATTCTGTGTGCCAAGTTTGGTTCAAGTCCATTGTTGGTGTAGTTCAGAATGCTCTTTGAATGTTGCTGAACTATAAATCCCAGCAACTACAACTCCCAAATGTCAAGGTCTATTTCCCCAAAACTTCACCAGTGTACATATTTGGGCATATTGAGTATTTGTGCCAAGTTTGGTACAGACCCATCATTGTTTGAGCCCACAATGCTCTCTGGATGTAGCTGAACTACAACTCCCAAACTCAAGGTCAACACCCACCAAAACCCATCCTCCCATCCTCCCACCAATACTCCCATCCCAAACCCACCAGTATTCAAATTTGGGTGTATTGAGTATTTGTGCCAAATTTGGTCCAGTGAATGAAAATACATCCTGAATATCAGATATTTACATAACGATTCATAACAGTAGCGAAATTACAGTTATGAAGTAGCAACGAAAATAATTTAATGGCTGGGGGTCACCACAACATGAGGAAATGTATTAAGGGGTCGCGGCATTAGGAACGTTGAGAACCGCTGCTCTATGCCATAAACTTGCAGAAGGCAGATGTGACAACTTCCCATTCCTTCCATATCCTATTTTCTGAATGTATCCACTTCATCCAATTGCATCTTCAGGCATAAAGATCTTAGTACCATTTCACCTGCTGGTAGCCTTCATATTCTCAGGGGGATGGAAGCACATGAGTGGAAGTAATTTTTTCCAGTGGGATGCTTGTCAGATCCTGTCAGTTACAAATTAACTGTACAGAAGGTGCAGAAATAAAATTCCTTACCTGTTATGTGGGGTTTTTAAATCTCAGTACAGTAATTTGTACTGACCCTGCCAGCAAGGCTATGGGCAATGTGATGCTATTTCTTTCTGGGGATCTGTCTTTCTTTTCCAATAATAGTGGATGTGGCTGATCCACTCAGAGGCTGTTCAAAAGGTGTTGAAAAACAACTTGGTTTTCTAGTGTGCACCATTCAGAGGTTTGCAATCAATACATCATTTGGAGCCCACAGATCAGGGCAGATTGAAGTCAGAGAGATAGGGGCCAGCAATGGTGTGGAGAACCTTTGTACAAACAGCATCTCACCAATTTTCCTCTTTGTTTTGTGATCAGAGGCAGCCCTAGGTAATTTTCAATGGTAAACAAACAGTATTTTGGCACCCCCCCCCCCCCCCCAACCAATCACTGATATATATTTTCTGTTCGTCGTGGGAGTTCTGTGTTCCATATTTGGTTCAATTCCATCATTGGTGGAGTTCAGAATGCTCTTTGATTGTAGGTGAACTATACATCCCAGTAACTATAACTTGCATATGTCAAGGTCTATTTTCCCCCAAGAGCGCCTCAAAAGCGCCCCTGGGCAAAATGAACTATACTACAAATGCTTACTTTGCGTAATAGGTTGAGCCGCCTCTGGTTGTGATACAGAAAGAAATCAAACTACAATGATAACATCTTTTTTTGGTGTTGACGGTGTTGTTGTTCATTCGTTCAGTCATCTCCGACTCTTCGTGACCTCATGGACCAGCCCACGCCAGAGTTCCCTGTCGGCCATCACCACCCCCAGCTCCTTCAAGGTCAGTCCAGTCACTTCAAGGATGCCATCCATCCATCTTGCCCTTGGTCGGCCCCTCTTTTGCCTTCCACTTTCCCCAGCATAATTGTCTTCTCCAGGCTTTGCTGTCTCCTCATGATGTGGCCAAAGTACTTCAACTTTGCCTCTAGTATCCTTCCCTCCAATGAGCAGACGGGCTTTATTTCCTGGAGGATGGACTGGTTGGATCTTCTCGCAGTCCAAGGCACTCTCAGAACTTTCCTCCAACACCACAGCTTAAAAGCATCGATCTTCCTTCGCTCAGCCTTCCCTAAGGTCCAGCTCTCACATCCGTAGGTTACTACAGGGAATACCATGGCTTTGACTATGCGGATCTTTGTTGCCAGTGTGATGTCTCTACTCTTTACTATTTTATCGAGATTGGACATTGCTCTCCTCCCAAGAAATAAGCGTCTTCTGATTTCCTGCATCTGCAGTAATCTTTGCACCTAGAAATACAAAGTCTGTCACGGCCTCCACATTTTCTCCCTCTATTTTCCAGTTGTCAATCATTCTTGTTGTCATAATCTTGGTTTTGACTGTGTTGTAGTCCCATTGAACTCTCTTGCGGATAAACAATTGACTTATTAATTTTGTCAGGTTACAGCTTCCGGTATGTTTTTGGTGGTAATAATCCATTAACTAGTAAGTGGTTGGGTTCAATATACAGGCAGCCCCCAAGTTACAAACATCCGACTTACAATCAACACATAGTTAAGAACAGGGGTGAGACAACAGGAAGGAGAAATCTACCCTTCGGTAGGGACATTCAGTCCTGAAAGAGCTCCACTGAAGCTCTATCTCCAGTCCTTGTTTCTTCAACAAGCTGAATTTTTCTAAATCCAATTATCACAGGGACAGAAAGTGAGGTGAAATCTTCTGAACAGGAACACAGAGAGCAAAATAAACACCACAGGGATGTTAATCCTTCCCTATGCTGTCCAAAGCTAATACATATGCATTTTTGGTTGAAGAGTCAGATGAGTCTTTGACCTATGGCCAGGGACCATAGGAAAAGACGGGGTTAGAAACAGCAACTCAGATGGTATCCTGCTTCTCACCAAATGTACAGAACACAACCTTGTCATCACCAACATACTCTTCCGCCAGAAAAACAAGCTCAAGAAATCATGGAAGCACCCCTAGTCAAAGCATTGGCACCACTTAGACTATGTAATTACACATGCCAGAGACTGCCGTGTTCTTCTCACAAGAGCCATGACAGGTGCTGATAACTGCTGGACAGACCAAGGTTAATCCGATTTTCGATGGCTAATCAAGATTGCCCACAAACACAGACTCAAGGAAGAAAGATAAGGCACAAAATGAACACTCAAGCCCTTCAGGAGCCCTCCAAATGAGTCCTTCTCCAAATAACACTCAAGGAACATTGGCCCATAGAACACCCCGAAACTGTTGAGGAACAAATTGAAGACCTCCATCATTGCAGCCTGCGAAGAAACTATTGGATATCAAACCAAGAAACATCAAGATTGGTTTGACGAAAATGGCAATAGTTAATTGATAAGAAAATGAAAGTCTTGCAAACACGGCAGAGAGACATCAACTGTGCTGCTAAGAAAAAAAGATCTATACTAGTGCAAAGGCTGAGGTCCAAAGAAGACCAGAGAACTCAAGAACATCTAATGGACAAAGAAGGTTGAAGAAATAGAAAACTTTGCAGATACCCATGATGCTCAGGGTGGAGGTTTAACACAGCTGGTAAATCATCAGCAACTATAAGATCTATCAACTGAAAGGTTACAAGTTTGAAGCCCTGGGTCGGCGTGAGCAATCGACCATCAGTCCTGGTCACTGTTTACCTAAGTAGTTTGAAAACAGTTTTAGCTGTAATTAGAGAAATTAGGTACCGCTAAAGCTCGGGAGGTGTTTTACAATATCATAAAGAAAAAGAAGACGAGAAAATGCTGGAATGAGGAAGTTCTGACAGTTCTTCGTCATAGAAGATGGAGCAACAGCACCTTCTGTGGACTCGAGCCCAACCATCTCCTTCTGTTCTGTCTGTGTGCTGTCTATACAAATTTGTGTACTTGTGATCCGCCCTGAGTTCCCTTCGGGGTGAGAATGGCAGAATATAAATAAAGTATTATTATGATTATTATAGCCACAAAGGTCATCTATGGACCAAGAATCTATGGTATGACATAGACCCGCTACACTCATCAGACAGAAACAAACTGAAGGACAAAAAATCAATTGCATTACGTTGGAAAGAGCACTATCAATGCCATCAGCCAACAAAAAAAATAACAAAGCCAGCGGACCTGATGGGATCCCTGCTGAAATCGTTAAAGAGGTGACACAACAATTCACCAGCTCACTGAAAAGTGTAGTTGACCGAGGAAATCCAGCAGACTTCAAGGATCATCACCCCTTTTCAAAAAAAAAAAAAAAAAAGGGGAAAGAACAGCAGAACTATCAAGGTATCTGGGTTGTTGTAGGGTTTTTCCGGGCTATATGGCCATGTTCTGGAGGCATTTTCTCCTGACGTTTCGCCTGCATCTATGGCAAGGCATCCTCAGGGTATGAGGTCTGTTGGAAGTAGGAAAATGGGTTTATATATCTGTGGAATGACCAGGGTGGGACAAAGGACTTTTGTCTACTGGAGCTAGGTGTGAATGTTTCAACTGACCACCTTGATTAGCATTTAATGGCTTGGAAGTGCCTGGGGAGAATCTTTTGTTGAGAGTGATTTGATGTGCCTGATTGTTTACTCTCTGTTGTTTTGCTGTAGTATAATTTTTGAGTTTTTTTAATACTGGTAGCCAGATTTGTTCATTTTCATGGTTTCTTCATTTCTGTTGAAATTGTCCACATGCTTGTGGATTTCAGTGGCTTCTCTGTGTAGTGCTGACATGGTGGTTGTTGGTGTGGTCCAGCATTTCTGTGTTCGCAAATAATATGCTGTGTCCAGGTTGGTTCATCAGGTGCTCTGCTATGGCTGATTTCTCTGGTTGAAGTAGTCTGCAGTGCCTTTCATGTTCCTTGATTCGTGTTTGGGCAATGCTGCGTTTGGTGGTCCCTATGTAGACTTGTCCACAGCTGCATGGTATACGGTAAGACTCCTGCAGAGGTGAGAAGTCCCTCTTGTCCTTTTGCTGAATGTAGCATTTGTTGGATTTGTTGGAGAAATCAGCCATAGCAGAGCACCTGCTACACTCTATGTCATCTCTCAAAAATCAAATTAGTGGGGCAGTATTTAAAGTAGCAGAAACTTTATCTTGGCTTTTCCGTTCTTTCCCCAAAATTGATTATATTCACTTTTGATTTAAAAGAAGTTTTTTTAAAAAAACCTTGTGCTGGCAGGACTGAAGACCAACAGGTCGCAGGTTCGAATGCGGGGGAGAGGGCGGATGAGCTCCCTCTATTGACTCCAGCTCCTCATTCGGGGACATGAGAGAAGCCTCCCACAAGGATGATAAAAACATCAAATCATCGGGGCGTCCCCTGGGCAACGTCCTTGCAGATGGCCAATTCTCTCACACCAGAAGCGACTTGCAGTTTCTCAAGTCGCTCCTGACACAACAACAACAAAAAAAGTGGCATGAAGGCTTTGGACCTTTCTTCTCTAGATGGTTTTTTCGGCTTTAAGAATTAAAACCTGGGGACCAATTCCAGAGATATTCTAATATTGTTTTAAATTGGGTATAATTTAACTTGCCCATGAGGTTTGACTATCCTTTGTACTATTTATGAAGCGTTTACCAACTTTTGTGAGTTTTTGTCATTTTCCAAATTTGACTCCAGGATTGACACTTGGAATGGACTGAAACATGAACAAAATTTAGGTGAAAGGTGGCCTTGGGGAATGGTGATGGTCTGCCCAACAGAGACAACGGGAGACAGGCGTGTAGCCGGGGGGGGGGGGGGGGGGGGGGGGTTGAGGGGCTTCATGTGTGGTTGGCGAAAAGGCCTTACTGGTGCATTATTTAAACTGTTATGTTTATTCATATCATGATCTGATCACCATGCTAAATATATCCCATATGCATGGGAGTATTGGGGTAACGATACAAAAGGTTTGCTAGGGTAGACCCTCTTTCACTCAAACTCAGCCCCCCCGAACCCCCCGAAAAAAAATCACCCCCCCCCCCCCCCCGAAACGAAATCCTGGCTACGGCCTGACAGTAGATTACGCCATTCCATTCACTTTTGTGTGATATAACTCAGTATGTCCTTGTAACTGATGGGCCCATTTGGTGGAAACATGGGAACATGGGAGAGGGCCTTCCCAGTGGCTGTTCCAGGCCTGGAAATCCCTTCCCAGACATTAAGGGGATCTAGCATCCTTTAACATTTTCCCACAAATGGGAGGAGACTTTTTTCTTCCAAGAAATCTTTGGATCTTGATATTTTGCAGACAATATATAATGTATTGGAGTCTTATTTCTTTTCATTGTTCTTTAATTGTTATCAAACCGATTCTATGTTTTAATTGTCTAAATATTTGTTTATGTCCGATGTTTAATATGATCTCAACTGGTTTAATTTATAGTCACATGTTATCGTTTCAGTTATTATGCTTGGTTTTGTATATATGTTGGCATTGAATCTTGCCATTACTTGATGCCATTACTTTGAGTCCTCCAGGGGTGAGGAAGGCAGTATATAAATGCAGGAAATAAATATTACTAATTTGAATTTTGTTGGGCAACTCCCCTATTTCTATGGATTCAATGGAAAGGGCCCATGGCTTCCCTGGAGTTTTGTGTTCCACCGTTGCCATAAGACTAAGAATGTTCAAACCAGATCCGTTGCTGCCCATTCCGTTGCTGTTTTCTAAGCCGAAGGCAGGTTTTTGCTTTGTGTTTAACCTGCAATCAGCCAAGATGTCTTTCCGAAGGCTCATCAATGTAAGTGTTGGGACAGGCTCATAGCCAGGATTTCATTTCGGGGGGGGGGGGGGGATTTCAGGGGTTTCGGGGGGGTTTCGGGGGGGGGGCTGAGTTTCGGGGGGGGGGCTGAGTCTGAGTGAAAGAGGGTCTAGCCTAGCAAACCTTTTGTATCGTTACCCCAATACCCCCATGCATATGGGATATATTGAGTATGGTGATCAGATCATGATATGGGATATATATATGGGATATATTGAGTATGGTGATGAGATCAGCCCTAAACGGTTCTGGCCCAAGCTACCTATCCGAACGTATCTCTGCCTATCAGCCCTAAGATCTTCTGGGGAGGCCCTGCTCTCTATCCCGCCTGCTTCACAGGTGCGGCTGGCGGGGGCGAGAGACAGGGCCTTTTCTGTGGTGGCCCCTCGGCTGTGGAACGCCCTTCCTATGGAGGTTAGATCAGCCCCCTCGCTAATGGTGTTTTGAAGAAGATTAAAAACTTGGATGTTTGAACGGGCATTCGGATCAACAGTGCAATGAATGTGATGATTACAGGAATGGAAATATGGACGACGAATTGGATCACGACTCTAGTTATGAGATGTATTGTGTTGTTTATTGTTGTGTCAATATTGTATACTATGCTCTTATGGTTTTAAATTGTATATCACTGATTAATTTTTATCCTTGTTGTAAACCGCGTTGAGTCGCCTGTTGGGCTGAGAAACTGCGGTATACAAGTAAAGTAAAGTAAAGTAAATAAATAAATATGAATAAACATAACAGTTTAAATAATGCACCAGTAAGTCCTTTTTGCGAACCACCATGAGAATTTGGGCGCGGGGGGGCTGCCCCCCCCCTCCCCGGCTACATGCCTGGTTGGGATCTTTGGCACTGGTGGGACAGGAGGGGGGGGGGAGGGAAAGCAGGAAAGAGAGAAGAAATTAACAAAATAACAAAAAAAGGGAGAGTTATTGAAGGTGTTAAACTAAACGGTTTTTTGGTCCTTCTGAGTCCCCCCTCCCCCCCTTAGAAACACATCTCCCTCAAAAACATATTCCACATATTCTAAGTATCTCATCCAGGGTTTTATCATTTTTTCCCAATTTTATTTCTAACACATCTGGCCCACCCTCTGTGTCTTATTTCTTTCCATGTCTTTTTGGATCGGTTTAGGGTTAGGGTTAGGGTCATAATGTATTTATTTTGACTGTATTTTGTTTACTTGTATTTTATTTGCTGTAATTTTGGGCCTGGCGGGGTATAAATAAATTTTTATTATTTTATTATTGTTGTTGTTAGTAAGCTAAATAGTTTCAAAAATAATGTATGTCACAAAAACGAAGCTGCTATGGGAAGAGCAATGGCCCTAAAACAGCCGCTCTCCCAAAACATCTCCGACCTCTTCCCTCTGACCTTGTCCTCTTCTCTCCTTTGCAGAACATCAGGAACGTCTGCAGAGACCTTTTTTCGTGTTGTAGGAGGAGGACATCAATCAGGGTGTACCCTATCAGGTATCCCCCTTCCTTCTTTTCTTCTGCTTGTTATAATTTAATTCACGGGTGTTTTAGTGAGCACCTTTGATCTGTTGCTAACATTGTGCTGTTTTCTCTCCTTCTCTAGCCCCCCAGAACAAATTGAGGAGTCCTCCTCCGATGATCTGGATTTGCAGACTTGGGTAAGGAGGGGAAGGCAGGAGGATTGTACTTCTGCGAAGAGGAGGGGATCGGGATTTTAATAATGTCTCTTCTTTTTTCTTTACAGCATTTCTGTATGGTACCGGTGCCGCAGCCACGCCCGGATGACAGGCCTGAGGACCCCCTTCAGGTGGAGTCCTTTGAGTCCTGGGTAAGGAGTGAGAGGCAGGAGTACTGTCTTTCTGGCAAGGGGAAGGGGGGGGGGCAAGCTTTCAGAGAAAGTCTCTGAATAATCACTTTGATCTTCTCTTTCTTTCACAGGTCACCATTGAGTATCTATCAGATGACGGGAGCATGGACGGACCATGGAGCCCGCTGCCCCAGGGAGAGAAGTAACTGTTTGGGTGGGGGTTGGGTCCTTTGTTGAGTTGGAGGAGTATTTGGGTTTTATGTTCTTACATGTCTTTTTGTTTCTCTTAGACCAACAACAGATATCGTGATTGAAGATCTGGACTGAAGAACCCCTGGGACAGCTGGCTCCATCGTCTGTCCATCGCTCCCCACCCAGGACTCATTGGACTCCTCTGGAACGGGGTCCTCACTCCTTGCCTCCCGGCTTGGCTGCGGCACTGATACCATACAGAAATGTTACAGCAACAGAGCTGTTTTATATTGTGAGTGATTTCTATAGTTTCTTTATTTTTTAACTGAAAAATGTAAACAGTAGTATAATGCTTACGTTCCTTACCCAAGAGTCATGTAAATGTTTATATCCCAACAGGCTTAACTCCAGCAGCAGCAGCCTCCGCTCTACGCCCCAGGCAACGGGGACTTCACTTTCGTCTCTTCAGCCGAGGCTGCAGATCTGAGCGGTTCAATAGCATCTCCAGATGTGAAGCTCAATCTTGGAGGAGGAAGTGGTGAATTTGGTAACGAATCTACAGCAATTACATTCTGAGACAGAGAGGATATGGCTGGCTTTTGGAAGTAGAAGATGATGACCCTGAAGACAATAAACCTCTCTTGGAGGAGTTAGACATTGATCTGAAGGACATCTACTACAAAGTTCGATGTGTCTTGATGCCTATGCCTTCCTTTGGATTTAATAAGTAAGACTAGTAAGAGATAATCCTGACTTTTGGGGTCCTCCAGCAGTTGTCCTGTTCTTCTCAATGATCTCGTTATATGGACACCTCAAGGTGGATTATAACTATTTGGACACTTCAAGGTGGACTATATGGACACTTCAAGGTGGATTATAACTATTTGGATATTCGGTTCCTTGACCATCTTCCTACCGGCCAGAGTTCTTGGAGGAGAGGTCGCTTACGGTCTGGTTCTTGGAGTGATTGGATATTTTTTACTCCCTCTTATTGTAATAGCACCTGTGCTTCTGGTGGTCGGATCATTTGAAGTTGTTTCTACTCTAACAAAACTTTTGGGAGTCTTTTGGGCTGCGGACAGTGCTGCTTCCTTATAAGTTGGAGAAGAATTTAAAACTAAGAAGCCCTTCTTGATCTACCCCATCTTTCTATTGTACATTTATTTTTTGTCCTTGTATACTGGAGTGTGATCGGCTTTATTGGAATTGGGCAGGAAAAAATGTCTTGCTCACCATGAAGACTGATGAAAAGTCACCTGAGGGAAAAACAAAACAAAACAAAGAGACTGTGTCTGATCTGAAGGACATCTACTACAAAATTTGGTGTGTCTTGATGCCTATGCCTTCTTTTGGATTTAATAGACAAGTAGTAAGAGGTAATCCTGACTTTTGGGTTCCTCTAGCAGTTCTCCTGTTCTTCTCAATGATCTCGTTATATGGACACCTCAAGGTGGATTATAACTATTTGGATATTTGGATCCTTGACCATCTTCCTACCGGCCAGAGTTCTTGGAGGAGCAGTCGCTTACGGTTGGGTTCTTGGAGTGATTGGATATTTTTTACTCCCTCTTATTGTAATAGCACCTGTGCTTCTGGTGGTCGGATCATTTGAAGTTGTTTCTACCCTAACAAAACATTTGGGAGTCTTTTGGGCTGCGGACAGTGCTGCTTCCTTATTAGTTGGAGAAGAATTTAAAACTAAGAAGCCCTTCTTGATCTACCCCATCTTTCTATTGTACATTTATTTTTTGTCCTTGTATACTGGAGTGTGATCGGCTTTATTGGAATTGGGCAGGAAAAATGTCTTGCTCACCATGAAGACTGATGAAAAGTCACCTGATGGGGAAAAAACCCCCAAAGAGACTGTGTCATATCTGACTGGGATGCCTTTGGTGGTAATCTATGTATATCTGTGTATCATATTTAAGCAGTTTTACTTACATTAAACATTTATAACAGAGTTTAGGTTTAAGATTTATCAGATTTTTATTGAACGTTGTGTGTTTATACTTTGAAACTGCAGAACTGCAAGAGTTTGTTTCCTGTGCCAAAAGCACTAGGGCTAAATGAGAAGATAAACTGAAGTGGAATTATAGTTACTGGTAGTTTTACTTACATTAAAGATTTATAACAGAGTTTAGGTTTAAGATTTGTTAGATTTTTATTGAACAAAGATATGAACACTGTGTATTTATAAATGATAAGATGAACTGAAGTGGAATTATAGTTACTGGTAATCGTTCAAAAGTCAGTTTCTTGTATTCAGCATAGCAGATTCTCTAGATGCATTTCTGAATTGGTCCTGATTGTTCAGTCTGGTAATCCAGACGTGGCATTTAACGTGGAGCCTTGAACACTCTCAATTTGGCTGCTGAGTTATAAATTCTGAATTTTAAAACTGTTTTATGTTTACATGTAGTTTATGATATTTAATTGTTAAGGGATTGACAGAGAGTGTAATAATTAGATGGTGTAAATATCTGAATCAACTGTATAGGTGCTGTAGGAAAACTATCCCACAATGTTGATTTTGAATATCTTGAAAAGGTAACTTTTTACATTACAGTAATGGTAATAAGAGAGAAATAATAGTAATATTTTATGTATTGTTGTTAATAAAAAATTAAAAGTAGTATAATGCTCCTGTCTTTTGTTTGTTGAATTTGTGCCAGGTGGTGCAAGGATTCATAGAACAGCGTTTCTCAACCTGGGGGTCGGGACAAGGGTGTTTCAGAGGGGGTTGCCAAAGAGCACCAGAAAATACATATTTCTTAGGAACTCCTTTGGCAGAGAAGGCTAAAGATCTCTCCACCTGTCCTTCTCTTCCTTTTTGGAAATGGATGGCGAATACTCCCACCAAAAGCTCCCATCCTGCTGTGATTGGCTGGCCTCTCAGCTAAGGGGAGAGCTGTTTCTGAGAGTCCAAGCAGAAGGGAGAGCAACTACAACTCTACAGGATGTAGAGTGGGTCATGGGGGATCTGTGTGCCAAGTTTGGTCTTTATCAGTCATTGGAGGAGGGTTGCAGTGCTCTCAAGAAGTGAGTGAAGGTACTGTAAGTCCCATCATCTGTGGTCTGTCCTCCCGCAAACTGCATCAGAGTGTCATGGGAGTTCTGTGTGCCAAGTTTGGTCTTTATCGGTCATTGGATGAGGATAGCAGCACTCTGAGAATGTGAGTGAAGGTACTTCAAGTCCCATCATTCATGGTCCGCCCTCCTCTAAAATGGATCAGGATGTAGAGTGGGTCATGGGGGCTCTGTGTGCCAAGTTTGGTCTTTATCGGTCATTGGATGAGGTTCGCAGCACTCTCAGGATGTGATTGAAGGTACTGCAAGTCCCATCATCCATGGTTTATCCTCCTTCAAATTGCACCACAATGTAGAGTGGGTCATGGGGACTCTGTATGCATGAACATGATATGTTTCCATAGAGCAGCTTGCCATCCCAGTTAGTTGTTTGACTCACAATTAACTCCCTCACTGTGGGCTGAAATCTATATTTATAGTTATGACCTAATTTGCATGGTTCTTTGACCAAGCTCATGTATGCTTCTTTTAATGGTAGTTTGTATATAATTCCTCTAAGTCTCTGAAGATAAGCTGTGTTTTGGAATTGATCCTTGAGTCTTCAATTATGGATTTTTTTTAAAGTGTGTGTGGACTTTTGGTTGGTTTTGGCTATGTCTTCTCCCTGAGAACATGTTCTAAGGGTGTGGGAGTTGCCCTCAAGTAAGTCACTGATTTGCTTGGGGGCAGAGCTAGTAGTCATTACATAAATGTTGCCTCAGTCTCCGTGGCTTATAGAACTAGTGGAGACACACACAGTCATATTAGTAAAAATTATTAGAGCTAAAAAGGGCAAAAAAGTACCTGGAGGAGGAACGATCTTTCACTGTCTGCTACAATTGTGTGTGCAATGTTTGCCTTCTTGCAAGAAAACTCCACAGACAACACTTCCAGCTAGGTCAAACTTTCTTCAAAGAGAAGGTCAATGCACAATGAAAGTCATCAACACATCAGAGAACATGAGGACTTCCTGGATAGAACGGAGGAAGAACTGATCCTACAGAACTAAAAGGAAGAAATTGCCAATGAAAAGAGGTGTGTAACACTGAGAGAGTACTCTAGAGGACAATAACTCACGGAAGCAGACCAAGCACAAGGGACTCACACCTGCTCCAACCAAGCAATCCCTATCTTTCTGATGAAAATAATAGTGATGCAGTCCAAACAGGAGACCAATAACAAGAGATACTGCATGCCAAGGAAAGAACCAACCTAACCACCAACTGCAGCAAAAGAAAGACTCTGGTAGTATTCACTGTTCAGGAATATAGAGGGAACAGTTTGCCAGTGGGACAAGATGAATAGGGAAGTTTGCTGTTTTCTTGACACACATATCCATGGTGTCAATAATATATTGCCAAAGCTCTTAAAAACATAGAAAACTACCTCTTTCTTTTGATTCATATGGGACCAACAACAAAGCAAAGAACATCTTGGGGCAGGTCACCTTCGACTATGAAGTTCTGGGCAATGGAATTAAGAGTTTGTAGGCATTACTAATTCTATCACCGAATGATAGAGGGCCACAAAAAGACAGAAGAATACTGTAGGTGAATGAATGGCCATGCAGATGAGGTCAACGGGAGATATTTGGTGTCTGGGACCATCTTCACTTCCTAGATGAAGGACTATTGCTACCGGGCACAATTCAAAGTGCTGGCTTTGGCCTATAAAGCCCTAAATGGCCCTGGCCCAAATTACCTGTCCGAATGCATCTCCCTCTATGAACCATCATGGAGATTAAGATCCTCCGGGGAGGCCCTGCTTTCCGTCCCGCCATTATCACAGGCATGATTGGTGGGGATGAGAGACAGGGCCTTCTCGGAGATTGCTCCCCAGCTATGGAACTCCCTTCTTGGTAATATCAGGTCGCCCCCCTCCCTCCTGTCCTTTAGAAGGATGGTAAAAACTTGGCTTTGGGACCAAGCTTTCGGGACAGGGCAATAAAGCAGCAATAGGAAAGATGACCAGGCCAATTAGATTTGACGTGGACGACTAGGACGGTTTTAAATGGTGTATTTTAATATTTTGATAAATGTTTTTTAATGTTTATTAGGCCTGGGTAACAATGGAAAAATTTGTTTCTAAAATCAATTAGTTTTTTGGGGGGTTTTGCGCTTCGATATTTAAAAGAATTCCGAAATTTTTCTTTTAAAAAGTTCGATATTTACGAAATTTCGTAAATGTTAAAAAAATTACGAAACATTAACGAAACAAATACGAAACAATAACAAATCGATTCGTTAATGGCGGACGCGACCGCGCAATACCCTAAAAAACCTCCAAATGGGACAGGGGGAACTTCTGAAGTTTCCCTCTCCCTCTGTTGTTGACTGTTGGTGTGATATTATAATTTTTTTTCACTAATTAAACAAAAAACAACTATAAAACTTGCCCCAGACATGCGGAAATAATAACGAAACTACCTCAAACCGATAACGAAACGAATACATAACGAATCCGAAGCATTTACGAAATGAATTTAAAAATTCGTTTCGTTTTTAAGTTGCTCCAGAATGGTTCGTTATCGCTTCGTTACAAAAAAAAACCCGAATTTTTAACGAATTACGAATTAACGAAACGAAACCGCCCAGCCCTAATGTTTATGTATTGCATGTGAATTTGTGTCCTGGCATTGAATGTTTGCCTTGTATATGCTGTGCTCCGCCCTGAGTCTCCTTCGGGGTGAGAAGGGCGGAATATAAATGTTTTAAATAAATAAATAAATAAAATTAAATAAATATTGATTACAGGTGGGCTTCACCTCATGGAGGCTGAGCACAATGTCTTTTGCAAAAGAATGCCAATTGGATCAAGAGGGCTTTAAATTAAATCCTTGCGGTGTTGGAGATCATAGCTTAAACATCTATCCAAAACCAAACTCTAAACATAAAGATGTGAATTCTAGAGGAGAAGCTGAAGGAGAGAATGGGAACTCACAGTGGAATGAAAGATGAGAACAAATAATGCTTTAGCTGCCAGTACTCTAATATACAAAGTTTGTGAAACAAGATGAGCTTGAAATCTTAGTGTGGGAATATGACTTTATAGGTAAAAAGAGAATTGATGAGATTATTCCCATGACTGGAATGTTACAATTGAGGGATGTAATCTATTCAAAAAGAACAGATGGGGAAGAAAAGGTGGAGTGGGGTGGGAATAGCATCATATGTCAAAGATAAATTCACTTGTAAAAATATCCATGCGAGTCAGGCCCGTAGCCAAGATTTCGTTTCGGGGGGGGGGGGGCTGATTTTTTTTCAGGGGGGGTTTCGGGGGGGGGCTGCGTTTCGGGGGGGGGGGCTGAGTCTGAGTGAAAGAGGGTCTAGCCTAGCAAACCTTTTGTATCATTACCCCAATACCCCCATGCATATGGGATATATTGAGTATGGTGATCAGATCATGATATGAATAAACATAACAGTTTAAATAATGCACCAATAAGGCCTTTTCGCGAACCACCATGAAAATTTTTTGGGGGGAGGGGCTGAAGCCCCCCGATTCCCCCCCCCCCCCGGCTACATGCCTGATGCGAGTGATCAAACTAGATTATGGAGTGCATTTGGGTAAAAATAAATGATGAGAGAAATATAAACAGTGTTGTGGTTAGAGTTTTCTACAAGCCATCACACCAAAATGAGATTGTGGATGATGCTCTTCTGAAACACATCTTAGAAATATCCAAGAAACAAGAACTTATTGTTATGGAGATAGTTATCTGCTGGGAGACTAGCTCTGCTAAGTATAGACTCCCCAAAATTTCTGATGTACCATATAAATAATATCCTTTTTTAAATGGTGCAGTATGAGCAAATCGAGATTTGTTCCTAATCAATAGGGGGAGTTGGCCACTGGAATCAAAGTATTTGCTACTTTAAGGGGGTAGAGTGATCATGTAATGCTGAAAATCATCACATGTTTATTTATTTATTTATTTATTTATTTATTTATTTCACGCATTTGTACCCCATTCTTCTCACCCCCAGAGAGGGACTCAGGGCAGCTTTACAACAGGCAACCATTAGATGCCAACACAATTAGAGTTAAAAACTAAGTTAAAACTTCAATTATTAAAATATTTATTTATTTATTTATTTATTTACTTCGGACATTTATATCCCATCCTATCTCAACCTCCGCAGAGGGACCATTTAAAAACTACATCCATTTAAAAACTACGCAAGTTCAAAATCATAATTCAAGGTGAATCCATTGTTGGTCACATAAAATCACTCTCACTCTTGTTGCTGCATCTGCTGCTCAAATGCTTGGTCTCACAACCATGTCTTAAGTTTTTTCCTAAAGGACACGAGGGAGGGGGCTGACCTGATTTCATTGGGGAGGGAGTTCCACATACGAGGGGCCACCACTGAGAAGGCCTTGTCTCCCATTGCCACCAGTTGCACTTGCGAGGGTGGTGGGACCAAGAGTAGGGCCTCCCCGAATAACCTTAACCTTGGAGATGATTCATAGAAAGGCGTACGGCAGGGTTGTATACTCTCACCCAATCTATTCAACTTGTATGCAGAACACATAATGCGATATGTGGGGCTTGACGAATGCAAGGCTGGGATAAAAATTGCTGGAAGAAACATTAATAACCTTAGATATGAAGATGAAACCACTTCGATGGCTGAAAGCGAGCAGGAAGTCATTTCGGAACCATTGGCAACCATCTTTGAGAGTTCTTGGAGAACGGGAGAAGTTCCAGCAGATTGGAGGAGGGCCAATGTGGTCCCAATCTTCAAGAAGGGAAAAAAGGATGACCCAAACAACTACCGTCCGGTCAGCCTCACGTCGATACCGGGCAAGATTCTGGAAAAGATTGTTAAGGAAGCGGTCTGCAAACACTTAGAAACAAATGCAATCATCGCTAATAGTCAACATGGATTTATCAAAAACAAGTCATGCCAGACTAATCTGATCTCTTTCTTCGATAGAGCTACAAGCTGGGTAGATGCGGGGAATGCCGTGGATGTAGCGTACCTGGATTTCAGTAAGGCCTTCGACAAGGTCCCCCATGACCTTCTGGCAAGGAAACTAGTCCAATGTGGGCTAGGCAAAACTACGGTGAGGTGGATCTGTAATTGGTTAAGTGGACGAACACAGAGAGTGCTCACTAATGCTTCCTCTTCATCTTGGAAAGAAGTGACGAGCGGAGTGCCACAAACAGGGTTCCGTCCTGGGCCCGGTCCTGTTCAACATCTTTATTAATGACTTAGATGAAGGGCTAGAAGGCATGATCATCAAGTTTGCAGACGACACCAAATTGGGAGGGATAGCCAATAGTCCAGAGGACAGGAGCAGAATTCAAAACGATCTTGACAGATTAGAGAGATGGGCCAAAACTAACAAAATGAAGTTCAACAGTGACAAATGCAAGATACTCCACTTTGGCAGAAAAAATGAAATGCAAAGATACAGAATGGGGGACAATGCCTGGCTCGAGAGCAGTACGTGTGAAAAAGATCTTGGAGTCCTCGTGGACAACAAGTTAAACATGAGCCAACAATGTGATGTGGCAGCAAAAAAAGCCAATGGGATTTTGGCCTGCATCAATAGGAGCATAGTGTCTAGATCTAGGGAAGTAATGCTACCCCTCTATTCTGCTTTGGTTAGACCACATCTGGAATACTGTGTCCAATTCTGGGCACCACAATTCAAGAGAGATATTGACAAGCTGGAATGTGTCCAGAGGAGGGCGACTAAAATGATCAAGGGTCTGGAGAACAAGCCCTATGAGGAGCGGCTTAGGGAACTGGGCATGTTTAGCCTGAAGAAGAGAAGGCTGAGAGGAGATATGATAGCCATGTATAAATATGTGAGAGGAAGCCACAGGGAGGAGGGAGCAAGCTTGTTTTCTGCTTCCTTGGAGACTAGGACGCGGAACAATGGCTTCAAACTACAAGAGAGGAGATTCCATCTGAACATTAGGAAGAACTTCCTGATTGTGAGAGCCGTTCAGCAGTGGAACTCTCTGCCCCGGAGTGTGGTGGAGGCTCCTTCTTTGGAAGCTTTTAAGCAGAGGCTGGATGGCCATTTGTCAGGGGTGATTTGAATGCAATATTCCTGCTTCTTGGCAGGGGGTTGGACTGGATGGCCCATGAGGTCTCTTCCAACTCTATGATTCTATGATTCTAGGAGCTGAGGAGCCTTCTAATCAAGGTGAAAGAAGAAAGGGCAAAAGCTGGGTTGCAGCTAAACATTAAAAAAAACCCCAAAATTATGGCAACAAGAATGATTGACAACTGGGAAATAGAAGGAGAAAACGTGGAGGCCGTGACAGACTTTGTATTTCTAGGTTTCAAGATTACTGCAGATGCAGACTGCAGCCAGGAAATCAGGAGACGCTTACTTCTTGGGAGGAGAGCAATGTCCTATCTCAATAAAATAGTGAAGAGTAGAGACATCAGACTGGCAACGAAGATCTGCATAGTTAAAGCAATGGTATTCCCCATAGTAACCTAAGGATGTGAGAGCTGGACCATAGGGAAGGCTGAGCGAAGATGCGTTTGAACTGTGGTGCTGGAGGAAAGTTTTGAGAGTGCCTTGGACAGCGAGAAGATCCAACCAGTCCATACTTCAGGAAATAAAGCCCGACTGCTCATTGGAGGGAAGAATAGTAGAGGCCAAGATGAAGTACTTTGGCCACATCATGAGGAGACAGGAAAGCTTAGAGAAGACAATGATGCTGGGGAAAATGGAAGGAAAAAGGAAGAGGGGCCGACCAAGGGCAAGATGTATGGATGGCATCCTTGAAGTGACTGGATTGACCTTGAAGGAGCTGGGGGTGGTGACGGCCGACAGGGAGCTCTGGCGTGAGCTGGTCCATGAGGTCACGAAGAGTCGGAAACAACTGAATGAATGAACAACAACAACAAAAGCAGACAGGCAGCCAGTGGAGTTGGTGTAATAGAGGAGTTGTCTGCTCCTTGTACTCTGCTCTGGTGAGCAATCTGGCTGCTGCCCGTTGGACTAGCTGAAGCTTCTGAGCAGGGGCGGCTCAACCCATTACGCAAAGTAAGCATTCGCAGTATACTTGATTTTGCCCAGGGACACTCTTGAGGCGCTCTTGGGGGAAAATAGACTTTGACATATGCAAGTTGTAGTTACTGAGATGTATAGTTCACCTACAATCAAAGAGCATTCTGAACTCCACCAATGATGGAATTGAACCAAATATGGCACACAGAACTCCCACGACGAACAGAAAATATATATCAGTGATTGGTTTGGGGGAGGGGGGCGCCAAAATACTGTTTGCTTACCGTTGAAAATTACCTAGGGCCGCCTCTGCTTCTGAGCGGTCTTCAAAGGCAACTCCATGTAGAGCGTGTTGCAGTAATCTATTCAGGATGTAACAAGAGTGTGGACTCCTGAACAACAACATGTTGTTGTTCTTTCTCCTCTTACCATTAGCATAAGGGCAGTGAATGTTTATGTAGCTACTGCATAGCTCCTGGTTATACGAATCAATCCTTTAATTTGGGACAATAAGCAATATGCTTTAGTACAGCTCAAGAACATTGGAAAATGGGAATGCTTGAGGCTATGGAAACATGATTATTTCCCATTTGTTTGAGACTGTTGTTAATCAACTGCGCTCTCCCTTTTTGAATGCCAAGTGATGCTGATAAAAAGCCAGAAGAAGGATCAAATTTAAGTTGTGTGCCCACAGTCTATTTTTCCTAGAAGTTATGAGTTATTAATCCTCTCTAAAAAGTTATTCCATCTTCTACTGTAGTAGAAGGAGGAGGAAAGAGGGAAAACAGCCAGAAATATGCTGGATTACAGTACAATTCTTTGGAAATCACATGCTTTTAAATAAAATGCATATGTGCTTTTCTATTTAGTATTCACTGTGTTCTGCGGAAACACTTTCTGAACTTTGCAAACCACATAGGTTACCTTGCGTGCAAACACACACACAACAATGCAAGCAGCCCTGGCAGTATTGTATACCATATCAAATCAGTAACTGTTGCTATATATTTGAAGTTAATTTGACACTGACATAAACAAATCAAAGTGTGTTTACAGAATAATTAGACCATGTTCCCAGTATTGTGGTGAAGAAATTTTTGTCAGTTACTTGAAGTACTGATCTGCAATTTCTTTCAGTTTGTTTGCAAAATCCTTACCATAGCAACCCACAAATTAAAAACATCAGAGTTGCCTAAGCTAAAACATAATGGCAAAAAACCCTCTTTTTTCCATGCTGCCTTTTCCCCAGTTGTAGAAAATTGATAGAGCAGCACTACCTAGTAACTAAAAAAAAATTCAATTTTTTTTGCCATCTTAACGGATATATTTTAATTATAAGACTGTTGTTTGTAAGACCTGACAAAACTCCACACTGAAGCCAAACCAGTTCTTCTGTTTCACATATTCTCTGTGTCATTCCCACAAGGATGACAAAATCGGAAGCATTTTAAGCCTGTTCTTGTTAGTATTTACTTGGATGCTGCTTACATTTTGCTCCTCTCCAGACAGAGGCAGCCCTAGGTAATTTTCAATGGTAAGCAAACAACCAATCACTGATATATATTTTCTGTTTGTCGTGGGAGTTCTGTGTGCCATATTTGGTTCAATTCCATCATTGGTGGAGTTCAGAATGCTCTTTGATTGTAGGTGAACTATACATCCCAGTAACTGCAACTTGCATATGTCAAGGTCTGTTTTCCCCTCAAGAGCGCCCCTGGGAAAAATCAACTATACATACTTTGCATAATGGTTGAGCTGCCCCTGTCTCCAGAATTAAGTCAAACTCAATGAACTATAAAGAGACATAAAGGCACATAAATGAGGATGCACATAAAGGAAAAGAAGCTGGTTTGTATGATCCATTCATTTTGGAAAGATTCAAATAGAATACAAACATTATTACCAATATTAGTTCAGGAAACCATCTTGTCTTTAAATAAGGTCTTCCCAACTTAGAACAAAACAAAACAATTCGAAGATTTAAATGTCTGGACACTGGAGTAACCAAAACCATATACTGGAAAGTTGTTTAAAGTGATGATCAAGAAATAATAGAAAGAACTGCCCTTACAAAGCTTTTTCACAACTCTTTTATCAAAATGAAGTTCAACAGGGACAAATGCAAGATACTCCACTTAAGAAGAAAAAACGAAATGCAAAGATACAGAATGGGGGACAATGCCTGGCTTGAGAGCAGTACATGTGAAAAAGATCTTGGAGTCCTTGTGGACAACAAGTTAAACATGAGCCAACAATGTGATGCAGCGGCAAAAAAAGCCAATGGGATTTTGGCCTGCATCAATAGGAGTATAGTGTCTTTATCCTGGGAAGTCATGCTATCCCTGTATTCTGCCTTGGTCAGACCACACCTGGAATATTGTGTCCAATTCTGGGCACCACAATTGAAGAGAGATATTGACAAGCTGGAATGTGTCCAGAGGAGAGTGACTAAAATGATCATGGGTCTGGAGAACAAGCCCTATGAGGAGCGGCTTAAAGAGCTGGGCATGTTTAGCCTGAAGAAGAGAAGGCTGAGAGGAGACATGATAGCCATGTATAAATATGTGAGAGGAAGTCACAGGGAGGAGGGAGCAAGCTTGTTCTCTGCTTTCCTGGAGACTAGGACGTGGAACAATGGCTTCAAACTACAAGAGAGGAGATTCCATCTGAACATGAGGAAGAACTTCCTGACTGTGAGAGCCGTTCAGCAGTGGAACTCTCTGCCCCGGAGTGTGGTGGAGGCTCCTTCTTTGGAAGCTTTTAAACAGGGGCTGGATGGCCATCTGTCAGGGGTGATTTGAATGCAATATTCCTGCATTCAAATCCGGGTGGGGTTTAGGGGTTCAACCCCCCCCCCCCTGAATTTTTTCAGGTTAAAAAAAAAACCTGGTTTACTCATGAATTTTAACTTGTTAACCAAATCCCCATGCTGTCTATGAGATGCAAAAAAATTAAGAGTCCCTCCAAAAAATTTCAACCCCCCCCCCCCCAAATTTCAACCTTCTCTGAAATTTTCAACCCTCCCTGAATTTTTTTCTGGCTATGGCCCTGGGCCAAAGTACTTCATATTGGCCTCTACTATCCTCCCCTCCAATGAGCAGTCGGGCTTTATTTCCTGAAGTATGGACTGGTTGGATCTTCTCGCGGTCCAAGGCACTGTCATAACTTTCCTCCAACACCACAGTTCAATAGCATCTATCTTCCTTCAATCAGCCAGTTCAAAAGCATCTATCTTGCTTCGCTCAGCGATCTTAGTGAACTATAAATCTTTCGGGGTGTGTGTGTGCACTCGATAACAGAAGGGCAAGATTTCTGCCTCCTCCTTGTCTCCTGAGTTAACTGAATATAAAGTCAACATGCACCTTCAACTCAGTTCATAATAAATGGAATAAGCTGAAGGCAAAGGAGGGAAAGTGAAAGGAGGAGGAGAAAAAATCTGAGTGTTGATAAAAGCATTTAGAAAGGCAGCATGACAGAGGGTTACTTGGGACTATGCCAAGTTGGCATAGATGGAAAGTTTGGTATTGCCAAAGATTTGTGGAACCAGGTTCTCTCAGAGTCCATGCTACAAAAGGGGAGGGTGGGCAGCTGAGATGGTATTGGTTTATGCAGGTTTTTTTTTTGTCATGTCAGGAACGACCTGAGAAACTGCAAGTCACTTCCGGTGTGAGAGAATTGGCCGTCTGCAAGGACGTTGCCCAGGGGATGCCCGGATGATTTTGATGTTTTATCATCCTCGTGGGAGGCTTCTCTCATGTCCCCGCATGAGGAGCTGGAGCTGATAGAGGGAGCTCATCCGCCTCTCCCCGGATTCAAACCTGTGATCTGTTGGTCTTCAGTCCTGCTGGCACAGGGCTTTAACCCACTGCACCACCGGGGGATATATGCATCTTATTTGTAGTGCAAAAAACACTTTAAAACAATACAATAATTAAAATGAAGAACAATTTTAACAAATATAAACTTATTAGTATTTCAATGGGGAGTGTGGGCCTGCTTTTGGCTAATGAGATAGGATTGTTGCTGTTATTGTTGTTGTTGTGTGCTTTCGAGTCAGGTTGACCCTGAGTGAGGGCTGGGTAAATCACCTTGGAGGGCTATATCTGGCCCTCGGGCCTTAGTTTGAGTTCCCCTGGTGTATGCACTCTATATAAAAGTATTACAATACAAAGTATAGGAAAGATACAAATTACACAAAATTCATCACATTGATACAGTTTATTGAAGGGTTTAGAATGGATAAATTTGTAGGGTACAGCTGCTGCTAGGTACATTCTCGATTCCCTAAAGCTTTGAAATTTCACAACTTCTCTCATGTCCCCACATGAGGAGCTGGAGCTGATAAAGGGAGCTCATCCGCCTCTCCCCGGATTCAAACCTGCGATCTGTCGGTCTTCAGTCCTGCTGGCACAGGGATTTAACCCACTGCGCCACCGGGGGCTATATGCATCTTATTTGTAGTGCAAAAAACACTTCAAAACAATACAATAATTAAAATGCAGGTACATATACTGGAACAATTACTTTTTTGGATCAAAGCCTCCAGAACTCCCCAATCAGCATTTACAGAATGCTGTACATTTTAGAAATGTTTATTCATTGTATTTATTATTTATTTACTTTATACTTTATTTTTATCCAGCCTTTGTCCGCAAAAAACTTAACGTTGGGTCAAAAAAGTAACTTTTCCAAACTTCCTGCAAACATTTAGTCCTAAATGGTACTTCTGGGGTACCTGCCTCCCAAATCTTGCTTTTTGTATTGCTATATTCCTGTAAAGCTTCTTCCTGCCTTTTCAAAATGAAACTCTATTGATCTTTCCTTTAATAACTTTCCATCTTTTCCAGTGATTTATATATTTGGAGCGCTGTGTACCTTGTATAGATTTCCTCACGTTAGTATTTAAGTTATCATGATACCATACTTGGCGAATTGATGAAATAAAAACAGTGTTGTCAATAAGGAAAGACTGGATGGTTTTCGACATTGTTTTTTAAGTGTGGCTTGCTGTAACTGTTGCCTCCACAAAATTAGTTGGCAGGATTAAAGAATATATTCCTCTTTTATCCTATGTTTGAGTATTTGATCACAGAGGCATAGTTTAATCCAAACATCAATAGCACCTCATCAATTCAGTCAGATGCAGCTGTCAAAGTGGACTTTTGGTTTATTTAGAGCTTTGTATTTTATCCTTCTAAAAAAAAGGTCATAGAATATTTTCTTTGATTTTTCATGCTGAAATCTCTCTTAATCTTCTAAACTTGTGAAACATCTGTTAAGATTTAATGGGTCGACTTCTTGCTTTTTGTTTAAATCCAAGTTTGTCTTGCATATCTTGGGAGATTGAGAGGAAAAGCAACAGACTGTATTCCTTAACTATTATAAGCTCTCCTTGGTCAACGCGTTATTAAATGACTTAAAACGGAGAAGCGAAAAATAAGAAAAGTTCTATGCTTTAGCACTTAGTTACAGTGGACAACTTCAGGTTCTCTTCTTTTGAAAACGAACAATAGCAATTTGTCTCCTTGCCGTCTCTTTAACGGAGATATAGCGGTGGGTTTGAATATTAAGCTAAAAATGGCATAACCAAAGGAGAAACTGTGCAGATTCCCCCTCCAACCTCTTTCCACTTCTTTGTACTGCTTCTGTCGAAATTCCTAGCTAATGCATTTGGATGAAGAGTAACTGGCAGCTAAAAATATATACTCCTAAAATATACAGACAGCTGTCACATCTCCTCTGAATATATTAGTCATTATCCTCATTAACTGTTGCAAAATAACAGTGGTTTTCATAATGTAGGCATTTTATATCAGGCAATTTGTTCAACATTTTTATGGGCTCTGTTCTACCTGCGGGGCCTTATGATTCTTCCTGGGGATGAAATACAGGCAGTCCCCAAGTTACGAACAAGATAGCTTCTGTAGGGTTGTTCTTAAGTTGAATTTGTATGCAAGTCGGAACAGGTACTTTTTAAAAGTGTAACTCCAGTCAAAAATACATATGTAAAAGAATCTGCGAACCCCACCTCCTTCAAGATGAACTGAACCACCTAAACTGGGCTCTCCGGGCCAATGGATACTCCACCTCGGACATCAGAAGAGCTGCAAGACCGAGAACAAGTCACGAGAGTCAAGACAAAGATCCACCCAGAGGAAAAGTTTTCTTGCCATACATCAAGGGAACCACTGACCGCATTGGGAAGCTGATGAGGAAACACAACATACAAACCACCTACAGACCCACCAAGAAAATCCAACAAATGCTACGTTCAGCAAAGGACAAGAGGGATCCTCTCACCTCTGCAGGAGTCTACCGTGTACCATGCAGCTGTAGACAAGTCTACATAGTAAAGGTAAAGGTAAAGGTAGTCCCCTGACATTAAGTCCAGTCATGTCTGACTCTGGGGTGTGGTGCTCATCTCCATTTCTAAGCCGAAGAGCCAGCGTTGTCCGTAGACACCTCCAAGGTCATGTGGCCAGCATGACTGCATGGAGCGCAGTTACCTTCCCGCCGGAGCGGTACCTAATGATCTACTCACATTTGCATGTTTTCGAACTGCTAGGTTGGCAGAAGCTAGGGCTGACAGCGGAAGCTCACGCCGCTCTCCGGAATCGAACCTACGACCTTTCAATCAACAAGCTCAGCAGCTCAGTGCTTTAACCCACTGCGCCACCGGGGGCTCCTAGACATGTCTACATAGGGACCACCAAACGCAGCATTGCCCAAACATGAATCAAGGAACATGAAAGACACTGCAGACTACTTCAACCAGAGAAATCAGCCACCTGATGAACCAACCTGGACACAGCATATTATTTGACAACGCAGAAATGCTGGACCACTCTCACAACCACCATGTCAGACTACACAGAGAAGCCACTGAAATCCACAAGCATGTGGACAATTTCAACAGAAAGGAAGAAACCATGAAAATGAACAAAATCTGGCTACCAGTATTGAAGAACTCAAAAATTACAACAGCAAAACAACAGAGAGTAAACAATCAGGCACATCAAATCACCTCTCTACAAGAGTTTCCCCCAGGCATTTCCAAGCCATTAAATGCTAATCAAGGTGGTCAGTTGAAACATTCATTCCCAGCTACAGCAGACAACAGCCCTTTGTCTCACCCTGGTCATTCCACAGATATAAAAACCCATTTTTCTACTTCCAGCAGACCTCACTACCTCTGAGGATGTTTGCCATAGATGCAGGTGAAATGTCAGGAGAAAATGCCTCTAAAACATGGCCATATAGCCCAGAAAACCTACAACAACCCTATGTTTATTTTGCTGTCTGTGCCCCCTGTTCAGAAACTTTCGCCTCACTTTTTACCTCTGTGATAATTGGATTTTGGAAAATTTGGCTTGTGGAAACAAGGATTGGTGAGAAAGCTTCAGTGCAGACAGTACTTCAGCCCCCCCCCCCCAATTCTCAGGGTGGTGCGCAAGAAGGCCTTACTGGTACATTATTTAAACTCTTATGTTTATTCATATCATGATCTGATCACCATGCTCAATATACCCCATATGCATGGGGGTATTGGGGTAACGATACAAAAGGTTTGATTCCTGAGCCCCCCCCCCCCCCCCCCAGCTCAGCCCTCTCTGAATCAAAATCCTGGCTATGGGCCTGAGTGCAGATATCTCTTTGCTACGATAAATCTTCCAGAAGTGACTCTCCCTTCTGAGGTGATTTCTTTGTTGTCTCATAGAATCATAGAGTTGGAAGAGACCTCCTGGGCCATCCAGTTCAACCCCCTGACAAGAAGCAGGAAAATTGCATTCAAAGCACCCCCGACAGATGGCCATCCAGCCTCTGCTTAAAAGCTTCCAAAGAAGGAGCCTCTACCACACTCCGGGGCAGAGAGTTCAACTGCTGAATGGCTCTCACAGTCAGGAAATTCTTCCTAATGTTCAGATGACATCTCATTTCTTGTAGTTTGAAGCCATTATTCCACGTCCTAGTCTGCAGGGCACCAGAAAATAAGCTTGCTCCCTCCTCCCTATGACTTCCTCTCATGTATTTATACATGGCTATCATGTCTCCTCTCAGTCTTCCCTTCTGCAGGCTAAACATGCCCAGCTCTTTAAGCCGCTCCTCATAGGGCTTGTTCTCCAGAGCCTTGATCATTTTAGTTGCCCTCCTCTGGACACTTTCCAGCTTGTCAATATCTCTCTTGAATTGTGGTGCCCAGAATTGGACACAATATTCCAGGTGTGGTCTAACCAAGGCAGAATAGAGGGGTAGCATTACTTCCCTAGATCTAGACACTATGCTCCTATTGAAGCAGGCCAAAATCTCATTGGCTTTTTTTGCTGCTGCATCACATTGTTGGCTCATGTTTAACTTGTTGTCCATGAGGACTCCAAGATCTTTTTCACACATACTGCTCTCGAGCCAGGCGTCCTCCATTCTGTATCACCCCCGTTCTTAACTATGAATCACTTGTAAGTTGGATGTTTGTAACTTGGGGACTGTCTGCATAGGGATTCCATAGTTGGAAAAGGTCTACCAAATTATACAAGCCTGATCATTCATACATTCTATTTTGTGTTTCACTAATATGAGCCTTGGGCTGGATCTACATTGCCATATCATGCAGCTCGAATCTGAATTACAGTGTAGACCCACATAATGCAGTTTAATGCATTTGAACTGCATTCTATTGGTCTACACCAGGGGTCCTCAAATTAAGGCCCGGGGGCCGGATACGGCCCTCCAAGGTAATTTACGTGGCTCTCACTCAGGGTCAACCTATGTCTGAAGCGACTTGAAAGCACACAACAACAATAACAATCATATCTCGTCAGTGAAAAGCAGGCCCACATTTCCCATTGAAATACTAATATATTTGTTAAAATTGTTTTTTTAATTTTAATTATTGTATTGTTTTAAGTATTTTTTGCACTATAAATAAGATATGTGCAGTGTGCATAGGAATTCATTCATTTTTTTTCAAATTATAATCCAGCCCTCCAACACTTTGAGGGACTGTGACCTGGCCCTCTGTTTAAAACGTTTGAGGACCCATGGTCTACATTGACCATATAATCCAGTTCCAAACTGAATTATATGGGTGTATAACCAGTCTTGGATCTCACTTTGTGAGAAATATAGGTTATACATTCAATAAAAAAAACTCAAAATAAGTGAATGCCTTCAAAAAAGCAGGTTTTGTATTAAATATGATGGGGAATTGTTGTCAACTTAGAGTCCAACATCTAGTTTGGGGCTCAAAACAATATGGGGAAGTGGTTGTCAGTTGTAATTCTTATTAATTTGTATACCTCACCACCAAGCAATCACACAAAACACAATTCAGTTCCCTGTTCTCTGTACAGGAAGAACAACATTATTTCCTACTGCTGTCTTGGAGAAATGTCCTTATTTTAGATCACTGATTGGAAATAGGCACAGCCAGGCCCGTAGCCAGGTTTTTTTTTTTTTGGGGGGGGGGGGGGGGCTGAGTCTGAGTGAAAGAGGGTCTACCCTAGCAAACCTTTTGTATCATTACCCCTATACCCCCATAAAAAGGTAAAGGTAGTCCCCTGACATTAAGTCCAGTCATGTCTGACTCTGGGGTGTGGTGCTCAACTCCATTTCTAAGCCGAAGAGCCAGCGTTGTCCGTAGATACCTCCAAGGTCATGTGGCCGGCATGACTGCATGGAGCGCCATTAGCTTCCCGCCGGAGCAGTACCTATTGATCTACTCACATTTGCATGTTTTCGAACTGCTAGGTTGGCAGAAGCTAGGGCTGACAGCGGTAGCTCACGCCGCTCCCCGGAATCGAACCTGCGACCTTTTGATCAACAAGCTCAGCAGCTCAGTGCTTTAACCCACTGCGCCACCGGGGGATATATTGAGCATGGTGATCAAATCATGATATGAATAAACATAACAGTTTAAATAATGTACCAGTAAGGCCTTCTCGCGGACCACCATGAGAATTTTTTTGGGGGGGGGCTGAAGCCCCCCAAGCCCCCCCAGCTACATGCCTGGGCACAGCATGAATGGAGGGCGAAAGGGAGAAGCATGCCAAGAGGAAGGCGCTTCAAGCCAACCCCGACCGAGACCGCCTTCCACCTGGAAACCAATGCCCTCACTGCGGGAGAACATGCAGAGCAAGAATAGGGCTCCACAGCCACATACGGACCCACAAGAATATTGGAAGACAATCATCCTCGGAAAAGGAAGGATCGCCTAAGCACAAGAATTCTGATCCTGGAGGACTATCCTACTCGGCCAACGAGGGATCGCCTAAGTAAGTAAGTAAGTAAATATATCTCAGAATATCAAGGCAGAAAAATCCCATAATATCTGCTTTGAAGTGGGTTATCTGAGTCCACACTCAGATAATGTGGGGTTTTCTGCCTTGATATTCTGGGATATAGGGTGGTGTGGAAGGGCCCTTACTTGTAAAAATCAGATCTTTTAAAACAAAGCTTTAGAAAAAATCATGTTGTGAGATCGCTAACTAACATATTCCATTTCAACTTTTAACCTTGCTGTTTAGTCCTCCTGCCATATAACCGTTTAAATACCAATTGAACAAATCAGGCATGCCTTTATCATGGTCACAACCTTGAGGAAATCTTTGCTTCTCCATTCCATCCCCTCGCCTCTACAATCCATATTTTTCCTTCCAGAATTAGTTGAGCTCATAAAGTAATTTGTGACTGAGATGCTTTCTGGGCAGAGATTTGTGCCAGGTGAATAACTCTCTCCCTGGATGCTGTTATGGTATTCCAATTAATTGGCGCTGAGGAAAGAGGTACAACTCAATGTGACAATATTCGACTGTGGTGCATTTGACAACGCTGTACATCGCAGTCAGCAACTAAATATCCAAGAGGTCATTAATTTCACATATACAAAGAGAAGTATCACATTTCCCCCTGGCTTCCTGACAAAATTACTTTCATAGACAGCCCCAGTCTTTGGCTGCTTTACAGAGAGACTATGTCATTGGTATGTCAGTACCAGGCCATAAAACCGGAATGGGGGCAGCTTACCCTGAAACGGGGTTTCCAAGTTTTCCTGTGATTCTTGTGGGAGTTACGGTTCTGGGGCGGTTTGTTTAGTCTGTTTCATTACACTGTACAGTGGACCTCAAACTTTTGCCTTTTTGACCAATACACATTTCATTTGGTTCTCCCAGTATCAGTATCCATCTGTTTGTCTCTTTCTTGGGGGACTGTGAGGGGGGAGAGAGCGAGCGAGAGACGTTTTTAGGAATCTCAGCAGAGGGAGCGACATATTTGTTAACAAATTGTTTCTACAAACCATCCACGATCCTAGTCAAAACAAAGAATTATATGCATTTGGACGTAATTAAATTTAAAGCTTTATTTATATATTCCCCTTCGAGCTCTTGCTTTCCTTTTCAGTGCCCTTGTTCTGTTTTAAGTCTCCAGTGCTTCGTTTGTTCGTTTTCTCAAAATCATGTTGTTTCCATTTTGTGGTTTGAAGATAATTCATTTTCAATCAGAACTGGTAATTCAACTTTCCTAAGTGAATATTTTGGTGGAAACTCTGTGAGTCCGGCACACACACATACAGAAAGTAAAGACTTTCTGTATATATTACAGATTTCAATATTAATGTCAAAATACGTAGTATGATTTTATATAGGATTTGTGCTACATTAGAACAGTAAAGACAAATGTGTGTGTGTGTGTGTGTGTAGAGGGAGAGAGTTTCTTCTCAGAGGTAATAACAATGAATAATTTCAGTGATTTGTATCTCACTGTTAGTCTTCAAAAACTACCAGTTTTCAAAGGTTATCTACAATTTAGAACGTATTCTACCCAAAATTTGTATGTGATTAATGTATTGTCGAAGGCTTTCATGGCCAGAATCACTGAGTTGTTGTAGGTTTTTCCGGGCTATATGGCCATGGTCTAGAGGCATTTTCTCCTGACGTTTCGCCTACATCTATGGCAAGCATCCTCAGAGGTCCGATGAGCCTGTGGTGTTTTGAAAGTCCTTTTGGCTGTGGTCCTCAGAGGTCCGATGAGCCTGTGGTCCTCAGAGGTCCGATGAGCCTGTGGTGTTTTGAAAGTCCCTTTGGCTGTGGTCCTCAGAGGTCCGATGAGCCTGTGGTCCTCAGAGGTCCGATGAGCCTGTGGTGTTTTGAAAGTCCTTTTGGCTGTGGTCCTCAGAGGTCCGATGAGCCTGTGGTCCTCAGAGGTCCGATGAGCCTGTGGTGTTTTGAAAGTCCTTTTGGCTGCGAGAAATTGTGGGATCCCACAATTTCTCGCAGCCAAAAGGACTTTCAAAACATCACAGGCTCATCGGACCTCTCAGGATGCTTCCTATAGATGCAGGCGAAACGTCAGGAGAAAATGCCTCTAGACCATGGCCATATAGCCTGGAAAAATCTACAACAACCCAGTGATTCTGGCCATGAAAGCCTTCGACAATACATTGAACATCTCTACAGGGAGAAACTGTTCCAAGACACACGGAAATTGGAAAAACTACGGACCAGGAAAGCACATCTACTGTGCTCCCTGACTTTCCTTCTATGCTGCAGAGACACAGATACCATCCCACAATTTCTCGCAGCCAAAAGAACTTTCGAAACATCACAGGCTCACTGGACCTCTGAGGATGCTTGCCATAGATGCAGGCAAATCGTCGGGAGAAAATGCCTCTAGACCATGGCCATATAGCCCGGAAAAACCTACAACAACCCAGTGATTCTGGCCATGAAAGCCTTCGACAATACATTGAACATCTCTACGGGGAGAAACTGTTCCAAGACACATGGAAATTGGAAAAACTAAGGACCAGGAAAGCACATCTACTGTGCTCCCTGACTTTCCTTCTACGCTGCAGAGACACAGATAGCATCCCACAATTTCTTGCAACCAAAAGGACTTTCGAAACATCACAGGCTCATCGGATGCCTCTAGACCATGGCCATATAGCCTGGAAAAACCTACAACAACCTGTTGTATGTGATTGTTTGTGCAGAAATTCACATTTTGTACATAGGAAACAGCATTTTCTGTTTAGCAAATAATCTATATAAATAAAAATGTCATGTTCGTTTGTGGGATTAACATAACTCAAAAACTGCTGGACGAATTACTGCCAAATTTGGCCACAAGACACCTATTAACCCAAGGAGTGACCATCACTAAAATAAATGAGTTTGTCATTTGGGAATTGTAGTTGCTGGGATTTATAGTTAACCTACAATGAAAGAGCATTCTGAACCCCACGAACGAGGGAATTAAACCAAACTTGGAACTCCCATGACCAAAAGAAAACACTAGAAGGGTTTGGTGGGCATTGAACTTGAGTTTGAGAGTTGTAGTTCATCTACATCCAGAGAGCATTGTGGACTCAAACAATGATGGACCTGGACCAAACTTGGCACAAGTATTCCAGATGCCCAAATATGAACACAGATGGAGTTTGGAGGAAAACAGTTACTGGGGTTTATAGTTCACCAACAATCAAAGCGCATTCTGAACCCCACCAATGACAGAATTGGGGCAAAATTCCCATACAGAACCCCCATGACCAATAGAAAATACTTAAGGCCACCCAGTCCAACTCCCTTCACCAGGGCAAGAAAATGTCATCAAAGCCCTCCTGACAAAGAGCCATCCAGCCATAGATATAGATAGATAGATATGATTCACACATACAGATATAGTATCTTAGATTTGAAAGGGACCCCTAAAGGACAATTATATGTTGCATGTTCCAGAGTAGGCAAACCAGACAATCTTGACATCAACACTGGCAAAGAAAGAGCAAGAAATACTGTTTACCCACAAGCATAAAGAAATTACATATATTAGAAACCAATACTTTCTAATACTTCATTCTCTAGATCACCAAACTGGGCCACAGCAAGGCATGGCAGGGGATGGCCTGTATCTCAATATAGAATATTTTTTGTACAAAAATGCTATTTTGTATATAAATCAACCATGTACTAATTTTAGGCAGGCTAAATGCCTAATTACAAGACTTACTGTGTAGAAAACATCCTTTTCTGAAAATTAATTATTATTTCTGTGTTGAAATTAGATTTTTCATATGAGAAATGCTATCCCTGTGCAGCAAATGCTGTTTTCTGTGCAAAACAATCATATGTGAATTTTGTGCAGAATTCATCCTGAACTGTGAAAATTCTTCTCAATCCAGGATTCTTCTCATCATGGTTTCTCAATAGTAAAAAACAAGTTTTTCAACAGTTTTTGGCATATTTTAAAATATTCTTTCCATCCCTAATATCCTATCTTTAACTGTTTGATTGCTTTTCTATTCTTTTGATCTAATATATTGTCATAGAGTAATAACATAATGATCATAACACCCTCCAAATTACCAAAACATAGCTGTTTTATTCTGTCTCTTGAAGAGTCAAGCCAGAAGGCTCAACTTGAACAGGCTATATACATTAACTGAAAATCTCAACTTTGCCATAGCAGCTGCTAGAATGAATGGTTGGGCCACAAAAACTAGAAGAGTCTTGGATGCCAAATGGACCTCCTTCCTGTATCTACCATGGAATGTCTCAGTGAGTTACAATAATTTTGGAGAAAGAAATATTTTCTGTTCTGTTGTTTCTATGAATGGTTTTCACATGCACTTAGAACACTTAATATCAGAAGGATCAATTTAAATATTTCTATAAGTCAACAGTAAAGCTCCAAACCCAGTTAAATGAATTTATGGCCTGATTGTGATATAATGTTTTTTTCCCCCTCCCATGATAGGACATTTCAGGGAGGAAAACATTAGTTTGGAACTTAGCCCTCATCTGAATTGTGTTATGGGATGCATGGTCTACTTGAATTACTAGGACTCCACATGCAGTGTTGTCATTTTTTCCTGCTGAATGTAAAGGGATTTCTATTTGGACACATGTTTTTGCAGATGTTCCACTGCTATTACTCTTTCACTTAATGTTGAAATGGACAAACAGTGCTCTGGGATTGGATCAGCGACTCTCAACCTTTGGTTCTTCAGACAGAATAATAGAATCATAGAGTTGGAAGAGACCTCATGGGCCATTCAGTCCAACCCCCTGCCAAGAAGCAGGAAAATTGCATTCAAATCACCCCTGGCAGATGGCCATCCAGCCTCTGTTTAAAAGCTTCCAAAGAAGGAGCCTCCACCAAACTCCGGGGCAGAGAGTTCCACTGCTGAACGGCTCTCACAGTCAGGAAGTTCTTCCTAATGTTCAGATGGAATCTCCTTTCTTGCAGTATGAAGCCATTGTTCCGGGTCCTAGTCTCCAGGGCAGCACAAAACAAGTTTGCTCCCTCCTCCTTATGACTTCCTCTCACATATTTATACACGGTTATCATGTCTCCTCTCAGCCTTCTCTTCTGAAGGCTAAACATGTCCAGCTCTTTAAGCCGTTCCTCATAGGGCCTGTTTTCCAGACCCTTGATCATTTTAGTCACCTTCCTCTGGACACATTCCAGCTTCAATGGTGGTGCCCAGAATTGGACACAATATTCCAGGTGTGGTCTAACCAAGACAGAATAGAGGGGTAGCATAATTTCCCTGGATCTAGACACTATACTCTTATTGATGCAGGCCAAAATCCCATTGCCTTTTTTTTGCCACTGCATCATATTGTTGGCTCTTGTTTAACTTGTTGTGCACGAGGACCTCACGAGATGTTGGGTACTTTTTCCCCCAGAATTTCTGAGCATGTCGGATGGAACCAAAGAGGGGAGGACCAAATGTTAACATCTCCTGCATTAGAGGAAGCAGTACAGATTGTGCCATCGTGCCTGGGGCTATAGCTCTTAGTGAAAGAGTCATGGGCATAACATCTTTTCCCCAGGGGATTGCTTCTTGCCTTCCTTTAGAGAACTGGAACTCTCAAGGACCAAGATACTACCGATAACTCGAAATAGGTTTATTGTTCACAATGAGTTACCTTCCTTAGGCATAAACTTGATATTCAAAGGGTAAAGGAAACATACATTACAGTCTCTGTAGTCTTGGGTCCAAGGAGTTTTCTAGCTGAGAACCCTTCCAAGTTCCCTTTTTTCTCAATGACTGTGAAAGTCGGAACAATCACAACCCCAGTCCAATGGTCTAAATTTGAAGGCACAAAGTCTTCCTCTTGATGCCAAAAGACTGGTTTGAAGGTGCTTGAGACTCCTCAGCGTTGTCCAGGGTGAACTGGGCATGAAGTGTGAGTCTCAAGGGTATAAACCTGAGAATTGGTGATGAGAGATAACTTGATAAAGGGCTTTAGAACCAAGTCTTTGTCATGTCCATCTGTAGAGTTGTTTGATGGTGGAATGAAAAAAGGAAAGCACTGCCCTCCTCCCCAGGAAGGGGAGGAGCCAAACAATTAAGCAAGGGAGGCAATTCAACCAGTGCAAAACAACATTGATTGACAGCTATAGATAACCAAATAGTTCAACTGTACATTCACATACAAGTGGGGCCTGACACGCCGTCACACAGATTGGACCTTAGAAACTATTGTGCCTAAATTATCAATGGTTTCAGGCATCTCCATGGGCTCTTCGAACATATCGTCAGTGGATATGGGCGCACTACTGTGTTACTTTTTTCACTTGTTTAATCTTCTCCCCTTTCTTGTTATGACTTTTTGAAGCCCCTCTTACTCTTGCGTGGCAGACATCCTCTATCAGAGAAGTCACTTCATCCATGGCATTCATAGACATTTCAGCCTCCTTCAAGAAGCCATCTGGCATCTTGAAATAGATCTCAGTCCACAATGCTGGTTTTGGAAACAGCTGCACAACGTCTTGCAGACAAGTTGTAAAATAGGAGAGATGTCCCTCTCCAAGCCCCTGAGCAATATTGGTGGAGCATTCTCCTCCTCTTCTTTGCGTCCTCCAGACATAACAGAGAAGAGGGGAGGGAGAGTGATAAGGTTGGCTCTAAACTGGCATGTTGCTCCTTTTCAGCAAACTTTTGAAACATTCCAGCGGGTGAATAGAAGAGGGATGTTCTTCCTGCCAAAAGGAAATCGTGCAGAAAATGCAAAATGTAGTTGAACATGTAGATGATTTTGTAATGTGGTCACTTGAGAAAAGAGGGGAAGGAAAGCGAGAGACTTGAATAATTCCTGCAGCAAATTCAGACTGCTGCAATTTGATTCATTGGGTGGGGGGAGGGTTGCGTTACGGTTTCGGCCTGGTCCGTGATTGTCTTGTTTGGAAAAGTATGATGTCATTCTACTGAGCATGTCAAGGCAAAAAGCATTTTTGTATTTATGTTGGCTAAAGGTTTTACCAAGCGTACATGGTGGAGCTTGATTTATGGCTGCTTTAACTTTGTTTGGCCACCGAAAGGATTAATTTATGCTGGTAAATTCAAACAGTGGCCAAAAGTGACCATGCAATTAAAGAAAAAGCAAGATTCATTACAAATAAATCACATGGTTGCCAAGTTCTTTTAATTAAGGTTAGGGGGAGGGAATGCTTCGAAAACACAACTCTGAGCATTCAGTAGAGAGCAGGGTGGAAAAGGCAGCTGGTTATGTCATATATCAGTAGCATTCTTGGAGAAACCAGACTTAACATTTCTTGTGCTAACAGAACAAGGACAAAAATAAACTTGATTCTCATCTTGCATCAATTGAAAGCACATTTTCGAAGTTTATAGCATTACGGGAAAATAAACAACTTGAAAGTGATATTTTGTCAGCAAACACTCCCCCCTCTCTTTGATGATGACCATTATGCCTTTTAAAAATATCTTAATGGTCTATTCATGTTCATATTTAGAAGTGTCTTGCTTGTTCAGTATTGTATTGCCAGTAATGTTATGCTCTCGACATGGTAGCTATTAAGCTGCATGAAAAGACAGCAAAGATTTTCCTTAACACTGGTAATCATGAGGAATGGTAAGGAAGTCGTGTTTAGGGGAAAGTGGCTACAATCTGATTTATTTAGAAATAGATCCTATTAAACATGAAGAAATAGAACTAAGGTGTAATTTTTCAGAACAAAATTAGCTGAAGTCTAGCATTCAACTTCTTAAAAGTATTTACATGGATATTGTGCAACTATAAGGATAGGAAACAGTTACATAATCATAGAATTAGAGGTTATCCTAAAAGCCTTCCAGTCCAGTCCAATCCCATTCTGCCAAGCAGGAATACACAAGGAAAACTAATGTTACTGTTTTTAATCTTTTATGCATTTATGGTTTTATATTGTTGTTATTGATATTGTGGCATCGAATTGCTGCTTATGTTAGCCGCTCTGAGTGCCCCCCCCCTCGGGGGGGGGGGGGTTGAGAAGGGCAGGGTATAAATCTATATAATCCTTCACTTAAAAAAAATGATTTTGTCATTTGGGAGTTGTAGTTGCTGGGATTTATAGTTCACCTTCAATCAAAGAGTATTCCGAACCCCACCAATGATGGAATTGAACCAAAATTGGCACACAGTTCTCCCATGATCAACAGAAAAAAACTGGAAGGGTTTGGTGGGCAGTGTCCTTTGGTTTTGGAGTTGTAGTTCACCTACATCCAGAGATCACTGTGGACTGAAACAATGATGGATCTGGACCAAACTCTACATGAATACTCAATATGCCTAAATGTGAACACGGGTGGAGTTTGGGGAATATAGAATCTTGACATTTGGGAGTTGTAGTTGCTGGTATTTATAGTTACTTACTTACTTAGGCGATCCCTTGCTGGACGAGTAAGATGATCTTCCATTATGGGTTTCCTTGTGGGTCCGCATGTGGCTGTGGAACCCTATTCTTGCTCTGCATCTTCTTCCGCAGTGAGGGCATTGGTTTCCAGGTGGAAGGCAGCCTCAGTTGGGGTTGGCTTGACACACCTTCCTCTTGGCACGTTTCTCTTTTACCCTCCATTCATGCCTCTTCAAATTCTACAGCACTGCTGGTTACAGCTGACCTCCAGCTGGAGCGCTCAAGGGCCAGGGCTTCCCATTTCTCAGTGTCTATACCAGAGTTTGGCTTTGAGCCCATCTTTAAATCTCTTTTCCTGTCCACCAACATTCCGTTTTCCGTTCTTGAGTTTGGAGTAGAGCAACTGCTTTGGGAGACGGTGGTCGGGTATCCAGACAACGTGGCTGGTCCAGCGGAGTTGATGGCGGAGGACCATCACTTCAGTGCTGGTGGCCTTAATAATAATAATAATAATAATAATAATAATAATAATAATAATAACTTTATTTATACCCCGCTACCATCTCCCCAAAGGACTCGGTGCGGCTTACATGAGGCCGAGCCCAACAATACATCAATACAAGCAATAACAATCAAAGTAACAAAGCAATTAAAATAAATCACATACACAATAGCATAGACATTAAACAAGACACAATGCACATTTTAAGAAAAAGATTTGCAGGATTTTCTGGAGGCAGCGCTGATGGAATCGTTCCAGGAGTTGCATGTGACGTCTGTAGACAGTCCACGTTTCGCAGGCATATAGCAGGGTTGGGAGGGCAATAGCTTTATAAACAAGCACCTCGGTATCCCTATGGATGTCCCGGTCCTCAAACACTCTCTGCTTCATTTGGAAAAATGCTGCGCTCGCAGAGCTCAGGCGGCGTATTTTGGTGTCGATGTTGACTTTGGTGGAGAGGTGGCTGCCAAGGTAGCGGAAATGGTCAACATTTTCTAATGTTACACCATTAAGCTGTATCTCTGGCATTGGAAAGGGAATGGCTGATATGCTAAATAAGTTAATCAATATAGTATAGCAACTGTGCTTAGACATCTCCTTTGCTAAAGGGAAGTACATCAAATTTACTGGGACAATATAAAGGTTTATAATGTTTTGAAATAAATGCATTACGTACAAATGGGGACGCTTTGAAGGTAGAAATTGAACTTTAAATTTAGGACAAGGGGAAAAGGAAAGGGTGATGAAGCCCAAACCATAATGTTTAATTGACTACACCTTTTGGATGGGAAGAAAGCAACATGACTATGAGCTTGTTGTGGTGTTTTAATAGGAAATCAACCCTACAATCATTTGGCTATGGCATGTACATTAGTTATGCTGCTGGTAAAAATAAACACATAAACATGGGATTCTCATCTCATCTATGTGTCTGACACGTCAAATGTCTTCTAATGTACAGCATATGATTAGAAAAATAGTTATTATGATAGACAATCTTCTGCCAGGTGCACATCTGTTTTTCTCTCTCCTGTGTTCAGGTATTCTCCTGTGGGATCTTGCATGCAGAGTCTTGTTATTATGGCTCACACCCCTTGAGTCATTATCGCTGCTAATCAATGGGATTAGAGGTGGCATTCTTGTTGCATTTTAGACAGTTACTGGGAATGTAATGTTTTTAAATAGTGAATTTCGGTCCCCGAGCCTAAAGTTGCCTAACTAGAACGAAACCACGCCATTGAAAAGAAAAGAGATCTTATTACTACATACCCAACTAATTCTGCACATTTTTGTGTCGCCCTGCAGGGTGCTGAACTGTGGCAATTGCATGATGTAACAGGTATGGGCTAGAGTGCACCTAATCCCTTTTATGTCAGTCTAAAGCCCAGTCAAGCTGGTTTTATGGTGTGAAAATGAAAAGGCAATTTGTACCAAATCTTGAGCCCTGAATGTCTTGTCAAGCAGCTAAAACACCTGGAAATTGACTACTGTGTTTAACCCTATAGGACTCTGACAGTAGTTTCGCACTGAAATCCATTTTTATTACTTCTCAGTAGTTGTCGTTTGCAGGTAAACTTCTTACAGAGGCTCAGGCAGTTGATTGAGGACAAGTGTTCACTCATGCTCTACCGCATCCGAAACTCAGGAGTATCTTTGCTGGTGGATCACGGAAGAGAATTGACCACCCATCTCCTTCTTTTTAATTTAGAAGGCATGATCACCAAGTTTGCAGACAACACGAAATTGGGAGGGACAGAAGACAGGAGCAGAATTCAAAACGATCTTAACAGATTAGAGAGATGGGCCAAAACTAACAAAACAAAGTTCAACAGGGACAAATGCAAGGCACTCCACTTAGGCAGAAAAAACGAAATATAAAGATACAGAATGGGGGATGTCTGGCTCAAGAGCAGTACATGTGAAAAAGAATGTATGAATGATCAGAGTTGTATAATTTGGTAGCTCTTTTCCAACTATGGAACCCCTATACAGACAGTCCCCAAGTTACAAACATCCAACTTACAAGTGACTCATAGTTAAGAACGGGATGATACAGAATGGGGGACGCATGGCTCGAGTACGTGTGAAAAAGATCTTGGGGTTCTCGTGGACAACAAGTTAAACATGAGCCAACAATGTGATGTGGCGGCAAAAAAAGCCAATGGGATTTTGGCCTGCATCAATAGGAGCATAGTGTCTAGATCTAGGAAAGTAATTCTACTCCTCTATTCCGCCTTGGTTAGGTCACACCTTGAATATTGTGTCAAATTCTGGGCACCACAATTGAAGAGAGATATTGACAAGCTGGAATGTGTCCAGAGGAGGGTCTGGAAAACAAGCCCTATGACGAGCGGCTTAAAGAGCTGGGCATGTTTAGCCTGAAGAAGAGAAGGCTGAGAGAAGACATGATGGCCATGTATAAATATGTGAGAGGAAGTCATAGGGAGGAGGGAACAAACTTGTTTTCTGCTGCCCTGGAGACTAGAACATGGAATAATGGCTTCAAACTACAAGAGAGGAGATTCCATCTGAACATGAGGAAGAACTTCCTGACTGTGAGAGCCGTTCAGCAGTGGAACTCTCTGCCCCGGAGTGTGGTGGAGGCTCCTTCTTTGGAAGCTTTTAAACAGAGGCTGGGTGGCCATCTGTCAGCGGTGCTTTGAATGCAATTTTCCTGCTTCTTGGCAGGGGGTTGGACTGGATGACCCATGAGGTCTCTTCCAACTCTATCATTCTATGATTCTAATGCACACAAAAACACGCAATTCTCCCTGCAGCCCTTGACTTACTCAGAGTATAGAATCAGAGCAACGTAGAGTTGGAACATAACACAAGGGCCATCCGATCCAGTTGATGGGTCCCATCTAAGTGGGACAGTAAATTCACTTCTGGTTTTAATCCACACTTTAAAGGAGCTTCCCAAAATGTCGAACCCTATTTCTAGGCAGGCCCAGTACATTGTAGAGCTTCTTTAAAGCTAGCAAAAACCTGGGACAGATTATGCACCCTACTGTCATGGGATTCACCAGTTGCCACTACCTCAGAGACAGTGCAAGAGTGTAATTAGAGATTAGATAATATTCTCTTCAGTTTCCACCCTGTGTGTGCTCGAACCTGCTATGAATGACACATGGATTGGAGTCTGCTTATTAATTAAAATCATATCCCTCTTTGGTCTTCTGTGCCATGTCCTGCCTAAAGGCATCCATTCCATGCTGTAGGCCTGACATGCCGAGGACTATAGTGAGATGAGCTTTGTGTGGCCACAGCTGCCACATCTGCAAAGCTCCTATATACTGTTGTGGGTTCCTGTTGCAACATGATGAATATAGAGAAGCAGGGGGTAGTAATAAGAGATTTCCCAGTGCAACTGAATTATACTATATCATATGAAAGAATAATGGAATATAGTATAGATCCTCAATAGTGTCACTACAGTTTGCCTTTAAATGGTCTCCAGCAGCTGTTATCTCCAAAGGACAAAATGTCACACAAGATGTTAAGTAATGGGAGTATTAAACCTTCCTCCAAGATTTTTCTTAACCTAAATTGCTCCTCTGTAGCTGCTATTAGAGGAAAACAGGAATATTTAGAACTAAAACAAAAAAAAATGTGGTGGGAATGGATCACAAATCTATGTGTCTTTTCTCTTTTGACAGTGATCCGCGTGATTGTAGGAAAATTCTGGGAGTTCATGCCATGGGAATGACTTCAGAATAAGTGAAAAGTCTATCATGTCCTTGAAAATGATTAAGGCTTTGATACTGGGCATACTTTCTTTTCAGTAAGTGCTATTGAACTCTGTGGTGTCATCCCAGGCCAGGATGAACAACTTCACAAGTGTGCTAATTTCTAAATATGTATTTTAAAATAAGATGACAAAATAGCACCAGTTAGAAATATCATGTTGGAGGCATGCAGTTCTAACCTGCCTCTGATGTTGCTGTAATTGTGTGGTTATAAACTGGCCATGGCTTATGATCATGTTGTCCAAAATCTTGGGTTCTCTTGGCATGCTACCCAATTGGTCCAATGAAACATGCAGGGGTTGAAGGCAGGATCAGAAATTGATTTATTCAGCAATAGCGGACACTAGGGATAGCTATTCCCAAATCCAGCATGTTTTCCAAGTACACAAATAGGCATTATATAGAGAAGTGCACCCATTTGGTAACATGACAAATAGAAAAGATTGGTGCAGGTCCAATATCCATGGTTTCATTGGGTGCAAGGGCTCATTCATTCCTGGTTGCTGTTTGGCTGAAGGTTTAAAGCAGTGGTTCTCAACCTTTGGGTCCCCAGGTGTTTTGGCCTACAACTCCCAGAAATCTCAGCCAGTTTACCAACTGTTAGGATTTCTGGGAGTTGAAGGCCAAAACATCTGGGGACCCACAGGTTGAGACCCACTGTTTAAAGGTTTACGAATGTTGGCTGTTGATTAACCAAGCCATCTTGTGGGAATTAAAGAAAACTGTCATTGGTTGCATTTGAAACGGTCTGTTTTCTGTTTGTGTCCACCGTCTGGAGATTTGGAAGGAATGAGACCAGGTTCAGGGAACAAAGGGTAGCTGACGGGCTTACTTCTAGTGGCATAGATCTAGGAAATTTCTGGATGTTGAACAATAGGTGTCTTGGGACGTCTTCACATAGCCCTTTCGGGCTGTGCCATTGCATTGGCAATTGCCAGTGAAAGGAAAGCTGTGGGAGGTGGCTCGTGGTGCCCTGCGTGCCCTTCCTCCTTACCCCATCACATGGTGGGGACAGGACAGCATGCATTGACATCCTGTCACTGTCCCCATTAGATGGGAGAAAGGGTGGCAATGTGCGTTGCCCCACCGCTCTTTCCCCCATCATACGGAGAGCTACTCAAAATATATTTTCCTCCCTATAGTGGTGGAGGAAATGTCAGGAGAGAATGCCTCTAGACCATGGCCATATAGCCCGAAAAAACCTACAACAACCCAGTGATTCCAGCCATGAAAGCCTTCAACAATACAAGTTTGGAAGTGTAGGAAAAAAACAGTAAAAAAAAGTTAGAAACAGTAAAATACCTAGAACTCATGGTATGAGCTTGCATCATGTGATGGGCTCCATCAGTAGCTGTTTCTTAAATGTGTAGAAGTACTGATTTTATTGTGTGTGATGCAGTCCAAAATGACCATTGGATTAAAACAGAGACTTCTTTAAGCCTAAGTGAGTTTTGATTAAAAGCAAGGAAAGAGATTAATTCTGCTCTTCCCCAACCGAACTCCACTCCACAAACAATCCCTCCCAAATGTACAGCTTTCAATGAAAGCCGTCTGATGTCCTTTTCAGAGAGGTTACTTGCAACATGACCTTAATGGCTCCATCAGTAGCTTTGGCCTGAGGGACACTGTTAGAGTTCATTGTCTGCAACAGCATTGTGAAAATTGGCAGTGCTGGCACTCGGGTGGAAAAGTACTTATTCTCCATCCGGGATTGTGGATGCCATGTGTATTGTTGTTGTTACTGCCCTGCCTGGCAGCCATCCCAGGCATTGCATTAGCATTAGACTCTTGCCAGACTGCCAGAACTGGGCTGTCCTCTTGGGCATTGAATTTGTGCCAAGGTAAGTACATGCAAGGAAAATATATTAGCTAAGGAGGAAAGTCATGAAAGGCCCAATTGCTTTTTTAAAAGTGCCTTTTATTCATGTTACAGAGTACAACATGATGTGGAAACTTCTGAAGTTCCAAGGTGACATCCCTTTCATGAAAGGAACACAAGCAAGAGGAGAAGCTTGGAAATAAGAAAAGTCTGTTATTTTTCCAATCTAGTAATAATTTTGGGTCTTATATATTTCAAAATACATCTTTTCTTTTGGCCTTTTATGTTTGGAGGACAAGGATTAGCATTGACATTGCTTTGAAGCAGTAAATAGTTTTAACAGATAAATGAAGGAATTCCTGGTCTTTACTGTTTATTTAAGGCAGAGTGCTGATTTCAGTAAAAACAAGTGGACAAATTCACACGTAACTTCAGGAAGGCTGGTTTGTAGAAACTCTGTCCTAAGAGAACTACACATCTAATCTTATATGTTTGTAATGATGTTCTTGCCACTGGATTTTTTAATAGCAAAAAACAAAAGTTTTAAATCACCGGAGAGAGCCCCCGGTGGCGCAGTGGGTTAAACCCCTGTGCGGGCAGGACTGAAGACTGACAGGTCACAGGTTCGAATCCGGGGAGAGGTGATGAGCTCCCTCTATCAGCTCCAGTTCCTCATGTGGGGACATGAGAGAAGCCTCCCACAAGGATGATAAAAACATCAAATTATCCGGGCGTCCCCTGGGCAACGTCCCTGCAGATGGCCAATTCTCTCACACCAGAAGTGACTTGCAGTTTCTCAAGTTGCTCCTGATACGACAAAAACAAAACAAAACAGAACAAAAAACTGGAGAGAGATCGAAGTTTCCCAGTACAATAATGTAAGCAAAAAATACCTAAGCTGCAGGATGCAGTGCAGTTGTTCATCAGCTCCAGCAGCTAGTGCCTTGCTTTTGGACCAAGGTTCTTGATTGTTCCATCCATTCCATTCCATCCACTCTGGACCGTGCTCTGACCTACAAGAAGCATTGCCTGAACACCAAGCAAAAAGTGGGTGCTAGAAACAATATCATGACTGTCACAACCTGGGGATCACAACCAGATACAGTGAAGACATCTGCCCTTGCGCTGTGCTACTCTGCTGCTGAGTATGCATGCCCAGTGTGGAACACATCTCACCACACTAAAACAGTGGATGTGGCTCTTAATGAGACATGCCACATTATCACGGGGTGTCTGCGCCCTACACCACTGGAGAAATTACACTGCTTAGCCGTGTAATTGCACCATCTGACATCCGCTGGGAAGTAGCAGCCAATAGTGAAAGGACCAAGGCAGAGACATCTCCAGCTCATTCCCTGTTTGGGTATCAGCCAGCATGTCAATGACTTAAATCTAGAAATAGTTTTCTAAGATCTACAGAGACGCTCGCTGGAACACCTCAGCAAGTGAGAGTCCAAAAGTGGCAGGCTCAAACCCAGAACCTCAACCAATGGCTGATACCAAATGAGAGACTCCCTCCTGGGCACACAGAGGACTGGGCGACTTGGAAGACGCTGAACAGACTGCGCTCTGGCACCACAAGATGCAGAGCCAACCTTCAGAAATGGAATCCACGACATGCAAGTGTGGAGAAGAGCAAACCACTGACCACCTGCTGCAATGCAACCTGAGCCCTGCCACATGCACAATGGATGACCGTCTTGCAGCAACACCAGAAGCACTCCAAGTGGCCAGATACTGGTCAAAGGACATTTAATCAACTACCAAACTTCACAAATTTTGTATTTTGTCTGTTTGTTTGCTTTGTTCTGTTAGAAATGTAATATATTTGACTGGTTGCCCTGACATGACAAATAAATAAATACCTAAGCCACACCCAAAACTGAACTCTCTCTAGTTACCCAAAAGCAGCATAAAGTCAAATTGAGTTTTTGCAGTAGAAATTGTACTAAAGGAGGTAGATAAAAGATGTGTGTATCCTAGCCAAAGACCCTGTTACCCTGTCATCTTTGCGATTTACCTACCAAAGAGTTTATAAGGCCAGAGTTAAAGCTACATCATGTTGGTAGATGCTAATGCCATAACAAAACTGGAAATGATGGAATGCCAACCACCAGCAGAGATGCCCATGTTGTCCTGGTTGTGTGTGTTGCCCTATAAATCACTGAGCCTTAATAGAGGAATCCTCCTGCTAACTGACAGCATTATAGCAATCCCAACTTTTTCACTGCTGAATAAAGACCATCTTCTTCTGTGTTCAAATGCCATCTTCCTATGATACTCACAGAGTTAGCTTTCCATAGTCCTCTTTCTTTTTTATATAAAATGGTATTATCTTAGCTGTGTATCCTGTTTTGTAGAGAATGTGAATGTGCTGCTCAGAATACTTATTTACTAGGCTTGGGTAACCACGGAAAAATTTGGTTCTAAACTCGTTTTGTTTTTAGGGGGCCCTTGCGTTTCGTTTTCTTTTAGAATTCCGAAATTCTCCTTTTAAAATTTTTGAAATATATGAAATTTCATAAAATTACGAATTGATTCGTTAATGGCGGATGCGATTGCGCAATATGCTAAAAAAACCTCCAAATGGGACAGGGGGAACTTCTGAAGCTTCCCTCTCCCTCTGTTGTTGACTGTTGGTGTGATAAAACAAACAACAACTATATTATATTATATTATTATAATATTATTATATTATATTGTTGTATATTATATTATAATATTATTATATTATATTATTGTATATTATATTGTTATATATTATATTATAATATAATATATTATAATATAATAATATAGTATAATATACAATACTATAATATAATATAATAGTATTGTAATAATATAATATAATATAATACAATATATAATATATATTATATTATTATATTATTACTATATTATATTATAATTGTATATTATATTATATTATATTATATTATATTATATTATATTTTATACTAGCTGTACCTGGCAACGCATTCCTGTGGCATAGAGTGGGGTATGAAAAATAAAGTAATGAGAAATTTTGGGCAAGAAGGATGCCAGGAGAAAGAGGAGGGAGGGGGGAATGTGGGATTTGCCAGCTGGAAGGAAGGAAGGAAGGAAGGAAGGAAGGAAGGAAGGAAGGAAGGAAGGAAGGTAGCCCAGTGCAGCCCAGAGTGAGGCAAGAAGAAGCATGAGGAAAGAGAAGGGAAGCAGCAGAGCAAAGGGACCGGAAGAGGGGTAAATGCGAGATTGTAAAACTTGCACCAGATATACGAAAATAATTACGAAATAATTACAAAAATTGGAAAAATTGTTTCGATTCTTAATTACTCCTCACACTATTCCTGCATGGCTCAATATTGGATCGTAAGCTAATTTAAATACGAATTAATAACGAATAACAAAATTAACAAACTGGATCGCCCAAGCCTATTATTTACTTCTTTCATACTACAAGCAGTCCCCAAGTTATGAACAAGATAGGTTCTGTAGGTTTGTTCTTTTTTTAATCTTTATTAGGTTTTTTTTTAAAGCTAAAAACACACAAGATACACTTTTATAATAATAAAATACAGTAGACAGAAAGAAGCGGGGGAAAAAGAGAAAAAAAAGTAAAGTAAAGTCAAGGAATACAGTTAGAATAATCGAGATTAAAAAGGAATAGCTGTTGCGGAAAATTCAGTGCGTGGGGAAGTGTGGAGATAAAGAGGGAACAGTGAGGGATATAAAGTAGATAAGAATGTAGTTTTTGGGGTTTTGTGAGGTCCTTTTCTTTTCCTTTTTACCTTCCTTGTTCTTTCGTATTTTACTCTCTATTCGTATTGTCCACCTTTCTCATTTTAAATAATTATTTTCATGTTCTTTTTCTCTTACTAAGTATGCTGTAACTTGTTTCCAATCTATTTCTGCCTTTGGCATGCCTTTTCTTTTTGATAATATGTATGTCAATTTGTCCATATTTCTTATATCTAGGATTTTTGTCAGCCATTCCTCTTCTTCTGGGGGGGGGGGGGTCTTCTTTTTTCCAGTGTTTTGCGAATATTATTCTGACTGCCGTTGTTAGTAGAAATAATAATTTATCTTTATTTTGGTCAATTTTTAAGTTATTTATTCCCAGTAGGAAAGTTTCTGGTTTTCTAGGAATATCTATTTTCAACATCTCTTGTAACATCTTTTTGATCTTCTTCTAATAATTTGTCGCTTTATTACATGTAGGTTTGTTCTTAAGTTTAATTTGTTTGTAAGTCAGAACAGGCACATTTTAAAGTGTAATTCTAGCTATATGTGTGTGTGTGTGTGTGTGTGTTTATAGCTTTGGATAGAATAGGGAAGGGTTAACAAACCTGTGGTGTTTTTTTTACAGTCTGTACCCTGTTCAGAAGATTTCACTTGACTTTCTGTCCCTGTGATTACTGGATTTTGAATAAAACGCCTTCTGGAAGCAAGGATTGGAAATAAAGCTTCAGTGGAGATTCCTTTTCCCCATGATAAGTCTTCAAGGAGTGAATTTCCCTTCCGTGGGGTAGATTTCTCTCACTTCCTGTTGTCTCACCCCTGTCCTTAACTATGAGTCATTTGTAAGTCAGATGTTTGTAACTCAGGGAGTGCCTGTAAAATCAAATGGCATATTAACTCTAGCACTTTTGGAACTTCTCATACTTGATGTGTTAATGCTGTCCAAGGAGTGGCAATGAGTACAAGTCACTGGCAAGCCCAGCAAATGTATTTTGCATTTATTACATTTTTGTTTTGTTAATATCATGGCTATGTGCTGACAATAACTTTTAAAAAGGAAGAAATAGGTTCACACAGGCCCGTAGCCAGGATTTTGATTCGGGGGGTGCTGAGTTTGATTCGGGGGGGGGGGGGCTGAGTTTGATTCAAAGGGGGGGGGGGGGGGCTGAGGATCTACCCTAGCAAACCTTTTGTATCGTTATCCCAATAGTCCCATGCATATGGGATATATTGAGCATGGTGATCGGATCATGATATGAATAAACATAACAGTTTAAATAATGTATCAGTAAGGCCTTTTCGCGAACCACCCTGAGAATTTCGGGGGGGGGGGTGAAGCCCCTCAATTCCCCCCCCCCCCCGGCTACATGCTTGGGTTCACAAAATTTCAAGAGATCTAGAACTGCCAGGGGTAATGCAAAATTTGTTAGCTCCTTAGCATTACATATATATAGTTTCTAAAACTTAAACTTTGGCCAAATCCTGCACCTGAAGTCATAACTACAAGTATAGCTAGGATAGCTATACCAGCCCCCACTAACCATTTCCCCAATGGCAGCTCTCTGGACCCATCCATTTGTTGTTGGTGAAGTGTGGGGAGAGCAATGTCCAGCTACTTTTCCATATGGGCACACAGTATTTATTTGTATTTATTCTATTTGCAACATTTCTACCCCACCCTTCTCAACCCCCAAGGGGGGACTCAGAGCGGCTAACACTGGCAACAATTTGATGCCACAAACATCACAATATAACAACAATATAAAACCATAAATACACAATAGATTAAAAACAATAACATTAATTGTCACAATCATATAGCCATATCCATTATTATAACATCATATGGTCCAGTTCAATGTCCAAAGTGCCATCATGCCTGCACCCGGGGGTCGCATAACAGTAACAGGTATCCACAGGGACTTTCAGAAGATGTCATTGCTCTTATGTCCAGCTATAGAAAAACAGTTGGATGTTTATCTGCTGTTCCCTCTGCTCTCACGGAAAAATTGATTTTGGACTAAGTCCCAGACTTCCCCTCCACAATGGCTCTAAAAGTCTGAAGGTTGCTATCAAAAATTAATATTCATCAGCATTAGATTTGCTTTGGATATCCTGGGCTTGGTTCAGGCAATCCAAGCTGTAACAAATTTGTTGGAGAGCAAGAGATTCCAATGTGGATTGGTTTGTGATCATCCAGCTCTAAGGTTGGACCCACTGAATTTTAAACAGAAAGCCAAATTAGGCATAAAATTAAGATTGAATTGCATGAGAAGATAAATCCCGGAGGAGCAGGAGAACAGAGGTGAACGTGAAAACATTTGTTGTGTGGTGGCACTATGGTTATGACCTTCCAAAACAGGATTGAGAAGCACCATAGTCCTGGAAACCTAACTTGGGGAAATATATTGCTAAATTATGAAAATAAAGCATATTTCCAGTCAATAAAGAGAAACTCATTGAATTGCACATTGACCTCACCCCCATGTTCACCATAGATGAAGGAGGATGCTATAGTTCCTCCATTCTCCTGAGGCAGGCTTTCTTTCTTTTTCTTTTTATTGTCTATTTTATCTACTTTGTCACTAATTGTTTTATATAACTTTATGGCACATATATTCTTTAAAAAAAGAAGGGCACAAGATTGGGAAGGAGGATGTAGGCTGAGGGAAGATGGAGAGAAGAAGGGAAGAGGGAGAAAAATTCAGGAACAAAGTGTTGTTTCTATTGTATTTGGAGGAAAAAGAAAGAAAGAATCAATGAACAGTTAATAATAACCCAAAAGTTGTTATTAACCATATTTCAACACTCAGAGGAAGGAAAATGTTGTCTTAACATGAGGAAATTCTAATTAGGAATGTTGCACTAATAAAACTCCACAAATCATAAGCCTCACTTTGCCAAATAGGGACTGTGGCACAGCTAGCTGAGAATCAGCTGCATTAAGATCACTACTGATTGAAAGGTCATGAGTTTTCTAAGATCTACAGAGACACTCAATGGAACACCTCAGCAAGCGAGAGTCCAAAAGTGGCAGGCTCAAACCCAGAACTTCAACCAATGGCTGATACCAAATGAGAGACTCCCTCCTGGGCACACAGAGGACTGGGCGACCTGGAAGGCACTGAACAGACTGCGCTCTGGCACCACAAGATGCAGAGCCAACCTTCGGAAATGGGGCTACAAAGTGGAATCCTCGACATGCGAGTGTGGAGAAGAGCAAACCACTGACCACCTGCTGCAATGCACCCTGAGCCCAGCCACATGCACAAGGGAGGACCTTCTTGCAGCAACACCAGAAGCACTCCAAGTGGCCAGATACTGGTCAAAGGACATTTAATCAACTCTCATACTCACAAATTTCGTAATCTGCTTGTTTGCTTTGTTCTGTTAGAAATGTAATATAATTTGACTGGTTGTTCTGACACGACAAATAAATAAATAAGTTCGAAGCCAGCCCAGGTTGGAGTGAGCTTCCAACCAATTGTGTAGCTTGTTGTCAACCTTTGCAACCCGAAAGACAGTTGAATCTGTCAAGTAGAAAATTTAAGTACCATTTATATGTGGGGAGGCTAATTTAATTAATTTATGAGGCCATAAAAATCTCCAATAAGCATGCGGGGAACAAGGAAGTACTTCATCAGTGTCGCAGATGGACGGTGACAGTGAATCGATAGCTCCCCTGGTGGCAAGAAAAAGTTGGAATGCTAAATAGCTTCTGATTGTCTGTCTATATGTGTTGTGTGTCTACCGCATTGAATGCTTGTCATGTATATGCACATTGTAATCGCCCTGAGTCCCCTACGGGGTGAGAAGGGTGGAAGATAAGTACAATAAATAAATAAATAAATGAATTCACCTGTATGTGTGAAAAAAGAAAAGAAAAAGAATAGAAACATTCATAACTGAGGACAGGCAGGAATAAGTCAAAGAGTCAAGTTTCCATAGTCAGAGTAAGAATTGTTTAGGTGTTGTTGTTGTTCATTCGTTCAGTCGTCTCCGACTCTTCGTGACCTCTAAACAAGGATAAAACTGCTCTTTTCTCTGATGTTAAAGTCAAACAGAACTGACATACCTACTCAAAGATGCCATGTTCATGGTGTCATCACAGTAACAGAAACTATCCATCTCTTACCACTCCCTACTTATAATGTACAGGACAAGAGGGATCCTCTCACCTCTGCAGGAGTCTACCGTATACCATGCAGCTGTGGACAAGTCTACATAGGGACCACCAAACGCAGCGCCCAAACAAGAATCCAGGAACATGAAAGGCACTGCAGACTACTTCAACCAGAGAAGTCAGCCATAGCAGAGCACCTGATGAACCAACCTGGACACAGCATTTTATTTGAGAACACAAAAATGCTGGACCACTCACACAACCACCATGTCAGACTACACAGAAAAGCCATTGAAATCCACAAACATGTGGACAATTTCAATAGAAAGGAAGAAACCATGAAAATGAACAAAGTCTGGCTACCAGTATTAAAAAATTCTAAAATTAAAACAGCAGAGAGAAAAACAGGCAGGGACATCTAATCACCTTTCAAGAAGAGTTTGCTCCAGGCACTGTCAGCCCATTGTATGCTAATCAAGGTGGTCAGTTGAAAAGATTCACACCTAGCCCAACTCACAAAAGCCTTTTGTCTCACCCTGGTCATTCCACAGATATATAAACCCCTTTTTCCCAGCTCCAGCAGACCTCTGAGGATGCTTGCCATAGATGCAGGCGAAACGTCAGGAGAAATGCCTCTAGAACATGGCCATATAGCCCGAAAAAACCCACAAGAACTGAATGTACACTTTGTCTGAAAGCAAGTCGACACCTTTAAACCCATTCTGGGCACCGAAATTTGTGCCCAAGTGTTTGTTGGCAATGCCAAATATAATTTAACAGTGCTAATTATGTTCTCAAGGATTTGTTCTGCTAGTAAAACCATTGTGATCTAATTAACAGTTCTTAAACTGACACTTGAATAACTCCGAGAGAATTATTTAATCTATATAAATAAAAATGTAATGTTCATTTGTGGGATTAACAGAACTCAAAAACCACTGGACGAATTGGCACCAAATTTGGACACAAGACACCTAACAACCCAATGTATGTTCTTTACTCATAAAAACACTGAAAAACACAGCAGAAGGGACTTAAAAAGCCCCAAAATCTAAATGACAATACAGAAAAAAGGGAAAAAAGAGGGAGGGAAGGGGAGGAAAAAAAAGAAAGAAAGAAAAGAAAGAGGGAGGGAAAGAAAGAAGGAAAGGGAGAAGGAAGGAAGGAAAGAGGTAGAGAAGGAAGAAAGGAGAGAAAGAGGGAGGGAAAGAAAAAAGGGGGAAGGAAGAAAAGTTAGAGAAGGAAAGAAAAATGGAAAGAAGGAAGGAAAGAGGGAGCGAAGGAAGGGGGAAGATGTAGGAAATAGGAAGGGAAGAAAAGAAGGAAAGAGAAGGAAGAAAAGAGAGACAGCAAAAGAGAAAGAAAAAGGGGAAAGGAAGGAAAGAGATAGAGAAGGAAGGAAGAAGAGAAGGAAAAACAGGAAGGAAAGAGGGAGCGAAGGAAAGGGGAAGATGTAGAGAAATAGGGAGGGAAGGAAAGAAGGAAAGAGAAGGAAGAAAAGAGGGACAGCAGAAGACAAAAGAAAAAGGGGAAAGGAAGGGAAGAGATAGAGAAGCAAGGAAGAAGAGAAGGAAAAACGGGAAGGAAAGAGGAAGTGAAGGAAGGAGGGAAAGAAGGAGAGAAAGAGGGAAGGTTGGCCATAGCAATGCGAGGCGAGTACAGCTAGTTTTAAATAAAAATATTTCTTAACTTTGCCTTCCTCTGTCCTACCAGCTGAATGCTTCTTCCAGTATACTTGGGGCACTGGTCTATCTGGTGTCTCAGCACCTTCACGAGCCTTCCATAAAATTGAAAGCTCTTCATCCTAAAGCTGCTCTAAACTCCATTTCGGTTTCACACTTATTAATGCATCTTAATGGTTTCATTCCACAAATGACACTTGAACTAATATATCCCCTTTCATCTCTCTGACAGGAATGTGATACAGTAATTCTTTGTTAAAATGTAGATGATATGCCATGGTAGTTAGAGCTAGGATTAAGTGGCAAATGCCTATTGATAAAGACTTAATTAAAGACACAATAGCTCCAGGAGGTCATTATCGTAATTATGCCACAGGCTATATTGTTGTAGCCAAGTACATGGTTGTAGCATCAGATTATCTCTACGCTGTGCAGCGTTTGATGAGGCAGCTCATCAGAGCCTGTACATATACTCCCATTTGCTGACTGTGCTAATACGTATTTGCTGCACTAATACTTTCCTCAAAGTATATATGGTGATATGGTTGAAAGAATAATACATCACATAATTGGTTTGCATTTACACTAGGGTAAACGAGTTTGCAGAAGTGGTCTTTACTGCTGTTTTAGGCCACAAACTGATAAGGGAAGATGATTTGTTTCAAAATTTATACTAACAGAAAAAATGTGGCTGCTAATATGAAAAATGCAGACCTCTCATACTATTTTGAACCCCTCTGATGCAAGAAAATATGAGAGGTGGGAAGAAGGGCTGACAATATGTTAATGCAGTAAACGTGCATTGTCCTATTACAATTTTCTTAATTTTTTGTGTTGCTGTTAATGTGTGCTTTCAAGTCTAACTTATGGTGACTCTATGATAACCTTTCATGGGGGTTTCTTGGAAAGAGTTGTTCAGCGAAGAGTTGAATCTGGCTTCCTCTGAGGCTGTAACTTGTCCATCCTACAATGGGTTTCTATGATAGAGTTATTATTGATTTATTATTTATTTAAAACACTTCTATTCCGCCCTTCTCACCCCGAAGGGGACTCAGAGTGGAGCACAACATATACATGGCAAACATTCAATGCCTGAGTACAATACATAAACATTAAAAAACATTTATCCAAATATTAAAATACACCATTTAAAATAACACAATTTAAAACCGTCCTAGCCATCCGCATCAATCCAATTGGCCCAGTCATCTTTCCCATTGTCGCTTCATTGCCCTGTCCTGAAAGCTTGGTCCCACAGCCAAGTTTTTACCATCCTTCTAAAGGACAGGAGGGAGGGGGCCGACCTGATCTCACAAGGAAGGGAGTTCCATAGTCGGGGAGCAATCACCGAGAAGGCCCTGTCTCTTGTCCCCACCAATCGCGCCTGTGACAATGGCAGGACAGAAAGCAGGGCCTCCCTGGAGGATCTTAATCTCCATGATGGTACATAGTTATAATTCTAACCTCGGTTCCCAGAGCCTTGTGACCTCATCATAAAGGCCCATGGATTTGCTTCGCATTGTGGTGAATCCATCGGCTCCCGGTGGCAGGCATGGAGAAGCCATCACTCCATGCCCCATGTTAATTGTCCACCCAGCTTCCCCCTATTTCTGGGAAGGCAACATGGGAAGAGTCTTGTGTTGCTGCGGTGGTGGTGTGGTTTGTGAAGAATCCGATGCTTCAGAGGATTTTGTGGGGTCTCAGGAGGGGGTTTTGAGGGATGGAAGTAGCATGGGGAGTTCTCAGAATGTTAGAGAAAGTGAAATCTGTTCTCATGAGAATCTGCCAGAGTTGCTTCTGAAAGGAATGTGGTGGAGTGTGAGTCCGTTACTAGGTCAGAGCGTTTACAGCTGTCTTGCAAGAATGTGAAAGAAAGACAGACTCGATTTTCCCAGCGGCTTTGAGATAAGCAGCAAAAAAGCAGGTGTATGAGGAATGATGTCATGGGAGGGAATTGAGGCTTTTAAGTGGGCTTCAAGCATACAGCTCTTTGTGAGAACAACATTGCATTTCAAGTGGATATAACTCCTAAGTTCTATGGCTTTGCTTCAAGTGTTCAAGTTTTTGGACTGTGTGTCTTGTTCATGTTTTCTTGGTTAAGTTTCTGGATTGTAATTCCTGTTCAGGTCTTCATGGTTTTTGGTCTGGATGATGCTCTGTTTTATTCTCAAGTTCTGGATATACTTTTGATCAAGTGTATAGATTTTGCCTTGTTTCCCTGTATCACCTCAAAGTGCCGATCCAAGTTTTTGCATTCCCGGGATTTGATTCATGAAACTGAATGTCACCTTTACTCAGCAATTTTGGAGTTTCCGCTTTTGTCTTTGGGAGTGTCCTTTTAAAAAAATCTCTTACGTTTTTCTTAATAAACTTTACTTGGTGGAGTCTCTTATCCCTGTGTGGTGTCTGGGTAAAAAGGTGTCCCACAGCTGGGGTGCAACAGTTGCTTCCTCTCCTCTTCTGGCACAGAGGCTGGACGGAAGTGCCTGCGCGTTGTCTAATGGGCTCCATCCTCCACTTTCAGTATGAAGCCCATTAGACAATGCACAGGCACTTCTGTCTGGGCTCCGTGCCGGACAAGGAGAGGAAGCGGCTGTTGCACCCCAGCTGTGGGACACCTTTTAACCCAGAAGAAGAAGCGTACGATGGGCAAATTGGCCTGTGTGATGTGGTGGTTGGTCTAATGCTCAAACCAGTACATCACACTGGCTCACTTTTATTACTTAAAAAACACTCTGAGTTGCCACCATCTTGTGATATACACCCCATCTACCTTGTTCCCTCAACATCCACAGGAGTGAATAGGGAAAAGCATGAGCCTGCACTTGAACCATGTAATATTCCTTGTCCACCATTTAGTGAGGCTGCACTACAATAAAAGTACTGTATATACTCGAGTATAAGCCTAGTTTTCATCCCCCTTTTAAGGCTGAAAAAGTTCGATTTGGCTTATACTTGAATTAAGATTATTTTTTATTTAATTCTATTATTATTATTATTATTACAAATATTTATTATTGTTGTTATTCTTACATTTATTATTTTACTGTATTATTACTGTTATTATTACATTTCTATTACTTTACTCTATTATTATTACATTTATTATTTTACTCTATTATTACTGAAAGGATGTGCAAATATATTTATACTGAAAAAGGTTGGTATCATGGTTTAATCAGAGTTGGACAGTCTTATCTTAAATTATAGTTTTATGTAAATATTCAAAAACATTTAACCGACTGATGCCTCAGTTAATGTCATAGTATGGAATCTATTTTTATTTTGGAATTTACCAGTAGCTGGTGCATTTCCCACCTTCGGCTTATACTCGAGTCAATACGTTTTCCCAGTTTTTTGTGGTAAAATTAGGTGCCTTGGCTTATATTCGGGTCGGCTTATACTCAAATATATACAGTAATAAAACATTATAGCATACACCATAAATGAGAGTGTAGTAGTTCCTCGGCTGTGGAACGCCCTTCCCACGGATATTAGACTAGCTCCATCACTAATGGTATTCTGCAAAAAAGTGAAGACCTGGTTGTTTGAGCAGGCGTTTGAATAGTCAGTGCAATGAGTGTAATGAACATAGGAATGGAACAATGGATGATGGATCTGGATCATGTTTTTAGGGATGAGACGCTAGTGAATGGCTATTGTTGTTAATTGTATATTATTGTATAATGTGTTATGTTGTTAACTGTTTTCTATACCGTGTTATTATAGCATTGAATTTTTGCTGTTCTTGTTGTTAACCGCTGTGAGTCGCCTAAGGGCTGAGAACAGCGGTATACAAATAAAGTAAATAAATAAATAAATAAATAGTTTGAGTGTTGGACCAGAGACCAGAGTCCATATTCTCACTTGGGTATAGAAACCCACTGAATGACGTTGGGCAAGTCATACTCTTTTGGCTACGGAGGAAGATAAAGGTAAACCTTCTCTGGATAAATCTTGCCAAAAAACAACAAATAAATATATGAAAGTTTCACTTTAAGATCATCTAAGTGGGAAAGGATTTGAAGGCACATAACAACACCATACAACAATATTATTTATGAGATAATTTACAATTGTGATGTAACAGTTTCAACTCCTTTAGTAAGGGGGGGGGGGATAATATTAGAAGGAAATTGATATTTATATTTGAGCTCTGATTCCAGGTTATATACACTAATAATGTATGTGTGCAAACAATATATGAACCAAATTTGTGTATAAAACAACTGCAGTGAATAAACGGTTTGGCTGTACTGTTACTCAATGGATTCTCATCATGAGGACTGGATGTCTTGTTTTTAAAGTTTGCCAATAAAAATTGTGCTGCACGTATGTTGACGGGTTTAGACACCTCTATGTGTCTTTATAGTCTCCAGCACAGAAATTACTAGTGCGGCAGAAGTAATAGCAATTTGAATTAAAAGCATTCCCTTTTCTCTGTTGGGATTTCAATAAAATGACAATGATTTTTTTTCGGCAGGAAATTGATTGCAAGTAAGAGGATACTTGGGTTGAAAGTGGGGAATTATCATATCATATGATTAAATGAAAGCTTACCTTGTTATAAGGTAACTAGACATATCCCAATAGAGTTTAGACAATGTTTGATTAAGCCAGATTTTCCTACTTTACATTCTAGGAACAAATTAAAGAATAATTGAGATCCTTTTCAGATCTTTTAGAAGCGGAATATATAAAGCTTCAGCTCCAGGTGGCAAAGCAATTAACTGATGAATAAAATCAACTACACTGTCATTCATCAGATGTTTAAATTTACAGACCAGATAAATGAATGTGTTCCTTAAGTCAAACAAACTGTTGTGTGTTAACAGTGAACTCCTTTGAGAAAGAGGTTAGACACATCCTAATCCAAAATCCAAAACAGAACCACAGATTTGGTCACAGGTTATTTGGTTGATCACCCTTTATTTTAACTATAATACGAAATACAGTTAATTTTTTCATTTTTAAATCCATCAAATGCAGCAGCAAAAACCGCCGCCAGCTGCAAGGAGAGAACAACAATACATTTGCTCCCATAAGAGTGGTATGTGAATATTCTTCTGGCATAGAGATGGTATTGAATTAGTGTTTTGGAGTCCGGAGATCGGGGTTCATATCCCCACTCAACTGTAAAAAAAATAATGGAGGATATTGGACAACTCACTATCTCGGTTTTAACAGAAGATAATGGCAAACCTCTTCTGAAAAAAATCTGGTCAAGAAAACCATATGATAGGATGACCATAAGTTCTAATTGACTTGACGGCACACAACAACAGAGCTGGCAGTGTCATTGGGCCATTTTTTATTACACCTTTTGAGATGTTTAACAGGATAATATTTAATATTTAATAATATAATATTTAATAGGGAGATGAGACCAACAAGGATGTTTTGTGTTGGTCTAGAGCAGGGGTCCTCAAACTTTTAAAACCAGGGGCCAGTTCACTGTCCCTCAGACCGTTGGAGGGCCGGACTATAGTTTTTTTTAAAAAAAATCAATAAAAAAATTCCTATGCACATTGCACATATCTTATTTTGCTGTGTGGAAGGGCCCTTAGAGGGGGTTCTTTCTAGTCCTCTTTAGGCAGTAATTTCAGGAGCAGAGAATGGGAAATCTTCCTATTTCTAGTCTGAGCAAAATCTGGCTACCAGTATTAAAAATACTCTAAAATTATAACTGTAAATAAAGAACAACACTCAAGCACAGGGGAACTCCGGACAAGAAACAATCAGGGCCAGCTAATCACCTCTCAACAAAGGATTCTCCCTAAAAACTGTCAGGCTATGAAATGGTAATCAAGGTGGCCAATTGAAACATTCATACCTACCTCCAACAGACAAGAGTTCTTTCTCCCACCCTGGATCTTCCACAATTTTCCTAGTTAAAGGTTTTCCTCTGCCATGAAGTCCAATTGTGTCTGACTCTGGGGTGTGGTGCTCATCTGCATTTCTAAGTCGAAGAGCCAGCATTGTCTGTAGACACCTCCAAGGTCATGTGGCCGGCATGACTGCATGGAGTGCCAGGGCAGCCTCCCTTGGCTGGCTCACACTGCCCATCGGGCCTGATGGATAGCGTGAGCCTGCCAAGGGAGGAGCAGCCCCGCGCGGCCTACTCGCGAGATGCTTTACATGCGAGTAGGCCACGCAGAGCAGCTGCCCTTGGCTGGCTCACGCTGCCCACCGGACCTGACGGATAGCATGAGCCAGCCAAGGGAGGGGCACTGTGTGTGGGGGGGCGCTCCTCCTCCGCGGGCCGGATAAGTGCCCTTGGTGGGCCGGAAGTGGCCCACGGGCTGTAGTTTGGGGACCCCTGGTCTAGTGGAAGGGACAGCATAAGGTGTATTTTGGGTCAAACCTCTTTGGTCCCAGGGAGTCATTTGGGAGGATTTGTTGAGTTAAAGTTGTGATTTTGGGGAGGGGGGGGGTCAGATCTCCAAGCCGGAGTGAGGACTTGGATGATGCCTTCCTAGAACAGATGACCTCACATTCAGAAAGGAGTAATATAGCAGTAATGGGAGATTTCAACTACCCCTTTATTCGTTGGAAGACAAACTCTGCCAAAAATATCAGGTCCAACTATTTATTCACTAGCCTTGCAGACGATTACAGAGGCAACAAAGGAATCAGCTATTTTAGACTGGCTCTTAACTGCAGTGACAATTTGGTAAACAAGGTGGAAGTGGTGGGTTCCCTAGTTGGGAGTAACAGCCATGTTTTCTCTGAGTGTTTAGTTTTGTATGTGTATGTGCCTGGAGGGTGAGATTGGAATGGCTGATATATCATATAAAGAAAAAAAATTAGGACAATGATGGCAGTTTGAATAGATTACAACAGAGAGAATTCACTTTGACCTGTGTTATTCACTAATCCCAGCTAACACTTTTAGTTTTCTTGACTTGGTTCATGAAGAGCTCCATCTAAAGTAAGTAATGTGAGTTAAATGACAGCATAACTACAGATGAATTGGAGATCTTGGGCCCTTGATAGGAGGGGTGGAATCTTATGTGTTGAAGACAATTGGAGAAAAGTCTCAATTTGGAATGCAACACACTATTTCTCTTTTTTCCTATTCATTCCCACAAGGCGCTTCTATGGGAACAGTTTTGAGACCAGATGCACCCATTGAGTTGCCCCCTGGAATTGGATAAAAAAAGGCAAATTAATTTTTTATGTGTGTGCAGGCATTCACCCCTTTTCAAGACACACATTCCTAAAAAAATAAATCTGAGACTAAACTTCATTTCAGGGCCCTGATCAAGGAGCATGCTTCACCTGTCTAGTATAATATGCGTCTTATTTGGCTTGATACCAGATCATCTGCAGTGGCAATGGGATTAACACAATTTGACCTTCATGGCTCTGGAGGAATCATTGTGATGTCTCGGGTCAATAATTAGGTGAACTAGGGGGGGATTTGCCTGATGCACCATAACGCTTCTTTCCAGGCCATTCACTGGCCTTATAGTTCTGCTTGAGGGCTATTTCAGCCTATAAATTCTGTAGCTATTATGTTAGTAGAGCACAGATTCCCAAACTTTGTCAAAACGGGTTAGTCTTTCGTAACTGAGGAAGTCGTTGTTTGAGCTTTTCCATGTGTAACTAAGACAAAAGGATGGATAGGCTGACTAGGTTTCGTGCTCATCTCTGCCACCTCAAAAGATGGCCATTTTAAAGCTGACACGGGTTTAAACCCATCTGCGGGTTGATGTATGGCACCGAAACAGGTGGTTTTAAACTTTGCTGTAGAAATGCACTCTAGAAGGGGAGAGAAGCAAGCAGTTTTGTTTTCCTGGAGAAGACCACTGGATTGTTTGATAGTGTCTTCTTTGCAATGAATTTTATTGCGTCTATAGCAGTATAAGTGTGTTAGCTGTTGAAGAAACTCTACCCTGATTCAGTTCTAATCAGATATAACTAGTTATAATGTGTTAATTGTGTTATGTGTTAAATGTTTTGATACGGCCAATAGGCCAATCAATAAAACGTATCTATCTATCTAGTTATAGTTTAGCAGTATAGAGACTCATACTGCATCCACAATGAAAAAAACCCCCTTCTAACCAATTTCATTCAGTCGGGATGGATATCAATTATGCCCGAGCAAATTGACCAAAAGGCATGCCATTTTGGGGTCCATTTTCGGCTAACTACTCCTTCTGTTTACTGGGAAGTTATCCGAATCGGGAGGAGTGTACCATCATAGATACCCAGGCACAATCAGACCTGCCCTGGAAGTCTTTAAAGCAAAAATAATGCCAACACTTATATTTGGGGCTGAAATTTGGGGGCACATCAATTTGGCCAAGTTCGAAGCCTTCCAAGTTAAGCACCTTCGCACCTTCCTGGGCCTTTCCAGAACAACGCTGACGGCAGCAGTAATGGCTGAGCTAGGAATACTCCCAGTAAAAGCTCAAATCTTAATGAGACAGTTTAATTACTGGTCAAAAGTAAACTCTATGGATCCCAGTAGACTTCCTTGCCTATGTCTAGAGGATCAAGTCCAGCATGACCAGAAGTCATCGTGGATGGCGGCTCTGAATAATGAGTTGGCTGGATTCGGTCTGCCTCTGCAATTTCTGGGTGTTTTGGGGCCGGGGGCAGGGCAAGTGCTCAAGTGGCGCATTCGGGATGTCTATGCACAGCTGGACCTAGAGAGCATAGGTAGGTCTTCAGCCACATGGTTTTTAGCTTCCCACAAAAGGAATATTTATTTAGAGCACTATCTAACTATTCCACTTCCACTACCCTTAAGAAGAATATATACTAGGGCTAGGGTTGAACAACTCGGCATTATGGTGCAAACCGGGCGCTACTGTAATATCCTAAGAAGTGAGAGATTCTGCGTCTGGGGAGGAGTGTTGCCATTTTCATTTGGCAAAGATTTGGCCCATTGGCTACAGTGGGGAACTTTAAAGGCTCAGTTCTCAGTCATTTTAAGGCCTATCGGCATGAAATCTACCTCGGTTTTAGACCCATTTACAACTGCAGGCCTGCCATGTTTCAGAACAATTCACCAATCTACTGATTTTTAAGAATTATTTTATGTTTCGATCATAACTTTTTTAAAAAAATAAGACAGATCACAAGAGAGGGTTCTAGGAATTGTGGTTGCCAGTTGTGTCCATTCTCAGCCAATCAGAGCATACACACAACCAGACCTGTTATTGGCTGAGAAACACAGAGAGAAAAACTTCAACTCCCATCATGCTCTGAGAGGAACTCAGAGACTTTTCAATACCAGCCCCATGCAAATGCTGCTGGGAAACTGAGTTCCTAGCAGGGCCCTCCCTGGAGAAGGAGCCTAGGGAACTTTTCTGCTGCCAGGGAGAGAGAAAATACACTGCAGGATCTTCTCCAGGAACCCAGCAACAGACCCCTGCCTCAGGTATAATGCAGACTTAACTCCATCCTCTCCAGTAGCCAATAAATCCAACTCTCTTGATACGTTTTGCACAGCTTTTCGGTTTCCTCCTCCCCATTCTGTTTTCAGGTGATTACATGAAATGGACCACCGAATATAACAAATAACTTTTGGTCAAACTGATCCAGATCTATTACTTATTTATTTATTTACAGTATTTATATACCACCTTTCTCACCTGTGGGGGGACTCAAAGCAGTTTACACATAATAATGGCAACATTCAATGCCTTACATTGGGCACCAATACAATGCCAATACAAACAATTACAATAGTAAAACCACAACTAAACATACATCATAATTAAAGCAATATATCAACAAATATTAAAACAATAAAACAGTCTCGTCAGTCGAATCGCCGTTCTAGTTAATGTCCCTCTAAAATGCTACATACGTCTACTGTCTAAATGCCTGGTCCCAGAACCATGATTTTAATTTTTTTCTAAAAGCCAGGAGGGAGGGAGCGGATCTTGCCTCATTTGGGAGTGTGTTCCATAGATCAGGGCCACAGCCGAGAAGGCCCTGTTTCTTGTCCCCACCAGACGCATTTGTGCTGTTGACAGGAGCGAGAGCAGGGCCTCCTAAGCTTAGTATTAATATTGTGTCCCTCTCCGATGCAAAACGTTTCTTTTTAGGATTTGGTTATTTTGGGGAAGAAACTGATCTAGTTGAAAGTATTGGCTTATGCGATTCATTCCATTCATCCCCCCCCCCCCACCACTTCCTGTCTTTAGAGCAGACCTGGAATTGTGTGGCTTATCAGATGTTTTTGAACTGCAGCTTCCAGCATTCTTCACCTGTGGGTTTGCTGGCTAAAGTTGCTGGGAGATGGAGCTGAACAACCTCTGGAGATTTATTTTCAGTTGTACAAAATCAAGATCGATTTCTGCTTGTTGTTAAGGTTTAAACAGCAGAACTTGGATATGTATTCTATCTACAATCCTAGATAGATGTACACTTTCCTTCCCTGACATCTCAGACTAGAAATTCTAGTTTTATGCATAACAAGCTGTCAGTCTATTGAAATTTCTCACAATGTCAGTTCTCTGTGAAATTCTTCCATTAAATTCTTCCTGTCCTAACTGAATTATTTCCTTGTATGTTTGTCCACTTGAAATCCTTAAGATGAATACAAGGTTATGAACTTAGAAACAAAACAAACAGGTATTATTAAATGTACACCTACGTATGCAGCAAAAATAAGAAGTCTTTGATTAATTTTTTTTACATAATTCTTAGGCACATCAAATAATGTGATCCCAGTGTTGAATCTGTGATCATTGCTGGACAATTATATTTTAGAATAAAGGCAGGGACTAGAAATGATGCTGCAGCATTTCTGATCCTTATAAACAAAGGCTTATGTATCTGCAAGGGATGAAGCATTTTCTGGGATTTTTCCCTTTAAAATACTGTCAGATTCTTTCAGAACTCAAATACTGTCATACTATAGACGTGGATGTTTCATCGTCCTTTCGATTGACGACTCCTATGACAAATGACCTGTATCATGACTTGAATTGTCATTCAATCTGATGTCTTATACTATATTAACTGATCCTGTTAATTTACTCTGTTTCCATGATATTTCCTATGCCGTTATACATTGTTATCCACCTTACTAAACCACTTATCCTTTAACTAGTTCATGTAGTGGTTTTCCTCCCCACCTCCAAAATTAGTCTGGTGTTATTGTTGTTGCTAGCTATTATTGTTATGTTGTTGTAAGCTGTTTGATGCTGTTTTAATGCTTTGTTTTTAATTGCATTCTGCCTTGAGCTTGGGCCCCATGTAAGCCGCACCGAGTCCCTTCGGGGAGATGAAGGCGGGGTAGAAAAATAAAGTTCGTCATCTTCTTTTTCTACTTTCAGAATAAGTTTTAGTTAATTTTCCAAGTACTGAGTTTTGCAACAAACTTTACAAAATAAGGGGGTTTGTAGAAAGCTCCCAGTACATATATCACATCAGATCTCGTTCATGACAAAACGAAAATATGCTTCATTCAGTGAGGGAGGACTATGAATATATCCACTAAATACATGCTATCAATCATTTTAACATAGAACCATGATGAAGTCTCCTTCTGTTTCGAAATATACTTAAAATTGTATTTAACTTTTGAAAATGTCCTATAAAATAGGGGTAGTCCTGTTGAAGAAATGTACAGAATTTCAGAAGGGTATTTATACAAATTCTGGTATATGGGGAGTATTCAAATCTTAAAAGTAGAACAGGATGAGGAAAGAAATGGGTGTGGGACATTCAACAGCAGTGGCAGAAGGATCTTTTAAAAAGCCTAAGACATTCCTGCTCATGAAAGACAGAACTAGCAAAAAGCACTGAACATTAAACTGGTCTTGTAAGATATTACTTCAAAAGGTTTTCTCAAAACACCAAGACTGCTGATCCAGAGCAAAGCGATTCCCTATGATTAGAACCCAAAACTCCTAATTAAAAAACGAGACTCCATGTGTATCTAAATCTTTAGGAGTTGCTTAGACTTGGTCCACTTCAGAACGGCCCTGCTTTAGTTTGCATCTGTTCGTATGGGGCCATTTACTTTGGGATTCAGGATTTGTCCAAGTCTGAAGCACATCAGAATGATACACGTTTTTCAGAGATGTCAGTAGGCCACATTGTCACAACAGGGTTCTGAGTTTTGCAGTTTGTCTTTGTATCTTTAAAGTATTTTGAGATGAACAGAAAACAGCACAAAAACTTCTGTTTTTTTCACCTGCAAATTTCATCTTGTCTTCAGTGATCATCTTTGATCCCATCTTTCCCAACAAGTAGTCCTCAAGGGGTTGGATGAGGAGAACTTGCTTGGTAGATATGGTTCATAGGCTAGATGTTTCCAACAGATATCATGGGGTTCTTCTCCTATTTTTACTTACTTGCAAACAGAATACGTCAGTAGGGTTCTTATAATACTGGATTTTGGAAGGCTCTTAGAACCTCATCAGATGGGGGGGGGGGGGATTAAGTATCCTAGGATGCTTTCACCCCATCTAATGGACAGAGTCCCATGCTAGCCATAACACGATGTTATGTGACTTATGGTGGAGCACCCTCCCCCCATCCCCAACTGAGATGAAAAAGTCAGTGGATGCCTTCACCACAACATGAGAGGCTTTGCATGTTGTACTGGCTCAAATTGAGCCAACATGGGGCCTTGCCAGGAGGGCAACATTTTCCCTGTGTGATGGGGACAGCATTGCCGAAAGGGAGCTGTGCACGGCATGATGGATTCACCCCGCTGCCCCTTTTCTTTCAGCGAAGTGGGATGCTTCATCCTGGCCTTTGTGATGAGATCTTTAGGGCATAGCAGGGATGGAAGAAATTTTTGAAAAAGTTCTAAAAATAGTTGAAAAGCATGTTTCTTGAGTGTTGGGAAACCCTAATGAGGAGCATCCTGGATTGAAAAGAATTACTAAAGTTTGAGAGTTATTCTGCAAAAAAATAAAAGAAAAATGAGTGATTTTTTTTCACAGAAAGCAGCATTTTCTGTGCAAATTTTTTTCTGTACAGTCTTTACACAATATTATTTTCGGTTTTGGATGCAAAAATCAACATGCAATATTTTTGGTCAATTGCTTTAAGTACATAATTTTCTGCACATGAAACAGTATCTTCTGGCAAAAACTTTTTTGAATGTGGGAATTTTAATTCCAAAATAAACATTTTGTAGATTTTTTTTTGTAGTGGGAAGAAAATAGTTGAACTACCTCATCACTTCCTTTGGGAACAAAATCAACAAAGAATTAGACCCCTAAGACTATGATCTGCTATCATGCCCAGTGATAAAATTGAGTTTCCATGAGGCATATGGTTAAAATCGTGAATACAAGCATGTATCAGTTAAGAAAGAAATTCCATTTTATGGACTTTCCATCCTTCTTTCTCTCATCATCTTCTATCTAGTTTTTCATTAGCATTAAATTGGAAGGATGGCAAAGGAGGTCTGGAGAAATAGACCTTTTGCAAATGCAAACAATGCAATAAATAATGTTCAACTGGGAAAGAGAGGCATTCTAGCTGATCTTACCGTAGCTATGCAGGCACCGAACAACAGCTGGCTCCAGAATCTCTTACGGAGCACAAGTGAAGGGAAAGCAGACAAGCCTGCCTTGCCAGCTACTCCCAACATGTTTAAGAAGCATAGATGTATTTGGATACTAAAATGGAAATCATAACAAAAGTGGAACCTGGTGAAAGGAAAAAAAATCTGGATGCAATTTAGAAGAATGAGTCTCTAGCAGATTTAAAATATTTTTTGTTTACTTATGTAAGGTTTCCTTGATTCAGTTCATTCATTTCACAGGTGCACAGTATTAACTTTATTGAAACATGTTGGTCCGTGTTTCCTTTTTGTATCCAGGAAACGATTCTTGTTCTTTCCTTGTAATTTCTGCCTCAGATACCAAATATTTTGTTAATGCCTAGACTCACACCAATTTTGTTATTTAATGTACACATTAGGGCTGGCCAACAGAAAAATTTGTTTCTAAATTCAATTCGTTTTTAGGGGGTTTTTGCGTTTCGTTATTTAAAAGAATTCCGAAATTTTTCTTTTAAAAAGTTTGATATTTACGAAATTTTGGAAATTACGAAACAATTTCGAAACAATAACGAATCGATTCATTAATGGCGGATGCGATTGCACAATACGCTAAAAAACCCTCCAAATGGGACAGGGGGAACTTCTGAAGCTTCCCTCTCCCTCTGTTGTTGACTGTTGGTGTGATAATTTATTTTTTTATCACTGATAAAACAAACAACGACTATAAAACTTGCACCAGACATACGGAAATAATAACGAAATAATAACGAAACAATTTCGAAACAATTACGAAACAATTTCGAAACAATTACGAAACGAATTGGAAAAATTTGTTTCGTTTTTTAGTTGCTCCTGAATGGTTCAATATCGCTTCGTTATCAAAAAAATAACAAATTAATAACGAATTACGAAATTAACGAACGAAATCGCCCAGCCCTAGTACACATGTATGGGAAATGTTGGGCTTCTAGGAGCTTGATTTCAGGGCATAATGTGGATATTGTTTTCTGTAGTTCTTTCTGGGATTTTGTGCTGCACTGGAGAGGAAGGCGATCTTTGGACTTCTAAAACTTTTAATTCTAAGGGATTGTATTTGCCTCGTGATATGCCTGCCTATTGTTTCCTTCAAAACTCGCATGGTATCAGCTACCCAGGTTATTTCAGAATGGGACCTCCTTCTGGTTCATTGAAATCAGTATCAAACTTGCCTTTTTAAAAAATACTTTTTATTGAAGGATAACATAGATTTTATAGATTAAAAAAAGCGATAGGAAAAATTGGAAGGAGTTGCAGTAAAGGGGGGAGGAAGAAAAGGGCGGGGAATAAAAGGGAAAGGTTGGGAATGGGGTTGGGGATAGAAAATTGTCTTCCAGTCCTGCAAGCCCACAGTATCATCAATCTTCATTTTCATTTTTTTTAATGTCCTTTATTCAGGGCATTTTGTCTTCAGCTCTCGCAGAAATTCTTTTAGGAGGGACCAATCCGTTATGTGTGTCTCTGTCTGATCTTTAAGATGGGAAGTTAATATGTCCATGTCCATACGATCTCTTACTTTGGATATCCAATTCTCTAATGAGGGGATATCTTTTAAGCACCATTTTTGTGCTAAAAGAGTTCTCACAGCTGACGTTAAGTAAAGGAATTTTTTTTCTCTACCACTGTCAAATTTCAGATTTGTTAAATTTAGAAGGTAATATTCTGGTTCCATATTAAACTTTAATTTTAATATTTTTTTGGGTGTGACTGTGTATTTTCCTCCAATATTTTTTAACTTCCTTGCAGGACCACCACGAGTGAAAAAATGCTCTTATTTCCTCTCCGCATTTCCAGCATTTATTGTTTTGATTTTTATAGTATCTTGCTAGTTTCTCTGGAATTAGGTGCCACCGGAAAAACATTTTGTACCAATTTTCAATAATTTTTAAAGACATGGAGAACTTCAGTTTCATTTTCCACATTCTTTCCCAGTCTTCTAGTAAGATGTGGTGGCCGATGTCCTTGGCCCATTTTATCATATTCTCCTTTATCAGTTCGGTTTCCGTGTTCCATTCTAGGATTTTTTGGTATATTGTCCTTATTGGTTTTTTTCCTTCTTCATAATTACATCCCATATAGTCTTGTATGTTAAAATCATTCTTCTTGTATCAAACTTGCCTTTATCTTAGTTTTGCTTCTCTTCTTTTTTGACTGCATACCTGAGGTTAGGGATAAAGGTAAATATTAGAATATGTGCTTAACTATACAAAGGAATAATGGCTATGTGCTCCATTTTTCAGTATTTGGAAAATATTTCTCTCTCTTTTGAGATCCTAGGGCCCTTCCAGATAGACCCAAAATGTGGTACCTGTTTCGTTTTTTATACCATCAAGTAAAAGCAAACAATGCTTTTACCAGTTTACTTTGCTTTCATTAAACACCTCTAAAGACTCTGGTCTTAAGCTAAGGTTGGGGTCGTTAGATGAGAGGGTGCTGTGGGGACTGACTTCCAGGATTGCTTCTGCAGTACCGGAGGTCAGTCCCTATGGCCATCCCATTTCTTTGGGATCCCAAAAGCCCAGTGGAGCAGGATGACATCTACCCCCTTCCCTTCTGCACCCCATTTCAGTCCCCAAACTTTCTAGAGAGACCTGCTGGCAGTGCAGGCCTCTGTACAGTCCTTCTGGCATGAGAAAATAGCATGTCAGGAGGTTGAGTGGAGGGATTTCCCCCCTTTGACATTTTCTCGCACCAAGAGGACTGTAGAGAGAGTAAGTTTTGCTGCCCAAATGGGCTGGATGATATCCCATGCTATCTTTGTTTGACCTAGGATGCCATCTAGCCACCCCTCCTAGGAAAGCCTGGAGTTTGGGTGAGGGATGCAGACTACATCCCAAGAGGAAGCTGTTTGCTTTAACTTGTTTCCTCTTGAGTTTTAGTATAGTGTAGAAGGACTCCTAGAGAGACGTTGCTGTCACAGCAAACTAATACTGAGTTAGATGGACCAGTCAATCTGGTAGAAAGCATCTTTGTTTGTCCATAATGTGTGAGTGGACATGGTCCTATTATGTCAAACATGTCACTCCAAACTCTCTTTTCCTAATTTGTATTAAAGACGGAGCCACCTACCTGAGACATCCTTCTGCTATTCATTTTAGTCTTTTTCACATGTTATAAGTTGACAGGTCCACAGAATTTCAGTAGCCATAAAAGCATAGCATTAATCTCTCATGTTCAAAATTCTACTGCAAATGTTTTTATTATACATGGAGTGAAAAATGCCAAATGTCCAAGCTGCATTCAGAAAAGGAAGGGACACTAGGGATCATATTTCAAATATATATTGTGTATTGGAGCTCATCAATGACTTTCAGAAGGAAATCAGCCTGTGCTTTATAGAGTTTAGAAAGCCCATTGTGTAGATCATGAAAAACTATGGACTTTTTTTCCTAAATTGATGTGTTACATTAGATTGTCCTGATGCAGAAGATTCTTATCAGGACAGAATATGGAGAAACAAAATTGTTTTTAATTACAAAGGGTGACACACAGGGGCGGCTCAACCCATTACGCAAAGTAAGCATTTGCAGTATAGCTGATTTTGCCCAGGGGCGCTCTTGAGGCGCTCTGGGGGAAAATAGACCTTGACATATGCGAGTTGTAGTTACTGGGATGTATAGATATACAATCAAATAGCATTCTGAACTCCACCAATGATGGAATTGAACCATTCACAGAACCCCCACGATGAACAGAAGATATATATCAGTGATTGGTGGGGTGTGGGCACCAAAATACTGTTTGCTTACCGTTGAAAATTATCTAGGGCTGCCTCTGGTGACACACAAGTATAATCCTTTCTGTTTGATTTGTACACTGAACTAACAATATTGATAATTAACAACAACAACAACACCAATTTAGTATATAAATTAAACAAGATAATATCATGGTTTGAGGTGTTGAAAACAGATTAAAATACAGCAACAAATAGACAGTTAAAATATGAACATTGATTAAATATGTATTCAATTAAAACACATAAAATCAGTTTTAAAAGTGTGCATATTTAAAACAATAAACAATAAATTGTAATTTAAAATCCATTTTGATAGGTTTGCTAGAAGAGATTGGTCTTTAATGCTGTCAGGTCATTCCATAAATTGCGGGTGGCTGATTACAAAGTCCTCTTATTTAACAGTTGCCATCCTATTCCTGACTAACCGAAGAAAATATCTTCCAGAAAACCTGAGCATATGGGTTGGTTTATATGGAAGAAGGTGATCCCATGGACAATCTACATCCAAACAATGTAGGACTTTAACTATAACTACCAACACTTGTTAATTTGCTCAGAAACAAATTGGCAGCCAATGAAGTTATTTTAATATAGGTATAATATATTTACACATAGAGGCGCCTGTAAACAATCTGACTGCTATGTTTTGCACTAGTTGAACATTTCAAACTTGGTGCAGGGGAACTGCAGAAATCAATGCTCAGGCAAACTGCAGAACCCCAGACTTAAGCATACCAGTGCAGGAACTACTGGATTAGACTCAGAGGAAGGGGGCATGAAAATTGGAAGAAGGAACCTCAATGATTTGAGATATGCAGATGATACTACCTAGGAGAAAATAGTAAACACTTGGAACAACTATTAAAGAAACTGAAGGAAGACAATGCAAATGCAGACTTTCCGTTAAATATTAAGGGAAACTAAAATAATGACAACACATTATATAACTTTAAAGAGACAATAGACATTGAAACAGTCAAAAATAACCTATACCTTGGTTCAATCTTTGATCAAAATGTGGGGTACAATCAAGACATTAGGAGACTAGGAATTGGAAGCACAACAACTACGAAGAAACTAGGCAATATCCCGAGGTTTCAAGGAAGATAGTTGAAAATCAAAACCAGGGTTGTCCATGTCATTGTGTTTCTAATTTCAGTGTATGCTTGTGAAAGCTGAACAGTGAAGGAAGTTGAAAGGAATCAACACATTTGAAATGTGGAGCTGGAAAAGAGTTCTGTTGATTCTGTGGACTTTTTTATTGTTTATTTGTTCAATCACTTCCAATTCTTCGCACCTCATGGACCAGCCCATGATAGAGCTCATTGTCGGCCGTCGTCACCCCCAGCTCCTTCGAGGTCAAGCCAGTCACTTCCATCTTGTCCTTGATTGACCCTTCTACCCTTTTCCTTCCATTTTCCCCAGCATCATTATCTTCTCCAAACTTTCTTGTCTTCTCATGATGTGGCCAAAACACTTCATCTTTGCCTCTACTATCCTTCCCTCCAGTGTGCAGTCAGGCATTATTTCCTGAAGTATGGACTGGTTTGATCTTGCAGTCCAAGGCATTCTCAGAATTTTCCCCCAACACCACGGTTCAAAAGCATCTATCTTCCTTCGCTCAGCCTTCCCTAAGGTCCAGTTCTCACATCTGTAGGTTACTATGGGGAATACCATTGTTTTAACTATGTGGATCTTCGTTGCCAGTGTGATGTCTCTATTTTTCACTATTTTATTGAGATTGGTCATTGCTCTCCTCCCAAGAAGTAAACGTCTTCTGATTTCCTAGCTGAAATCTGCGGCTGGAGTACTCTTCATGCCTAGAAATACAAAGTCTGTCACTGCCTCCACGTTTTCTCCCTCTATTTGCTAGTTATCAATTAGTCTGGTTGCCATAATCTTGGTTTTTTTCTGTGAACTACTAAAAAGAAAAAAAAAGAAATGGTTCCTAGAGCAAATCAAGACTAGAGGCCATGATGACTAAACTGAGTCACATTTCAATCATATCATCAGGGGGCATAACTCACTAGAAAAGATAATAATGCTTGTTGAGGTAGAAGGTAGTAGGAAAAGAGGATGAAAATGTTACAGGTAGATAGACTCATTCAAGGAAGCCACAACCCCGAGTTTGTAAGACCTGGATTGTTGATGACATATTGACTTAGAAGTCTCTGATTCATAGCATTGCTATAAGTTGAACTTGACTTGACAGCAGTTAACAATTGCCACACATTTTTAAATCTGTAGAGATATTTTCTTTAAAATCAATGCTTGTACAGTGTCTGTGCAACAGCACGTTTGCATTTATTAATTACCAGGTGTTTGCTGATTGCTAATTCAGAAGATCTGTTGTGACACGTCCAGTGTCAAACAAGATCAGTGCCTGTACTGTACCTCTGTGCATATGTGTGTGTGTGTCAAAATTTCATTTTGTGAAGTAGGAGACCTGAACTATAGTTTTTAACTCTCCTTGCTGTAGAGTTGGTAGCCCGTATTTCCTCCCCTACGGCTTTCAGCCCTCTTTTCTTTTCCACTCACTGCTTTTTCTCTCTGTTGCTTCTCCATAGAAACCACACGGGAGCAGTGTGGGCTTGCCTTTGAGAAAAAATGTCTCTGTTCTTTTCTTTCCCCCCATGACTGAACTTAACTGTCAAAGAGTGTCTCAGCCTCAGATAAAAGGACACACAAGTGATGACAAGTAGAATATTTCTCAGAATATCCATCTTTCACCTGGCAAATGTCCTTTTGTGAGAAATTGGATAGTTGGTAAAGGGTAGCCTGAATATACACTTATTCTGCAAGAAATAATGAATACAGCTGGCACTTTCTACTGTTGGATTCTGTGACTGGGTAATGCAGTGTTTTAAATGGGTGGGCAGTGGGAGAAGAAAGGCTTTTAAAAATTAGGATGAGTCCTAACCAGCTAAACATGCTAATTGTTTCCTCTATTTTATTCTGAACTAGCTGTCCCCTGCCACGCTTTGCTGTGGCCCAGTCTGTTGATCTGGAAAATAAAGTAATGAGAAAGTGTTGGTTTCTAATATATGTCACTTCTTTATGCTTCTGAGTAAACAGTATTTCTTGCTGTTTCTTTGTCATTGTTGATGTGGAGAGTGTCTGGTTTGCCCACCCTGGAACATGCAACACATCATTGTCCTTCTTTAAGAGTCCTTTTCAAATATATGATACCATATCTCTCTCTATGTGAATCATATCTCTATCTATCTATCTATCTATCTATCTATCTATCTATCTATCTACCTATCTATGGCTGGATGGCTCTTTGTCAGGAGGACTTTGATTATGTTTCCTTGCCCTGATGAAGGGAGTTGGATTGGATGGTCTTAAGTATTTTCTGTTAGTCATGGGGGTTCAGTGTGGGAAGTTTGCCCTGATTCTGTCGTTCATGGGGTTCTGAACTCTCTTTGATTGTAAATGAACTGTGAATCACGGTGACTACAAATCCCAAATGTCAAGATCTATTTTCCCCAAACTCCATCTGTGTTCATATTTGGGCGTATTGAGTGCTTGTGTCAAGTTTGGTCCAGATCCATCATTGTTTGAGTCCACAGTGCTCTCTGGACGTAGGTGAACTACAACTCCCAAACTCAAGGTCAATGCCCACCAAACCCTTCTAGTATTTTCTGTTGGTCATGGGAGTTCTGTGTGCCAATTTGGTTCGATTCCATCGTTAGAGTAGTTCAGAATGCCCTTTGATTATAGGTGAACTATAAATCCCAGCAACTACAACTCCCAAATGACAAAATCATGATTTTTTGAGTGATGGTCACTCCTTGTGTTGTGAGACATTTTGTTGCCAGATTTGGTGTGATTTCGTTCATTGGTTCTTTTGTTTTTAAGACACTCATTATGCACAGAACATTTTTATATATATAGATAGATAGATGCTCAGTTCACTCCAGTTCCACAAAAAGTCCCTTGCAGTAAAATCAACAGTCTTGTATCACCTTCAAAACAGTTATTAAGTCTCATGGACTAGAATGTGACTCTTATAACAGAGCATTAACATGCTTTATGGATGGTCGCTGTTTTTCCTCTCTTGAGCTGATTGAGTTGTCCCAATCTGTACTGCTATCTATTCAGATTGGGACAAATCTGTATGGATTGTCTAGATCCACTTCAATCTGGTTTCAGATCTAGTGATTATGGAACAAAAAAAGCTTTGGTCGCCTTGGTAGATAGCCTCCATAGAGAGCTATACAGAAGGAGTGTGTCCCTGTTGGCTCTCTTGGACCTCTCAGCAGCTTTCAATACCATTGATCATGGTATCCGCCTGGATCATCTCACCAGGATGGCACTGGGAGACACTATATTATAGTGGCTCTGTTCCTTTCTGGAGGGCCATTCCCAGAAGGTGGTGCAGGGGTACTCCTGTTCAAACCCCTGGCCATTCACCTGCGGGGTTCCTTACGGTTCCTTGTTGTTCCCCATGCTGTTCAATATAAATATGAAACCGCTGGGAGAGGTCATCTGGAGTTTTGGAATTTGGTGTCACCCATGTGTAGATGACATCCAGCTCTATTACTACTTTCCACTTAATGCTAATGGACTGGATGAGGGCATACAAATTTAAACTTAATCCAGACAAGACAGAGGTGCTTCTGGTCAGTCAGAAGGCAGATAGGCTTTGAAAGGTGAAGGTTTTAAAGATGAATTCAGGGGGTGCTGTGGCTTTTAACTTTGAATGTGTTTTAATGTTTTTAAGTGGGAATTTTTAAATACTCTTTATATTTAATACTGTTTTAATATTTGTATATTTGTATATTTTAAATGGTTATACTGATACTTTTATGTTACACCACTTTGAGCCCCCTTTGGGGGAGATAAAGCAGAGTATGAATATTTATTTATTTATTTATGGAACATTTATATGCTGCCCTTCTCACCCCGAACGGGACTCAGAGCGCTTACAAGATATATATATATATCTGTCCGAATGTATCTCCCTCTACGTCCCACCCCGGAATTTGAGATCATATGGGGGGGGGGGGCCTGCTCTCGACCCCACCACTATCACAAGTGAGGTTGGTGGGGACGAGGAGCAGGGCCTTCTCAGTGGTGGCCCTTCACCTGTGGAACTCACTCTCGGGGGAAATTAGGGCATCAACATCCCTCCTCTCCTTCAGGAGGAAGGTAAAGATGGGGTTGTGGGACCAGGCCTTTGGGCAATCTGACAACTAGATAAGAACAACCAGACGGATAGCACTGACAGGACTGACAATTGTGGAATTGGAATTTGAACTATGAGATAGCGAACACTGACCGTCATTGCGGAGAAAGTGGTTTGTATTGGTTTGATTGGTTTTATGGTTGTAATGCAAAAATTGTTGTTTACTGTTAATTGATGTTATTTCATCTTATTGCTGTTATGTGATGCGGGCATCAAATTGTGCCTTGCTTTTGTAAGCCGCCCTGAGTCCCCTTCGGGGAGAGAAGGGCGGGGTAGAAATGACCGAAATAAATAAATAAATAAATATATGCATACGATATACTATATTATTAGCACAGTACAATATCAGTATTAAATATTACTATATTGTATTATACAATTATATTATTTATTATTTATTATTATTTACAGTATTTATATACCGCCTTTCTCACCCCTGGAGGTACTCAAAGCGATTTACACATAAATAATAGCAAGATTCAATGCCTTACGTTGGGCACCGATACGATGCCAATACAAACAATTACAATAGTAAAAACACAATTAAACATAAATCACAATTAAAACAATACATCAACAAGCATTAAAACAATAAAACAGTCTCGTCAGTCAAATTGCCATTCCAGTCAATGTCCCTCTAAAATGCTACATACATCTACTGTCCGAAGGCCTGGTCCCAGAACCATGATTTTATTCTTTTTCTAAAAGTCAGGAGGGAGGGAGTGGATTAGTAATATTACATGTAATATAAATATATAATTATAATATCATATTATTATTAGCATTCTTATATTGCAGTACATTATAATATTATAAATATTATATGTATATACAAAATATAATAATAATAATAATAATACAAATAATAATAATAATAATAATAATAATAATGCTTTCCATTTTTCTCTGACTTAAGTGCTCATGACTTTATCCATTTCCTATTGCCTTCCTCCTTGGACTAATACTTCATGCTTCTCAAAAGCACACTCAAATATATGAAAAATATATGCTACAATAAATATATGATGGTTCAAGTATATTTTTGTTGTTTATGTTTTGAAAAATGTTCCCAAATTGGTATTGCTGTTCTTATGTTCAGGTCAACTCTAACTTGTCACAACTCTGTTACAAGGTTTTGGCAAGAGGAGGTTTACCCTTGCCTTCCTCTGAGTCTAAGAGTGGCATACCTAATGTTACCAAGTGGACTTCCTCAGTGAGCACAGATTTGAACCCTGGACTTGTGAAGTCCTAGTTGAGCATTGGTGTTTTATTCATTTTTGTTTGAAAAACAGGCATGGTCATGTTAAAGCAGAATTGCAGTCTATAGTATTTGTTGAGGTGCACCATTGCTTTAAAACAGGGTGTGCAGGACTCATGCACAATTTTTATTTGTTTGCTACAACAAGACCAAAATTCTAGGTGTAATTTCCTCTTCAGCTGTAAATGCGTCCAGAGAAGGGCAACCAAAATTATAAAAAATCTGGATCACACATGCGTGCCAGTTTTGAAGAGTCTTATACTGAAATATGACGAATCTTCTTTGACCGATCTTCTCTATCCAAGAAGAATTTCCTGCAACAATAAATGTGAATTTGGCTTTTTTAACCTTATCAGAGCATGCTGGGTATGTATATCTCATTTCCTACCATAAACTCACTACTGGCAATGCTGCACTCTGCTTGATATAGAGATATCCAATAACACCAACAATTTTGGCTGGTCAGGGGGATGCTGGTGTTTGTATGCATTGTATAAGTGCAAAACAGAAAGAAGACAACTTATGGCACCCTTAAATTTATGGAAAGGATTGACTAACAACCGGGTGTAATTAAATGAAAATTGCTACGAATTACCATACCTTGGCAGCAATACACATTTTTGAAGAATATTTGAATAATAATTCACTGGTATAGCTGGCATCCACTTCCAACCTTATTAACAAACCGACCACACTGGCAAGAGTGTTCAGCAAAGGGCAGGGAAACCAGTCTGGATGGAGCCCAAGGAATTAGTTTCTTTCTCCCCTTTCTCCATGACTTTTAACAATGCTGCTACATGTTGGATTGTAAATCCAAAACCCCTGCTGATTACACCAGCCTCACAGTGTGCTTATCCTTCCTCTAGTCACAAAGGTTGCGGGCAAAATGGTAGTCATTCTACTGGTTGTAATGAGGGACTATTTGCTATATTCCTCTTTCCTCCTAACCCTCCTTCCTTTTGTGTTGTTTGGGTTTTTTGGTGGTTCCTTGGTGGCATGGATAGGCATGCAGTGCAGAGGTGATTAAAGACGTAACACATGCACATATGGGAACAAGTCTTATGAGTAAGAACTTTATCACATGAGACAGGTAAACCTGAATTGCAGGTTTATTTTTCTACCCTGCCTCAATCTCCCCGAGGGGACTCGGGGCCCTTACATGGGGCCAAGCCCAAGGCAACATACAATTAAAAACAGAACAATAACATATTAAAATAGCATAAAAACAGCATAACAATAATAAACAAGCATCATAAGCAAATAATAAACAAGCATCATAAGCATCATTTGGGGGGGAGGGAAGGGGCCAATATGCGAGACTAGTTAAAGGATAGGATGGTCAATAAGGTGGATAGAACGTATAGTAGCAGGCATGTAGCGGGGGGGGGGGGGCTTGAGGGGCTTCACCCCCCCCCCCATATTCTCAGGGTGGTCCGCGAGAAGGCCTTACTGGTACATTATTCAAACCGTTATGTTTATTCATATCATGATCTGATCACCATGCTCAATATATCCCATATGCATGGGGGTATTTATTATTTATTTATTATTTAGAGCTTTTATAACCTGGTCTTCTCAACCTCCGAAGAGGGACTCAGGCCGGCTAACAACAGGAAATTCATACACAAATAGGATAAAACATAATAACATCATAATACACTAATACATTAAAATACAGATCAAATAATTACATAAAGCCAAGTCGTCAAGGCAAAATCACAAATTCATCACCATCCACCAGTGCAGTCAGCAGTTATTGACTCAATCATCATTCTGCAAATGCTATATTCCAAAGTCAAGATTTTACCAGCTTTCTGAAAGTCAGGAGGGAAGGTGCAGATCTAATCTCCATCGGGAGAGAGTTCCAGAGCTGAGGGGCCACCACCGAGAAGGCCCTGTCTCTCGTCCCCACCAGATGCGATTGCGAAGGTGGTGGGACCGAGAGCAGAAGATCTTAACAACCTTGATGGTTTGTAGGGGAGAATCCGTTCGGACAGGTAAACTGGGCCGGAGTCATTTAGGGATTTATAGGCACACTTTGAATTGTGCTCGGAAGCTAATTGGCAGCCAGCGGAGCTGATGCAATAGGGTATAGGGGTAACGATACAAAAGGTTTGCTAGGATAGATTCTCAGCCCCCCCCCCCAAATCAAACTCAGCCCCCCCCCGAATCAAAATCCTGGCTATGGGTCTGTATAGTAGCATAGGAATTAAACATGATCATTTCAGCTCAACTTAAATGTATAGTAATCAAATATAGGAATTTAGATTCAGGTCATGTTTAGAGAGCATTGGTGACATTTCCTATTGTATGACACTGTGCTCAACCTGTTGCTGATGCGCCTCCTTCCTCTGAATATTCTTGCTCTTGCCACTGGCAGGTAGAAATCTGTCAATAGCTTGCAATCCTGTAGTGTTCATGTCACCTGCCTTGGTGTGATGATGGGTCTATTCAACTCTCAAGTGGTTAGAGGATCCCTCTTATTCTTTGTTGAACTTAGCATTTGTTGGGTCTGTAGATTGTTTGTATGTTGTGTTTCTTCATCAGCTTCCCTATGTGGTCAGTGGTTCCCTTGATGTACGGGAAGAACACTATACCGTATATTTGCTTTTTTGTTTTTCAAATATGAATTTGCAAAACTGCTATAAAATAAAATTTAAAAATTATAAAAATGTAGATGTGTGGGAATGTGGGATTACAAGGGTATGTAGAAATGATCATAGGACAACAAATAGTTGAACTGGCACAATTGCATGATTGAAACTACAGCTCATCCTCACCTTTATCAGTGGATGCCTCATTGATGCAAGAGACTGTACCAGTCTTCTAGTAACTACTCCAACTCTAAGTAGCAATTCTGTTCAAAGCATATAGTAGTATCACATATTAAATGTGTAGTAGGGGTATATTTATATTTTAATATCATATGTTATTGTTTTGAACAGAATTTCTTGATTGTTTTTACTTGTTATAATTGTTGCCAATTTGTGAACCGCACCGAGTTGCCTCTGGGCTGAGAGGGGCGGTATATAAATATAGTAAATAAATAAATAGGGGTATGATATAACAGAATGAATACAAAATGACATATCCGAAGCATAAGAATCTGATATATTCCCTCTTAAAAATAATCTATTACTTCTATGATGAATTTAGCATAATTCCCTTAATACAGAGTCTAGCAACACCAGAGTTAATTCTTCTTCCTTAGAATTAACTCTAGTTCATGCCAGTAAAAAGTTTCCCTGAGAAGCACTCTGTGCCATGAAAGTTTGTGGTGAAATGGGTTTTGAGGTTGGATGGTTGAGGGTTATCACTCCATAATGGTTTTGAACAACTAGTCGCTCTTGTCAAGCAGCAATTGATAGAAGAGGTATAACACTGAAATGCTGCATTTCTTTAAGCAAACTTTTTAAAATGCAAACAGCTTCAATTTGTCTAATGGTTACGAATCAGTTGGAAATCTCATTGTATTGGAATAAAATATTTTATCATTTACATGTTCTCCTGTTTATCCTCCAGTGAATTTAGGGCAATCCTCTTCTGCTAGTAATAGCCTTGTGGGGTAAAGGTTAAAGGTAAAGATTTTCCCCTGACATGAAGTCCAGTCGTGTCCGAATCTGGGGTGTGGTGCTCATCTCTATTTCTAAGCTGAAGAGCCGGTGCTGTCCATAGACACCTCCAAGATCATGTGGCCAGCATGACTGCATGGAGCGCTGTTACCTTTCCGCCAAATGCAAGATTTATTTTTATTTATTTATTTAAAACTTTTATATCCTTCTGTACCTCTGTAGAGGGACTCAGATCGACTAACAGCAAGGATTCAATGCTAACAGTAAAAATCTAAAACATCATATATCGACAGTAAATTAACAAATGCATATAAGATAAATTACATAAAAGCCATTCGCCAAGATAAAAACATGTCCAACTCAGTCCGTATATTCAGTCCATATATTATGGTCAATAACTTTGGTCGATTACCGGTCTCACCCATCATTCTGCAAAGGCCAGCCAGGTTTTCACTAGCTTCCTAAAGGCCAGGAGGGAGGGGGCGGATCTAATTTCATTCGAGACAGAATTCCATAGCTGGGGGGGGGGGCACCACAGAAAAGGCCCTGTCTCTTGTTCCCACCAGACGCGACTGCGAAGGTGGCGGGCCTGAGAGCAGGGCCTCTCCAGACGATATTAACACTCTTGACGGTTCATAGGGGAGAATACGTTCGGACAGGTAAATTGAGCCGTATAGGGTTTTGTAGGTTAAGACCAGCACTTTGAATTGTTCTTGGAAGCTAATTGGCAGCCAATGGAGCTGGCACAACAAGAGAGTTGTGTGCTACCTGTACCCCACTCCCGTTAGTAGCCTGACTACCGAGCGTTGGACTAATTGCAGCTTCCGGGCAGTCTTCATAGGCAACCCCACGTAGAGAGCATTGCAGTAGTCTAAACGGGATGTAACCAAAGCATGGACCACTGTGGCCAAGTCTGACTTCCCAAGGTACGGGCACAGCTGGCACACAAGGTTTAATTATGCAAAACTCTCCCGGCCACTGCCGAGACCTGGGGTTCCAGGCTCAGCGATGAGTCCAGGATCACTCCCAAGCTGCGAACCTGTGTCTTCAGGGGGAGTGTAACCCCATCAAGCACAGGTTATAAGGTTGTACTGTTACTTCATGGTTGTCATTGACCTGACAAATATAGACGAATGACCACATTATTTATTTATTTATTTATTTATTTACTTCATTTGTATACCGCTCCTCTCAGCCCTTAGATGACTCGGAGCGGTTCACAACAATTCAACAGTATACATAGTACAGACAATAGGCCTTTAAAACAATAGCATCACAATCAATAAACATAGCATCAATACAAAATTACATCAGTATAGCAAATCCATCAGGTCTCATCACTAGAATCAGTATCCAATCTCGTTATCCATTATTCCGTGTTCCAATAATCAATCAGTCACACTACTTAGCCAAATGCCTGTTTGAACATCCAGGTCTTCAATTTCCTCCGGAATACCAGCAAGGAGGGGGCCGATCTAATATCTGCAGGGAGAGCATTCCACAGTCGGGGGGCCACCGCTGGGAAGGACCTATCTCTCGTCCCTGCCAGGCGCACTTGTGAGGCCGGCGGGACCGAGAGCAGGACCTCCCCAGACGATCTTAATGTCCTAACTGGTTCATAGGAGGAGATGCGTTCGGACAGGTAAGTCGGGCCAGAACCATTTAGGGCTTTAAAGGCCAATGCCAGCACTTTGAATTGTGCTCGGTAGCAAATTGGCAGCCAGTGGAGCTGGCGCAACAGAGGAGTTGTATGCTCCCTGAGTACCGCTCCTGTTAGCATCCTGGCTGCCGATCGTTGGACAATTTGAAGCTTCCGAGCAGTCTTCAGAGGCAACCCCACATAGAGAGCGTTGCAGTAGTCTATACGGGATGTGACTAGAGCATGGACTACCGTGGCCAAGTCAGACTTCCCAAGGTACGGGCGCAGCTGGCACACAAGTTTTAACTGTGCGAATGCTCCCCTGGTCACCGCTGAAACCTGAGGTTCCAGGCTCAGCGATGAGTCCAAGATCACACCTAAGCTGTGAACCTGCATCTTCAGTGGGAGTGTAACCCCGTCTAACACAGGCTGTAACCCTATGCCCTGTTCGGCCTTACGACTGACCAGAAGTACCTCTGTCTTGTCTGGATTCAATTTCAATTTGTTCGCCCTCATCCAGACTGTTACAGCGGCCAAGCATCGGTTCAGGACCTCAACAGCCTCCTTAGTAGAAGGTGGAAAGAAGTGACAGAGTTGGACATCATCTGCGTATAGGTGACATCGTACCCCGAAACTCCGGATGATCTCTCCCAGCGGCTTCATGTAGATGTTAAACAGCATGGGAGATAGTATAGAGCCCTGAGGAACTCCACAAGACAAAGGTTGTGGAGTTGAGCAGGTATCTCCCAATAACACCTTCTGGGATCGACCCTCTAGGAAGGACCGGAGCCACTGTAAAACAGTGCCTCCAAGGCCCATTCCCACGAGGCGTCCCAGAAGGATACCGTGGTCGACGGTATCGAAGGCTGCTGAGAGATCCAGCAGAACTAACAGTACTCAAACACACTTGAGGAATCATTAATAGATGCACACTGAAGAATATCTATTTCTCTTCAGAAAGAAAGAGGTAAATCTTCACATTAATGATGAAGAATCATACATCCTTGATTTCGAGGCCAATTTTTGTTAAAAGTTGCTATATGCGGTATCCATGCTTTGATAGATTAATCATATCAATATTTCAACCGAACGGCTTAATAAAAAGAAAGAAAAGTGGGAAAGGCAATTTGTTTTTATTTTGCAAAGGGAGGGAAGAGGTTATTTTAGTTCAGTCATTTGCAGCAACCTTGCACATTTAATGATGGTCACAGTTTCCATTAGGCGCCGGCACCAAGGAAGAGAGATTTCATCCTCTATCAGCGAGGGTATGATTGCTTCTGCATGTGTGACAAGAAAGAGAAGGGACTGCTGGTAAATAATGAGGCTGTTAAGGGTGTAAGGAGCATATGAAACAGAATATTCATTTTTCTTCAATGGGAATTGTGCACGACAAAAGTGAGCCTTTCTTTGGCTTGTTTATTTATTGAAAATTCACCTCCGTAGAGGCATTATGTTAAAATTTCCTCTCTGATGTTAGTGTTTTCAAGATGCATGCGGCCACCAGAGTACGTTCTCATTTATATACCTTGATATGAATCTCCAATTACTGTCAGAGAGGCTTCTTGTTAAATATGGTAAGCTTTCTGGCTTCTAAGAATGTGGATATGTATTCAGTACTCTCGGGCCAAATGCAAGATGATTCTATGGATTGAGAATACTGGGTGCAAATTAATTAAATATCTAAAGAGGAGAGCATGAATGGAAATAGTCTGGAACTTCAGGGCTTTAGAGACAGATGGATTTAGGGAGTGGAAACAGTGGAGCTTGAAGTTGTAGAAGAAACCACGCTCTGGTTACATCCCGTATAGACTACTGCAACGCTCTCTACGTGGGGTTGCCTTTGAAGACTGCTTGAAAGCTTCAAATGGTCCAGCGTTTGGCAGCCAGGTTGCTAACAGGAGCGGTACTCAAGGAGCATACTACTCCTCTGTTGCGCCAGCTCCACGGGCTGCCAGTTTGCTACTGGGCATAATTCAAAGTGCTGGCGTTAGCCTATAAAGCCCTAAACGGTTCTGGCCCTACTTACCTCTCCAAACGCATCTCCTCCTATGAACCGACTAGGACACTAAGATCATCTGGGGAGGCCCTGCTCTCTGTCTTGCCTGCATCACAGGTGCGCTTGGAGGGGACGAGAGACAGGGCCTTCTCAGTGGTGGCCCCTTGGCTGTGGAACACCTTGCCTGCAGATATTAGATCGGCCCCCTCCCCGCTGGCGTTTCGGAGGAAAGTGAAGACCTGGCTGTTCGAACAAGTATTTGATTAAACAGTGTAATTGAACATAGGAATATGGAATAATGGACGATGAGACTGGATTCTGATTTTACTGTTGAGGTGCTAATGATTGTTATATTGATGTTTAATGATTTATGTTACAATTGTTTTTAATTGCCCTATACTTGTCTCGTGATGTTTTATATCGATGTTGTTCACCACTTTGAGTCGCCTGAGGGCTGAGAAAAGCGGTATATAAATAAAGCAAGTAAGTAAATAAATAAATAAATGCTATAGAAATGCTTTCCTATGCTTTTTTCTAAATCTATTGAACCTACCGTATTTTCTGGTGCATAAGACTACTTTTTAACCCAAGAAAATCTTCTCTAAAGTCAGGGATTATCTTATACACTGGAAGTAGACTTATATGCTAGGAGTAGACTTATACGCCAAGAGTAGTCTTACAGAGCGGGTGCTGAAACTTCCAATCATGATTGGAGAATTTGTAGTTGCTGCATATGGTGGGGGGAGCTCAAAAATGTCAGTGGCCATGGCCATGGCCCTGCTGTATGCAGCGATTGTATGAAAGCATTAAGGGCGATGCTGTACAAGTATGGTAGAAGAAAATCCATTCATCAGGATTCGTGGACTTAATGCGGTCCCGATGGTGAGGTTAAGGGGTGCCTCACCAGGAAGGGCGGAGCAAGCTGCAGGCAACCAGGGCGCCCGGGGTATGGAAAAAAGACATAGAGTGGCTCTGGGCTCAGACAAACACACCTCTTTTACCTGTCTGGCCCACCCTTGGATCCTATTACCATACCTCCTCCTCTGTCTCTCAGATCTCACTCCTGAAGACTGCATTGAAGCAGTGCAGGTGCGCAGGTGCGAGATCTGAAAGGCAGAGAAGGAGGTACAGTAATAGGAAAATTACCAAATTGAAATCAAATCTGATGTTTTTAAAATTTTATTTGGTGTGAGTTGGAAGAGGGGTAGTCTTATGAGGTGAGTATATCCCAAACTCTATATTTTAACTGGAAACGTTGGGGGTCGTCTTATACGCCCAGCCGTCTTATATGCCGGAATATCAACACTGACAAAGAAACAGCAAGAAATACTGTTTACCCACAAGCATAAAGAAATTACATATACTAGAAACCAACACTTTCTAATTACTTTATTTTCCAGATCACCAGACTGGGCCACAGCAATGTGTGGCAGGGGACGGCTAGTAAAACAAATACAAATATAGCAAAATACAAACAAGCAAGCAAAATACCATCAAAATAACTACATAACATAACGAAATAAAATAACAGATCTGAAATGACATGAAAAGAAATAAAACACGGTGGGTGGGCCAGATATGTTAAAAGTGAAGTTTATAAAATTTGATAAAACCCTGGATGAAATGGGTGGAATATTCCAAGTAAGAGAGAGATAGAAGGAGAGGTTTTATGTTTTGCCTTTTAACGGTTGTTTTTTTTTCTATTGCAACACAAGATCTATTGTCGCTGCCTGTAAGTTCCAGATGATTTTATGATTTTGCCAAACCCAGGGAAAATTAAGCCCCAATTCATCATTGTTAGGATTTGAAATATTAGTTTTTTAACTAATTGCAATTCTGACTGGAAGATTTGTTGAATTGCTATTCAGGAAAGCAACTTTCTAAAGTTCCGATCTGGTACCACTTTAACAATGGAAATAATGAATTCATGGAAAACTTAAGAGAGTGAAATCATTTGATGTATTTCCTGGAAATGCAGGCCATCATTGCTAATTAAAATACACAGCCAAATGCAGCAGAATGAAATTCAGACAGTTGTAAGTCTGATGTCATAATGATTGGAAGCGTGTGAAAAGTGCCTGAAATGAGCATAATAAAGTAAGGCCAGAAAATCCAATTTGGATACATGCTGATGATAAGCATTTGGAGAATGGAGAGATGGAGGTGACAAAAGAACTTTTACTGAATATAATCACAGGTATCTAAGTGTGCGTGAACCCAAAGGACACTGCTATAGCAAATCAGCTTTTTGTGAGGCTGGTATTATACAGTGTTGTCGTATGTGAAATCTTGGAACATCTATATATATATAAAATGCTCTGTGCATAATGAGTACCTTAAAAACAAAAGAACCAATGAACGAAATCACACCAAATTTGGCAACAAAAGTCTCACTACACAAGGAGTGACCATCACTCAAAAAATTATGATTTTGTCATTTGGGAGTTGTAGTTGCTGGGATTTATAGTTCACCTACAAAGAGCATTCTGAACTCCACCAGTGATGGAATCGAACCAAACTTGGCACACAGAACTCCCATGACCAACAGAAAATACTGGAAGGGTTTGGTGGGCATTGACCTTGAGTATGGGAGTTGTAGTTCACCTACATCCAGAGATCACTGTGGACTCAAACAATGATGGATTTGGACCAAACTTGGCACAAGCACTCAATACGCCCAAATATGAACACAGATGGAGTTTGGGAGAAATAGACCTTGACATTTGGGAGTTGTAGTCACTCAGATTCGCAGTTCACCTACAATCAAAGAGCATTCTGAGCCCCACCAATGATAGAATCAGGGCAAACTTCCCACACAGAACCCCCATGACCAACAGAAAATACTTAAGGCCATCCAGTCCAATTCCACCAGGGCAAGAAAATGTAATCGAAGTTCTCCTGACAAAGAGCCATCCAGCCATAGATAGATAGATAGATAGATAGAGCATACAGACAGATAGGGCGTTGTAGTTGCTGGGATTTATAGTTCACCTACAATCAAATAGCATAATAGAATTGAACCAACCGGGGCATACAGAACTCCTATGATCAACAGAAAACACTAGAAGGGTTTGGTGAGCATTGACCTTGAGTTTGGGAATTGTAGTTCACCTACATCCAGAGACTACCATGAACTCAAACAATGATGGATCTGGACCAAATTTGGCACGCATATTCCATATGTCGAAATATGAACACAGATGGATTTTGGGGAAAATAGACCTTGACATTTGGGAGTTGTAGTTACTGGGATTTATAGTTCACCTACAATCAAAGAGTGTTCTGAACCCCATCAACAACAGAATTGGGGCAAATTTCCCACACAGAACCCCCATGACCAACAGAAAATACTCAAGGCCATCCAGTCCAACTCCCTTCACCATAAATGTGTCCTCAATTCATTGTGTCTGCACAGTCCCATGAACTAATTTTTGTTATGAGAATTATTACTTACAATTTTAAAGTAGCATTTAAAGTATTCTGTACAATATTTATGCATAACCACATCATGAAAAATGGAGGTGGGATTTTTATTTCACCCCTTTTTGCATCTTCTTAAAACAATGTGTGCTAGATTTTTTTTAAAAAAAGGATGTCACTTTCAACAGCTTTAATTATGTTAATTATCACATCTTTTGTTAATAACACTTTCTTTTGAAGACATCCATTAGAGATTTAAAGTGTTAATTTACCAGAAAATCTAATGGCGCGCTGTTGGAAATTTCTCTTTAAATCAACTTTACTTACTTTTAATTAATATCCTAATTAGACAGAGATACAGTATTATTGAAAATATTACACATGTGGAAATAAGAGCTTAGATATGTAATGCAAAAGACATTAGTCACGGCGTAACGTTTTCATTAAACAAACCAAATGATGCATGGGAATGTTATTTATTGAAACTTCCAAATTTTCCAAATTCTGAGACTGTGTTGACTGGGCCATTCTTTGAGCTGAAGTCTAAAAATGATCTTTTCCAAGTTGAGATTCAAAGAATTTGTCTTGCTTTATGTACAAGTTAAAAGTTCACTACAAAGCATTTGCTTTGATTCTATTATGAAAAATGTGTTTTGTCTGCATTTTAAAACATACACGCAACCACTATTAAGTGGAGAATTCAATTTAAATAAATAAAAATGTCATGTTTGTTTGTGAGATTAACATAACTCGAAAACCACTGGATTAATTGACACCAAATTTGGACACAAGACACATATCAGGCCAACAAGTGACCATCACTCATAAAAACAATGAAAAGCACAGCGGAAGAGACTTAAAAAGCCAAAAATAAAAAACACATTACAACACAACGCATGTGCAAAACCACACACACACACACATATACATATGCAAACACACATATATACAGACATACACAAATATATACACACATATACACACACACACACACACAAAACCGGAGAGTCATACAGGGAGCATACCACTCCTCTGTTATGTCAGCTCCACTGGCTGCTGATCCAGTTCCGAGCGCAATTCAAAGTGTTGGTTTTGACCTATAAAACACTATATGGCTCCGGCCCAGCGTACCTGTCCGAATGTATCTCCTTCTATGTCCCACCTTGGAGTTTAAGATCTTCGGGGGAGGTCCAGCTCTCGGCCCCGCCTCTATCACAAGTGAGGCTGGTGGGGATGAGGGACAGGGCCTTCTCGGTGGTGGCCCCTCGCCTGTGGAATTCACTCCCCGGGGAAATTAGGTCATCAACATCCCTCCTCTCCTTCAGAAGGAAGCTGAAAACATGGATATGGGACCAGGCCTTTGGGTAATCTGGCAGACTGACAAGGTAATGATGACCAGAAATTGGAATGGACTATGGTAATGCTGAATGGACTTATGGATATCAGAACTCGGTGAACGTTGGCCACTAGATTGGCTTTTAATTGTTATTGTTTTAATTGATTGTTTTTAACTATTGTGGTTATTGCTGTTATGTAATTTATCTGTTGAAGTGTTGGCATTGAATTGTGCCGGTTGTAAGCCGCCCTGAGTCCCCCCTTGGGGGTTGAGAAGGACGGGGTAGAAGTGCCCGAAATAAACAAATAAAACACATATACACAGATGGCCACAGCAAATCATGGTAGGGGATGGCTAGTGGTTTGGATAAAGAAACTAAACTGGAATCCAGCTACCAGTATTAAAAAAACCTCTAAAATCATAACAGTAAATAAAGAAGAACACTTAAAAATCAGGGGAATTCCAGACAAGAAATAATCAGGGACAGCTAATCACCTCCCAACAAAGGATTCTCCCAGGCAGTAAGAAGCTACACCTTGAAACTGCTAGGCCATTCATTCATTGTAGGTGATTGATCTCCCAGTGTCCAAATTCAACATAATAATAATAATAATAATCATCATCATCATCTTTATTTATAGCCCACCACCATCTCCCCGAAGGGGACTCAGGGCAGCTAACATGAGGCCAACCCCCAAAATAATACAGCATAATGAGACACAAAACAAGAGAAAAATTACATCACAACATGAACCTATCTATACTTATGTCAGAACTGAGGTGTATCTATCTTCCAATGGAATTTGGATGGAAATCTTTGGGGAGTACTTTTGTTAAGTGCTTTAGTTTTAGTTGTGTTACCACTGTAACTTAAGAGAAAACATGAATAGTAAATGTATTTGTAACCTTTTACCTTTATTTTTGTAGTTATGGCAATGTGTCCTCTCTGAATAGTGGAGAAGGAATATCACATGGTTCAAGCACTGTTTGCAAGCTGAGCTGATTAAAAAGTTGTTGGAAACATAATGTGTTTTTGAACCATGGGTTTAGTGGCTTATAGAATTCAGATGATTTTTTCCCCTTAAAAATAACCAGAAAGAACTATTTTGCTAAAGTAAAGCAAAGCATTACTTTAAAAAATTGCTAATGTAATGACAACTCATTAAGGCACATATTTTTGAATGCAGAACTGTGCTGACCAATTCAAAGGAGAGTGAAAACCAAGAGATAATGATTTTATGGTTCATTTATGAATTCCACAAATGTAACTGTGCTTAGGTTATTTTACATTAAATGCAAATCAGATTAATTTCACTGCCATCCGTAGTATTAAGGAAGCCTCTTCATTCTGGGAAGAAGTATTTCTAGCAGTCATCGATGGTTATTGACACCAGATGACTCAAGTGTACATTGTCTCAGCTCCCTCTCCACGACAGTTTCCCCATTTCCCCAGCGTATCTGTCCGAATGCATCTCCTTCTACATCCCACCTCAGAGTTTAAGATCTTCCAGGGAGGCCCTGCTCTTGGACCCGCCTTTATCGCAAGTGAGATTGGCGGGGACAAGGAGCAGGGCCATCTCGGTGGTGGCCCCCCACCTATGGAATTCACTCCCTGGGGAAATGAGATCATCGTCATCCCTCCTTTCCTTTAGAAGGAAATTAAAAACTTGGATTTGGGACCAGGCGTTTGGGCAATCTGGCAGATAAATAAAGGACAATGACGATTGATAGGAATGGAAAATGTGGAATGAAGCTATGGACTCTGAGTTGCGAACGTTGAGCATAAGATTGTTTTTTATTGACTGTGATATATATTGATTGTTTTTAACTGTTATAACTGTTTTTAATTGCTGTCTATATCTTATCTGTATTACTGTGTAGGCATCGAATTGTGCCTTTTTGTAAGCCGCCCTGAGTCCCCCCTCGGGGGTTGAGAAGGGCGGGGTAGAAGTACACGAAATAAATAAATAAATAAATAAATAAATAAATAAATAAATAAAATACATGGGGTATCACCCTCTCGGCTAGACCCAGTGCTGGCTGCATTGCAGCCAGCACAACATGGGAATCCTCCTGTGTTGAGAGGTAGGCAACACTTTCCCCCCATTTGGAGGTAGGGCCTCCTCCAGAAGTCACATGACGTTTGTGATGTCCACTATGGAGCTCCATCCATTAGATGGGGTGAAATCACCCTAGGATGCTAAATTTACCTCATCTGATGAGGTTGTAAGTGTCATGGTGTGGAATCCTGGTTTTCAGGAAGGGCATTTGCCATCTTCAGCCAAAGCATTCACCTCCAAACAAACTGCAACCCCCAGTGACCCATATGATGTAGCTATGGCAGTTAAAGTGGTTTCATAACACTATAATTATGCAGTGTGAAAAGATCCTTGAGCTCTTCCGGCATGACATTTCACAGTCTTGAGGCAGCCGATGAAAAGGTCCTCTGGGTGATGGTTGCCAGTCAGGTTCTGGCTGGTTGAAGACCTGAGTGTCCTTGGCAGATTCTACAGGAGAAGGTGACCTTGTAGATGTCCTGGATCCAAACCATGTAGTGCTTTAAAAAGTCTCGTCAAGAGTCAAACATGGTAAAGTTTGATTCTCTATAAGTGCCCTCATAAATTCAGAACTGTCTCCAAGACAAGTCTGAAGCTCACAATTTTATGGCAACTGGATAAATTAATCAGTTTATAAATTGTTGGAACTTTTTAAAACTCTAGATTATGTAAAGTCAGTCAAAAACCCATCTTGATACCTGAAATAGAAAATACACAATATAATAACATAGGTGTAGAGGCCTTTTCCAAAATGCTTAGGACTTTTTTGGATTTTTGGTCTCAATATCCTCTGGAATTGGGAAGGAATTCTCTATTCGTTTTCCTGAATGGTTGCTCTGGAAGCAACAGTTGGTTGCAGTCAGGGAATATGGAGTCTTGCCCTTTATTGATGAGGAGTAGGTGTTGGATGGCCATTGCCTTGGTTTCAATACAAACCAAGTTAATGCCCTTAAATTGGTTGGCAGTTCACACAGAAATTGATTGATAACATAAAAGCTGCCCATAGTTTACCCCAAACATTTGTGTTGTCTTGTTATTTTGCTGGTTGGGGAGCAAAGCAAAAGTGTCACTATCTTAGTCACCCATGTAGCTCATTTTGGAACATTTTGTATCTCTAGCCTCGAAATGCAACAGGATTAGTCCACAGCAAACAAGATCACTCTGCTGGCTGTTTTATTGGATCACACGTCGGACACTTCCCAAGTGTCTAGGACTGTGTGATGTATCGGTGAATAGTGAGTGCAGATCCCAGTAAGGTGGCCGCCTGCAGCTGGCAGATGGGAATCTTGTCAGCGCCGATTGTGTTTAAGTGCAGACCAAGGTCTTTAGGCACTGCACCAGTGTGCCAATCACCACTGGAACCACCTTGACTGGCTTCTGCCAGAGTCTTTGCAGTTCAATCTTTAAATCCTCATATTATGTCAACTTTTCCAGTTCCTCTTCAATCCTGCTGTCACCTGGGATTGTTTTTTACTTTGTTTTTTAACATGATTGTGAGGTCAGGAGTATTGTGCTCCAAAACTCTGTCTGTGTGAATTCGGAAGTCCCAGAGGAGTTTGATGTGCTCATTTTCCGTAACGTTTTCCAGCTTGTGATCCCACCAGTTAGTTGTCGCAGGCAGATGGTATTTGTGGCACAAGTTCCAATGAATCATCTGAGCAACGGTGTTGTGCCTCTGCTTGTAGTCTGTCTGTGCGATCTTCTTGCAGCAGCTGAGGATGTGATCTATTATTATTATTATTATTATTCGTTTCTATCCCACTTTTCTCCCTGAGTGGGACTCAAAGCAGCGTACAACATAACAAAAGACAGATTTTGTTGTTCATTTGTTCAGTCGTCTCCGACTCTTCGTGACCTCATGGACCAGCCCACGCCAGAGCTCCCTGTTAGCCGTCAGCACCCCAGCTCCTTCAAGGTCAGTCCAGTAACTTCAAGGATGCCATCCATCCATCTTGCCCTTGGTTGGCCCCTCTTCCTTTTACCTTCCACCTTCCCCAGATTACATATCATAAAATACAGTCATATGTGACATATGTGAAATGAGCAATTTGTCACATTAAAAAAGTCTACATCCCCAGCCTCCATAAGACAAATAACATAAAAAGCATAATTTAACAGTGTAGTTAAAAACGCCGTATAACAATTCAGTTCTTATGAGCCATAATCACGCTCTCTCAGCCTCAGAGGAAGGCAAAAGCAAACCCTTTCTGAACAAGAAAACCTTGTGATAGGTTTGCCTTAAATCACCATAAATCAGAAATAACTTGAAGGCACACAACATCCATTTCCACTGGCAAATCAGTCTGAGTTTTGAGCTACAGGGGTGTCATACAGATATTACTTAAGTACCAAATCTTTACAGGGGTGTCATACAGATATTACTTAAGTACCAAATCTTTACAGGGGTGTCATACAGATATTACTTAAGTACCAAATCTTTCCCTAATTTACTCCTCCTCCCTCATTTTGCTTGATGAAGTTTTATTTGCTGAATCCTAATAAAGGTGTTTTCAAAATCTGAATTCTGGAGTTCTTTAGAAGCAATCCAGTCTGCCTACATATACTTTTGTTGAACGCTCGGTTTTAATTCTGTTCTCTCCATTTTTTTAAATTCACCAGCATGATGTTTAGTGGGATCAATAATGTTCTAGCTGAAATAAACAATTTCAGATCAGATTGATTATTGGGGAAGTAAATATATTTGTTTGTATTCCACCAATCCAAAATGTATTGATGGGAGAGACAGATGAAGACACATGGGGGCACGGTACTGAACACCACAAAATGATTGTAATGCAAATCTATGCAGCAATAAAAATATGAAAAAGTTAGAAGAGCAGCTGATGTAGAAAGTATTATGCTTAACTACAAGTGTATGCTATACTTATATCCACATCACCCCCCCTCGCCACCCCTTTATCTTCGAGAACTAATTTAAGTCATCAGGAATAGTTAGTTTTTATGGTCATTTGGCTACTGACACATGATAAGTAATAAACCATCAATCTGATCGAAACAGTATGAGATCACTTTTTGAAGCCTATTATGGACACCGTTTTTAAGGTTAAGAAGAGAAATGGAATTATAATCCATGCCATTTTGGGGTAATTGTTATTAATAAATTAGCAAAGAATGAGCAGCAGATGGATGAATTGTTGGAGTTCATTAATTTTATGGTGACTTTCTTTGCATGAGCCAATTATGTCTGTCATTGTGTTGCTAAGTGGCAATGATGCCCCAAGGAAAGGGCACACAGGCAGGACAAATGGTCTCGGGAGTTTTCTGCTTCAAGATTTTGCCAAAGGCTTCCAGGCCGTCTTGGTAAACAAAGAATGTGAACCAGGTAAAATCTGTACAGTCTTCTGCACAACAATGCACAACTTAGAAATATCTATATAAATGAATAAGCTTGTAGAAAAATAGCATACATATTCTCAAAGGTTTGCTAATATAGAGTGACTGGATCAAGCTATAGCATGCTAGTCATGACTAAGGATGCATGTACTGTCGGAATCCAGACGCCTTTAAAGAGCCAGACACAGAGATAAAGTCCAAACAAAGTTTATTAAGGCAACAAAAAAGACTCAGGGACACTTACTTCAGTGTCCCTGGTCAAAACAAAAGGTTTCAAGCAGTTTGCAAGGCAAAAACTTAACTTGGCAAATAATCCGGATTAAACCAGCATATAAACACTGGGATTGTGGCGCAGCTGACTGAGTGTCAGCTGCATTAAGATCACTCTGACCAAAAGGTCATGAGTTCAAAGCCAGCCCGGGCTGGAGTGGGTGTCCAGCCATTGTGTAGCCTGTTGTCGACCTTTGCAACCCGAAAGACAGTTGCATCTGTCAAGTAGGAAAATAAGGTACCACTTTGTGTGGGAGGCTAAATTAACTAATTTATGAGGCCATAAAGAAAACTCTGGGGAATGTGGAATGCGGAAGAACTTCATCGGTGTCGCTGATGGACGATGAAAGCAGCAGCTCCCCTGGCGGCCAGAAAAAAAGTTAAATACCCTCTGTGCATTGTCTGTATTCGTTGTCTGTCAAACTGGCATTGAATGTTTGCCATATATGTGTATACTGTAATCCGCCCTGAGTCCTCTGCAGGGTGAGAAGGGCGGAATATAAAAACTGTAAATAATAATAATAATAATAATAATAATAATAATAAACAAAAAGTTGGGCAAAACGCTCCAAAGTCACAGAGTTCAAGGTATGCAAGTAAACAAGGTGGAAGAACACAAAGCCGTAGTCCAAAAACAGTCCGAAGTCAAAGATATTAGAGTCCAAAAAGCAGTGTCATTGTCCAGGCAGTCCAAGGTCAAGAAGAGGGGAAGTCAGCACTTACAGGAATCCAAAGCCAGTCAATACACGGAGAAGCAGCAACCTGTAGTTCCAGGACCCAACAAGAGAAATGGCGGCAACAAAGACCCAGGCACAAATCCAACACTTTGCCTCCTGCAAAGTCCCATTACTCCAGTGCCTACTTTTATCTTACAACTCATTATCTGTTGATGAGCTGTCCTCCACTCTTTCCTCATCGCTATCAGCTGCTCTAGCCTCCACAGCCTCTCACCAGCTTTTCCATTTCTTATCAAGACTTAGGTCTCCCCATGTATCACCAGATTGCCAGTCCCCAGAAAACCCTTCAAAAGTATCGCTGGACGTAGGTTGTGTACACACATCCCTAACTTCTTGCATACGAGTCCAATCCAACCCATCCTCCTTGTCACTACTCCAGTGAAGCCCATAAAATCTTCCGACCAATTTTATGGGCTTCACTGGAAGTGATGGAAGATTTTATGGGCACTGGAGCTTCCAGTGAAGCCCATAAAATCTTCCTCTTCAGTTGGAGCTGTAAGTATATCACAGATCCGTTTCCTCTGACGCTCCTCGTCAGACTCCTGCTCCCGAGTAATCCGTTTTACACCCCTGCTTTCATCTCCTTCCTCCTCCATTTCTCCTTCTAAGAAACCCTCAAATGAGTCATCGTCTGTAGGAGACATGAATATTTCCCTAACTCTCTTTCTTTGTTGCTCCTCATCCAAACTCTGAGCACCTCTCTTTCCTCCTCTACTACCCCTAGTAACGTTACTAGGAGACTCAACTACAACATGTACACTGTAGAATGAACACAGTGTGACACCACTTTGACTGCCATGTCTCAATGCTATGGAATCATGGGAGTTGTACTTTTACTGGTTCCTCTCCAACTGCAGTTCCTTGGAATTCGTAGCATAGAGCCATGGCAGTTGAAGTGGTTCAAAATGGCATTCATTCTAATCTCACTGATTTCGTGGCTACCTCATATCCCATTGATTTCAATAGTATTAAAGCGGAAATAACATCTGGGTGCCACCTATTGATTCTTTTAAACTGAAAAAGTTTAGATGCTAAAATTTAATATTCTGCCTTTATCCTGTAAAAGGATTCAAAGTGGCTTACAAAATGATTTAATTTCAGCTAATTATTCTTTTTTACTCAAATAAACAATATTATATTTTAAAGCATATAGCTAATTTTGTTTAAAATACATTAAAAAATAATTAATATATATATATTTTAAAAATCACAGCACACTGTGGGCACATCCAGATAGCTCGCAAAAAGCATGAGCTCTCGCACTTTTACCTGTGGCATTCAAACAACACCTCAGGTAAAAGTGAATTAATTCAGCACAAATCAGGAAAACCCTGCTTTGTGCTGAATTAATTGGGTACGGGATTAGACCTGGGTCTTCCTAAAAGACCCGGGCCTAACCCAGTATGGCTGTTGTCTGAACTGCTCCCTCAGAAGTCCTGGGAAATCCTCCGATGAAAGCGAGGAAAAAAAGTTAAATAGCCTCTGTGTATGTCTGTATATGCTTGTATGTCAAAAATTGGCATTGAATGTTTGCCATATATGTGTACACTGTAATCCGCCCTGAGTCCCCTGCGGGGTGAGACGGGAGGAATATAAAAGCTGTAAATATTTATTTATTTATTTAAAACATTTACACCCCGTCCTTCTTGACTTCAACGGAGGGGCTCAGAACAGCTTCCAAACAGGCTACAATTCGATGCCAAACATAATATAAAACACATAAAAAATATATCGACAAAATTAAAATAATTCTAAAACCCGCTTTGTGGTTTCCTGTCCTTTTAAAAACAGAAGACAGCTATATCAAACTTCCTAAATACAAGCAATCATAGCTTACACAAAGCTATGATTACATGATAGTTATATTTGAATCGATATCCTTCTGTTGAACACATAGGCACAAACCGATACCATCCCTATGTGCAGGGGTGGTTCATTTGGAGTTCTGACCTATTGGGGTAAGATGGGCCCATAACAACAAAGCAATAAAATTACATCCACTTAATTTCTGATCACTGATGCTGCCTTCTATGTAGTTTTATGACACAATTAATGACAGTATTATCTGATCCAGCCCATGAGCCACTGCCTGGTGGCCTGGTGATAAATGCACATACTGAATCTAGATGGATTTGCTTTCCTTGCAAACTCTTCATTCTCTACTTGGAGATGGTATCAGACATATGCTTTACTTAATGATTGTAGTTTATTACTCTGTAGGTCATATCCCTTATATATTAGAAACAAACACCTTGGAGACTATGGGTTGGTGGAAGGAGATGACATGTGTCATTGCTGTTGTTTTCGGTAGAGCCCTGTGGAAAAACTAATTACCTTTTCATCTTGGTAAATCCAGAGGTCAGTTTGCCACTACTATATCACTACATGACAGGGTACATGGGTAATTAGGTAGGCTCTGTAACCTGGATATTCCATGGATCTCATTACATCTTATTTAGAAAGGCTGTAATTTGATTGGTGGAAAATTAAGGCATCTTCTCATGGGTCATTTTATCTCTCTGCAATAATAATTCTTGGCTTGATTAAAAATTGATCCAGTGTCTTAAAGTGAATTTATTATTGCAGCAATCTATCAACCACAGACAGATAATCTGGTTCCCATCTTTATCTGATTTGAAAAATCTGTCACTTATTATGTGTTGTTTTCTTCCTCCCTCCCCAGAATCATTTAAATTGATGGTTTGCTAAGGTAGGCTGGCTACCAATGGCCTCTTGGAAGAAAACCTGAAACAATAACTTCTTGCAGAAAGCATTTTTACTGTAAGAGTTGGATAATATGTCAATTTTAATCTATTGATTTGAATTGTGTTCTGGCAACATTTTCTCTGTGGGGAGAAATCAAATAACATGTATATCAAGTAGTAAATGGGCATGTAGGTCTGAGCAGTTTGTTTTTATATTTGCATATCACCATATATCAATTCAGCATTTGATTTTTCCAGTGGTTGACATCCAAAAAGTTACTTTGTTTGAGATTACCCAAAACCAAAACATGAACAGTGGAATTTTTGGGCTTTTGCAGTATTTAATGACAGATTTGTATGCAGAACACATCATGCGATGTGCGGGGCTTGACAAATGCAAGGCTGTAGTTAAAATTGCTGGAAGAAACATTAACAACCTTAGATATGCAGATGACACCACTTTGACGGCCAAAAGTGAGGAGGAGCTGAGGAGCCTTCTAATCAAGGTGCAAGAAGAAAGCGCAAAAGCTGGGTTGCAGTTAAACATAAAAAACAAACAAACCAAGATTATGGCAACAAGAATGATTGACAACTGAGAAATAGAGGGAGAAAACGTGGAGGCAGTAACATACTTTGTATTTCTAGGTGCAAAGATTACTGCAGACACAGACTGCAGCCAGGAAATTAGGAGACACTTACTTCTTGGGAGGAGAGCAATGTCCAAACTCGATAAAATAGTGAAGAGTAGAGACATCACACTGGCAATGAAGATCCGCATAGTTAAAGCAATGCTATTCCTCATAGTCACCTACGGATGTGAAAGCTGGACCATAGGGAAGGCTGAATGAAGGAAGATAGATACTTTTGAACTGTGGTGTTGGAGGAAAGTTCTGAGAGTGCCTTGGACCGCCAGAAGATCCAACCAGTCCATACTTCAGGAAATAAACCCCGACTGCTCACTGGAGGGAAGGATAGTAGAGGCAAAGATGAAGTACTTTGGCCACATCATGAGAAGACAGGAAAGTTTAGAGAAGACAATGACGGTGGGGAAAATGGAAGGAAAAAGGAAGAGGGGCCGACCAAAGGGCAAGATGGATGGATGGGATCCTTGAAGTGACTGGATTGACCTTGAAGGATCTGGGGGTGATGACGGCTGACAGGGAGCTCTGGCGTGGGCTGGTCCATGAGGTCACGAAGAGTTGGAAACGACTGAACGAATGAATAACAATGACAGATTTCTGGGGACATGTATCAAAGTGCCCAAGATAGTACTCCCTGTTTCCAAAGAGATTGTCAACATGGTCTACTATCCTCCAGCTATACCTTTATATCTTCATCACCAGCATTTATTGCAGATTGTTGGGTTTCAGTGTCCACCTGGAAATAAGCAAGATCTGGTGTAGACAAGTAAGCGATAAGAAGTTAGACTGACTATTTTTAGTTATTCTGCTAGGTGGTACTAAATTTAGGTGAGAAGAATGATAGAAAAATGTGCTTGCTGTTGTATGTGTACCTACATGCACATGCCCATACACATAGCTTTCTGGCGAAGGCCTGCACTGCACAACTCATTTATTTTATAACAGTCTTTTAAAAGTTAATGGTACTGTCCCAGAGCAAACAGGTCGTGGACAGTAGCTAAAGTAGGTGATAGAATCAATTACAGCTTTTCACGGAGGTAATTGTCTCCTCGTCATGTGTCTTTTTGTATTAAGGGTTTTACAACTCCATCACAAATCCTGTGTGTGGGAAAGCACTACTTCAGAGAGCGGAAAGAAGAGGTAACATAAAGTTATTACCTATCCAGAGAGCAGAAACTTTCTCTAGCATCATTTCAAGATATATTTGAATATAAAGGGAAATGAAAAATATTCAGAAGAAAGAAGAAAACCCAGGATATTTTGGTCTTTGAAATGGAAAATCTTAATGGTATCCTGTCCACTGCAAAGGGAGAAATTACAATAATAAGCGAAACAATTGAAAGTGGTGTTGAAGGCTTTCATGGCCGGAATCACTGGGTTGCAGTAGTTTTTTGGGCTATATGACCATGTTTCAGTACCATCCAGTATCATTCTCTCCTGATGAGGAGCCTCTGGTGGCGCAGTGGGTTAAACCCCTGTGCCGGCAGGACTGAAGACTGACAGGTTGCAGGTTCAAATCCAGGGAAAGGAGGATGAGCTCCCTCTATCAGCTCCAGCTCCTCATGCGGGGACATATGAGAAGCCTCCCACAAGGATGATAAAACATCAAATCATCTAGGCGTCACCTGGGCAACGTCCTTGCAGACGGCCAATTCTTTCACACCAGAAGCGACTTGCAGTTTCTCAGGTCGCTCCTGACATGACAAAAAAAATTTCTCTCCTGATGTCTCACCTACATATTTATTTACTTACAGTATTTATATTCCACCCTTTTCACCCCGCAGGGAACTCAGGATGGATTACAATGCACGTATACGTGGCAAACATTCAATGGCATTAGACATATTTATTTATTTATTTACTATATTTATATACCGCTTTTCCCAGCCCTCGGGCGACTCAAAGCAATTAACAGTAGCAAAATTCAGTGCTCAAAACACCATAAAACAATTACATATATGGACAGACACAGAGGCAATTTAACATTCCAGCTTTTCCAGCTTCATGAGGGTATGCTTGATTCTAACCACAGGGGGAATTGCCGCTTCACCATTCACTTGTGACACCGAGTCCTTGATTGAGTACTTCCTCATTCTTATGCACTGCTGGAAGGTTTTATGGTGTCGTAAATTAATTAAGTTACCGTCCCCGCATAAAGCGGTATCTAAATTTCCTACTTTAGATATGCAACTGTCTTTCAGGCTGGATAGATCAACAGCAAGCTAAACTATTAATGGTCGGGAGCTCACTCCGGCTCAGGATGGCTTCGAACTCATGACCTCTCAGTCAGTAGTGATTTAATGCAGCTGGCTACTAACTAGCTGCACCACAGCCCAGCGCAGCTAGTTAGTAGCCAGCTGCATTAAATCACTACTGCATATGTGGCTGACATCATCAGAGGTTCTGATGCTAGTGAGGCAAGTGGGTTGTGTGTATACACACACACACACACACTTTGTTTGAAGCAAGTGTGAATGTTGCAATTACCAAGTTTAATTAGCATTGAGCAGCCTTGCAGTTGCAAAGTCAATCATTGGGGGTATTTGCATAGAGGTGGCTTGGCTGTTGTGCCTGGAGGCATCTTTTGTTTGAGAAGTGTTGACTGGCACTTAGTTGTTTGCTGTCTGGAATTCCCCTGTTTCTGTGTGCTGTTCTTTATTTATTGTCTTAAATCTGGTGTTTTTCAATACTGGTAACCAGATTTTGTTCATTTTCATTGTCTCCTCCTTTCTGTTGAAATAACTGAAAAAATTGCAATCAAACATTGGCATCCTACCCTTCTGAGGCAACCACTTCACAATGTCTAAGGACAGAATTGGCTCTCAATGGAATAAGGTTGGCATCTAATGCTTATTTATGTTATTTAAAGGTTCTAATGCAATGTGAATTTGTATCTCCAAAAAACCTACCCATTTCACCTGTCAGGTCCAGCATTTTTAATTTTTTTATTCATTACATTTGGCCCGGCCTCAGTTTTAAATGCATCGTGATGTTATTGTCTAATGTTTATTGCTATTGTTTTAATGTTTATTGTTTTGCTTTATGAGTATTTATTGTTGTATTGCTATGCTGTTGTTTTATTGATGTGTTGGGCCTTGGCCTCTTGTAAGCCGCACCGAGTCCTTCGGGAGATGTTAGCGGGGTATAAATAAAGGATAATAATAATAATAATAATAATAATAATAATAATAATGGGTGATTTTTAAAACCACTGTACTTCAGTAATTGGCCTTGGTGGTACACCAAGTCATGCAATCCCATGTTAAGAAGATAGTTGAATTGAGTGACATAACATTATGCGTGTCCCAGATCCATTATTCTATGTCCAGAATAAACTATAGAACATACGAACAGAGAGAGAAACCAAAGGTTGCCTAATCTCAAGCCATGGAAAGCTTATGGCAGTCAAAACATTTGTTCCAAAGCTGGAATGTGTCCAGAGGAGGGCGACTAAAATGATCAAGGGTCTGGAGAACAAGCCCTATGAGGAGCGGCTTAAGGAGCTGGGCATGTTTAGCCTGAAGAAGAGAAGGCTGAGAGGAGATATGATAGCCATGTATAAATATGTGAGAGGAAGCCACAGGGAGGAGGGAGCAAGCTTGTTTTCTGCTTTCCTGGAGATTAGGACGCAGAACAATGGCTTCAAACTACAAGAGAGGAGATTCCATCTGAACATGAGGAAGAACTTCCTGACTGTGAGAGCCATTCAGCAGTGGAACTCTCTGCCCCGGAGTGTGGTGGAGGCTCCTTCTTTAGAAGCTTTTAAACAGAGGCTGGATGGCCATCTGTCAGGGGTGATTTGAATGCAACATTCCTGCTTCTTGGCAGGGGGTTGGACTGGATGGCCCATGAGGTCTCTTCCAACTCTTTGATTCTATGATTCTATGACTCCAATCCAGTATCAGCATTATTTCATTATTGGGAAAGAGAGGAAAGACCAATGCTGGTTCACAAATGTAAGGCTACATATCTTTTGTCCTCTGTTTCTTGCACTTTTGGTTTCATTCTGCAGCAAACTGAAGTCACTTCCTGCGGAAACATGCCTTAGGTTCCTTGTGAAATGTCCAAATGTTAATTATAAATGTATGTGCTCATTTAAAAAAAAATCAGTTGTATAAGGGCGGTTATACAAAAACAAAACCACTACTAAATAGCACATCATTGATAAAATATGTTGACTGAGTCAACCCCTATTGCATTGATCCTTTTGTTGTTATTGTTGCGTGTTCCAATTTTTCTGTTTGCCTCCAACTATTTTAAGAACAGAAAGATGCATGGCAATTCTTTAGTGTATGCTTACTTTATTGTGAGCTATTCTCTGCTATCACTTGACAGCACCTGTGATGTACTGTTATTTTGGATAATTAAATAATCGTAAGCACCAATGTGGAAGGAGCGTGGGATCAACAGATGCCTTGAGCAGTGTCATGCCCACAAGGCAAAGCTGAGTGTTTCCAGCCATCTAAAAAGGTCTCTTTTTCTTGGCAGAGTAGCACACCTCCAGATGTGCCTCTCTGTGATCCTTTGAAGCCTTTGTAGCTTTTCTTTTGGGATCCTTTTGGGATGCATATAAACGAATACATGTATAGCTGTTTAAAGGATGCCTGACACACAGGTAAGTTTTTGCTTGGGGAAATAAAATGTGAAAAAAAATGAAACAATTCTTGTTTATCTTTTACACTTAGGCCATCTTTGGGGTTTGTGAACTTTATTTATCCTGGCAATGGGAAAAGAGGGCACGAGGCTGTATATGAGGAAGAGGCAGGTGGGCACAAATTGGATAGATCTAACCCAAATTATATAAACAATTATTTTCCTCAGTTATTAAGCACCAATACTTGTTTTAGTTGCTGCTTTTGTTTACTACAAAATCTGAACACTTCAGATTTACATTTGGATCAACCACTGCACGGCAGAGTAAGATCAATGTTTTCCTCTGTATGCTCTTTTCATTGCAGAAAGTAATACAAGAAAAAGAATACAAGGCAGTTGAAGAGGGAAAGGAGTTCTGCTTTTGCATTTCATTGTCTGTGGGGATGGAAGAGTGGGACTTTCTCGCTTTAATTGCCAAGATATGTTTACTTTGATGTGTTGGTGCCCCTTTGGCATATTTCCAGGAATTCACAGATGGAAGCTCATCCATTTGGGCACAAGTTTATTAAGTAGAAATCCACAATTTCTTTCATCTCGGTAAGGTGACATGAGATTTAATTATCATATAACTCAAATCATCATTGTCATCATTGTTAGTGTCATGCTGTTATACTACCAACAGTGCCAACAATTAGGTGCTCTCAGAGTGGTTTATGTATTAGTTTAATGACTGTATTTATTTTTACACATCCAAATGATATCAGCTTGATCTAGGATACTACAGAACTGAAATAGAATGGAAAGCAGAATTTCCATGACCCGGAGACTATTTTTTTCTGTTTTTGAGATGACAGAGTCTTCTACATCCTTGGATGTACAAAATTAAAATGTCCTTTTTGGCATTTTTAAACAAATTTTGCAATATTCTTATATATATATATATATATATTAGGATAGCCTATTTTTTTTTAAAATAGCCATTGTCTGACATGAGTAGCAAAACATTATCAAGAAATAGTCTCCTCATTTAGTTTGTGCATCACTGTTGTTAAAAATGTTTTCAATGTTGTCCATGTTTAGTGCTGCAACTGTAAACGTACAATAGTTAGTAAGAAATCAGACAAAGTTGTCGCGTCCAGTAACATAATAAAAGGCCTTTCAGTTAAATATTTAGAACCTTCCAATGCAGTAGGAAAACATGTTAATTCCCCTAACTTTGCAATATATACCAACATTAACTTTAATTTAGCTTTTCTATAAATTTCTTGGACTATCATTTTGTGGAATATGCTTTGAAGATCCATAATTTCATCACTATGGGGAGAGGGAGGTGGAGGAAGGAAACAACGGAAAAGGGATGGATACAAGTAGAGGATGAGGGTAATTACTCACGAAACCCTTTCTTTCTTTTTTGTTAAATTGTGTGTGTGTGTGTGTGTATATATATACACACACACAAGGGGTATTTTTTAAGTAAGGTCAATTTGAACATAAGTACACAACGAAAGTTTATTTCAAAAAAGTAAATTTATTTTCAGAAAGTACATACTTCACTCTATTTTTCGACATAGTTGCCAAGTTTGTTCAAACACTTATCATACCTCTGAACCAATTTTAAAATACCCTCTTCATAAAAACTTGCCGCCTGTTAGGAGTTTCGGGACCCAACGGGAGCACAGTTTCCTAAACTTTAGATGTTCAGAAACAATGTTGTAAAGCACTGATCTCGACACGTCAGGAAATTCGTTCGAGAGACCTGTTATTGTGAAGCACCTGTTCTCATGAATCCTCGCTTCAACTGAAGCCACCAAATTATCTGTAATCAAAGAAGCGTGACCGGAGTGGTCCTCATCATGGACGTTGTCACGGCCATCTTTGAATTGTCGTACCCACTTAACGCCACTTTGCTTTCACTCATAACAGTATCACCGTACACTTCACAAATCTGTCTATGAATTCCTGCAGCAGGCAGGTTCCTTGCTGACAAAAACCGTATCACTGAGCAAACCTCACATGCAGCAGGTGAGTTGATAGTCTTAAACATTTTTAAAGCACAGAACAGAACCCTACAGGTTAGCTACAGAGCGGAAACTGAGCACAGTTGTTCCCGAGGCATGCCGGTACACGACGCACACACTCATTGAGGTATGCGTGCAAACTACTAGTGTCTACAACAAAACGAATCTTACTTAAAAAATACCCCTCGTGTATATATATATATATATAGAGAGAGAGAGAGAGAGAGAGAGAGAGAGGGAGGGAGGGAGAGAGAGCGAGAGAGAGAGAGAGAGAGAATACGTCACCTATGTTATCTTCTAAACTCCCACAGGAGGAAATGTGGCTATGTTATACTCTATTTGTTTGTCTTCCCCCCTCCCAACCCCCCCCCCCATGGGTAGTTTTCCAACAGTCTAAAGAATTGGTTAACAGCTGCTATGGTTTTGCCGGTGACCAGTCATCTTGTGATGGCCTTCTCTCTACTTAAATAAACTGCTTCTCAGACAGATTTTTTTTTGGTCGTGTCAGGAGCGACTATAGAAACTGCAAGTCGCTTCTGGTGTGAGAGAATTGGCCGTCTGCAAGGACGTTGCCCAGGGGACGCCCAGATGATTTGATGTTTTTATCATCCTTGTTGGAGGCTTCTCTCATGTCCCCGCATGAGGAGCTGGAGCTGATAGAGGGAGCTCATCTGCCTCTCCCTGGATTCGAACCTGTGACCTGTCGGTCTTCAGTCCTACCGGCACAGGGGTTTAACCCACTGCACCACCGGGGGCTCCCTCAGACAGATGACAAATACACACAATTGCTGCAGTTCTCCTGCAATTCTTACTACCTTGTTAGAACTTACTAACACAGCCTTTGTTAGCCCAAGGCCAGCACAAAAACAGCAGAACAGTTTAAAAAAATTATTTTAATAAACAAACAAATGAATATTTTGCACAGTTAGGCTAAGATCCTATGTACCGCTACATAATCTTCCACTGTGAATCGGCTTTCAAGTTGGATGGAGGAGAGGAGGTGGTTTAGACCACGGAGAAGCAGCTGATCTCAGCTTGGGGTGTGTATTTTAAATGAGGATACACTCTCAAATAGAGTCAACACCTTTTTCTTCCTTTGGGATCTCTAAGCATCCGATTCACTCCCATCTTTAGCAATAAGCAGCAGCAGCTTCTGGGTCTTGACAGCTGCTGAGAATGAGGTTTGGTTTTTTTTTTTATAGATTAAGTGGCTGACTCTCATCACCTTATTCAAAATGGGATCTACACATGTGTAAGCTGCATTTGTGAATGCGTAAGTCACTGATCAGATTTGGCCTTAAGGTGTTAAAATGTTTTAATGAGCAGAGGACTCGTAGAAGGCAAGCAAACATACAAAAGTAACTGGATTTTTTTACAGTACATATTTTATATCCATGATGATGATGATTTTGATGATGATGATGATTTTATTGCTCATCTCTCTTTGCAGCTCAAGAAGGGGTTAAAACAGAGAGATACAATAGGTTCTTGTAGGTTTTTTCGGGCTATAGGGCCATGTTCTAGAGGCATTTCTCCTGACGTTTCGCCTGCATCTATGGCAAGCATCCTCAAAGGTAGTGAGGTCTGTTGGAAATAGGAAAATGGGTTTATATATCTGTGGAATGACTGGGGTGGGGCAGAGAGCTCTCTGCTGAAGCTAGGTGTGAATGTTTCAGCTGATCACCTTCATTAGCATTTGAAGGCCTGCCTGAACCTGGGAAAATGTTCTGTTGAGAGGTGTTAAGATGTGCCTGGTTGTTTCCTCTCTGCTGTTTTGTTGTTGTGATTTTAGAGTTTTTTAATACTGATAGCCAGGTCCTCTGGGTGATGGTTGCAAGTCAGGTTCTGGCTGGTTGAGGTAAGTGTTCCCCAGAGGACTTAAGTGTCCAGGGTGGATTGTACGGGAGAAGGTGATCATGTAGGCAGCCTGAGCCAAAACCATGTAGGGATTTAAAGATCAAAACCACTGCTTTCTACTTTACCTGGCAACCAGTGGAGTTTTATTTTGTCGTGTCAGGAGTGACTTGAGAAACTGCAAGTTGCTTCTGGTGTGAGAGAATTGACCGTCTGCAAGGACGTTGCCTGGGGGATGCCAGGAGTGACTTTAGTATAGGTGCAATATGATCACTCATAGAATTTCCCATAACCAATTTGCCTGCCATATTTTGAACTAATTGAAGTTTTCCAAACTTGGTACAGAAGTAGCCCATTGTAAAGGACATTGCAGAAACCCAATCTTGAGGTCACCAGAATGTGCACTACCATCTTCAGGTCCTCCAAATCTAGTACAGGAAATCAGCTGGAAATCAGTCAAAGTAGTAGTAAGCACTCCTAACCATTGCATCTACCTGGCTTGACATTTGGAGAGATTGATCCAGGGGTACTCCCCAGCTGAGAACAGGTTTTCAGGGGGAGTGTAACCACATCTGGAATTGGTTGACAAACTTCAATCCTCAGATTAGGACCCTTAATGGTAAGCACGATGTGCATCATCAGTGAATGCACTGCAGTCTTAAGAGAAGTCTGCAAGACTGAAATGAAAGATACAGTCAAATACCTCTGTGGAAAATTGTTTCCATTGCTTTCATACTTGCTAGCTCTCATGTGTAATAACAACCCCTTCTCTTTCATGCAACCTAAATGTAACCTCCTCCTCCAAATCAAATAAAAATTATACGCTAAATATATTCATTTTATAAATATGCATGTTAATTAAATATACATTTAGTTTAAATGCATGTGTTAATTATACATGTTACATTAGATCACAATTAAGTCAATAGAAATTGACAATTTGCATATAATCACACTTGTATATTAATCAGTTGTCAATCTAAAATGGCATTTTATTTCAGATGGATCTATTCGTTCCAAAATAGGAGAGGAAAATATATCAGCAAGGGATTTAGAAAGGAGTGGGAATTTCTGATAGAAGATAAAATTCAGAGTATTTCTTTTTTTTTTTTAGAATATACTTTTTTCTCCTGTCATATGTGATCATGAGGCCGAGTGTACCATATCAGAGTATATCCAGGAAAACTGCACAGTGAAATGCTGTCTGAGGCTGAAGAGTTCCAGTCTATCTTTCAACTTGCTTTCTTTGTTTAGGCTGTATTTCTTTTAAAACACAGGAGAAAATCAAGGCAGTGGTCCCCTCTGTCTTTTTTTCTGATAGGATAATTCCCACATAAGACATTTGATGAGCTCCAGCTCCTCATACGGGGACATGAGAGAAGCTTCCCACAAGGATGATAAAACATCAAAAAATCATCCGGGCGTCCCCTGGACAACGTTCTTGCAGACGGCCAATTCTCTCACACCAGAAGTGACTTGCAGTTTCTCAAGTCGCTCCTGACACGACAAAAAATTTTTTTTTTAACCTGGAGATCTTTAGATCACCTAAGACTCAATGCATCCATGATGATATTTTTGGTCTTTCCGGAGTTCTAACATTATTTGTGGAAGACTTTGAATTACAAATCAGCACAGCAGCTGAAATAATTCCTGTGCCTATAGTATTCGGTTCGACTTCAGAATCCCAAACTATGAATGAATATATATGTATATATATTTTAAAATCCTGGTCATTAGATACACCTATTCCCAGTAGACCCCTCTCAGATGACTCAAGATTAGAGTCTAGAAGGTTAGGATTGTTGAAGTTTTACTTTTTACAGGGAAGGGGTTTCTGAAAATAAATTGTCCTCATAGCTGTCTCCGGGTCTCCAATAGCAGTAACAAATAGGAATAATAGAATGGTTCTGTCAGGAATAAGGGCCCTTCTATAAATGCCTAAAAACCCAGAAGAAACTGGGATAAAAGGGGGGTATGTGGATAAATCACGTTTGGGGAAAGTGGGGGGTGGGATTGAGTTAAAACTGGGTGTTTAAAAGGTGCACTTAAAACCCAATTCCATTCAAAAGAAATTCACATCTTTGCATGACTGAATATCCCTGTAGTTATGGAAAGCAAGTGACTTCTTTCTGAGCCCCGTGTGGATGGCTCCAGTGCACATGCGCATTTTAAAAGCTTAAAACAGCTGATTGGGCTGTCAAAAAATGGAGTAATGGATACACAGGTGGCTCAATCTAAGCACAGTTGGAAAGCAATTAGAACTCCACACAATTATTATTATTAAACTTTATTTGTACCCTGCTAGCATCTCCCGAAGAACTCGATGCGGCTTACAAAGGCCAAGGCCTCAAACACAACCACTCATTTGTTCTAATGCAGAGGTTAAACAGAGGTTGAATTTAGAACTGGGTGGAGTGAATGAGAAATCTGTTTATGTGTACATTAGGATCTCTGCATGAGCACATATGAGGTCCAGCGCATCTCGGAGAGACTGAAAAAAGAAACAATTTCCATCGGCTATCCCCCATCCCACCTCTGTCTTGTGAACTTGTAAAATCCACTTCACAGGAAGGCATGAAGACAGTGGGGGAGTATTTCCTAGGACTGACAGTTGTATGTGTGGACTTGCTGTCAGCTCCAGGTATTTTTTGCCACACTTTTTTAAACTTGCATTTTGACGCTGTCTGGAAGTGCCCTAAGTCTAAGCCTGCGAAAATGTTTGCACAGAAAGTGATAATCCTAAACAGAGAAACCTTCATCTAAATAAATATAAAGGAGCTATAAAATAGCTGTGCTATAGGGGTGATGTGTGCTGTGAACAGAGAAAAGGACTGTCAAGAAGAGCATATTTTGCTGCATCTGATTTGTGAAATACTTTTTACTTCTACTGGAATCTGACCTAGGCTTGCTATTGGACTCTCTCTCTGGCTTTCCCTCCATGAATTCAGTTAATGGTCTTTTATGGGTTTTTTAAATTGTGACTTAGCTTTGCTTTCCAGACCTTGCTTGTGGACATCTCTTACCAGTGTGGTTCTCAGCTGTGTCTTGTTAGTCCTTCGCATATTTTAGATTTCAGCTCTGAGAATCTGTGATCTTTGGCCATACTGGTAAACCAAAGTCCAAAGCACATGGAAGTTTGGGATCTATTCAGGCCTGTAGCCAGGATTTCATTAGGGGGGGGGGGCTAAATTTTTTTCAGGGGGGGGGGTTTCGGGGGGGGGCTGAGTCTGAGTGAAAGAGTGTCTACCCTAGCAAACCTTTTGTATCATTACCCCAATACCCCCATGCATATGGGATATATTGAGTATGGTGATCAGATCATGATATGAATAAACATAACAGTTTAAATAATGTACCAGTAATGCCTTTTCGCGAACCACCATGAGAATTTCGGGGGGGGGGGGGGGCTGAAGCCCCTCAAGCCCCCCCCCCCCCCCGGCTACATGCCTGGATCTATTGCTTTATCAGTTTAATTGCAGACAAGTTTTGTTACACTAAGTTTTAACAGGATCAGGTATGTGTTTGTGTGTTAAAGAAAACTTTATACTGTTGATTATTATGTGCAGCTGCTAATGTAGGTCAACTAGTAAGTTTGAACCATACCCAGTGGGGTATAACTGTATGGATTTTAGAATACAGTTTAGCTTTGCTCTGAGAAGCCTTTTCTGAGGCATTTTGCTCAACCATTTCTACTGCTCTCTCATTTGGATGAAGAAGCCTTATTCTGTATGGCTTACAAGGGCTATGTAAGTGTATTGCATTGTTTGTTTTTGTTTGCAACATTGCAAGTTTATGTTTTAACGCTGCTGATAAGAGTAAAGTTTTTCTGTTCTTTTTCCTCTTGTCTGGGTGCAATGTTATTGTGTCTTCTGAATTGGACCTAACTGAAACACGCTCTGCACAACAAGTTTGTGTGATTGTAAATGGACTGTAACCTCCAACCCCATACAGTAATACAGGGCAACAGTTTTGTTTTCAGTTGCTCGTAGTAAGCTTTATAGCCTTCTGTGGCCTTAAATGATTAATTAGTCTCATTGAATTAAAGTTAAGTCTGCATAGTGCATCAAAGCATATTGTAAAATTTAATAAAACATCTTTTCATTATCTTCTGCGCAGTCACTATTTGCATAGCAGTATTAATTCAGCTAAACAAAAGGAATTACACATACTTTGAAACGGGAGTCCTGATGCTCTGTGCGATTGTATGAAACCTTTGTTCATTAGTTTGTAGCACCTGATCAGCTCAAGTTAGTAAAATTCTGTTTTCTTCTTCTTATTCCTTCTTGATTTCCCCTCTGTAGTGTTGGATTTACTTTCCTCAAAAACATTATCCGTTGGAGACATTTCAGTCAACTGAATAGTTTACAAGCTAAAAAAAATTGAGTCACCAAGGTATTAAAATGAGTCTGTGAAAAGTACATATTTTATCAGTGATTTTAATCTTTAACAAATTTGCTTCAGGTATCTAGGACACCATTGATTCCCTGCTACATTATGTAAAGTCTACAAAAAATTAGGTCACCATTCTGATCGTCTCTCTCATAAAGATTCAATTGAGATGCACTGAGAGAAATAATTGTGTTTTAGATAATTCGTGGCTCATAGGATAAGATGGTAGAAATGTAAAACTTGATGTTGAAGATATAATATATGATGTACACATATATGGTCATTCAGAAGAAGACCTACAAGACACTCTAAAACACCTTTGCAGAAGCAAACAAAAAGTGTGGCTTCTGACTGAACGTTGAAAAAACCAAAGTGCTTTTTCAGCAGGCATCAGATAATTATTATTATTATTATTATTATTATTATTAGATGCACTTATTGACCGCCATTCTCAGCCCTTACGGGCGACTCAGATAATCCCTCTGCAATACCAGAAGGACAGCTTAATGTTACAATATTAGAAAATATCGACCATTTTTGATACCTTGGTAGCCACCTCTCCACAAAAGTCAACATTGACACTTAAATACAACACTGTCTGAGCTCTGCGAGTGCAGAATTTCTCTGAATAAAGCAGAGAATTTGAGGATTGGGACGTTCATAAGAATACCATGATGCTTGTTTATAAAGCCATTGTCCTCCCAACCCTGTTATACACCTGCGAAATGTGGACCATGTACAGACATCACACCCAACTTCTGTAGCAATTCCACCAGTGTTGCCTCCGAAAAATCCTGCAAATCTCATGGGAAGACAGGCAGACAAATGTCAACATGCTGGAAGAGGCAAAAACCACCAGCTTTGAAGAAATTATCCTTTGCCATCAACGTTGCTGGACTGGCCACGTTGTCCGAATGCCCAATCACCGTCTCCCAAAGCAGTTACTGCAGAGTTTCTCAACCTTTCTAATGCCGCGACCCCTTAATCCAGTTCCTCATGTTGTGGTGACCCCTAACCATAAAATTATTTTCTTTGCTACTTCATAACTGTAATTTTGCTATTGTTATGAATCAGAATGTAAATATCGGCTTTCATTCACTGGACCAAATTTGGCACAAATACCCAATACACCCAAATTTGAATACTGGTGGGGTTGGGAGGGATTGATTTTGTCATTTGGGAGTTGTAGTTGCTGGGATTTATAGTTCACCTACAATCAAAGAGCATTCTGAACTCCACCAATGTTGGAACTGAACCAAACGTGGCACGCAGAACTCCCAAGTACTGGAAGGGTTTGGTGGGCATTGACCTTGAGTTTTGGAGTTGTAGTTCAGCTACATCCAGAGAGCACTCTAGACTCAAACAATGATGGAGCTGGACCAAACTTGGCACAAATACACAATGTGCACACTGGTGGAATTTGAGGAAAATAGATCTTCACATTTGGGAGTTGTAGTTGCTGGGATTTGTAGTTCACTTACTATCAAGGGCATTCTGAATCCCACCAACGATAGAATTGGGCCAAACTTCCCACACAGAACCCAGAAAATAACGTGTTTTCTGGTGGTCTTTGGTGACCCCGTTGACACCCCCTTGCGTCCCACCCAGGGGTCCCGACCCCCAGGTTGAGAAACGCTGAGTTACCATATTCTCAACTCAAGAATGAAGGAGCCCCCAGTGGCACAGTGGGTTAAAGCCCTGTGCCGGTAGGACTGAAGACCGACAGGCCGCCGGTTCGAATCCGAGGAGAGGATGATGATGATGATGATGATGATTATTATTATTATTATTACTTTATTTTTACCCCGCTAGCATCTCCCGAAGGACTCGATGCGGCTTACATAGGCCAAGGCCTCAAAACACAATACAACAATACAATACCTAAGGCAAATTAAAAACAGCTCCTCATGCGGGGACATGAGAGAAGCCTCCCACAAGGATGATAAAACATCCAAATCATCCGGGCGTCCCCTGGGCAACGTCCTTGCAGACGGCCAATTCTCTCACAACAGGACAAATAAATAAATAAATAAAATTTAAAAAACGCTCAAGAATGGAAAAAACCTACAACAACCCAGTGATTCCGGCCATGAAAGCCTTCGACAATACAAAAAGGCAGATAGTGCAAAGGATAAAAGTTAATTCTGGCTCAGGCAAGAACAAACGTTCAAATGGACAGAGGGATAAAAAGGCTGTGCTATATAATACAGTATGGACTCTCTGGCATACCAGGTTTGCTTCTGCGTAATGTATGAAATCACCTTTGTCTTTGGAGTACATTTTCATCAGCATTTCGGGGAATTTGCTGGAAAACCAGAGCCGATCGGTGCTTTGTTCTTTTAAATAGCTGAAGTATAGTAATACTCACAGATATTTAAATATAGTTATTGCAGTTCTGATAAACTAATGTCAACACCTTTACAAAGTCTTTCCCCCACTCCATTTTTTAAAAAGTATTTGCTCATATGTAAGTAATATAAAATCAGACTTTGTAAATTAAAACACCTCGTACATTTCGAGGTCCTGAACATACCGAAAGCTCCGTGGAATTTTATGTGAGTTGCAAACACTCCGCATTGTTGAAAGTTGGCACCCTTTTGTACTTATGAATGGTAATCTATTGTGATAGTTTCCCTTAGAAAAACACAGTGTGTGTGCTGTTAACTTAAACAGGTGCTTGAGTAGACAGCTGGAGGTTTAAGGGCAGAGGTCAAGCAATCAAAAGTGGCCGTCTATTGCATAGACCATCAAACAGCAAGCCCATCAATGGGTTCAGTGGAGAATGCTGGAAATTAATCAGTTCAGCTCTTGGTGTTTAGCCATGCTGATTATATAGTGGCAAAGCAACCGTGAGATGACAAGCCAGAGAAACTAACGTAATAGGAGTTCATTCCCAACAAAGGCCAAGGAGGCAGATCAATTTGCAATATTCTTTTCTGCACCCATGCACCAAAGCAGAAACATGAAAGCAGAACATTAAGGGATGCTCCCTATGAACTAGACAAATCAATAAACATCACTAGGGAAGGAGGAAAGAAAAAGGTTCTCATTCTCCTGAGCACCCCGAGCCCTTTTCCCCCATCTCGGTGAAATGATGGGGAGCAACGGCCTCTGCCATGTTCTTTTTCACCTGTGTCGTCTTGTCCTACAACTGTCAAGGTGAATGCAACTTTCCAAATTAGTCTTTAAGGACATTATTAGATCTTGTTAGAGAGGACATTCTGGGGCAGAGAAAGATAGATCTGATGAAGCAGATGTAATGAAATGAAGCATTTCAGCTTTGGAAAAGATAGCAGAAATGGGGAGCTTATATTTATTGTCGAAGGCTTTCATGGCCGGAATCACTGGGTTGTTGTAGGTTTTTCCGGGCTATATGGCCATGTTCTAGAGGCATTTTCTCCTGACGTTTTGCCTGCATCTATGGCAAGCATTTTCAGAGGATGCTTGCCATAGATGCAGGCAAAACGTCAGGAGAAAATGCCTCTAGAACATGGCCATATAGCCCGGAAAAACCTACAACAACCCAGCTTGTATTTAATTTGCCATTTGTCAAGAGAGAAAGGGCCTAAATTATACCCTAAATCCTATTTATTTATTTTATTTATTTACAACATTTTTACCCCGCTCTTCTCAACCGCTGCAGGGGGACTCAGAGCGGCTAACAATGGCAACATTCGATGTCGCAATTAATACATTATTACAGCAAGATAAAATCATACAATACAACAGATTAAAAACACACATTAATTATATAATCATAAAGCCATTTCCATTATACTTACTTAGGCGATCCCTCGTTTTCCGAGGATGATTGTCTTCCAGTATTCTTGTGGGTCCGTATGTGGCTGTGGAGCCCTATTCTTGCTCTGCATCTTCTTCCGCAGTGAGGGCATTGGTTTCCAGAGGAAGGCGGTCTCGGTCGGGGTTGGCTTGACGCGTCTTCCTCTTGGCACATTTCTCCCTTTCGCCCTCCATTTGTGTCTCTTCAAATTCTGCAGCACTGCTGGTCACAGCTGACCTCCATCTGGAGCGCTCACAGGCCAGGGCTTCCCAGTTCTCAGTGTCTATGCCAGAGTTTTTAAGGTTGGCTTTGAGCCCATCTTTAAATCTCTTTTCCTGCCCACCAACATTCCATTTTCCGTTCTTGAGTTCAGAGTAGAACAACTGCTTTGGGAGACGGTGGTCAGGCATCCGGACAACGTGGCCAGTCCAGCGGAGTTGATGGCGGAGGACCATCGCTTCAATGCTGGTGGTCTTTGCTTCTTCCAGCACGCTGACGTTTGTCCGCCTGTCTTCCCAAGAGATTTGCAGGATTTTCCGGAGGCAGCGCTGATGGAATCATTCCAGGAGTTGCATGTGACGTCTGTAGACAGTTTCCATTATAACAATCATATGGTCCGATTCAATGTTCACAGTGCCATTGTGTCTGCTAGCCAAAAGCCTGGTTCCAAAACCATGTTTTCAGGTTTTTTTCTGAAAGAAAAGAGGGAGGACGACGATCTAATTTTGTTGGGGAGTGAATTCCACCACCGAGAAGACCCTCTCCCTCGTCCCTACCAGACACGTTTGTGAAGCTGGTGGCACTGCGAGCAGGGCCTCCCTGGTGGATCTCAGACTATGAGGTAGAACATAGAGGGAGATAAGTTCGGACAAGTAAGCTGGGCCGGAGTCGTATAGGGATTTTTAGGCCAAGACCAGCACTTTGAATTGTGCTCGGAAATGGACCAGCAGCCAGTGGAGTTGACATAACTGATCCTATCTGATCTTGGATGCTATGCTGGTTGAACACTGGCTAGCACTTGGATGGAAGATGACCAATGAATACCAGATGCTACATGCTATACTTCATAGGAAGGAAATTGCAAAACCACCGTGAGTGTTCCTTGCCTACAAAGCCCAATGAAATTCATGGGACTAACATAAATCGACATTCCACTTGAATGCGCACACAAACAAAGAAAGAAAAGCATTATTTATCTTGGTTCTTGTGGGTTTTTTCGGGCTATAGAGCCATGTTCTAGAGGCATTTCTCCTGACGTTTCGCCTGCATCTATGGCAAGCATCCTCAGAGGTGTGAGGTCTGTTGGAAGTAGGAAAAATGGGTTTACATATCTGTGGAATGGCTGGGGTGGGGCAAGGAGCTCTTCCCTGCTGCAGTTAGGTGTGAATGTTTAGCTGATCACCTTCATTAGCATTTGAAGGCCTGCCTGAGCCTGGGAAAATCTGTTGCTGGGAGCTGTTAATCTGTGCCTGGTTTCTTCCTCTCTGTTGTTTAGCTGTTATAATTTTAGAGTTTTTTAATACTGGTAGCCAGATTTTGTTCATTTTCATGGTCTCTTCCTTTCTGTTGAAATTGTCCACATGCTTGTGGATTTCAATGGCTTCTCTGTGTAGTCTGACATGGTGGTTGTTGGTGTGGTCCAGCATTTCTGTGTTCTCAAATAATATGCTGTGTCCAGGCTGGTTCATCAGGTGCTCTGCTATGGCTGACTTCTCTGGTTGAAGTAGTCTGCAGTGCCTTTCATGTTCCTTGATGCGTGTCTGGGCGCTGCGTTTGGTGGTCCCTATGTAGACTTGTCCACAGCTGCATGGTATACGGTAGACTCCTGCAGAGGTGAGAGGATCCCTCTTGTCCTTTGGTGAACGTAGCATTTGTTGGATTTTCTTGGTGGGTTTGTAGATTGTTTGTATGTTGTGTTTCCTCATCACCTTCCCTATGCGATCAGTGGTTCCCTTGATGTATGGCAGGAACACTTTTCCTCTGGGTGGATCTTCATCTTTACTCTCGTGGCTTATTCTTGGTCTTGCAGCTCTTCTGATGTCTGAGGTGGAGTATCCATTGGCCTGGAGAGCCCAGTTGAGATGGTTCAGTTCATCTTGGAGGAGGTGGGGTTCGCAGGTTCTTTTTGCACGGTCTGCCAAGGCTTTAATGGTGCTTCTTTTTTGACTTGGGTGATGGTTGGAGTTTTTATGTAGATATCTATCTGTGTGTGTGGGTTTTCTGTAGACGGTGTGACCCAATTGTTGATCTGGTTTGTGGATGACTAGGACATCTAGAAAAGGCAGTCTTCCTTCATTTTCTTTTTCCATGGTGAACTGGATGTTTGGGTGGATGCTGTTAAGATGGTCCAGGAACCTGTTGAGTTCTTCTTCTCCATGGCTCCAAATGGTGAAGGTGTCATCCACATATCTGAACCATATCATGGGCTTTTTGGTTGCTGTTTCCAGGGCTTGTTCTTCAAAGTGTTCCATGTAGAAGTTAGCTATGACCGGGCTGAGAGGGCTCCCCATAGCTACTCCATCTTTCTGTTCGTAGAATTCATTGTCCCACTGAAAATAACTGGTGGTAAGGCAATGGTGAAACAGAGCCGTGATGTCTTCTGGGAACCTCTGTTTGATGAGTGCCATGGTGTCTGCTACCGGGACCATGGTAAATAGAGATACCACATCGAAGCTGATCAGTTTGTCGTTTGTATTTAGCTTGAGATTGCTGATTTTTTCTATGAAGTGGGCTGAGTCCTTGATGTAGTGTGTAGTGAGCCCAATATGGCTTTGTAACTGTGCAGCAAGAAATTTTGCTAGGTCGTATGTGGGGGATCCAATGGCACTCACGATGGGTCTGAGTGGGGTGGAGTCCTTATGGATTTTTGGGAGTCCATAAAGCCTGGGTGGATGGGCTTCCGATTCGGATCCGGATATCCTCGTTATGCCAGCAGACAAGGGGAACGCCACAGTTATCATGCATACAGAACAATACAAGGAGAAGATCAGAAAACTCCTGGACCCTACTTTATACAAAAAACTCAAGCAAGACCCAACTGCCAAAATAACCAAGAAAACCAACACCCTGATTAAAAACTCCTCCATAAACTTTGACATACGACAACAGCTATGTAAATCGGAACAAAATGAACAAAATCTGGCTACCAGTATTAAAAAACTCTAAAATTATAACAGCTAAGCAACAGAGAGGAAGAAACCAGGCACAGATTAACAGCTCCCAGCAACAGATTTTCCCAGGCTCAGGCAGGCCTTCAAATGCTAATGAAGGTGATCAGCTAAACATTCACACCTAACTGCAGCAGGGAAAAGCTCCTTGCCCCACCCCAGCCATTCCACAGATATATAAACCCATTTTTCCTACTTCCAACAGACCTCACACCTCTGAGGATGCTTGCCATAGATGCAGGCGAAACGTCAGGAGAAATGCCTCTAGAACATGGCTCTATAGCCCGAAAAAACCCACAAGAACCTAGTGATTCCAGCCATGAAAGCCTTCGACAATACATTATTTATCTTATTTGAAAAAAATCACCACTCTTTCCCCCTTAAACTGAAGAAAACATTGATTTTACACTTAGAAGACTTAGGATTTCAAAACGCCAGTTTAATCATGGACAGAATAACAATTCTGGACTAATTTTAGGGTGCTGGGGTGGCTAGTCCCCTTCATTTAGATTTCTTTCCACTGCCTTTATCTACTTTCTTTGATGAAACAAATAATTTGCCATTACTTCTGAAACAAGCAAAGTACCATTATATGGTTTGCGCAAACTTGTTGGCTTACATACAAATTGAAATCCACTTTAAACTATAGATTCAGTCCCTTGGCTAGAGATAAGCAGTGGTTTGCACACTTTTAGTTTATCCAGTTCAGCTTTAATATCAACTAGAATTTATTCAGACAAGGAAAACAAAGTATGACAGGAGAAGGGTTTAAGAGAGTGAATTCATCTGATGAATCAAACCCTCAGTTGCTTTATTTTGGCTACTTCTACAGCCTCCATGGAAAGAGTTTTCTTTTGAAAAATGTAGCTAAAATATAAATGTGTGTGTATATGAGAGAGAGAGCACATGCAAGGAATAGATGGAAAATGAGCAAATCTTAAGACTGATGAATCTTACTGAGTGTGTACTACCGTTTATTTTCCGGTCCCAATTCAAGGTGCAGCTTATCACCTACAAAGCCCTAAACAGTTTGGGACCCACCTATCTTCGTGACTGTATCTCTCTCCATGAACCAGCCCGAGCTCTTCGATCTTCGGGGGAGGCCCTCCTTTTGCCCCTGCTAGTTTCACAGGCTCGTCTTGTGGGTACAAGGGAGAGAATCTTCTCCTCTGTGGCCCCCCAACTCTGGAACTCATTGCCCGGAGAGATTAGGAAAGCCCTCACCTTACAAACCTTTAAAAAGAATCTTAAAACCTGGTTTTTCCATTGCGCCTTTGGAGAGTAGCCACACAACCTTACTCTATTGCTCCCCTCAACGTTATTGTCCCTGGAGTACACTTCCCCCCTTGTATGAAGGCCTGTTTTTACAACCCCGTTTCTTTATGAGCTCTCCCTCTCAAATCTGCTCCTGTTTTATCTCACCCTGAGTTTTTAGCATTTTATCTTGCACATGCGGCCCACTCATTGCCATTGTGATTGTGGATATTGTATTTGCATATTGCTTATTGTATTCATATGTTTTATGTATTTTACTGTGTTGTTGCTTGTGTTTTGGTTTTTATTCTATTGTAATTTGCTGTCTGGGCTTGGCCTCATGTAAGCCGCCCTGAGTCCTCATTGGGGGATATGGTGGCGGGGTATAAATTAAATTTATTATTATTATTATTATTATTATTATTATTATTATTATTCCTACTACTACTACTACTACTAAGCAGTAGTAACATAGTGCAATATACATTAGTTATCAGTGGAAAGGAAATAAATATGGAAGAATGACAACCCTACTTTGTTGCTCTGTGTAGGAATTTATTGTGAAAGGGAGTTTATTTTTCATAAGTTTATGTTTTGTTATTGTGCGCCTTCAAGTTGTTTCAGACTTACAGCGACCCTAAAGTCATGATTTGTTTGGAGGGAGTTGCCTTTGACTTTCTTTGAGGCCAAGAGCATGTGATTTGCTCTTGGTCAACCAATGGGCATGGGATTATTTTAACCCTAGTCTCCAAGTCAAAATCCAACGCTAAAACCACTACGCTAGGTTGTTCCCAAGTTTGTGATTAGCCTATATAGCATTTGTGATTCTCTGAATTCTAAAAGTGCTAATTTGGGATTCACCAATCAAAAGAAAATGAAGCATTATGATAAATATACATTAACATTACGATCATGCAATGTCAAGGGAAAGAACAATTATGTCTGTCTGCTTAGTCTCTGTCCACATTTTATATACATACGACTTTCTAAATAGCAATCTAGAAAACAAATCTAGTATGAGATCATCTTGCATATTTTATTTTTGTGTAACACGAATAGCATGAAGAAAGCATACAAATTCCCTACACAAACAGAAGTGGATTGTTTAGAAAATATCCCAGCAACTTTCATGCCTAATATTTTTGCAGAGTTGTGACTAGATCCTGATTCAGGAGGCCTTTTACACAATTATGTTGTTGTTGTTCATTCATTCAGTTGCTTCCGATTCTTCGTGACCTCATGAACCAGCCCACGCCAGAGCTCCCTGTCGGCCGTCACCACCCCCAGCTCCTTCAAGGTCAACCCTGTCACTTCAAGGATGCCATCCATCCATCTTGCCCTTGGTCGGCCCCTCTTCCTTTTTCCTTCCATTTTCCCCAGCATAATTATACCTTATAATTATAATTATAAAAAATATATAAAATATATAAATAATTATATTTATTTATTTATTTATTTACTTTATTTGTATACCGCACTATCTCAGCCCGCAGGCGACTCAGTGCGGTTTACAACAGGTCAATATACAAGGTGCACAGCAACTAAAACAATACAACAATACATCAGTAAATCCACATGACATCAATACATCCATATAACTAATCCAACACGTCTCATCAGTAAAGTCATAATCCGATCTCCTCGTCCATTATTCCAAGTTCCAAATTCCAAGTTCCAAACTAAGTCAATTGATTGAACTGCTTAATTGAATGCCTGTTCAAAGAGCCAGGTCTTCACTCTTCTCCTGAACGCCAGCAGGGAGGGGACCGATCTAACATCTGCGGGAAGGGCGTTCCACAGCCGAGGGGCCACCACTGAGAAGGCCCTGTCTCTCGTCCCTGCCAACCGTGCTTGTGAGGCTGGCGGGATCGAGAGTAGGGCCTCCCCGGACGATCTTAATGTCCTAACTGGTTCATAGGGGATGATGCGTTCGGACAGATGGGTTGGGCCAGAACCATTTAGGGTTTTAAAGGCTAAAGCCAGCACTTTGAATTGTGCCCGGTAGCAAATTGGCAGCCAGTGGAGCTGGCGCAGCAGAGGAGTGGTGTGCTCCCTGAGTGCCGCTCCTGTTAACCACCTGGCTGCCGATCATTGGACCATTTGTAGCTTCCGAGCCGTCTTCAAAGGCAACCCCACGTAGAGAGCGTTGCAGTAATCTATACGGGATGTAACCAGTGCGTGGACTACCGTGGCTAAATCAGACTTCCCAAGGTACGGGCGCAGCTGGCGCACGAGCCTGAGCTGTGCAAATGCTCCCCTGGTCACCGCCGAAACCTGGGGTTCCAGGCTCAGCGATGAATCCAGGATCACACCCAAGCTGCGAACCTGTGTCTTCAGGGGGAGTGTAACCCCGTCCAACACCAGCTGTAACCCTATACCCTGTTCGGCCTTACGACTGACCAGGAGTACCTCTGTCTTGCCTGGATTCAGTTTCAATTTGTTCGCCCTCATCCAGACCGTTACAGCGGCCAGGCACCGGTTCAGGACTTCGACAGCCTCCTTAGTAGCAGGTGGAAAGGAGTGACAGAGTTGGACATCATCTGTGTACAGATGACACCGTACCCCGAAACTCCGGATGATTATTTATTTATTTATTTATTTGATGCACTTATTAACGCCATTCTCAGCCCATAAGGGCGACTCATGGCGGTGTACAGTACACATAAAAGACAATTACAAAAAAGCCAGTTTCAACAACATATAAACTATACAACAATTACAGACTACACTAAAAATCCGCTTCGTCTCTTAGTGGAATCATAGCCAGTCTCATATTCCTTGTTCCATTCCAGTTCTCATTACCGTATTGTTTAGCACTTAATTAAATGCCCTCTCGAACAGCCATGTCTTAAGGCTTTTTCGAAAGGACATGAGGGAAGGCGCCTGTCTGATGTGTGCAGGGAGAGTGTTCCACAGCCGGGGGGCCACCACCGAGAAGGCCCTCTCCCTCGTCCCCGCCAGCCGTGCCTGTGAGGCAGGCGGGATCGAGAGAAGGGCCTCCCCAGACGATCTCAAGGTCCTCGTGGGCTCGTAGGCCAAGATGCGGTCGGAAAGGTATTTTGGGCCGGAACCGTTTAGGGCTTTGTAGGCCAAAACCAGCACCTTGAATTGGGTCCGGTAGCAAATCGGCAGCCAGTGGAGCTGGGACAACAAGGGCGTTGTGTGCTCCCTGCCACCCGCTCCAGTTAGTAACATGGCTGCCGCGCGCTGAACCAGCTGAAGCTTCCGGGCCGTCTTCAAGGGCAGCCCCACGTAGAGAGCGTTGCAGTAGTCCAGGCGGGATGTGACAAGAGCGTGTACCACCGTGGCCAAGTCAGACTTCCCGAGATACGGGCGCAGCTGGCGCACGAGCCTGAGCTGTGCAAATGCTCCCCTGGTCACCGCTGAAACCTGGGGGTCCAGGCTCAACGATGAGTCCAGGGTCACACCCAAGCTGTGAACCTGCGCCTTCAAGGGGAGTGCGACCCCGTCCAGCACAGGCTGTAAACCTATACCCCGTTCGGCCTTGCGACTGACCAGGAGTACCTCTGTCTTGTCTGGATTTAGTTTCAGTTTGTTCGCCCTCATCCAGACCGTTACAGCGGCCAGGCACCGGTTCAGGACCTCGACAGCCTCCTTAGTAGCAGGTGGGAAGGAGTGACAGAGTTGGACATCATCTGCGTACAGATGACACCGCACCCCGAAACTCCGGATGATCTCACCCAGCGGCTTCATGTAGATATTAAACAGCATGGGGGACAGTATGGAACCCTGTGGCACCCCACAAGTCAAAGGTTGTGGTACGGAACAGGAGTCCCCCAATAACACCTTCTGGGTGCGGCCCTCCAGAAATGACTGGAGCCACTGCAGAGCAGTGCCCCCAAGACCCATTTCCGCAAGGCGCCCCAGAAGGATACCGTGGTCGACGGTATCGAAGGCCGCTGAGAGGTCCAGGAGCACCAACAGGGACACACTCCCCCTGTCTAGCTCCCGGCGCAGATCATCCACTAAGGCGACCAAGACCGTCTCGGTACCATGCCCCGGTCTGAAACCAGACTGTGCCGGATCCAGATAATCCGTGTCTCTCAAGAATACCTGGAGTTGTGAGGCCACCACGCTTTCCATGACTTTGCCCAAGAAGGGGAGATTGGAAACAGGCCGAAAGTTGTCTAATTTAGTGGGGTCCAGTGATGGCTTCTTCAACAGCGGCTTTATGATAGCCTGTTTTAGGCTCGCTGGAATCTTGCCTTCCCGAAGGGAGGCATTCACCACCACTGTTACCCACTCAGCCAATCCCCCTCTGGCCTCCCTCAGAAGCCAGGATGGGCAGGGGTCTAGGATGGACGTGGTGGGCCTCATTCCTCCAAGTATCTTGTCCACATCCTCGGGTTTCACAAACTGAAAAGAATCCATCAAAATAGGACAAGCAGGTGCTCTTGTTACATTCTCGGAGTCTGCATCTAACGCGGCGTCCAGCCCAGAACGGATCAAGGTGACTTTGTCTGCAAAGAACCGAGCAAATGCTTCACAGCGCGCGACCGAATTGTCAGGGCTCCCACCTGCAGTGGTGGGAGTTAAAAGACCTCTGACAATCCGAAACAACTCCGCCGGACGGTTCTTTGCAGACGCAATAGTGGCCGCAAAGAAAGTTTTCTTTGCGGCCTTTATTGCCGCGGCATATGCCCTAAGAAAGGACACAAACCGTGCTCGGTTTGACTCGCTCGGATCCGAACGCCACACGCTCTCTAGTTCCCTCTTCCTTCGCTTCATCACTGCCAGCTCCTCAGTAAACCAAGGGGCTGGTTTAGCTCGGCTACTTGAGAGGGGACATTCCGGAGCAATCATGTCAATAGCCCTGGCCATCTCCCCATTCCAGAGAGCCACCAAGGCTTCGACATGGTCACCTACCGAGGTGGCGGGAAAATCCCCAAGAGCCGTCAGGAATCCATTCGGATCCATCAGCCTCCTGGGGCGGACCATCTTAATAGGTCCTCCACCTTTGCAGAGGTTAGGGGGCGCAGTGAGCCTAAATCTGATCAGGAAGTGGTCGGTCCATGGCAACGGAGAGATGGACAGCTCCTCCACACCGCCACCCTGTTCCCATCCCTGGCAGAAAACCAAATCCAATGTGTGTCCAGCACAGTGGGTGGGGCCAGATATTTGTTGGGACAGCCCCATGGTTGCCATGGCAGACATGAAGTCCTGAGCCGCACCTGTGAGGGTCGCCTCGGCATGGATGTTGAAGTCTCCCAGCACAAGGAGCTGTTGAGACTTCAACGCCAGGCTCGAGACCACCCCCGCTAGCTCAGGTAGGGAGACTGTAGTGCAGCGAGGTGGATGGTACACTAACAGAATCCCTATTCTGTCCCGGTCACCCACCCTCAGGTAGACGCTTTCAAAATTTGCGGTCTGCGGGATGGGGCACCTGGTCAGATGGATGGAATCTCTATAGACCACTGCGACCCCGCCTCCCCGCCCTCCAGATCTCGGTTGGTGCTGCACGGAGAAGCCCGGAGGACAAAGCTGGGTCAGATTTACTCCTCCAGCTTCATCCAACCAGGTCTCCGTGATGCACGCCAGATCTGCCCGCTCGTCCAGGATTAGGTCCTGGATCCAGGTCGTTTTTCCGTTGACAGATCTGGCGTTCAACAGCACCACCTTCAGTCCAGAGGGTCCGCTCACCTGGTTACACCAATTTACCTTAGGAGACCGAGTTGGAATTGTTAATGTTTTGGATAAATGGTCCGAATTTGGCCGAATTTGAGGTCTCCTTTTTCCGCATCTCCTCCTTCCCACCACGACCTCTATGGGGGCCCCTCGGCTAGTGGAACACCTCCCCTCCTCCATGCCGCAGTTCCTGACCAGGGTCTTAATCTCTATTTCATCAGATGTTTGAAATGTTGGCGTTTTTTCTTGCCAATTACTTTGGTCTTCTTTGTCCCCCCTCCCTTCCTCATTGTTCTTCACAGGCTCCAGCCCACTTCCTCCCCTGCTTCTTCCACCAGTCAATAGTATCAGAGACAGTATACATAGGAGGGTGGGGGACCACATGGATGGGAACAATACACTTCGGTAGATGGTAAATACAGATGGTAAACGTTCAACCGCAAAATAGGGTGGTCCCTAGAGTGCTAGAGTCTTAAGTGCAACAGTAGTAACAGTAGCAAAATCCACGGCTACAAGGGTAGTTCTTAAAGTGCAGGAACTTAAAGTGCGACAAGATATTAAAGTGCAACAAGCCCAAAACTTGGCCCTCAATGTTACTAAAGTGCGGCAGGGGGACTCGGGGAAGGGACAAAGTGCAAAAACAGTTGGCGACAGAGGCAGGCACCTTTAAAGTGCTATTCTATGCTCTTATTATCACATTAGCAGCAAGTTAGGATGGAACTATAACGTTCGATGTTGGCAATATGTAAACACAGTAAACAAGAGATTGACAGTTGGCACAAGTGCTATGATTCAGATGTAAAACAGACGATTGATGTAAGATAGCGGATGGACCTCCGGAGGTGGTCGACACGGTGGCGGTCGGCCCAGTTGGTCTCTATCCGGTTAAATTGCGCAGGCAACACAAGGCCAAGGCAGGTGCAACACAGCTTTATAGTCACTCCCTCCTTGGAGGATTGCTGAGTCGCACCCAGTTGGAAAGGGCCTGGGGCTTCTCCTACTCACAAGTAGTCCAGGGCAGCCAAGCTGGATGGAAGGATTCAGGACCCCTGTGGCAGGAGCAGCAGCAGTCTGAGAGTAGGCCAAGGCAGGTGCAACACAGCTTTATAGTCCCTCCCTCCTTGGAGGATTGCTGAGTCGCACCCAGTTGGAAAGGGCCTGGGGCTTCTCCTACTCACAAGTAGTCCAGGGCAGCCAAGCTGGATGGAAGGATTCAGGACCCCTGTGGCAGGAGCAGCAGCAGCCTGAGACTAGGCCAAGGCAGGTGCAACACAGCTTTATAGTCACTCCCTCCTTGGAGGATTGCTGAGTCGCACCCAGTTGGAAAGGGCCTGGGGCTTCTCCTACTCACAAGTAGTCCAGGGCAGCCAAGCTGGATGGAAGGATTCAGGATCCCTGTGGCAGGAGTAGCAGCAGCCTGAGACTAGGCCAAGGCAGGTGCAACACAGCTTTATAGTCACTCCCTCCTTGGAGGATTGCTGAGTCGCACCCAGTTGGAAAGGGCCTGGGGCTTCTCCTACTCACAAGTAGTCCAGGGCAGCCAATCTGGATGGAAGGATTCAGGACCCCTGTGGCAGGAGCAGCAGCAGTCTGAGAGTAGGCCAAGGCAGGTGCAACACAGCTTTATAGTCCCTCCCTCCTTGGAGGATTGCTGAGTCGCACCCAGTTGGAAAGGGCCTGGGGCTTCTCCTACTCACAAGTAGTCCAGGGCAGCTAAGCTGGATGGAAGGATTCAGGACCCCTGTGGCAGGAGCAGCAGCAGCAGTCTGAGACTAGGCCAAGGCAGGTGCAACACAGCTTTATAGTCCCTCCCTCCTTGGAGGATTGCTGAGTCGCACCCAGTTGGAAAGGGCCTGGGGCTTCTCCTACTCACAAGTAGTCCAGGGCAGCCAAGCTGGATGGAAGGATTCAGGACCCCTGTGGCAGGAGCAGCAGCAGCCTGAGACTAGGCCAAGGCAGGTGCAACACAGCTTTATAGTCACTCCCTCCTTGGAGGATTGCTGAGTCGCACCCAGTTGGAAAGGGCCTGGGGCTTCTCCTACTCACAAGTAGTCCAGGGCAGCCAAGCTGGATGGAAGGATTCAGGACCCCTGTGGCAGGAGCAGCAGCAGCCTGAGACTAGGCCAAGGCAGGTGCAACACAGCTTTATAGTCACTCCCTCCTTGGAGGATTGCTGAGTCGCACCCAGTTGGAAAGGGCCTGGGGCTTCTCCTACTCGCAAGTAGTCCAGGGCAGCCAAGCTGGATGGAAGGATTCAGGACCCCTTTGGCAGGAGCAGCAGCAGCCTGAGACTCCCCCAACGGCTTCATGTAGATGTTAAACAACATAGGAGACAAGATTGAACCCTGAGGAACCCCACAAGACAATGGTTGTGGGGTAGAACAGGTGTCTCCCAATAACACCTTCTGAGATCGACCCTCAAGGAAGGACCGGAGCCACTGTAAGACAGTTCCTCCAAGGCCCATTCCCGCGAGGCGTCCCAGAAGGATACCGTGGTCGACGGTATCGAAGGCTGCTGAGAGGTCCAGCAGAACCAACAGGGACACACTCCCTCTGTCGAGCTCCCGGCGTAGATCATCTACTAAGGCGACCAAGACTGTCTCGGTTCCATGTCCCGGTCTGAAGCCAGACTGCGCCGGATCCAGATAATCCGTGTCGTCCAAGAATACCTGGAGTTGTGAAGCCACCACACGTTCCAGGACTTTGCCCAAAAAGGGGAGATTGGAAACTGGCCGAAAGTTGTCGAATTGAGTGGGGTCCAGTGATGGTTTTTTCAACAGTGGTTTTATTATAGCTTGTTTTAAGCTCGCTGGAATGTTGCCTTCCCGAAGGGAGGCATTAACCACCACCGTTACCCACTCACAATTATACCTTCCCAGTTTTAAGCTAAGATAGGCCAGGAGGCTAGGGAAAGCAGCAGGAGGATAGGGATAGGGAAGTGTTCATAACCACATGCAATCTAATGCTAGGAGTTTTATCAAGCTCCTGTATTGCTGACTGTGCAATGTGCCCAGTCTAGTGGATGCTAGATGGAGGTCTGCTGGATTGTGAGACAGAGAATGGTATTTTACAGTGATAAGGGCAATATGAAGGATGATTGTTGGAGACAGTTTGAAGACTGTGCGAGTTGTCTATTGTTAGGCCTGGTAACAGCATCAGTATGTGCGCGAGTGTGTCATCAGTCCTGTTTCACTGGCACAACCAATATCTGTGAGCTCTCTGAGGACAACCCTGGCAGCTGCAGGACATAATTACCACCTTCTCCTCTATCTTTTAGGCATTTGGATCTATGACTGGTTTCTACATTGCTCCCCTGCTAACTAATATGTTATTGGCCTGACACAATTGACAGCTGACTGTGCTGGTGGCTAAAGAACTGCCTCTGGGGCTGTCTCAAAATGAAGTTAATGATGGGCTAAGATGAGCTCCCTCAATTTCCTATACATCATTTACCTGGAATTGCACTGCGTGTGCAGGTCTCTTTTGTGATGGTAGGAAATGCTACCAAATGGCCAGATGTACTAAATGATGCAATAATTCCACTGGGCTAAATTTGGACTTATTCGCACTCTTGTAGTGAGAATAAAAACAAAGAGATCTGCTCAAAAATATTCTTGGCATAGTGAGTGGGTAATGCTGCAGAAAGCAAACTAATAACATTATCAATTATGGGCCAGGCCAATAAGTGCATGCTCCTCAAAAATGATAGTGATCTATGAGTCTATGAAGTGGCACTTCCACTCCTATTGACTTTTCTCACAAAAGGCTTTTGCACACAAGATTCTTCGAAGCTGATCAAGCACAATGTATCAGTGAAACATTTGTAAAACATGGGAGTTTGGCAAATGCAGCCTCTTGTGCAAAGCTTGCTTGCTAGGGAAAAAAACCCCTCTCCTACAAAACACTTAATGGCACAAGAACTCACTCACCTCATTTCATCTGGTCACCATAGTCATAGCAGTTTGTGTGGGTCATTCATTCATTTGTTTGCTCATTTATTCCACATATTTATGTCACAAAGTGCCCAATAAAATATTTTTAGAGGGGAGTGCGGCAGATGCCACCACAGAAGTGCCTGGACCCATTGCACAAGGTGGTTCCTAGGATCATGACTATTGACAGGATTTGGCTATCAATACCCCTTGATGCAGGCCCGTAGCCGGGGGGGGGGGCTTGAAGAGTTTCAGCCCCCCCCCCAAATGCTCAGGGTGGTCCGCAAGAAGGCCTTACTGGTACATTGTTTAAACTGTTATGTTTATTCATACTTACTTACTTTACTTAGGCGATCCCTCGTTGGACGAGTAAGATGGTCTTCCTTGATGACTATTTTTGTGGGTTTGTAGGTGGCTGTGGAGCCCTATTCTTGACCTGCATCTTCTCCCAAAGTGAAGGCATTGGTTTCCAGGTGGAAGGCGGTCCCGGTCGGGGTTGGCTTGACGCGCCTTCCTCCTGGCACGTTTCTCTCTTTCACCCTCCACTCGTGCCTCCTTGAATTCTGCAGCACTGCTGGTTACAGCTGACCTCCAGCTGGAGTGGTCAAGGGCCAGGGCTTCCCAGTTCTCAGTGTCTATGCCAGAGTTTTTAAGGTTGGCTTTGAGCCCATCTTTAAATTTCTTTTCCTGCCCACCAACATTCCATTTTCCATTCTTAAGTTCAGAGTAGAGCAACTGCTTTGGGAGACAGTGGTCAGGCATCCGGACAACGTGGCCGGTCCAGCGGAGTTGATGGCAGAGGACCATTGCTTCAATGCTGGTGGTCTTTGCTTCTTCCAGCATGCTGACGTTTGTCCGCTTGTCTTCCCAAGATATTTGCAGGATTTTCTGGAGGCAGCGCTGATGGAATCGTTTCAGGAGTTGCATGTGACGTCTGTACACAGTCCACGTCCCACAGGCATAGAGCAGGGTTGGGAGGACAATAGCTTTATAGACAAGCACCTTGGTATCCCTACGGATGTCCTGGTCCTCAAACACTCTCTGCTTCATTCGGGAAAATGCTGTACTCGCAGAGCTCAAGCGGTGTTGTATTTCGGTGTCGATGTTGACTTTGGTGGAGAGGTGGCTGCCAAGGTAACAGAAATGGTCAACATTTTCTAATGTTACACCATTAAGTTGTATCTCTGGCACAATATCTCATGTTTATTCATATCATGATCTGATCACCATGCTCAATATATCCCATATGCATGGGGGTATTAAGGTAACAATATAAAAGGTTTGCTAGGGTAGATCCTGAGCCCCCCCCCCGAATCAAACTCAGCCCCCCGAATCAAAATCCTGGCTACGGACCTGCCTTGATGACTTCATTACATTGAGTTGTTGGAATGGCAATGGGTATTGCATGATGACATGTGATAGGAACTTTTGGTGACCTGTTATTCTGTTGTTTTACCACTTCATGTAACTCTGGTGTGTTACAGTGGCAGGAAGCAGATAGGGGAATGATGGTGAGTTCTTCTAGAAATAACATATAGCTTTTGTTTATTTAAATTAAATGTTATTTCACACTTCTTTTGGTTGATAAACAAGATGCCTACATTTGAACTTTACTATAGTAAGGATAATAATATCGAGGATAGTTTTGACGGTGTGGTGAATGAATTAGAACCAGACATCCTGAGGAGTGAGGTTGAATGGGGCGTAAGAAGCATTGCTAACAACAAGGCAGCAGGAGACGACGGGATCCCAGCCGAACTGTTTAAAATCTTAAAAGATGATGCTGTCAAGGTGATGCATGCCATATGCCAGCAAATATGGAAAACACAAGAATGGCCATCAGACTGGAAAAAATCAACTTATATCCCCATACCAAAAAAGGGAAATGTGAAAGACTGCTCCAACATATGAGTGTGGTATGTATTTTTCAGATATACGAGGGGTATTTTTTAAGTAAGGTCCATTTTGTTGTAGACACTAGTAGTTCACGCGCATACCGCAATGAGCGCATGCATCGTGTACCGGCATGCCTCGGGAACAACTGTGCTCAGTTTCCGCTCTGTAGCTAACCTGTACGGTTCTGTTCTGTGCTTTAAAAATGTTTAAGACTATCAACTCACCCTCCGCATGTGAGGTTCGCTCAGTGATACGATTTGGTCAGCAAGGAACTTGCCTGCAGCAGAAATTCATCGACAGATTTGTGAAGTGTACAGTGATATTGTTAAGAGTGAAAGCAAAGTGCGTAAGTGGGTACGACAATTCAAAGATGGCCGTGACAACGTCCATGATGAGGACCGCTCCGGTCGCCCTTCTTTGATTACAGACAATTTGGTTATCGGAGCAGGGGGCAAGTTTGATTACAGTCGATTTGGTGGCTTCAGTTGAAGCGAGGATTTATGAAAAGGGTATTTTAAAATTGGTTCAGAGGTATGATAAGTGTTTGAACAAACTTGGCAACTATGTCAAAAAATAGAGTGAAGTATGTAATTTCTGAAAATAAATTTACTTTTTTGAAATAAACTTTTGTTGTGTACTTATGTTCCAACGGACCTTACTTAAAAAATATCCCTCCAGCATCATTGATAGCTTGTTTAAACTTTGGACTAAAACTTAGAGTCCCATTTTACTTGCCTGCAAGCCACCAGCTGTTTTGGACTAAAAGAACTCATTGGATTCTAGCCATCATCTATCCTGTCTTGAGAGGGAGTAATTGAATTAAATTAAATTACATTTGTATATCTAGCACAAAATTTACAGTGAAATTTATATTGATTTAGGATTCAGCCTCCACCCCTCAGCACCACAGCATAGAAAGCAACATTTTCCAAAGCAATTTCAGAATAAGCCTTTGTTTCTGCGGCATGAGAAAGAAACTGTCACATTTTATGGGGATGGCAAAATGTCAACTTAATAATAATTTGGCAACATGTCAAGATATCTGGAAAGATTTCCTGGAAATTAAAAACAATTTAGACACAGGATAAATTTATGCTAGTGACCTGTGAGTTCAAAAAGGGACATATTTCAGATATTTCCCCACCTTGAAAAATTGCTCTCTTTCTTGCTACGTTTTGGCCATGACTGAAGATAGCGTGAAGCAGACATTCCAGCATTCATTACCAGCAGCTGCCAAATGTGCCATTTAAAAAGATGTTGTATCTGTGTCTTTTAATTCCTACTATTTATATATTGTTGGAACTAAGTGGAGGGATGGAAGTGGTGGGGAGCACAACTCTTATCCAAAATGCTTGGGACTAGAAGTGTTTTGGATTTCAGCCTCCCTCCCCCCCGCCCCAAATATTGAAATACCAATATTTCTGTATCTGTACATAGCTATTAGCAGGGCACCTTTTAAAGAAAAGGAGAACATGTATGTGAGTACAGTCATGTCCATAGCACCATGTAATCTTTACTTACTTAGGCGATCCCACATTGTCTGAGTAGGAATGTCTTCCAAGATCGGTGTACTGGCGGTGGGTCCGTAGGTGACTGTGGAGCCCTATTCTTGACCTGCATCTTCTCCCGCAGTGAGGGAATTGGTTTCCAGGTGGAAGGCGGTCCCAGTCAGGATTGATTTGGCGTGCCTTCCTCTTGGCACATTTCTCTCTTTTACCCTCCATTCGTGCCTCTTCAAATTCTACAGCACTGCTGGTCACAGCTGACCTCTAGCTGGAGCTCTCAAGGGCCAGGGCTTCTCAATTCTCAGTGTCTCTGCCACAGTTTTTAAATTTGGCTTAAGCCCACCTTTAAATCTCTTTTCCTCTCCTCCAACATTAAGTCTTATGTTCTTGAGTTTGGAGTAGAGCAACTGCTTTGGGAGATGGTAGTCGGGCATCCGGACAATGTGGCCAGTTCAGCAGAGTTGATGGCGGAGGACCATCACTTCAATGCTGGTGGTCTTTGCTTCTTCCAGCATGCTGACATTTGTCCACTTGTTTTCCCAAGAAATTTGCAGGATTTTTCGGAGGCAACGCTGGTGGAATAATTCTAGGAGTTGCATGTGACGCCTGTAGATAGTCCACATCTCACAGATGTATAGCAGTGTTGGGAGGACAATAGTTTTATAAACAAGCACCTTGGTATCCCTATGGATGTCCTGGTCCCCAAACACTCTGTGCTTCATTTGGAAAAATGCTGCACTAGCAGAGCTCAGGCGGTGTTGTATTTCAGTGTCATTCTTGACCTTTGTGGAGAGGTGGCTGCCAAGGTAGCAGAAATGGTCAACATTTTCTAATGTCACACCTTAAGCTGTATTTCTGGCATTGGAGAGGGATTGGCTGGTGACTGTAATCTATCTAATCATGTAATCTATCCCTTTCCTAGTTGGAAAATCTTCACCATCTGCTGTAAGGTGTTTTAGATATAGGAGAATTCAGAATGCAATTCTAAACATATTTTTGAAGAAATACATTTAACTAAGATAATTGTGGCTTACCGGACAGTAATCCTGTTGAACTATGATGTCAGGAGCCCCCGGTGGTGCAGTGGGTTAAGCCCCTGTGCCGGCAGGACTGAAGACCGACAGGTTGCAGGTTCGAATCCGGGGAGAGGCGGATGAGCTCCCTCTATCAACTCCAGCTCCTCATGCGGGGACATGAGAGAAGCCTCCCACAAGGATGATAAACACATCAAATCATCTGGGCGTCCCCTGGACAATGTCCTTGGAGACGGCCACTTCTCTCACACCAGAAGCGACTTGTAGTTTCTCAAGTTGCTACTGACACGACAAAAAAAACAAAAACAACCTATGATGTTAGGCAAACTAATTTGTGGAAATAAATATTTAAGCATACATTATAGAGATATTTAATTGTATGTGTATGTGGACTGCATTGTGTGTGAGAGAGAAAGAAGAAGAGGGGAGGTGGGACACACAGAGAGAAAGAGCACGAGAGCACACTTCAAGAGAAATGTCTGCTTTCAAATAATACAAAACGTGTAATCGCTGAAATTCTGATCATGTCCAGTCCCCTGTGGCTTGTCATCCTTGACCTTGGTTGTTGATAAAAGTCAGTGAGTTCCAACGTTTAGATTGAATCTATATTTTGGCGGCTTCCCTCCTTGTTATAATCTTCTCAAACAATTTCTAAATTTGTACACTCTGACCTGTTTGATAACCATGGCTTTGAGATACTCGAGGTTGCAATCCTGTGGATACTGAACTAGGAAGCAAGCATCGCTAAACAGCAATGAATAAACATGTAGACAGTTGTGTATCAATTATTCAAATATAGACAGCAAACTCCTTGGGAAAGAATACTATAAGTCCTCATATAAAGTGATGATGATATAGAATTGATGATGATGACGACGACGACGACGATAGTCACAGTTATTATTATTATTATTATTAATATTATTATTATTATCTTTATTTGTACCCCACTAACATCTCCCGAAGGACTCGGTGCGGCTTACAAAGGCCAAGGCCCTCAATAAAACAACAACATAACAAATACAACAATAAAACTCATAAAGCAAACCAATAAACATTAAAGCAATAACAATAAAACATCAAAACAATACATCATGACACATTTAAAACTAGGGCCGGGCCAAATGTAATGAATAACTTAAAAGTACTGGACATGACAGGTAAAATGTAAGGATTTTAGGGTAGGTGTGATGTGCAGGCAATCTTAAAACTCTGGTAGAGTGCGTTTGGGACATGATGCTGGGAGTTTCCTATTCTGAAAAGGCACACTGGAACAGCCAGGTCTTCAAGCTCTTCCTAAAGACTGCCAACGTTGGGGCTTGTCTGATGTCCCTGGGGAGAGAGTTCCAGAGTCGGGGGGGCTACCACAGAGAAGGCCCCGTCCCTCGTCCCCACCAAAAGTTCTTGTGACGCAGGTGGGATCGTGAGCAGAGCCTCTCCAGATGAACGGAGGGATCGTGTGGGTTCATATATGGAGATGTGGTCACGCAGGTAGGCGGGTCCCAAACCGTTTAGGGCTTTGTAGGTGAGCACCTGCACCTTGAATTGGGACCGGAAAATGAACGGCAGCCAATGGAGCTCCTTAAACAGTAGTAACAGATACCAGCTTTTCATGCAGTAGTTTGAATTTGAGCACTTGACTTTGCCAACATTTAAAGCATGTAACTTTTCAATATTTAAAGGCACATGTATTTAAGATACACATATATTGGATGCGTTAGGTTTGTGACTTGATTTTTACAGAATCTCTGGTCAGGTTTCAAGAAGCCTTGCCATCAGCTGAAGTCATACAATTCAGTTATTCTTGAAGTTACTGGGATAGCTCTGCATGACAGCATTTAGATTAAAATGGGAGAAAGTAGGCAAGTGTGTATCAATGCGACTTTGTATAAATCTAAGATAATATAAATATTTCATTACAACACAAGGAAAAGAAAATAAGCCATAGGAAAAACTCTCAGCCTACTTTGTCCTGCTCACCCCCAATAATTCAGTCAAGTATAGTCTTGGGGGAAATTTGTATAAAGAAACTTGGATTATGGTTTGCATCTCCCTCCTTCAAAAACAGCAATTGGGATTTAAAGATCTAGTATTTGAGGATTTTTATTTGTTGTAAATGTAATTGTATCTACAAGTAAATAAGAGACTGCATGATCTGTCCTTTAAACTATCTCTATTTGTTATGGCTGCAGAATTACTTTGAATAATAGTCTTATATTATTCTGGCAATATATATATATTTATATATATATGATTTTTACTATTGAGATGAACATTATTTCAGCTGCCAACTTCTGTCACAATATATTTCTAACACGTTTATGACCTGGCCCTTAAAACTGCATAGCGTAAAAGCAGAGTAAAGAGTGCAGAATGAGACAAAAACGGCAAAACATAAATGGTTAAAATTCATTTTTATGCAGAAACCTGGGTGTAAGTGGCTGAGAACGTGAATTGTTGGGGATATGTTCGGATTTGCTGCATTATAACCATTATAGGGCAATTGGGTAGAAATCAGGCACATGAACAGTCTTGAAAAAAAATCATTGGAGTCAAATCTTGATCTTTAGTCCAGGGGTTCACAAACTTTTTCAGGCGTGGAGCCCTTTTTGAAGCAAAGGTTCAACCCACTGCACCACCGGGGGCTCCTTGATATATATATTCTCAAACTTTTTCAGGCGCGCGGAGCCCCTATATAGGCTTTAAAAAAGGCTCCGCTCCTGAAAAAGTTTGAGAATATATATATCAAGGAGCCCCTGGTGGCGCAGTGGGTTAAATCCTTGTGCTGAATCGAATCTGGGGAGAGCGTGGATGAGCTCCCTCTATCAGCTCCAGCTCCTCATGCGGGGACATGAGAGAAGCCTCCCACAAGGATGATAACATATCAAAAACATCCGGGCGTCCCCTGGGCAACGTACTTGCAGACAGCCAATTCTCTCACACCAGAAGTGACTTGCAGTTTCTCAAGTCGCTTCTGACACAACAACAACAACAACAACAACAACAAAGGCATGGGCAAACTTTTTGACACATTGTGTTTTAAAATTTGACAGACAGGCTGGGCCAGTGGCAGATGGATGGAGAGTGTTTGTGTGAACTAATTGAAAAAAAAAAAGAACAAATTCCTATGCACACTGCACATATCTTGTTTGTAGTGCAAAAAAAAAAAGGAAAAAAGAAAGAAAGAAAGAAAGAAAGAAAAGAAAAGAAAAGAAAAAGGAAAGGAAAGAACTTTACAATATTTAAAATGAAAAACAATTTTAACCAACATAAACATTACAGTATTTCAGTGGAAGACCCCAGGGTCCTGTCCAACCTCCCTCTGCCATGGAGGAAAAGCATAATCAATGCAACCCCCAACAGATGGCCATCCAGCCTTTGTAGTAATAATAGTAGTAGGAGCAACCACAGGGCTGTAGGAGCTCAGTTGATGAGGGTGATGGTTATGTTCAATTTCCTTCAGAGCAGGACCCTTCAGAGATTTCCATGTTGGATTTTAATATAGATTCTCAGGGGATTGTGAGTGAAGAAGAAGGCACAGAACAAACTACAGAGCAAAGGGAGTTGGAAGACTCTGGGATTGTTAGTGCTCAAGATAGAATGGTTTCCAGACAGTCTGATGGGAACCAGATTGGGTTGCTAGATAAGGAAAGTGAAAGGAATGTGTTAATGAGCAACAGGGAGGAATCAACCTTTGATAGAAGGAGTCAAATCTGTCAAGATCGCCACCTGCAAGGGGGAGTCAGAAGGTCTGTCAGGATAAGGGAAAAGAGGGATTTGAAGGAGAGTTCTCAAGGGAATCGGAATGCATTTTGTGTAGGTTTTTTTGAATAAATATAGGGTTTTCATAGCATTGCCTTCAGTGAGTGCAACGTTGGTTACCGGTCAAGTCTTGTATGTATGTCATGTCAAGATTCATGGAACTCTTTTCTCAAGACTCATGTTCAAAGAATGTTTTCCTGAGTACTTCTTCTGTGGATTTTGATTCTGTGCAACCTTGTTTCCTGGATTTTCAAAAGACTTTAGGCATTTTCCTCTGTGGGTTTTAAGTACTGTTCATTCGTGGGCTTTGCTGTGGAATTAAGTATCAACCCTGTTCTCTTTTATGGATTATATTTGCCTACGTACTGTTTTGGATTGTTTTTAGACTTTCTTACATAATCTTTTACTTGCCTTTTTTCACCTTTTTGATACTGCTTGCATTTATTCAATAAACTGTTTATTTGCTAAAGAACTTTTGAGTGTTTGTGGGTTCAAAAGTGTACTTCCAGCCTTGGTGTGTGACAGGGGCCATCTGTTGGCAAGGAAAAAAGGCAAGAAAGAGGAGGAAAAGTTTGGAGGGAGAGGAAGGGAAAAACTGTGGAGCCCCTCAGGATGCTTTGCAGAGCCCCAAGGACTCCAAAGAGCCCACTTTGAGAACCACTGCTTTAGCCTATTGGGAGATTTTTAACAAATAAGACCATAGGCACAAGTTTGTATTTATGGGTTGTATTTAATTGGAAGATTGTATATGCTCCTTCCTTCCTGGAGCCAACACTAGAACATTTCAAATCCCTCCTTTTTTAGATTTTGTTTCATGTCAGAAGCGACTTGAGAAACTGCAAGTCACTTCTGGTGTTAGAGAATTGGCCGTCTGCAAGGACGTTGCCCAGGGGACGCCCAGATGTTTTGATGTTTTCCCATCCTTGTGGGAGGCTTCTCTCATGTCCCCGAATGGGGAGCTGGAGCTGACAGAGGGAGATCATCCGTGCTTTCCCCAGATTCGAACCTACGACCTGTCGGTCTTCTGTCATGCCAGCACAAGGGTTTAACCCACTAGCCACTGGGGACTATCTCTTTTTTAGAGAAAGTTAATAATTGGCTGAAGCAGTCTATTTCACAAAATATTGCTACTTTTTCTTGTTTAATTATGGTAATAAATAAATAAAATAAAATAAAAAATAAATAAAAAATAATAATAACACATTTTGGAATCGATTTGACGTTTCTACTTGACCTCACAATTTCTGAGGATGCCTGCCATAGATGCAGGCAAAACGTCAGAAGAGAATGCTTCTAGAACATGGCCATAAAGCCCGAAAAACCTACAACAACCCAGTCTCAACTTATGTTTGTACACTGTTCTGGTGTCTTTAAGGATTAAAGGCAAGCATATAATGCTGATTTCCACTGAAATGAATAGAATGCTTCCTATAATAGAGGCAAATAAATGGTCTTTGGCAGAGATTTCCAAATATGTCAGAGACACATATTTTAGAGAGCCATCATTTTGTGGGACAGTAATTCAATTTCCTTAGCAAACAAGATGATAAACCAACCCTTTATAAGAAGAGATATATACCTATTCATAAATTGTAATAACGAAATGTATGACGACATATCTTATCCTATTAAAAACGTTCATTTATATTTTTAATCTACATCATTTTTCATTATGTTTGTGTGATACACCTACACGCTGCAGCTAGCACACTAATGTGTCGTAACACACAGTTTGGAAAGCTGTGGTATGTAGAGTTCGAATGTATACATGGGGGTTCCGGAGCACAAGTTTTTCTTATTCTTGTTCTCTTACCTACTTAGGCGATCCCTCGTTGGACGAGTAAGATGGTCTTCCTTGATGACTATTTTGGTGGGTTTGTAGGTGGCTGTGGAGCCCTATTCTTGACCTGCATTATCTCCCACAGTGAAGGCATTGGTTTCCAGGTGGAAGGCGGTCCCGGTTGGGGTTGGCTTGATGCGCCTTCCTCCTGGCACGTTTCTCTCTTTCACCCTCCACTCGTGCCTCCTTGAATTCTGCAGCACTGCTGGTTACAGCTGACCTCCAACTGGAGCACTCAAGGGCCAGGGTTTCCCAGTTCTCAGTGTCTATACCAGAGTTTTTAAGGTTGGCTTTGAGCCCATCTTTAAATCTCTTTTCCTGCCCACCAACATTCCGTTTTCCGTTCTTAAGTTCAGAGTAGAGCAACTGCTTTGGGGGATGGTGGTCAGGCATCCAGACAATGTGGCCGGTCCAGCGGAGTTGATGGCAGAGGACCATCGCTTCAATGCTGGTGGTCTGTTTTTTTAATTTTCTTTGGAAGACGCCTGTGTGTGGGTTTTTTTTAATGTATGGAGGTCAGTGCACAACTGATCAACACACAGTCTTCACAGAGTGAGGTCCCACTGGTGATGTAGTTTGACACAATGACCGTGGCTTCTCAATCTGTTGCAGCCTTCTTCCACCTTCACAGCCGTTGTAACATGTACCATGTTATCCTCCGCCTGCTCTGCCTTTGAGGTCTTGGAGTCTTCAGACTGTGCTTGGTCTGGAACCTCCCCCGCAGCCACTTCTGGGAGTGCACAACTCCAGTCGTTGTGCCCACAGGTTCATTGTCCTTTTACTCAAGTTTGTTCATTGTCCTTTTACTCAAGTTCATTGTTCATTCATTCAGTCGTTTCCGACTCTTCATGACTTCATGGACCAGTCCATGCCGGAGCTCCCTGTCGGTCGTCACCACTCCCAGCTCCTTCAAGGCCAATCCAGTCACTTCAAGGATGCCATCCAGCCATCTTGCCCTTGATCGGCCCCTCTTCCTTTTTCCTTCCATTTCCCCCAGCATCATACTCTTCTCTAAGCTTTCCTTTCTTCTCATGATGTGGCCAAAGTACTTCATCTTGGCCTCTACTATCCTTCCCTCCAATGAGCAGTTGGGCTTTATTTCTTGAAGTATGGACTGGTTGGATCTTCTCAAGGGGAAGATCCAACTCAAGGAGAACCCACAAATTGGTGTCTAAGCATGTTCCACGACCAAAGCTCTTTTTTACCCAGAATTCCCTGTGCACTTTGGGGCTCCAAAAGCACATTGGGGACAGGTAGGGGGCACTAAATCTGTTTGGATTTTTTTTGTTAAGGAAGCAGTGGGCAACTTGTAGCTCTCCAAATATTGTTGGATGGTCATTCCCATGATTCCTGAACATTGACTGTACCAGCTAAAGCTGATCAGAATTCAGTACAACAGTGTCTGGGAGGCCACAAATTGCCCTTCCGTGTGTTAAAAGTCATATTATTTTTTAATAGTAACGTTAATATAAAACTCTGCCTGAAGAAATGTAATTTCCTTTGGGTCTTAGTATACAAGTTGGCAAGTCATTTTGATTCAGTGAGACAGTTTTGTTTTGAGTATATGGGATGCAATGAAATGAGATTATCTTTATTAGCTGCTAGGACTTTAGTCCACTGGAAGATTTTCAGTAGTTGTTATGTGTTAGGCAATGCCGAATTGTACATCTCTCTCAGTCTGCCTCTTTAAAGAAAAAAAAAATATTTTCATCCTTCCTCCAATTTTCTGCCTGTTCTTTCATTGTGTTGCTTTAACTCTTTTTACCAAGGCATGGAACACGGCTAAGGATTAAGGGAAAAAGCAAATTTTATTTATTTATGTATGTAAAACATTTATATTCCACCCTTCTCACCCCGCAGGGGACTCAGGGTGGAGCACAACATATATATGGCAAACATTCAATGCCGGGACATAAGACCATAAATATATACAAAAATTAAAATCACTTATATTCATACTAGCTCTACCCTGCCACGCGTTGCTGTGGCCTATAGTAAGAGTTTTGAAGTCTCTGCCTGGCCTCACTTCCTCCTTTCTTCTCTCTTCCTTCCTTCTCTCGCTTTCTTTCCCTCTTTCTCTCTCACACACTCCTTCCTTTCCCCTCTTTCTCTCTCTCTCTCTCGAGTCCCTCCTTCCTCCCCCTTCTCTTTTTCACTCCATCTCTCTCTCTCCTTCCCTCCTTCTCTCTTTCTCACGTTCCTCTTTCTCTCGTCTCTGCCTGGCTTCACTTCCTCCTTTCTTCTCTCTTCCTTCCTTCTCTCGCTCTCTTTCCCTCTTTCTCTCTCACACACTCCTTCCTTTCCCCTCTTTCTCTCTCTCTCTCGAGTCCCTCCTTCCTCCCCCTTCTCTTTTTCACTCCATCTCTCTCTCCTTCCCTCCTTCTCTCTTTCTCACGTTCCTCTTTCTCTCGTCTCTGCCTGGCTTCACTTCCTCCTTTCTTCTCTCTTCCTTCCTTCTCTCGCTCTCTTTCGCTCTTTCTCTCACACACACTCCTTCCTTTCCCCTCTTTCTCTCTCTCTCTCAAGTCCCCCCTTCCTCCCCCTTCTCTTTTTCACTCCATCCTTCTCTTTCTCTCCCTCCCTCTTTCTCACTCTCTCACACACTCCCTCCTTTCTCCTCTTTCTATCTCTCTCTGTCGCGTTCCCCCTTTCTCTCCTCCCTCTCCCCCTCTCTCTCTCCTTCCCTCCTTCTTTCTTTCTCGTGTTCCTCTTTCTCTCGTCTCTGCCTGGCCTCACTTCCTCCTTTCTCCTCTCTTCCTTCCTTCCTTTTTCTGGCTCATACGCCCCTCTATTTTTTTCCTCCCTCCCTGGCTCCCTCACTGACCTCTCCCTTCCTTAGGTAAGAGTTTGGCTGCGCTCCCTCTTCGGCTTTCTCCTTCCTCCCTCTCTTGGGATTCCCGCCGGAGGTTCTTGGAGGTGTGTGTGTGTGCGGCGGGGGGGGGGGGGGAGTGAAGGAGCACGGAGGATGGGGGCGTGGCTTGCGCGGAGGGAGCGTTGGCTGGCAGGCCATGTGCGCGCGCCAGGGAAGTTGCGGCTGGGTGCCATTGCGCATGCTCAGCTGTTTTGTCGTTTTGTGAGTGTGTTGTTGTGTTGTTTTTCATTTTGATTCGGTTTGTTTGTACCTTGTGGGTTGAGGTATGTGCATGGGAATTTTGGTTAATTTCCGTTGGGTTTTTTTTTGAGTTTTGCTGTTCCGTTTAACGCCCCTTTCAAATTTATATATATAGATTAAAAGTTGCTTAAAAACCATCTCAGGACACCATTTTGCCTCATTGCACTGCCCCAAAGGTTTGGTCCCACAGCCTCCTGAAGGACTGATCAAATATAGCCAGGAAGGAAGTTCCATAATTGGGGGGCAATCACTGAGAAGGCCCTGTCTCTCGTCCCCGCCAAACACGTCAAATGGAAACACATTGAGATGTCTTTCTTATAGTAATTCAACTCCACATTTTTTTAAAAAGGCAAATACAAATCATGATATACACCTTTGTGTCTTCATGGTGGATATGCCTCCTGGGCTGATGTTACCTTTCCAGCAAAGATTTCTAACATTTGATATATGCTCAACGTCATGTGTTGGGATTCAGGTGATTCTTTTTTCAGTGCTAACTAAGCTATCATGTTAATGACATCAATTTACATTTATGGGGAAGGAAGATATGTTAGTTTTGACAGTCAGGGTTTATAGCAAATGCTTGTACCAAGCAGTCCCCAAGTTACAAACAATATAGGTTCTGTAGATTTGTTCTTAAGTTGAATTTGTATGTAAATTCAACTTAAGAATGTACTAGAACAGGTACATTTTTAATTGTAACTCCAGCCATATCTAACTATCTATTTTTGGGCAACACATGGAAGGGTTAACACTCCTGTGGCATTTGTTTTGCTGTCTGTGCCCCTGTTCAGACAATTTCGCCTCACTTTCTGTCCCTGTGATCATTGGATTTTCAAAAATTGGGTTTTCAAAAAAAAAAATAAACCCTCCCTCCAGATGTCCTCACTGCATGTAGATTGATCCTCAGTGAGTAAAAGCACCGGGTTGGTTGGAAAAGTGTTCTCTGTCTGGATCTACTTTAGCCACATTGCTGTATAATGCTGCTTCAGAATACAGATTAACTACATTGAACTGGATTATATGGCAATGTAGACTCATATAATACAGATCAATACAATTAATTTACCTTTCGAAACTGTATTATATGGCAGAGGAAATCCAACCTGAGAGATTCGTGAAAATTGGACTGAAATGTTAGTTGGTATGTATGCAGTGACAGAAACAGAGCACACTGTCTCAGAATAGAAACCCTGTTTTAATTGCCGTAACCAATTAGAATTTTAATTGCCATAGCCAATCAATTTCCAGTAGTTCTGGAGTACATGACATCTTTTAGTGATTTCCTATATGACTTCTAGATGAAATCATTTAAAAATGATATACTGCTCTGTCAAGGAAGAATTGAATGCTAACCCCACCCAAAACCCATGATGATTCAGACACCTTCATATCAGGGCAAAATTAGACCACATTTTTGTGTGTATTGGTGTTATATACTCTGAGATGCCACTTTAATCATGAAGTAGGACATATGTCTGAGCAGAAACAACTCATTGAATTAATTGCCCTTCTTGTGAGGTATTGCTCCCCAATTAAGCTATATTTTCTGATACATAACAGTACCAATTTCCCCCTGTTTTCCTTTCCCTCAAGACACATCTACACTGTTGAATTAATGCAGTTTGACACCCTTTCAACTGCTGTGACACAATGTTATGGAATCCTGGGAGCTGCAGTTTGGTGAGTCTCCAGTACTCTTTTTTTTAAAAATTTTTTTTATTGAAATATAGTGTGATTACATGGAAAGTGGGAGAATATTGTGAAGGAGATAGAAAAGTAGGAAATGAAAGTGAGGATTAGGGAGAGAGGGGGATGGAACTAGGGAAGGGAAAAAAACAAAAAAAAGAAGAGAAATAATAATAATAATAATAATAATAATAATAATATAGGACACTCCACAGTCCCATGGAGTCTAATCAAAAGTTATCCTGGGAGAAAGAAAGAAAAATAATAACAAAAACAAGAATCTCGATAAAAAGTAAAGTTAAAAAAAGACAAGACAAAATAAAAACTTTGGTCGGACTTCCATCTGTTCTTTAAAGATCATATATATATGATCATATATATATTTTCTCATATATATATGAGAAAAAATCTTTCTATCTAAATAGTCAAGCATGCTTTCCTGCGTTACTGCTGTTGTAGTTCATATTGTTGTCCTTCAGGAAATGACCTCTATTTTTTGTTGTTTGAAATAATTTTTCACCAAGTCCCAATTTGTATGTTTCTTTGATTTTCCTTAGTTCGGCAATAACCAATATGTTAACTCATCCATATTCATTATTTCCAGTATTTTACTTTGCCATTCTTCTCTTTGTGGTATTTCTTTCTGCCTCCAGTTCTTAGCATATACAATTCTGGCTGCGGTGGTTAAATAGTTGAAAATAATGTCTTTGTTTTTATCTCCTTCAACATCAATCATTCCTAGCAAGAAGAACTCTGGTTCCTTTTTCAGTCATATTTCCAGAATATTTTGTATGTCAATGTGAATTGTATTCCAAAATTCCTTGGCTTTTGGGCATGACCACCAGATATGAAAAAAGGATCCTATTTGTTGTTCACATTTCCAACATTAGTCTCCAGTACTCTTTGAAGGCTAGTGAAACTATGGCTGGTTCGAAGTTGCCCTATAATCCAGTTGAAAGTAGATAATAATAATAATAATAATAATAATAATAATAATAATCTTTATTTGTACCCCGCCACCATCTCCCTGATGGGGACTCGGAGCGGCTTACATGAGGCCAAGCCCAAATTACATAAAATAAAACCGAAAACGCAAATAATAAACAATAACAATGTAATTACATAAAACAAATGAAAACATAGCAATATAAAATTACAATAAGCACAATCACAATGACAATGGGCAAGCTACATGTAATGGATAAAAGAAAGGCTGATTAAAGGCACATTGAAACTCAAGCAAACTGGGATAGACTGCTAGTCAACGGGAAAAAACATGTTACAAAAACCTACAAATTACTATTTGAATGGGCCACAGAAGAAGAACGTATAAAAGAATATATGATAAAGTGGGCAAAAATTATAGGAAGACCCATCTCCCTAGATGAGTGGAACCTAATTTGGAATAAGAAAACCAACTACTCTTATTCGTATGACATCAGAGAACATTGGATGAAAATGACCCACCAATGGTACCTTACAACATGTAAATTAGCAAAATTCTCAAAAATCTATGTAACAAATGTTGGAAATGTGGCACTGAGGAGGGGACCTTCCATCATATGTGGTGGTCCTGTGTGAAAGTGAAACTCTTTTGGAAAATAATTCAGGAGGCATGCCAGAAGATACTGAAGAGGAAAATCCCCCTGAAATCAGAATATTTCTTACTAGGATTAACAGATAAGAAGAGGGATAAGGAGACTGATAAGTTATTTATCTATTTAACGACAGCAGCTCACATCCTATTGGCTAGAGTATGGAGACAAACCGCAATCCCGACAAAGGAAGAATGGATGGAGCAGATAATGGACATCATGAACATGGATCGATTAACATGTATACTAGCATCCTTACAAAATACGCCCGTCAAAGCAACAGACTGGAACCCTATTAAATAATGGCTGAAGGAAAACAAGATAAAGATATTAATATGATCTCAGCTAGTAGTAAGAGGAATAGGAATAATAATAATATGATAAATAAAGAATAATAATAATAATAAAATGAGAGCAAAGGAAAAGAAAGAAGAAAGTAAAGAGGAGAAGAAAAGGAAAAGGAAAAAAGGGAGGAAGAAGAAGGAAAGAGAAATAATAATAATAAAAAGAAAACAAGAAGAACAGAAATAAAGACAAGTTGAGTGATGAGGAGAAGAAGAGAAGATAGAAAGAGGAGAGAAGAAGTAAGGAAGAAAGGATGAAATGGAGAAAAAGAGAGAAGAGATGGGAGGGGAAGGAAAGGGAAGGAAAGGAGAAAGAAAGAAAAGTGAAAACACTGATGCCTGCAAACTAGAAAAGAGACAACTCCAAAGAGCTGTTGTAAGAGAAATCTTGAAAGCCACATTAGGGAAGGGGGGAGGTTTTGTTACTGATGTCTCTCCCTTTTTTCTTTTCTTCTTCTTCTTTCTTCTTCTTTTTCCTTCCTCTATTTCCTTTCTTTCTTTTTGTTTCGTTTCTTCCCCTCCCTGTCGTTCTCTACCACTCCCACCTCTTTTATTTTTTTCCTTTTCCTTTTTAATCTTCTATTAAACACTTGTAGATAAGACTCGTGATTTTATCTTTGTATACTTGAAAATTTAATAAAAACTATTTTTTAAAAAAAACCTCAAGCAAGATAAAACAGAAACAGATTATTTGCAGAGGAGAGCTCATTATAGTGGAGGTCGTGGAACCAAGCTTAATCTGGATTCAGAACCAAGATAATCTGGATTCAGAAACTGGATTATAGGACAGTGTAGATGGAGCCTATAACTCCCAGGATCCCATAGCATCGAGCCGTGGAAGTTCAATTGGTTCATTATTTTATACAGTTTAGATAAACCCTTGTGTGGAATAGATGTATTAATTGCTATGGATAGTTTGTCCTTCTGTAACCTCAAATTAGTTTGATTTAGAACTTTTTGTATTTTCACATTAAAGGTGAGTTTAAATGTAAAATAGGTTTCTAAGATCCACAAGCCTATCCTTGGTTGTCTGGCTGTGGCCGTTTTCTGGGTAATCGTAGTGTCACAGTGAACATAGTATCTGGCTGAATACATGGTGTCCTATTTTGCGAAGTGAAAATAAAAGGGCCATGTTAAGTTATCATGCTAATGGAGGGAAAAGATATTAAAGACCCCTTTCCAATTATGGACATTTTCCTTCTTTCCCTTGGTAGGGATCCCAGTGTTTTGTAGCTACGTTTCATGCTGGCCTCCAACGGTATCTGATAGAAGTCCTTTTATTCCCCGAAGATAGAGTACAAAATACAAATCATTGCCATTGGTTTTAGCTCAGCTGGAGCGGTTTATTTTCTAAATGAGTTTCCTCTCTGCAACTGCACATCAGGCAGTTTTTCCATTCTTCACCCACACTCTTTTTACTATAGCTGGGTTTAAGTCCTTTCTTCTGTCCTTTGTTCCTTCAGCTCAGCGAAGTAAACAACAAGATTGATCTTACACTGCATTTTGGTATTGTTCCAACGGTTTGTCAATAGACGTGGGCTGGGAATGGAATGACTGGAAAAGAAGGGCAAGGCTGAAATTCACTTTTTCTTCTTTGTGCCTTTTAGTGTGCAGTGGATTGTTCCTAATCTGGAAGCTGCTACACTGACTGCCGACCAACATGCAAATGAATCATGAAGTGTCGGGTCTCGCATTCGCTCCATGTAGCCATCTTTTGAGGTATGAGAGCCCTTCCCACCCTGCAAAAAAGTTGGGGTAGTTGGGTAGGTATGAAATATTTTAATGCGGGATTTATTAAGCTGAGGGAACAAGTTTTTTTCTTTCAAATAGGCAAACTTCTTAAATGTGACCAGTGAGCCAGCTTGTTATTTCCATTTTATTACCATTTGGGAAGTGTTTGACTCTGAAAGCTGGGGAAAAATATTGTTGTTTTCAAGCAAGAGAGTGGAAGAATCCCTGCAATTGCCAACCAAACATTAAAAACAAACAGTAATAATGGCCACAACTCATTTTCACCAGTTTTCTCTCAGGCGATGCTTAGAAAATAAATTGGGCATAGTGCAAAAGACATTTGATGTAAATAGTTTTGTGAATAAATGTTTTAGATGCTTACTTGCATACAAACCCCATCAAACAAAGTGGGATTTATGTCTAGAGCCATTTAAGACATGTCTTTTTAAAATTTGTGCCAGGTATAATAATAATTTAGAATTTTGCAAAACGAAAATAAAACGAAAACAAAAATCGCGTAGTTCATTGCTAAATTATGTACTGACTTTCTTTTCCCAATAGTTCCCTAAAAAAATTGGATATGTGTGTGAGAGAGGGAGGGACATAGCTAGTACAATTAGGACCTCATCAGATGGAGGTCCAGAAGCCAGGGGACAGCGGGGGGAACTATGGGGGCAGTGGGGGAAACGGAGGTGCTATGCCCAGCTTCATTCTCTTACCATCCCACGTCATTTCCGGGTAGTCCCCGGCTTCCTCCCACATTGTCCCTGGCTTGTTAAATGAGGATGCGGCTAGTCCTCAGGGCTTCTTTTTAAAAAAAATATTTTTTATTGATTTTTTTCAATGCACATAAAATTAAAGCTCCAATGAATACAGTGAAAGTGTGGGAACAATTTGATTTAGAACAGTAGGAAATGGAAAGACGGGGAGGGTAAAGAGGGAAAGAAAAGGAAAAAAAGGAGAAAAAAAGGGGGGGGGGGAGTAAAATAAAGGAGGAGGTAAGATGACTTCCGGTTGAATTGTCCCTTGTTTTGCTTTTATTTTTCTTCCTATTGCCAGTTTATTTCGGGGTTCTCGTTCTTAATATAATCCGTGAATTTTTCCCAATTTGTTTTTTGTGACTTTATATTGTTATCCGCTATTCTTTGTGTGAGTAAGTCCATGTTCATTATGTCCCAGGTCTTCAAAAGCCAGTTATCTATAGCAGGGCCGTAGCCAGAAAAAAATTTCAGGGAGGGTTGACAATTTCAGGGGGGGGGGGGGGGTTGAAAATTTTGGGGAGGGTTGAAAATTTCAAGGGGGGGGGGTTGAAACCTGGCTCCTAGCTCACGCTGAAGCAAAGAGCACAGCAGGGGGCAGAGCAGCCTTCAATAGCCTGCAGCTCCGCTCCTGTCAACCACCTCCACCAAGTCTGGCCTCCTTAATGCATTCAACACACACACACACCCAACTTAGTTGCTTCGCTACATTGGCTATTGCTGTAAGTAATGACAGTGTGAATAAATTGTCAATATTTGCTTGAGATAGTGCTTGCAGTTCTGGAGGGAGTCTTAATTTTTTGCATCTCATAGACTTAGCATGGGGATTTGGTTAACCAGTTAAAATTCATGAGTAAACCAGGTTTTTAAAAAAATCTGAAACATTTCGGGGGGGGGGGGGGTTTGAACCCCTAAAACCACCCCCTCGCTACAGGCCTGATCTATAGTTGGTATTTCATTTGTTTTCCATAGTTGTGCAAATTTTATCCTGGCTGCTGTTATAAGATATATAATTTTTTTGTTTGTATTTTGGTCCATTTCGAAATTGGTTAAGTCTAGTAGGAAATATTCCGGTTTGATATCGAATGTTATTTGTAGAATCCATTCCATCTTTCTGTGAATCTCCCTCCAGAAGGATTTGGTTTTTTTACATTTCCACTACACGTGGATAAATGTACCAACTTCTTTCTCGCATTTCCAGCATTTGTTACTTGTTCTTCCTTTATTAATTTTTGCTAGCTTCTCTGGTGTTAGGTACCATCTGTAGAACATCTTATACCAGTTCTCAGGACTTCTTTTGAAATTGCTGCCAAGACAACTGGGATGGAGCCTTGCCGGAAGTAGCCCTGCATCATATCATGGGCTCCATCCTGTCTCCATCTCGGCAGCGCTCTAATGTCGTGAGTTGTTTAGGTATTTGGTCTGTTATATTGATTGTTTTTGCAGTGGATTAATTAACATTCTGTCCTAGAAACATGTTGCAGGAGAGGACCTCATCTGGCTGGCCTATGTACACACATGTGTATCATCAAATGTAGCCATAATAAAGTTATATGAACTTAGCAAGGGTAGGGTGAATTAGGGCATTGCTGCCTCCTAGTGAAGCTTTCCTTCAATCTCCAACTTTCTCATATTGCAATTGAACATGTACTTCAGTTTCCAGATTTCTAGGATTGCCTTTTAACAGCACAGACCTGCCATTCTACTATAGTCATTGACATTGAATACATACAGAGTTCAGAATTTTCAATATTGGCTCTTTCTTCAGTCGTACAATTGGGCTGATGTGCTAAGTCATGGTCCCACCTTTTTAACCCTACAGTTTCCTACTTCTCATGTTCCCTTATTTTTTTATTTTTGATGAAATTCCAGCTTTTAAAAGGAAACAAAAACAAGGAGCAAATATAGCTACAAAGTAAATAGAAAATAGAAATTACAAGAGAGGGAGAGAAGGAGAATCCCACCTTGTTATCACTTTGATGCTAGCATGCTGGTAAGATGCCCATTGTAACAAGGTAGGCAACATGAATGTTGTGGAACTGAATAGATCATTAAAGGGAATCATGGGAAGGATGCAAACAGTCAGTGGGTTGTACATGTCATTGTACGGTAGGGATTGATCCCCTAAGATATATCTGCATTGCTGGTTTGCCTGCTTTGTGCAATAAAGTCCCTAGAAATTTAGTTTAGATACCCCCCCCCCCACCCCCAAGCTGTACAAAATCCTGGAAATCCCCAAATATTTATTTTATTATTTATTTATTTTGAACATTTTTACCCTGCCCATCTTAACGCCTAGGAGGACTCAGGGCGGCTTTCAATTGGCAATAATTCAATGCTGCATCATAAAATACACAATCGCAAATATAACAATTAAAAACATGAGCATTAATAAATAAAGAGTAAACAGTATACTTACAATCCATTTAGCTATTGCCAGTCTGATGGCTATTTATCTAGCCATATACTAATGATTACTCCGCTTAACTTATCCAAATCCACTTCCAAGCCATAGTCAAACATTATCAATTGTCCTTTAACCTAATTGCCTGAAGGCCTGGTCCCACAACCACGTTTATACCTTCTTTCTAAAGGTGAGGAGGGATGACGATGACCTAATTTCCACAGATGGGGGGCTACCACCTAGAAGCCCTGACCCTCATTCTTGCCAAATGTGTTTGAGACAAAGGTGGGGCCAAGAGCAGGGCCTCCCCAGAAGGTCTTAAGATCCGAGGTGGGACGTAGAAGGAGATACGTTCGGACAGGTATGCTGGACCGGAGCTGTATAATAGGTGAACTTACTAAAACACAATTTTCACATTGCCAATGTATGCTGAAGTTATGAAAAAGGAATTCTCTCCAGGCTACACTTTGTGCATTGCAGTGAATCTAGCTGTGTCTGAATGTCCACTCTCAGTTTTAAAACACCCACTGATCTTCTATACTAATGGTTCTCAACCTGGAGTCCCCAGATGTTTTTGGCCTACAACTCCCAGAAATCTCAGCCAGTTTATCAGCTGTTAGGATTTCTGGGAGTTGCAGGTCAAAAACATCTGGGGATCCCAGGTTGAGAACCACTGCTCTGTGGGCATCTGGTGCTTTCTCTGTGAGAAGTAAATTGGATATTCTTGGTTTTGAAAGTAACACGCTGAAAGGAATTTGAAGTGGACATTTTTTTCTCAGTTTTGCTAAGAAATAATAGTATCTTAGACTTTGCACACAATTCAGATTATATCTGAAAAGGCAAATCAATTTAAAATACAATGTTTTCCACATACAAAATAATTCTGAATCATAGAATCATAGAGTTGGAAGAGACCTTGTTGGTCATCCAGTCCAACCCCCCTTGCAAAATATGCATCTCCTACCTAGTCACTGTGCACTTGTTTACAGAATTATTTTGTATGTGGAAAACATTGTATTTTAAATTGATTTGCCTTTTTAACGCTTCACAATATACTTTCTAATTAAAAAGCATTAATTAGATTTTTTAATGAAATTTTTTCTTCACTCTTTTAAAGTGACCAGTGCCTAACCACATCTCTCCTCTTCAACCTTTTTCTCTGTCCCTGCCAGTGAAAAATGTCTTGTTCAGCATTGAAGTTCTTTGTTTTTGATCATGGACTCTATCTCCCTTTCTTAATTTTCTAAGGCTCTTACAAATGTTCTCCTTTGGTAATGTCAAAGAACGCTGAAGTTTTGAAGCCTTCCTTTTTTCACACAGCATCTTGAAAACGTAAATACTTTCCCATCCGCTGACCAGGTTTACACACATTTTAAAGTTCACTATTTGCTCAGAGAACCTCACCATACACAAAATTGCCAATAATCTGTGCCTTTCTTTTTCTCTCTCCCTCTCCCACCATTTTCTTGTTTTTCTCCCCAGGGAAAATAGCTTGTACTATGTAGATTGGTTTGTAATTTTCATTCTTTCCTGGAGGCAAGATACTTCTCTTTCTTAAAAAAAAACTCCTGGAAGAATCTGACAAAGCAAGAAGAGGGGAAAACGAAGAAAAGAAAAACAGGTTGTGTTGCATTATGGTTTCAGTTACATATTTTCTTCAAGTTCACGGACAGATTAGTTTTGGGTTTCAGGGTTTGGTTCAAACGAAAGAAAGCATGGCAGAGATTAAAGGACTTAATCCTTTTCCATGGGTCTCTCCAGTGTGACTCTGTAACCCATTGCTCATTGTATACTTATAACACCTCTCCTGGTTGTCAAGAGAATAATATGTGAGCCTATTACAGCATAAAGTCTGAGCCCGGTCCGAGAGGTGAGGCCCTGCTTCACTTATTTGTGAGAGTTTGTCTAGTCTGCGTTTGTCAATGGAGACACAGTGCTTTTGAGCACTTGCTACTGAAATGGTAAAAATATTAGAGTTATAAGCTAACCCGTATCAAACACTCTGGAAGTTAACTGATTTCATGCTTCTCTCTTTCCCAGTGGAATTATTGGTGCTTTAGGAGTACTTTGCATTGGCTGGATCACGCAGTGGTAATCGTAGCCTCCTGATTTCATTGTCCTATGCTTTCCCTCCCTCCATTAAGTATAAACCCCCAACTAAACAATTCCTACTCCATCACCGTGTATCTACGGTATTTAGATGGTAGAAAGCAAATTGAATAATTTGGGTACAAGTGGGTTTTAACCAATCCCCTCTTTGAAAAATCGTTCCACCTAAAGTTTTTTGTCTGTCTAGTGCCTGTGAATGCATGGAAAGCAGAAAAGGAGAGGGAGGGAGCTGTGTGAGTGGGCTACTTAGTGGGTAAAGCCTGCATTGTTGCATACACTCGTGGTGGAATGGGCACACCTGGAAATGCTACTCATGCTCTTCAACCACAAAGTGCTTTGTGGTTGAAGATACATTCTACTGCTTGGACCTCAGCAGACTGAAAGCCAAAACCAAGGTTACAACAACATCTGTTATAGAACTCCAGTATGCTGATGACAATGTCATCTGTGTGCATTCAGAAGAAGATCTACAAGCCACTCTAAACACCTTCACAGAAGCATACGAGAAGCTCGGCCTGTCATTGAACATTGAAAAAACCAAGGTGCTTTTCCAGCAGGCACCAGCCAACCCCTCTCCAATGCCAGTGATACAGCTTAATGGTGCAACATTAGAAAATGTTGATCATTTCCGCTACCTTGGCAGCCACCTCTCCACCAAAGTCAACATCGACGCCGAAATACAACACCGCCTGAGCTCTGCAAGTGCAGCATTTTCCATAATGAAGCAGAGAGTGTTTGAGGACCGGGACATCCGTAGGGAGACCAAGGTGCTTGTCTATAAAGCTATTGTCCTCCCAACCCTGCTATATGCCTGTGAGACGTGGACTGTCTACAGACGTCACATGCAACTCCTGGAACGATTCCATCAGCGCTGCCTCCGGAAAAGCCTGCAAATCTCCTGGGAAGACAAGCGGACAAACGTCAGTGTGCTGGAAGAAGCAAAGACCACCAGCATTGAAGCGATGGTCCTCCAACATCAACTCCGCTGGGCCGGCCACGTTATCCGGATGCCTGACCACCATCTCCCAAAGCAGTTGCTCTACTCCGAACTTAAGAACGGAAAATGGAACGTTGGTGGACAGGAAAAGAGATTTAAAGATGGACTCAAAGCCAACCTTAAAAACTCTGGCATAGACACTGAGAACTGGGAAGCCCTGGCCCTTGAGCGCTCCAGCTGGAGGTCAGCTGTGACCAGCAGTGCTGCAGAATTCGAGGAGGCAGGAGTGGAGGGTGAAAGAGTGAAACGTGCCAAGAGGAAGGCGCGTCAAGCCAACCCCGACCGGGACCGCCTTCCACCTGGAAACCAATGCCCTCACTGCGGAAGAAGATGCAGAGCAAGAATAGGGCTCCACAGCCACATACGGACCCACAAGGAAATCCATAATGGAAGACCATCTTACTCGTCCAACGAGGGATCGCCTAAGTAAGTACTGCTTGGGTATTTGTGGTGCCGCTTTCTGAGTAGATAATGTGCTGTTGCACGCTGGGCCTGTGCATAAGACTATAGACAGGACATAAATTCTGTGTGCCCAATGGGACCCTGGGGCTGCCTCAGATTAAAGGCCTTTGGATTTCCTTAAACAGAGTCTTTAGATTGCTTAAAGGTTCAACAAAGTCCTTTATTAATGAAAACAAACAGGTACTTTAAGGCTTTCTTTACAGTCTATTGGCTCTCTCTCAATCTTGTCCACAGGGAACAGGCACTATCTTCATAACTGTAACTAATGCGGAAATCCTTAACTTTTAATCTGGGCAGTCCGTCTCTGATGGCGTGGAGCCCCTACACCCCGTACCAACTGCTTCTGGCTTCCGCAAGTGACCCTTACCAAGCAGAGCTTTGTAGACCTCCAGGGAAAAAGGAGTTCAGGTTTCAGTGATGGCTGACTGAAGTCCCTCAGCAAAGGAACTGTAAGGCTGTATGATCCTCAGCCAAGCTGTGGGCTGTATATCTCCCTGGCCAAGCCGTAGAAGACGAAGCTTTCTACAGGAGCTCTTGGTATTATGTCCTGCATGAAAAGCTTCTCTGTGTGGACTGAACCCAAACTGGCTCTTATTCCCTCCAAAACCCAAAAAGGGGGCAGGACCAGGGAACCTAACTATAATTGACAGGTGGCTTGCCCTATGATTGCAGCCAAAAGAAGCCACCTATCTGCAGAGTCCCTGAAACTTAGGACTACAACAAACATTAAATGCAAAGCAAACAAAACTGGAGCTCCTGGTACGGTTGTACCTGCACAGATAATATACAGTTAAAGCACAGATTAACAAGAACCAGGATTCATCAAAACAAAACCTGACCTACTTAAATTGGAATTTAACATCCCCCGCCCCGATTGTTTTAATTCAAGGGACTCACAATTTAATTTAGATGACTGATTTTGTTTTGCAACAGTGTTTCTCAGCCTGGGGCTTGGGACCCCTAGGGGGATTGTGAGGGGGTATCAGAGGGGTCGCCAAAGACCATCAGAAAACACAATGTTTTCTGTTGGTCATGGGGATTCCGTGTGGGAAGTTTGGCCCAATTCTATCATTAGTGGGGTTCAGAACAATCTTTGATTTAGGTGAACTATATATCCCAGCAATAACAACTCCAAAATGTCAGGATCTGTTTTATGCAAACTCCACCAGTGTTCACATTTGGGCATACTGAGTTTTCATGACAGGTTTGGTCCAGATCCATCATTGTTTGAGTCCACAGTGCTCTATGGATGTAGGTGAACTACAACTCCACAACTCAAGGTCAATGCCCACCAAACCTGTCCAGTATTTTCTGTTGGTCATGGGAGTTCTGTGTGCTAAGTTTGCTTCAATTTCATCATTGGAGGAGTTCAGAATGCTCTTTGATTGTAGGCTAACTATAAATTCCAGCAACTACAACTCCAAAATGACAAAATAAATCCCCCCCCCCCAACCCCACCAGTATTCAAATTTGGGCATATTGGGTATTTGTGCCAAATTTGGTCCAGTGAATGAAAATACATCCTGCATATCAGATATTTACATTACAATTCCCAACAGTAACAAAATTACAGTTCTGAAATAACAACAAAAATAATTTTATGGTTGAGGGTCACCACAACATGAGGAATTGTATTAAGCGCTCATGGTATTAGGAAGGTTGAGAACCAATGTCTTATGGGTTGTTATAAGGAATATAATAATGAAATAATGAATTGAAGTCTGAAGCACTGTAGAAATAGTGGTTGAATATCTCTTATCCAAAATGTTTGGGGCCAGAACTATTTTACATTTTGGATATTTCAGATTTTGGAATACCTGTATTTGCATATTTATAAATCATGAGATATCTTGAAAATGGACACAACTCTAAATGTGAAATTTGTTTATGTCTCATATGCAACTAATACTCATAGACTGAATATAATTTTAAATAATTTAGTGCATGAAATAAAGTTTCTATACATTGAACCATCAGGAAGTAAAGGTGCCATACACTCATATGGACAGTTTCAATTAGGGAATATTTCAGATTTTGGAATCCTGGATAAGAGATGCTCAAGAGATGTATCAAAGCAGCACACTGGCAGTCCACACTCACTACCTCTGAGGATGCTTGCCATAGATGCAGGCGAAACGTCAGGAGAAAAATTGCCTCCAGAACATGGCCATATAGCATGGAAAAACCTACAACAACCCGATGCTCAAGTGGTTTTATTTATTTTGGGGTGCTATTTGTTGATCAGAACCTAGGGGAATTACTTTTGGGGGTTATAGTTGCTTTGAGTGTTGTACTTAAACGTTGCGAGACCAGGATTCAAATCCCCAAAAGGCCATGGAAACTCACAGGACAAGTCATCCTCTCTCAAACTCAGAGGAAAGCAAGATCAAACCTCCTGTGAAGAAACCTTGCAAAGGATATCCCATTAAAGCTGCTGCAAGTCAGAAATGACATGAAGGCACACAACAACAATCACTCCCTGACTCCTCCAGCCCGCATAGTAATGGATGATATTTCCAGAGCTTTTGAATTTGGCTGGCTTTCTCCAGCTCATCTCAGAAAATATTAATGGGAAGCAATGTTCTCCCTTGATGCATCTACTTTTAACATTCCTATATCAATCTGCACTCACGAGTTCAACTACATTCACAGTGAGTGTGAAATTCTCAAAAGCTGAGGCCACGTGGCAAATGGGAGTGTGGTTTCTGACTGTGGGCTGCCGGTGTGCTGCTTTGATACATCTCTCTTTTCACCTGGATTGACTTCCCAGGTCAGTAACTGGAGCTGTGCAAATTATAGTCACCTGTGATGTCACACATTTTCCCTTTGGCTCCTGGAAAATTTAATTTGACAGCTGAAGCATTTCATGGATAATAATACATTATTTTCCTCACTCCGACTGCTGCTCTGTTAAGGAAAAAAAAGGATTTTTAAAGCAATGCGGCAGTTTCCTTCCTCTTCTCCCCTCTCCTCATTTCAAATAAGCCACTCAGTTACAACAACTATCCCTGCCAGACTATGCCACAAAAACTGCCGCACTTCACTACTTACCTGGCCACAGCCATAAAGATTAATAGTGCTTAGAGCAGGGGTCCTCAAACTAAGGCCTGGGGGCCGGATACGGCCCTCCAAGGTCATTTACCCAGCCCTCGCACAGGGTCAACCTAAGTCTGAACTGACTTGAAAGCACACAACAACAATCCTATCTCATCAGCCAAAAGCAGGCCCACACTTCTCATTGAAATATTAATAAGTTTATATTTGTTAAAATTGTTCTTCATTTTAATTATTGTATTGTTTTTAAGTGTTTTTTGCACTATACATAAGATATGTGCCGTGTGCATAGGAATTCATTCATGTTTTTTTCAAATTATAATTCAGCCCTCCAACAGTTTGAGGGACTGTGACCTGACCTTCTGTTTACAAAGTTTGAGGACCCCTGGGTTAGACTATGTGAAAATATCTTCATTCTTATATTTTAATGGCTACCTGAATAGACCTCTTTTGCCAGATTTGGCAGCTGGCTCTTATGGTGGCTTGGGATCTGTTAGCTGTTAAGATCCAGCTGTTTCTGATCTGGATCCCAAAGAGTACACTAGATGTGAGAATCCAGATCACTAGTAATCCCCTCTGACTGGGGCTGGAATCAAATATCTATATAACATTTGGAGACATTGTAGACCTTGGAAGATATTAACCCATTGACATTCCAGGCATTTTGTGCTAAGCACTTGAAGAAATGTTTGTTCTTCATTATAGCAAGAGCAACATATTTAAAATTGTTCTTGTTACCTACTAAGTCTTGATAATTAATTTCACACTGATTTTATCCTGGTACTGTCCTCAGAGCATCAAGTCACGTAGGTCTGTTAAAATTTAAGAAAAGTACATATATTGTAATGAGAATGAAATGGAAGTTAATTTAAATGTCTTGCAACATTCCATTAGCAAGTGAGTGTGAATGATAAGAAGATAGTTTATTACCAGCACCCCAAGGGTGAGATTGCATTATGTTGCTACTCACAAATGTCAGCGTGCTGGAAGAAGCAAAAACCACCAGCATTGAAGCGCTGATCCTCCATCATCAACTCAGCTGGACTGGCCACATTGTCCGGATGCCCGACCACCATCTCCCAAAGCAGTTGCTCTACTCCGAACTCAAGAACGGAAAACGGAATGTTGTTGGGCAGGAAAAGAGATTTAAAGATGGCCTCAAAGCCAACCTTAAAAACTTTGGCATAGACAACTGAGAACTGGGAAGCCTTGGCCCTTGAGCACTCCAGCTGGAGGTCAACTGTAACCAGCAGTGCTATAGAGTTTGAAGAGGCACAAATGGAGGGCGAAAGAGAGAAGCGTGCGAAGAGGAAGGTGCATCAAGCCAACCTTGACAGGGACAGCCTTCCACCTGGGAACTGATGCCCTCACTGTGGGAGAAGATGCAGATCAAGAATAGGGCTCCATAGTTACCTACGGACCCACCGACAGAACACTGACCTTGGAGGACCATCATCCTTGGACTTACAGTTGGTGTTCTGGGTTAGCATTGGAAGCTTCCCTCTCATGACCCCATACTCCCCCATCCAATGTCTTCCTAATTTTCCTACTTAAGCACCAACAAGGTGTGTATGTCTGTGTAGGCAGAAAGAAGCACAACCATCTCTCTTTGTACATGTCCAATGAGTCTTGTTGCTGCTCACATTGTTCTTCCTGCCTGAGCAAGATCACTTGATGCGGCAGACAACAGTAGATTTCTAATCTTGTAATGCGATTTGTTTTAACCCAATTCATTTTTGCTTACATTGGAAATAACAAGACTGAGATCTGCTTCTTCTACATGTGCCAAGTTTCATGCAAGTGTTATGAGCCCTTTCTGAAATTATCTCTTAGAAATACTTCGATTTTTCAATTAGTGTTATTTAGTCATGATTAAATACAATCAAGTTAAAATGGATCAGTCTTATTACTTTGTGATGCTAGAATGGCTAGTAATATCCAAGGAAGAACGAGACAGAGAAAATAGCAATCTTTTGCAGAAAGAGAAGTTTTGAGTGAAATAAAAATGGAAAATAACAATGAAATGTATTGTTGAAGGCTTTCATGGCTGGAATCACTGGGTTGTTGTAGGTTTTTTTGGGTATATGGCCATATTCTAGAGGCATTTTCTCCTGACATCTCACTACCTCTGAGGATGCTTGCCATAGATGCAGGCGAAACATCAGGAGAGAATGCCTCTAGAACATGGCCATATAGCCTGACAAAACCTACAACAATGCAACAATGAAATGGCAAGACTAACTAACCATGTGAAGAGAAGGACCAAGGTTTTGGTATCTGGCAATAGCCATGCTTGAGAGATTATGCAGAATTTTGCAGCTTTTTGAACCAGCTAAGTTTTATTTCTTTTATGAAATATGAAGATTCATTTTTCATACCTCTACTTCAGTGCCATAATTTAGATTCTGGACTCTAGAATATGGATGTCAACAAAATCTCCTTTAATGAAAGCTTGTTTCTTATAGAAGCCCCAATGAAACCTAAAAATAACACCTCATTTTTGCAAGAGAATACACATTGCAGTGAACATATTGACGTATAGTTTCACTCAATATCAAGATTTATGGTCCCTGAGGTTAAATAAATCACAATATTGACCTCATTGTGTGCCAATAGTTGGTTAATGTATTTTTAAAAGTATTTTGTATTCATTTTTGATAATAGGAGCTGTATTGTCAGTCTGTATTCATTTATATTCTCTTTCCCCTAAGTTTATTCTGTCATCTGTCCTTGATGATAGATACTGTAATCTTGGGCATCCAATCCACTTAATGGGTGACAAATAAAGATATCTAGTTGCAAGTGTTGCTCTAATAGAAAGACCAAATGAGTAATTTCCACAACCAAGTTGCTGGATCTGAGTTACTGGGCAGGGGGCGGGTGGGTGGGGAGACTCGCCTTCCTTAAACTGGAAAAGAACGAAGGCATAGATTTCCTCCTCGATTCTTTTCTTATTTGTACATGTGGCACTTCAAGAGAAATAGAACATACTTTACTTTCTGTTTGAATAAATTGGCTGAAATATTTTTTTTTACCCCAATGACTAGGTTGTTTTAAAATAGGTTTATTGCTTTTCCTTTAAGATAATGTCAGATTATTACAACCTCTGTGTGGAAAGGTTATGAGAAAATGCTCATTTTACACATGGCTTTGTGAGGAGTCTGACCATTTTGCGGAATATTTGCGCCTTTGTTGAAACAAACAAATGAAGTTTATGTGTATCATCAAAATTACATCAGATCCTTGGTCCTAAATAAACATTGTGCTTATAGGAGCACTGCACTTTTCAGTAATAATGATAATAATAAAATTGTATTGCTATTTATAGATCTTGAGTAGACATTAGAATACTGGGTTGTTGTAGGTTTTTTGGGTTGTGTGGCCATGTTCTAGAAGCATTCTCTCCTGACGTTTCACCTGCATCAGGAGAGAATGCTTCTAGAACGTGGTCATACAACCTGAAAAATCTACTACAACCAGGGGCGGCTCAACCCATTACGCAAAGTAAGCATTCGCAGTATAGTTGATTTTGCCCAGGGGCGCTCTTGGGGGAAAACAGACCTTGACATATGCGAGTTGTAGTTACTGGGATATATAGTTCACCTAAAATCAAAGAGCATGCTGAACTCCACCAATGATAGAATTGAAGCAAATATGGCACACAGAACTCCCATGACGAAGAGAAAATATATATCAATGATTGATTTGGGGGGGGGGGGCAAAATGCTGTTTGCTTACCATTGAAAATTACCCAGGGTCGCCTCTGACTACAACCCAGTGATTCTGGCCATGAAAGCCTTCGACAATACATTAGAACACTGTTTATACTGAAACTTACCTCTGGTTTTGCCTGTAGGAGTCTCCCGTGTAAAATCAGGGATTGTTACAGTATGGATTATCGTGATAACACATATTTATAGGTGCCTCTTTACTGTAGAAGTAATGCAATTTGGCTCCAGTTAAAGTGGAGTCAAACTGCATAAAATCTACAGCAGGGGTCCTCAAACTTTTTAAACAGAGGGCCAGGTCACAGTCCCACAAACTGTTGGAGGGCTGGATTATAATTTGAAAAAAAGCATGAATGAATTGTTATGCACACTGCACATATCTTATTTGTAGTGCAAGAAAACACTTAAAAACAATACAATAATTAAAATGAAGAACAATTTCAACAAATATAAACTTATGAGTATTTCAATGGGAAGTGTGGGCCTGCTTTTGGCTGATGAGATAGGATTGTTGTTGTTATGTGCTTTCAAGTTGTTTCAGACTTAGGTTGACCCTGAGCGAGGGCCGGGTAAATGACCTTGGAGGGTCGTATCCGGCCTTCGGGCCATATTTTGGGGACTCCCGATCTACAGCATGGCTTAATGCTATGGAATTGTATGAGGCTGCAGTTTGGTGAGTTGCCATCATTTTTGACAAAGAAGGCCAAAGACCTTGTAAAGTAGTGGTTCTCAACCTTTCTAACACCCCTAAATATGGTTCCTCATGTTCTGGTGATCCCTAACCATAAAATTATTTTGTTGCTCCTTTATAAATGTAATTTTGCTACTATTACAAATTGTATTGTAAATATCAGATATGAAGGATGTGTTTTAATTGTTACAAATTCAACATAATTAAAGCATCATGATTAATCAGAAAAAATATGGATTTGCAGAACCTTCAACCGATTCAGCGCTGACTTCCACAGAGCACTGAGACCTCCACACACAACTCCCGGATGGTGAGAACGCGAGACGGGCGAGGCAGGCTGTGCGCGATGCCAGGCCTCACTTGGAGGACCCCTCGCCTGCCCTGTGCCCTCGCCAATGGCAAGAAGGCAAGGCAGGTGAGGCGGGCTTTGCGCAAGGTCAGGCCTTGCGCGGAGGGCTCCTCGCCTGCCTCGCGCCCTCGCCAGATGGCGAGAGAGCGAGGCAGGCAAGGTGGGCTTTGCGCTAGGCCAGGCCTTGCACAAAGGAGCCCTCACCTGGCCCGCATCCTTGGGGCGGGGCCAACGGAGGTGGCCCCGCGACCTCTCCAAAATGGCCAGGCAACCCCCAGGTTGAGAACTGCTGTTGTAAAGCTATAAATCACATAGTTCCATAGCATTTAATCAAGGTAGCTAAAGAGGTATCAAACAGCATTAACTCTGCAGTATAGAGCCAGATTTAGAGACATTAAAATCATCCATCAGTACTTGAAGCACTGTGGATTTTATAGTCAGTATTGGACAGCATGCCTTTCCTTGCACCTTGAACATGGCAGGTTGGATATTCAACACATGTGAATTATTAGACATCCAACATATGTGAATTATTAAACAATACGTTCTCTCAGTAGAGTCATATCAAGTATTACCTAATCAAAATTCACTGCCATGACTATATCACAAAGAGGGGAATGCCATACAAACAGAAGATGTAAAGGAGAAAGATGGATTGCGGCAGAATACTGACGGGATGGGGCAAACGTCATGTGGTGGGACTAGAATCATAGAATCATAGAATCATAGAGTTGGAAGAGACCTCATGGGCCATCCAGTCTAACCCCCTGTCAAGAAGCAGGAATATTGCATTCAAATCACCCCTGACAGATGGCCATCCAGCCTCTGTTTAAAAGCTTCCAAAGAAGGAGCCTCCACCACACTCCGGGGCAGAGAGTTCCACTGCTGAATGGCTCTCACAGTCAGGAAGTTCTTCCTCATGTTCAGATGGAATCTCCTTTCATGTAGTTTGAAGCCATTGTTCCACGTCCTAGTTTCCAAGGAAGCAGTAAACAAGCTTGCTCCCTCCTCCCTGTGGCTTCCTCTCACATATTTATACATGGCTATCATATCACTAGTTTGAAATCATTCTCAAACAGTCTCAGAAAAGGAGTATTTTCTAACGTGATAAGGTCCTAGGACATTCTTATGTGGAATAAACATGATTTGGTTGGGGATCATCTTGCTGAATGCAATATTTGAAAAGAAAGGATGGTAGTGTAAGATGAAATGGTACCCAAAAAGTGATGATTTAAAGGAGTCATCAATTACAGTTCAAAAAAAGTAGTTAATTGTCATTACAATACATTTTACAATGGAACACATATTTCTCCTTTTTTCTGAAGAAGAAGAAGAAGAAGAAGTAGTTTATTTTTCTACCTCTCTTCTATCTCCCCGAAGGGACTCGTGGCGGCTTACATGGGGCCATGCACAAGGCAACATACAATTAAAAACAAAACAGTAAAATATTAAAACAACATAAGAATAACATTATCATAAACAATAAAACAAGCACCATAAGCAACAACATAGATACTTCCAGTCTCATTTTTTGGGGGGAGGGGACAAATATGCAAAACAAGTTAAAGGATAGGCTGGTCAATAGGGTGGATAGAACAAATAGTAGCATAGGAATAAAGCGATATAACAGGATCATTTCAGCTTAACTTAAAAGTATAGTAATCAAATATAGGAACTTGAGTAGTTAATTACATTTTAGGTTTTTACAAACCTGAGTTTTCAAAATCACAGGCCTGTAGTTCAACATCCTATTTCCTCATGCATGTCTCAACAGAGCATAAGGAATAGGACTTAAACCATGTGCTCTTTCTTCTCCACCCTGCAAGTATAAAAATAACATTAAAAGTTATGGTTACACCACAGACCAAATGATGTGAGGCTATAATTGCAATGTAATATAGTTTGACACCAGGGAAAAGACATTAATTGCATATAACTCATTATTTGCTTGCTTCCAAGTTCAGTTTTACATGGATTTATATTTCATGTGGTAGTGCACAGAGCTGTGCGTGTATTTAAAATCTAATTTGTCAAGATGTTCAGGTTGTCCCTGTACAAAGTCCGTATCCTGAGACTCGGGCCAAGAGAATGCTAGCGAGTTTCTGGGAAACAGGCACAGGCAAGTTGAGCGCATTTACTGAACTAAACAGCAGAGAGCCTCTTCGGATTCTCACACCCTCCAGGTCAGAACAAAATCCCCTATTAATTAAACAGAAATTATAGGCTAAATAAATCACTTGCTGAACAAACCCACTATGGGTTTGGGGTTTGGCTTTCTTTTTTTTTTCTTTTTGAGAGATAATTGCAATAATTAAACATTCAGTGACTAGTGACATTTTAAGGTAACTCTTCAAATGCCAATCCCAGCATTGTTGATATTTGAAAGAGATTCAACAGTGGAAATCATGACAGGTCCTGCAGAGAACATAAAGCAAAGGACACTGTCTTCAAAATATTTCATTTGTTGTTCTAGCTTGGCTAAGAGTTCCTTGGGGGGAAACAGAGATTTGTGAGAACTGATTCCTTTTAATAGTTCAGCAAGAGCATTTATTGTATTTCTGCTCTTGGAAGCTCTCAGCCTGGGAATAACAGAAATGTTAGAATGATTAGTAGCTGCTGTATTTCTCTCCTTTGCTTCTACTTCTTCATTTTACTTTCTTCTTTCTGCCAATGTTATTTGTACATACCTCTACTTTGTTAGGGAGAAAGAGAAACTGTATGGGATCAGCATGAAGTAGTAACAGACTCAAAAGCCTTGAAATGGGAAAGGATTAACCTGGTTGCTTGTCATTCTGTCCATGCTGGACCAAGCTCTGCTTTGCTGTCCCAAGCAGAACTAGTTTTGGGTGGCACCATGGTAGAGGTGGGATGGAGACTCTGTAGGTGAAAAGGCAAGATTTCACATTATTTTGAACGACTTAGTGCCAGTCGTTCAAAATAATGTGAAATCTTGCCTTTTCACCTACAGAGTCTCCATCCCACCTCTACCATGGTGCCACCCAAAACTAGTTCCATGGTATGATTGGTCCACTTGCACTTCATTCTTACAATCTCATCAGACAGGCAAAATTGACCATTCTATGCCAATTTCACTGCTCGTCAGGCATGGAACCTGCCATCACATTACGTTGATCTACTTCCAGCGGGATTGTATGCATGAAGAGGGCTGAAATCGGTGTCAGTGGCAGCGGTAGCAACATCGGAGGCTTCCCATGTTGCACTGATGCTTTCCCCATGGGATGAGGTGAAGGGGAAGGTGGGCAATACGGGGTGTAGGGTGACAGGTTCTCTCTGCTGGGCCTGTTGGATTTGCCACAATGCGGGGCGAATTGGGAGCTTACATCAGCAACACGTATCTTTGTTTATTCCTACATGCATGATTTTTTTTGAAAGTTTTCTTTCATCTAGACATGGTTACAAACATTTCTAGGTTGGGTTTTTTTTTGGGGGGGAAGGGTCATTTTAGGACTTTCTTCAAGTTTTTCATTTGCACAAAATCCTTGTTTTTTCTTGCTTCCTTGGTTGTAAGGGCCTTCATGCCTTCATTTTAGATCACTCTCAATGCACACCGCACTTATACTTTAATCTTATATCCCTCCGACACTTTTTTCAGCACTTTTAACCCTGTACCCCACCTCAGCCGGCTCAGTTTTTAATAACGTCCTGTTGTATTGTTATTGCTATTGTTTTTCTGCTTTAACTGTTTTATTTTGCTATGTATTGTATTGTTGTATTGTGTTGTGTTGGGCTTCGGCCTGTTGTAAGCCGCATCGAATCCCTTGGGAGATGCTAGCGGGGTACAAATAAAGTTTAATAATAATAATAATAATAATAATAATTGCAGACTTAAATCCCTAAATGGTTCTGGCCCAATTTACATGTCTGAACGCATCTCCCCTTATGAACCATCTAGGACCTTAAGGTCTTCTGGGGAGGCCCTGCTCTCATTACCGCCTTCATCACAAGTACATTTGGCGGAGACGAGAGACAGAGCCTTCTTGATAGTGGCCCCTTGGCTATGGAATGCCCTCTCTATAGATATTAGATTGGCCACCTCCTTTTTAACATTCCAGAAAAAAGTCAAGATGTGGCTTTTTGAACAAGCATTTCCAAATGCATAGTAACTGACACAGGAAAATGGAATGATGACAATGAGATCGGACAACATTTTTAACAAGGAGACACTATGAAATTATATTTATTGATTTGTTTAGTTTTTATTATATGTTATGTTTTTAATTATATTTATGATATTGTAAACATTGAATTTTACCCTGTTAACCACCTTGAGTCGCCTACGGGCTGAGAAAGGCGGTATACAAATACAGTAAATAAATTAATAAATAAATTTGTAATCTATCTAAATTGCATGTCTTTACAAAAGCAGGATGAGATTAATATCATGTGGCGTTTTTTTTTATTTATCCCACCACTCTTTAAAGAATAAGCATAGACTGTGCATCCCATTTTAAAGCTGGTGGCTACCTCCTACAGAATGCTGTGGGTTGGCCCCAAACCAAAAAGCTCCTCCCTAAACTACAAACTGCAGATTTCTGCAGGGGGTAGCCACCAGCTTTAAAATGGCTTGCATACTCTTTGCCAGCTCTTTAAAACAGTGGTTCCCAACCAGGTGTTTTAGACTTCAGCTCCTACAATTCCTAACAGTTGGTAAGTAGGCCAAGATTTCTGGGAGTCAAAGTCCAAAACAATTGGAGAAGCAAAGGCTGGTATCCACTGCATTAAAAGGTAGTGGAATGAGGCAGTAACTCCATTTCTCTCTGATGGAGTTGACTTGGGTTGGAGCTGGGTTACCTAGTCTAGAGATGGAAGATATGTAGCAGAATATTCATTCCCTTTCATTATGACAGTATCCCATCCTCCACATTAACAATAGCATGGCACAGAAATTCTGAGACTGGACCAATTTCTCCTGGCATCTTGCTTTCTCTATTTGTATTCCAAAGTCACCCAGCCAAGATCCAGCTTGTTCACATCAGTGAGAAGTAGGCTTCATTTGAGATTACTTTTCTGCCAAAGAGAAGCATAATAATTAAAGAAATAATCAGAACAGTCAATATGTGGGATGCGTTGCTGTGGCCGATTGTGGAGAAATGGGAAAGAAAGAAAAGACGAAGAGCTGGTTTCTAAGCTATCAATACACAACTGAAGAGGCAAAGTGTTACAGAATATTTCTTCTGAATTTCAGAACGCTAAAAAAATTAAAATCTATCAAGTGTACTATAAAAGTTATAATAAATCAGTTACTTTATGTGAATATTATACATTTAGATTTAGAATTTTACTTAGATTTAGACATTATTTGCACGGTGCAAGTTAATGTAATAAAATGCCAGAATCTATTTATGTACTGTCATACGGACTGTTTTAAATTGAATGTTTATAATGGTTTTAATTGCTGTTTTAATTGTAACTGTATGCTTTAATGTATTGTTTGGCATCTAATGGTTACCAATTGTAAGCCGTTCTGAGTCCCTCTTTGGAGGTGAGAAGAACGGGATATAAATGCTTGAAATAAATAAATTAATTAATGAAGCTATCACACCAGGACTGTGGTGCAACTGGCTGGGAATCAGCTGCATTAATATCATTACTGACCGAAAGGTCATGAGTTCGAAGCCAGCCCGGGTCAGAGTAAGATTCCAACCAATTTTTGCAGCCCGAAAAACAGTTGCATCTGTCAAGTAGGAAATTCAGGAAATTCAGGTACCCCTTATGCAGGGAGGCAAATTTAACTAATTTACGAGGCCATAAAAATCTCCAGCAAGCATGCAAAGAATGAGGAAGTACTTCATCAGTGTCACAAATGGTCTGTGAAGAGACAGCTCCCCTGGTGGCCAGAATACCCTCATGAAAAGTGGAATGTTAAATTGCCTCTGTGTCTGTCTATGTATGTTGTGTGTCTATGGCATTGAATGTTTGCCATGTATATGTACATTGCAATCCACTCTGAGTCCCCTGCGGGGTGAGAAGGGCAGAATATAAATACTGCAAATAAATAAATCGCTATGTAAAACCGACATTTAGATTTTCCTTCCTTCCTGTAGAGTTGTTGCTGTTGCCTATGTCTATGCACACAATGTGTTCTAAGCCACTCGGACATTAGATTGTCTGCCTATTTCTTTGATTTCACTGGCTGTTCCTGGGAAGAATTTTTAGATTTGAGGATCAACTTAGGCATTAAAGGGAATGCTTTCCATGTTCACTTTCACCACAAGATTTCCTTCGAGAGAGATGTGCCTCAGCAATCAGACTTGCAAATGAAGTCTATGTTCACCTTCTAGTGACCAGTCGCAGAACAAAGCATGCTGAATGCAAGATAAGAAGGCAAGGAAAGTCATGTGCTATGGTAAACAGACGATCTCCATCATTTGAGAGATAATTGCTGCAAAAAAGTCCCTTTAGTTTGTCCCTGAGAAATGGCTTGCCTGTGCAAGCAACTGCAATAAAAAAAACTTCAAACACAGAATATGGTTTTTTATGACTTCAGCCAAAGTTAAAAGCAACAGGTCATATTTTTGTGACAGCTTTCCATTTGGCATTGCTTTCAATGCTTACATTTTGTCCAGATGATTTTCACATTGCTGGGGGAAGCAGGGGAAAAGTCTTCCTATGTTGTAATAGCAAGTTCTGGTGAAAGCTAAGGCCTTTCAAGTCCCATTGATTTCAATGAAGTCAGCACCTGCTAAGCTCTTGATATTCATACGTCCAATGTAAGTTGCACAAATGGTTGTGTGGCTTGTACATTATTGCATTACATTTAATGTCTGACAGCCTATTCTTTTGCCTTGTCTACGTGAAAACCCCATAATGATCTATATCTGTGTCAGCCCTTTTGTAACAGCCCCATTTGCTTTAAAAAGCAGCACATTATTTCCTACTGTTACATGTATTCTTCATAATGTTTTTTCTTTTCTGTCTGAATTAATATCTGCCAACTTACAGGTCTGAAATGCCTGTTCATTGACCTTAGCTTTTGCATTCCACTTGCTTTTTTATAGCATGCACACCTAGTCGCAGGCACCAGGTAATTAGAAGATTTAACATGTCACTACTTAGCAAAATTGACCTCACATATTTTTCTATAGTTGGCGCTGTCAGAATTTGTTTCCAGTAGATTTCTTGGATCTTCTTTTCTTTGGAGTTTTATAATGCTTTTCTGATCCCTAATATTTCTGCTTGCAGCACAAGTTCTGAATAATGCAGACTGTTTTGATTTGGTCATTAAAAGCTGTTAGAAAGGAACAGAAATAGTTATTTCACACTGCATTAAAATGGGCCTTGTGGCCCTATGGTTTTTAAAATGCAAGCTACAAGGAGTATATATTAGCAAACTTCATAAGCCATCTTAATGTGTGATAATACTTAATCAGTGGCATAGTCATTTTATTGGTGTGCAAAGTGGTGTTGAACCAATGTGGGGGGATGAGACCCAATCATTGTATGGCCAAGCTGACTGGGACCCTAACTCATACTGGGATGCACATTCCACTGCAAATTATGCCATACAGAGGAAGTAAAAAAATGAGTTATACCAAAAGGTTATGGAATCTCTTTTCTTTGTTAAGGTTGATTTTGTTTCTTTATACTTCCATAATATAATGGCGACAAGTTATACACTACTTATACAATCCTAATAATAATAATAATAATAATAATAATAATAATAATAATCCTTGATGTCACAATCCTAGGTGACAGCAGGATTGCAGAGAAACAACTGGAAAAGCTGACACGATATGAGGATTTAAAGATCGAACTGCAAAGACTCTGGCACAAGCCAGTAAAGGTGATCGGCACACTGGGTGCAGTGCCTAAAGACCTTGGCCTACACTTTAACACAATTGGCACTGACAAAGTTACCATGTCAGCTGCAGAAGGCCATCTTACTGGAATCTGCATGCATTATTAACCGATACATCACACAGTCCTAGACACTTGGGAAGTGTCTGACGTGAGATCCAATACAATAGCCAGCAGAGTGATCTTGTCTGCTGTGGACTCATCTTGTTTTGTTTCAAATAATAATAATAATAATAATAATAATAATAATAATAATAATTATTATTATTATTATTATTTCAATGTGGATATAAGTATTGTCCTTTTGGACTGTGTTTTGTTTAGTGGAATAAGTATTTGGAGATACGCTCTGATGTGTGAAAGTGAGCTGGCCTGGTTCCCTTGGTATTTTCTATACCTATAAGCAACAGCTATTCTAGGAAAACAATAAGTCTAAGAAGAGGTGCAGAATACATGCACAAAAAGTGGGATGTAGGAGTCTACCCTTCTTATTGACATTGTAACACCTCTCTAAAATCATCCATATTTTAAGAATGGAATGAGGCTGTGTCTACACTGGGACAGTAAATCTTGCAGTCACATGCACTCTCCAAACCTGTTATAGTGGCGGGTTACAGTTTATATGGCCCAGCTGGGTCAAGTTTGCATTGACTGTACTAGACCTTCACCTCCACCTTCCTTGTTGCTGTCACCACTCCCAGGTCCCATCTGTACTACCATATAAAATCCAGATTATGTACTTTGAATTAGATTGTATGGCAGTGTAGACTCATATAATCCAGTTCAAATAAGATAATATGGAATCAGATACTGGATTATAAGGCAATGCAGCTCCAGCCACAGCTGGCTGCAAAGCTATATGTGAAATCTTGGCTATCATGGATGCCCTATGCTGAAATCAGGAGAGGAGCTCACATGATCATGAAGAAGGAGGAAGACATTCCCTCTACCTTCTTCCTGGGCACATGAGAAGTGAGAAGATTTTAATACAATCCAGGGCGTGTTTTTGAAACAACGTGGTTTAGATTTACCTAATAGTCTGACCAAAACAAAGACTGTTTTTCAGCAAATTAGCAAGATTCATAGCTTTGCTCCTGCCTCTCATTTGGTTTATGAACAGCATGACAGGAATTCTGCACACATCTTCAACACAATGTTTACAAATTGTTACATCTATAATAAGCCAGGGGATGATATTGTTCTCATGGCAGAAGCTCTAGAAAAACTCTTCCTTCAAAAAATCTCTGAAATGACCCAGGAAGAAACTGAAATAGTTATAAGGAAATCATACTAGATTATAGTATTTTCAAGGATCTACTTGAAGAGTCAGAAAAACCCAAAGAAATGCCACAGCTTTTATTTTCCATGCACTGTTACAGATACCACTGAACTTTTGTAGAGTTGAATGTCATTTGTTAGGCTGATTGTGCTCCTCAGCAGAAGCTCTGATGGAGCCACTACATCTGTTTTCCCTTTTAACTCTGCAACACAACAAGAGCCAGAGAACACAGTGATGGAGTGTCTTGATGGTTTTATTTGGACAATACATCAGAATGGGAGCTGAGTTTAAAGCAGATATTGTGGATTATCTGCCTTGATATTCTGGGTTATATGGCTGTTTGGAAGGCCCGAAGAGTCTCTGTAGAAGAAACATTCATGTTTACATGTGACTGAACTCTGAATCTTCCAGCTGCTTTGCCTCTCTTGCTTCTGAAAAAACTGTATTGAGGGGGTTTCAGAGGGGTCCAATTTTTACTGTGACCGCTAGAGGGTATCATGATTTCAAGCACTGTGAAAAAACTTTGTTTGCTGCCATGGAGCTCTCAAGTCAAGAGGTGTAGTGTTGTGGTTGCGATGGAAGGGGCAAGCAACAGCTGCAGAGGCAGAAAAGAATAGAAAGGAGATCTAAATATATAGAAGAACAGAAAAATGAGCAACAATGTGTTTTCTAAAGGCACATGAAAAAACCCATCCCATGGATGTAGGCTGAATATTTTAATTACTTGTTTTAGGATGTTTCTGGTACAAAAAGAATATTGTTTCATGTTTTACCTTGGTCAAAGTGTCACCCGTTTTCTCTTTTAGACTGAGGGTGGCTCCGCACAATAGACTTAATGTAGTTGACACCACATGACTCAATTGCGGGGAGTTGACTTTTCGTAAAGAATCAGCCCTCTTTGGCAGAGAAGGCTAAAGATTTTACAAAATTACATCTTTCAGGATCACATAACATTGAATCATGGCATTTAAAGTGGTGTCAAATTGGATTATTTCTACCTTAGGGTTCAGGATTCCCTTTCCACCCTCATATGACATTTCTGTGGGAACTCTTTTGGGGTGTTTTCCCACTTCTCTCCTGTTCTTTTAATGTAAACTTAGCCTGGGCTCCGACAAGGAGACAACTTCATAAGGAAGTTTTGAACCCATCACAGGTTAAGGTAAAGGTTTTCTCCTGATATGAAGTCCAGTCGTGTCCGACTCTGGGGGCTGGTGCTCATCTCCATTTCTAAGCTGAAGAGCCAGCGATGACCGTAGACACCTCTTAGGTCATGTGGCCGCCATGACTGCATGGAGCGCCGTTACCTTCCCGCCGGAGCGGTACTTATTCATCTACTCACATTTGCATGTTTTCGGACTGCTGGGTTGACAGAAGTTCATATCACAGATTAGGACTTTTAAAAATCAAATTAACTATGTCCCTGATGATGATAGATGCATTGGTGCATAATAAAATTATCAACCTTTGTTGCCTCCTTTTATTATGAAAGGCATAGCTTTAGCATCATAAAAGCCTTATGTGTTGGATTAGATGGGCCCTAAAGGGGAAACCAGAGGTTTGGAGACCCAGTTTTGCAACAGTTCAACCCCTGTGTCCATTAGGTTTCTCCAGGAAGCAAATAAAATCTTATAAAATATTATGTACATAAGGACAATGGAGTTGCGTATCAACAAAAAGCCCCAAATTATGGATGTGTGCTTGTAGTGTCTGTGAAATATTTACAATTCATTGGCAGAAATGGAAAGCACAGGTAGACACTCCCTTGTCTTACCCAGATTATTGTCTATCAGTAGGAAAGAAAAGTTCTTGGTGACGGTCTTGTTTGCTACCTATGTGAGCTAGGGCTGGGCGGTTTCCTTTCGTTAATTCGTAATTCGTTAAAAAATTCGTTAATTTTTCAATTACAAAACAATAATGAACCAGTCTGGAGCAATTTTTTAAAAAAACGAATTTTTAAATCGTTTCGTAAATGTTTTGTATTTCGTTATTGTATTCGTTTCGTTATCGTTTTGAGGTCGTTTTGTTATTATTTCCGCATGTCTGGGGCAAGTTTTATAGTTGTTTTTGGTTTTCTAAGGGTTTTTATAGTTGTTTTTGGTTTAATTAAGCTTCAGAAGTTCCCCCTGTCCCATTTGGAGGTTTTTTAGCGTATTGCGCGGTCGCGTCCGCCATTAACGAATCGATTCGTTATTGTTTCGGAAATCAATTCGTTATTGTTTTGTAATTTTTTCACATTTACGAAATTTCGTAAATATCGAACTTTTTTAAAGGAAAATTTTGTAATTATTTTAAATAACGAAACGCAAAAAACCCCAAAAAATGAATCGATTTTAGAAACAAATTTTTCCCGTTGTTACCCAGGCCTAATGTGAGCCACATGCAATGTTGCTACTCAGGTTGGGTGGAAACTGCCTATTATTGAAGAAGTGTATTTCTCAATAAAATCCTGCTTTTCTGCCACTGAACCCATTAAGCAGAGTTACCTGGATTAGTGAGGGATAGGCAGGAGGATCACCAGTTTCTTCACATGTGTAAAAACACATTGGATGGTATTTCTTTCCCTGGCAAGCATGGCTTCCTGTTAGTTTTCTCCAAACTTGTAATTGGAGCTGTGATGTTTGGTAGTGTAGGTTTTGTATCACTTGCATCTTCACGTGCGTGCCTTCACATGCAGAGATGCATGTGAAGGCATGTTGTTTTATGGTGACCCCATGTATTTAATCAGGTTTTCTCAAGCAAGGAACTCTCAGAGGTGGTTTTGCCAGTTCTTTCCTCTAAAATATAACCTACAGTTTTTGTTAATGCCCTATCATTTAAGTACTAAGCAGTGCTAATCCTGTTTAGTGTCCAATATCAGGTAGGATCTGGTGCCTTTAGGGTCTTTATGCACCACAACTTATATCCAGCCATATGTCTATTAACTATGGGGCCAGAATGACCCATTGAATTTGTTCCATCATTTTAGTTTCTCGGACATCAACTTGTATTTTGATATGAAATTTTCTCCTAGAACAGGAATCGGAAACAGGAGCTCTGTGAACATTGGCCAACACACATTTTAGTGCCTCAAATGTTAGCCCTGTTTCTTGGTATATTGAATCTGCTGATTCCAAAAATGGCACCAGCCTTTCCCTATCAGTTCTAGTTTTTGAGATATAGAACGGATGCCATCTACTGGTTGCTATCTACTTGCCCATAGAAACCCATGATAACCCTAACTTAGAAACTTGCACAAGTGTAATCCGAGTTTATTCAGTGCAATTTTCTGAATCAGCTCAGGAACGGGCCTAAAAACTAAAACACCAATTTTTTAGGGCTGTGTTATGATTTGAGTTCTTAAACAAACAGTGAACCAGATATCAGAAACAACACTTTCATGAAACATATATAGTAGGCCTGGGTAACAACGGAAAAATTTGTTTCTAAAATCGATTCGTTTTTTGGGGGTTTTTGCGTTTCGTTATTTAAAATAATTACAAAATTTTCCTTTAAAAAAGTTCGATATTTACGAAATTTCGTAAATGTGAAAAAAATTACAAAACAATTACGAATCGATTTCCGAAACAATAACGAATCGATTTGTTAATGGCGGACGCGACCGCGCAATACGCTAAAAAACCTCCAAATGGGACAGGGGGAACTTCTGAAGCTTAATTAAACCGAAAACAACTATAAAAACCCTTAGAAAACCAAAAACAACTATAAAACTTGCCCCAGACATGCGGAAATAATAATGAAACGACCTCAAAACGATAACGAAACGAATACAATAACAAAATACAAAACATTTACGAAACGATTTAAAAATTCATTTTTTTAAAAAATTGCTCCAGACTGGTTTGTTATCGTTTTGTAATTGAAACATTAACGAATTTTTTAACGAATTACGAATTAACGAAACGAAACCGCCCAGCCCTAATATATAGTATTAGCTATAAGAGAATTTTAAGCAACACACTCTTTCTTTATCAAGCCAATTTAACCTCTACCTTAGCATGCAACAATTGCCTTCCAATGCATGATTCAGCTGGGATATCTTCTGACAGCTCCTGTCAGTTTTGATCATCTGCCATGCAGACGGGATAATGGGAATTGCAACCCAATAGCACTTGTGGCTCTAAGGTTGGGGAAATGTTAAAGGACATTTAAAATCAGACATCATATCTACAACTCTTGTATCTAATTCCAAACCCCACTATCGTGACTCAGCAGAACAAGTGGCAGTTTTCCAGATATTACTGTTTCACAACTCCCATCAACTCCAGTAATGTTGAGGAATTCAGGAGTCATAGTCTAGCATTTGGAGGGGGTTGGGGTGGCTTACCTGTCCCATCTGGCTGAGGGTTAACAGTGATTCATTTATGTCATCAGAGGTGATACATTTTTTAAAAAACAAAATGCTAAACCTATGATCCTACATACATTTACCTAGGAATAGATACTGGGGAGGATTTTCAGGTGGATTCATGCAGGATTGTATTTCAAAACTGTTATTTTTTTTTTAAAAAAAATGGATGCATCATCATCTACACCTTCATCATCTCTGTTTATAGTCTGCCTTCCCTTCAAAGGAAACTCAAGATGGCTCACAATTTAGCACAAATCCAGCATATATAAAACACACACAAAGTTAATATGAAAATGTGATTAATAATATTAAAACAATTTAAAATATACATTAATTTTTATATAATCTTTATTGAAAGGTTTAAATTTTTTGTTACAATAAAAACATTGAGTGAATAGAGAAAGAATGCAGTAGAGATATAATGTAGGATAGGAAAGAATATAGCATGTTGAGGGGGGTAGGAGAGGGGTATAGAGGAAGGAGTTTAATAGGAGGGGTGTGGGGTCATTAGAAAGGAAATAGTGGTTTAAAAGAAAAGAAAGTAGTGTTAAAAAGATATACTGGCTTCCTGGTATCTTCTAAGAGGTTTTCCCCCTTTTCTTTCTTCTCCTTTATTTTCTTTCACCTTTTTCCCCGCTCTTCTTTTCACGTATGGCTCTTTCCTTTTCCAATAAGTATTTTCATTTGATACCAGAAATGTTGTAACTTGGTTAAAATTTTGAAAATCAGTTTTGAAGCAGTATATTTAAGAGAAGTACAGCATCCTACTAAAGACCCTTTCCTTAGAAATACCTATTTCATGAAAACCCATAGGAATAAAAAAGGTCTGTGCCTGCCGGCTGAAGGACTGCAAGAAGAAGGCCATTAGTCTCCATAAGAAGGACATTCTAGAACCAAGGTGCAGCTACTAAGGGCCCTCCCAGACGGGCCCTATATCCCAGGATCTGATCCCAGGTTTTCTGTTTATCCCAGATTATCTGGCAGTGTGGACTCATATAATCCAGATTAAAGCAGAAAACCTGGAACCAGATGATGGGATCCAGGACCTGTCTGGAAGGGCCCTTTCTCACACTATCCCAGTCTTTCAGCTGGCAAGTTAACCTCTTCAGAATAAGCTCACTGCCAATGCTGATTCGTGACACAGTTCACAAATGCTATTTAATGTGGTTTCTCAGGAGTGCTTTGAGTCTAAGTCACCCAACATGCATTTCCTATGATGCAAGGGCATCTCAGTATGAGGCCAACGCCTTTCCAATACTTTACGCAAAGAGTTATATGTGTATGATCTGTTGGGCAGAGTCCCAAAAGGTTTCAACCCAGCTGAAAAGTAGTCAGGCTCTATTTGCTTTATTGCAAGGGTGTGTGGTTTTTGGCCCATTGCTGCCTTTCCATAAATTCATATTATTTTGCAACTTCAGAAAACAGCATCTGAATGATGGCTTTTCCCTCCAGGCCTTTGCTTCATGTGCGATGCCAAGAAGTATAGTTTAGGAATGCAGTAGCAGCCCAGGACTCGCTACAGCAGCCGTCCATCTTGTTGACCAATGCCAGATGAGAGTTCCAAGAGCTGTGCTTAAAAATACAACTAAAGGGAAAGCGTAGGTAGGTGAAGACAGTAGGCTGAATGAATATTGTTTTCTTAAGGAATAAAGTAGGTGTTTGGAAATCCTTTGATGAACTACTATCCGTTTAAAAACTTAGGTGGGCTCTACCAACCTCTTTTCTGATTGACTTTCTGGTATCTTGCTTATTACCCCAAAACAATTGCAGGGCAAAGGTCTTTAGCTATATTTTTTAACAGTTCTCTGAAACTAGTCCTATTGGGAAGAATGCCTAGAACTTCTTTTTGAAAGTATAATTTTTATTAATAAAATATGGGGAGTGGAGAGGGGTAAAAGTGGATATATAGTAGGGATAATTTTAACATCCTTTGTTATTGTCTTCTTTGTTGATTACCTAATACAAAAAAAGGTTTCTATAATGTTAAAAATTGTTTATCTAAGCTAAAATAGGAAAATAGAAAAGCAGGTGTAGAATGAATTAAAGCAACAAAGATAGAAGAATTGGGAAAAGGAAGAAGGAAGGCCCTATTTAATAGGCTTGGGCAATCCATGGTTCTAAATGGTTCTAAAGTACTTACAAAACTAAAGTTCTGGTGATGAAAATTTCAAAACTCTAACAAAACTCTCAAAATTTCATTATAAATGGCAGTTCCTAATTGGTTCTGTCATAAAAATCGCCAATAATGAAATAATAATTACATTTTGAAAGTTTTGTTAGAGTTCTGAAATTTTCACCACCAGAACTTTAGTTTTGTAAGTACTTTAGAACCATTTAGAACCATGGATTGCCCAAGCCTACTATTTAACACTGCCTTTCCCCACTGCTAGCTTCTTCATATATATATATATATATATATATATATATATATATATATATATATTAGTCCTCTATCTTCTTATTTATAGTAGACTAGTGTCCCCTGCCACACATTGCTGTGGCCCACATGGGGGTTCTGTGTGGGAGGTTTGGCCCAATTCTATCGTTGGTGGGGTTCAGAATGCTCTGTGATTGTAGGTGAACTATAAATCCCAGCAACTACAACTCCCAAATGTCAAGACTCTATTTTCCCCAAAACTCCACCAGTGTTCACATTTGGGCATATTGAGTATTCTTGTAGAACACCTCCCAGCAACAGATTTTCCCAGGCGCAGGCAGGCCTTCAAATGCTAATGAAGGTGATCAGCTGAACATTCACGCCTAACTGCAGCAGGGAAGAGCTCCTTGCCCCACCCCAGCCATTCCACAGATATATATAAACTCCTTGTCCTAATTCCAACAGACCTCTACCTCTGAGGATGCTTGCCATAGATGCAGGCGAAACGTCAGGAGAAATGCCTCTAGAACATGGCTCTATAGCCCGAAAAAACCCACAAGAACCTTGTAGAGTTTGTTCCAGATCTATCATTGTTTGAGTCCACAGTGATCTCTGGATGTAGGTGAACTACATCTCCAAAACCAAAGGACACTGCCCACCAAACCCTTCCAGTATTTTCTGTTGGTCATGGGGGAACTGTGTCCCAAGTTTGGTTCAATTCCATCATTGGTGGGGTTCAGAATGTTCTTTGATTCTAGGTGGACTATAAATCCCAGCAACTACAACTCCCAAATGACAAAATCAATTTTTTTAGTGAAGGACATATATTGGGTTGTTAGGTGTCTTGTGTCCAAACTTGGTGTCAATTCGTCCAGTGGTTTTTGAGTTCTGTTAATCCCACAAACACACATTACATTTTTATTTATATAGATTAACTGGATTTTCAGGATCCCTTGAATATCATTGAGGATATTCTTGTCACTATCTCCCCTTTTTTTCTTTTCTTGATATTCCTGCATCTCTGTACATTAAGGGACTTTACCTTACAAATATTTAAACCCAATGTAAATCCCAATAGAAATGTGGTATCTTAATTTTTCAATGTTCTTATGAATTATAATCCAGATTTTTTTGGCTTTAGGACATGTTCACCACATATGGTAGAAAGGATCCTTCTTTTTTGACATTTCCAACCAGCATTTTAAAAATTTTGTTCTATCTTTTCTAGTCTCTTTAGTGTCATGTACCATCTATACATCATCTTGTAAAAGTTTTCTTTTTAGGCCCCTTCTACACTGCCATATAAAATCCAGATTATCTGCTTTGAACTGGATCTTATTTATTTATTTATTTATTTATTGCATTTATATTCCACCCTTCTTACCCCAAAGGGGACTCATACAAACATACAAACATACAAACAGCAAAAATTCAATGCCGAAACATACTGGACTATACACATACAAATGCATTAAAATCACTTATCTTGACTTTAAAATTCTCTAGTTAAATTTGTCTCAACAACCATATTGAATTTGGCAGAGTAGACTCATATAATCCAGTTCAAAGCAGTTCATGTGGATTATCTGATTTGATAATCTGGATTCTATGGCAGTGCAAAAGGGACCTCAATCCATAACATCTTGTGAATTTAATATTTGTTTCCTACATCTGCCTCTCTTATCACACTGGCTTTCTTACCTGTTGAAGGACACTCCCAACACAGTGTGAGGATGGTACCCGCTGGATCCTATCAAATGACGCACAACTACTTTTGGTGGGGTAATAGTGAACGAATGGAGTTTTAGCAATTTGTGTGTGTTGTTTGTCATTTGACAGCACAATACCAAAGTAATGAATGTGACAACTTCTGATACAACAGATACAAATGCAAAAAAATACATACGTGCTGCCTTTCATGAGGTTTTTCTACCTTCATCTCAAAAGCAATATCATTGATCGTAAAAGGAGACTCTTTCCGCCTTCTGTTGTTCTATTGAAAGCTAGACGTATCTTATCACCAATCTATACCCTTCATTTTTGCCAACCCATTTCTTACATGGGAATTTAGGGGGGGAATCATCACTTCCTCCTGCATAGTACCTGTTGACCATGCTTTTAAATGTATTTGTTTAGTGATTAGCTGTCCTATGTCTTTATCTTGATATTTTATTTTATCAGTACAATACTGTTATTATTCCGCATGATGTTTATTGCTGTAATGTTTTGTTATATGTCTGAAACTGAATTTTTACCTTTGTATGTATAAACTGTCTTGAGTCCCTCAGGGGGGATAGGGTGGTCTAAAAATAAAGATTATTATTATTATTATTATTATTATTATTATTATTATTATTTACTATTATTACATTCCTGGCTAGATAACTCCACAAGGAACCTAGATCTGTTTCAAAGCAGTCTCAAAGGCCCTTGGCTTCGAGCAAATAGGGAATTAATCCAGATCTGCTCAATGAGGTCCAGAATTTGAAAAGTATTAGAATATCTGCTTCTGATGTTCTTATGATAATGTGAAATGAGCCTGCTCCTGCTCTACAGTGAGCTCTGGATATAGAAATATGTTTGATGAAGTGTATAGGCATATCTCAATTAACAAAGCCCTTAGCAACTCATTCTAGACAGGCATGTAGCCGGGGGAGGGGGGGGGCTTAAGTGGCTTCAGCCCCCCCCCCTGAAATTCTCATGGTGGTTCACGAAAAGGCCTTACTGGTGCATTATTTAAACTGTTATGTTTATTCATATCATGATCTGATCACCATACTCAATATATCCCATATGCATAAGGGTATTGGGGTAACGATACAAAAGGTTTGCTAGGGTAGACCCTCTTTCACTCAGACTCAGCCTTCCCGAAACTCAGCTCCCCCCAACCCCCCCTGAAAAAAATTCAGCCCCCCCCAAAACGAAATCCTGGCTACGGGCCTGATTCCAGATTATAGAATAATGCTTGAACTTGGTTTTTAATCTGTATTTGTTTTGTGTTAATAATTTTGTGATTTTTGTTTGAATACGCTGTGTATTCCTTTTGTGTCGTTGCATGTGTGGAAACCACCCTCAGTCCTCTAGGGGAGATAGAGCGGTATATAAATAAAGTTTTATTATTATTTTATTAAAGCCTCTGAGAAAGAAAACTTTCTTTTTATAAACTCTTTTTATGCCTGCTCATTTTGACTTTCCTCCTTGTCTAGTTGGATTTTTTAAAGCAACATTAGCATTGGAAGGATGTCAAAGGAGGGATGGAGAAATATAAACTGTCAATCTTGATTTTCAGAAGCAGATCTGTATTTAACAACGCAATAAAGGTTGAGCGGAAAAGTAGCAGGATTCAACTTTAGCAAATCCAACTGTAGTCATTCTGAATGAAGCTTGTTCAAGCTGCTCTTGTTTTTTTCCACAATGTAGGGATCTTTCCACATTCCCCATTATTTCTACCTCAGACCCCAAAATTTCCGTTATTGAACTATGCCCAGGATCACATCTGCTTTGTTAACTAAGATATTACCTTTGGTAGTATAACACATCTGTTTGACTGATTTTTTTGAATTCAGCTTTGTTGCAAGTTATATAGTCAAGTTTTGTTTTGGGTGATGGGGACCTAGGACTGTTTTCCTGTTTAGATAGCTCTCCCCATAATTCTCCATAGTTTTAAAGCCTAGCTAATTTATTCCCTCATTTATTTAGTTATCATACCATATGCTTCCCATGTGTTTACTTGTTTATTTATTATTGTATTTCATTGAATTGTTTACAGTTTAATGCTCAATATTATCAAGGTCATTTCAACTTTTAATCCCGCCTTATGTGATTGTTTGCAAATGCAATAAACAAATCCTTAGCTGCCTTGTATAAAAAAACTATAGAATAACATTGGATACAGTGATATGTTATTGCTAAGTTCTTCTTGACTAGATACTGATGGATTCAGTGCTCAATTGCTGGATGTAGAAACTTAGTAATGCCTTTGGTGTGTGTGATACCTGAACTGCCAAAAATTGACGAAACACTGAAAGAAAATAATGATGAGTAATGAGTAATGAAGACCAAACTGCCAATATCCGCTGGATAATGGAGAAAGGCAGGGAGTTTCAGAAAAACATCTATTTCTGTTTTATTGACTATTCTAAAGTCTTTGACTGTGTGGATCATGATAAATTGTGGCAAGTTCTTGGTGGGATGGGCATACCAAGCCACCTTGTCTCTCTCCTGAGGAATCTGTATAAGGACTAAGTAGCAACAGTCAGAACTGACCACGGAACAACAGACTGGTTCAAGATTGGGAAAGGTGTACGGCAGGGTTGTATACTCTCCCCCAACCTATTGAACTTGTATGCAGAACACATCATGCGGGGCTTGAGGAATGCAAGGCTGGGGTAAAAATTGCTGGAAGAAACATTAACAATCTTAGATATGTAGATGATACCACTTTGATGGCCGAAAGCGAGGAGGAGCTGAGGAGCCTTCTAATCAAGGTGAAAGAAGAAAGCGCAAAAGCTGGGTTGTAGCTAAACATAAAACAACCAAGATTATGGCAACATGATTGATTGACAACTGGGAAATAGAGGGAGAAAACACGGAGGCAGTGATAGACTTTGTATTTCTAGGTGCAAAGATTAGTGCAGATGCAGACTGCAGCCAGGAAGTCAGGAGACGCTTACTTCTTGGGAGGAGAGCAATGACCAATCTCGATAAAATAGTGAAGATTACAAACATCACACTGGCAACGAAGATCCACATAGTAAAATCAATAGTATTCCCCATAGTAACCTACGGATGTGCGAGCTGGACAATAAGGAAGGCTGAGCGAAGGAAGATAGATGCTTTTGAATTGTAGTTTTGGAGGAAAGTTCTGAGAGTACCTTGGGCCGCCAGAAGATCCAACCAGTCCATACTTCAGAAAATAAAGCCTGATTGCTCATTGGAGGGAAGGATAGTAGAGGCAAAGATGAAGTACTTTGGCCACATCATGAGAAGACAGAAAAGCTTAGAGAAGACAATGATGCTGGGGAAAATGGAAGGAAAAAGGAAGAGGGGCCAACCAAGGGCAAGATGAATGGATGGTATGCTTGAAGTGACTGGCTTGATTCTGAAGGAGCTGGTGGTGGTGACAGCCGACAGGGAGCTCTGGCGTGGGCTGGTCCATGAGGTCACGAAGAGTCGAAGTGACTGAATGAATGAACAACAACAATGAAGTTGTTATCCCCTGCCATGACAATAAAAGCAAACAAAAATATATCTCAACTTGCTCCATAGCCTTCAGTACTAAGCAAAAAGTTTAAATCCCCTGAGGGAATCTTAAAAAGCTGTGTTCCATGCCTCTGCTAACAGAAGAGGGGCAATTTTTCAGCCCCTCTGTGTCACTTTCTATTCTGTTCCTGAAGGTCTCCCGCCTGTTCAAAGGAGATTATTTGGGGCACAATGGGCTACGGGGGGATGAAGGAAGAGGGATCTCTTCCCTCCCATTAGCTGACACATATGTTTCTTCAAAAGTACTTCCATGATTAGAAGGGCACAATTGGAACTGGAATCTTTGCATGAAAACCATATAATGTAACCAAGCAATGCTTTCTGCAGAACGTCTTTCATAATTACACTACGTCAGCATAAGGCCTTGCCAAGATAGCCAATGGAGTGAATTTCTTGGAAGATGAGTAAGACAAAATGCAGCATGTCATTTGTCAAAGCATGAAATAATTTTACTTCCATATAAAGCAGTGTCAGAAGATTTCCTGAGGCTCCTTTATACTACGACATTTGTAGCTTTATGGTTCCACTTTAAATGCCATGTTTCTGTCCTATGGGATCCTGGGATTTGGAGTTGAAGGCAAGGAATGTAGAATTCTCAGCGGGAGAATATAATTTCTGCACCAAACTACAAGCCACAGGATTGCATAGGATGTTGCCATGGCATGTAAAGTGGAATATACCACTATGATTGTATAATATGAATGGACCCCAGATCAATAGTACATTGGACAGAGTGAGTGGGTATGAACAGAGTTCATACATTAGATCAGAGAGAAAGGTATAATTTTCAGCAGGGTATATTGCTTTAAGAATAATGTATTCTATAACATTATCTTTATTAGGCAAGTGCGATCAACAAAAAAATTCAATACTCATTACTAAATTAGGGGAGTGGCGAATAATTTCTAAACTATTTCCAAAATATCATAAGGGATCCATATTATAACAATTACAATGAAACGACATTTTCATTACTTTGTCGTTATGTCATTGTGCAAGCGGGAAAAACTTCTGGGGCTCTTTTCTCCCTCATTTTAGAACTTTCTGGATGAAATTAACTAAAGCCTAGCCTGTTGCTATGCTCGCTCACTCTCCTCTCCCAGCTTGGAATTGAGGTAGCCTCGTGGCTCTCTTTAATTTAAAGCAGTGTTTCTCAACCTTTGTAATGCCACGACCCCTTAATACAGTTCCTCATATTGTAGTGACCCCCAACCATAGAATTATTTTCGTTGCTACTTCATAACTGTAATTTTGCTACTGTTATGACTCGTAATATAAATATCTGATATGCAGGATGTATTTTCATTCACTGAACTAATTTGGCACAAATACCTGATAGGCCCACATTTGAATATTGATGGGGTTGGGGGGGGGGGGTTGATTTTGTCATTTGGGAGTTGTAGTTGCTGTAATTTATAGTTAACCTACAATCAAAGAACATTCTGAACTCCACCAATGAAATTGTACCATACTTGGCACACAGAACTCCCATGACCAAGGGGAAATACTGGAAGGGTTTAGGCATTGACATTGAGTTTTGGAGTTGTAGTTCATCTACATCCAGAGAGCACTGTGGTCTCAAACAATGATGGATTTGGACCAAATTTGGCAGGAATACTCAATATGCCCAAATGTGAACACTAGTGGAGTTTGGGGTAAATATGCCTTGACATTTGGGAGTTGTAGTTGCTGGGGTTTATAATTCACCTACAATCAAAGAACATTCTAAACCCCACCAACGATAGAATTGGACCAGACTTCCCACATGGGACCCCATGCCTTGAAGGGATTTCCTTCACCTGCACATTGCACCATGTAAAGATCCCTTACCTTGCCAGCCTGGATGGCAGGGCCTAGGAGAAGCAGGCCAGTCAGTTGCAGCTTTAGAAGGCCTGGCAGAGGGCAGCAGTAGCCATTTTAGTTCAGGGAAAACACCATTCTAGAGAGGGGGAGTGTCCTAGGCCTGAGTTAGCATTAGAACAGCCAGGATTGGTTTAGAAGAGGGGGCGGAGTTTAGGGAGGTTTGGAGGGAAAGAAGAGGGCTTTTTCAGTCAGTCTGTTGTTGTTAGAGCAGGATTAGAGTAGGAAGGTAGTTTTAGGAGTTCGTGTTTGAGAAGCAAAGTAAGCTGTAGCAAACTGGAAACAGCTATTAGGGAAAAATAGCTGGATTTGTAGTTAGCTAGGCCATAGTTGAGGGTAGCTAAGCTACAGTTGTATCTTGACAGAGATTCAGCTCCTGTCAAGTGTACTTGTTTTGTTTTAAGAGAAGAAAATCACTATATTTGTAACAAAGAAAGAACCATTTACATGTAACCATTACGCTTTAAAGACAAGCCAGAATTTCTCTGTAACAGCCAAGCTTTTAACCAGCATCTACTTTCTTCTGTATATTTCTATCAATAAACTTTCCTTGTTTATTTTAAAACTCAAAAAGCCTGAGTCAAGTGTGCCTTCTGTGGCTATAGTCCTTTTCCAAACAACCTCAACAGTTCTCCGTTAAAGAAGTAATAAAACACAGTGCTTGGTGGTCTTAAAAACCCTTTTTAATATTTTAAATAGCTAGGGTGTTCCTGTGCATTGCAGTTTATGGTGGCAGCGGAAGTTAATTAGAGATATCCCCTCAAACATTATATTTAGATGGCAGTGATGTGTTATTGATCGTATTGCCCATCGTCTTAGCCTTTATAATTGGTGTCAGCTGGTGGGATCTGTTTTCCCCCCTGTCAAGATATATCAGTGCCATATATACATCGACTAGTCTTTATACACCACACTACCATTCGCCAAGCACGCCTTCTCTCCCCTCCCAGCTTGGATTCTCAGAAACAGTCCTGCCCTTGGCTGAGAGGCGATCAATCAAGCCAATCAAACCGGAGGAGGGCTTTTGTTGGGAGGATTCGCAGTCTGTTTCGAAAAAGAAAGGGAACGACATGTGGAGAGATCTTCAGCTTTCTCTGCCAAAGGGGTTCCTAAGACCATCAGAAATATGTGAAACCCCCCATGACCCCCCAGGGGGTCCTGACCCCCAGGTTGAGAAACACTGATTTAAAGGATAATGGTTCCCCCTCCACCTCCTTTCCCACTAGCCCTGATAAGCTGAGAGACATATCAAGTTTGGCTTTGGCTTTGACTCCCGGTACAGTTTGCTTGCTCTGGAAATTAAAACTATGTAATGGAGAGAGTTATGATGCTGGGTGAGAGTTCCTTGAGTTTTTGGGGTGGGAACCGCCCACATTTCTTAGTATCACATTGTCTGTATGAATATTATGAAATAGATCCGACATGCGATGCACATATGACATTTTGCACAGCCCTAATATTTATTATTGTTCATGCTTTGTGCAGTCATGCACATATACTCAGAATATTGTGTTTATTACCATGGGATTTTTTTCCTTTCCCCCCAAACTTTCCTAAACTCAGTACACAAATTCCTAATTTCTTTTAATTAAAACAGTAGTTTTGTCTGGTGAATCACTTTTGTCCCCCTTAGTGACCATACTCTGATGTCACTTGGTCCCTCATGTTCCAATTTTCAGCTCTGAAATGTTGGAGGGTAATACCAAAAGCCAAGTCAGCATCCCATACCAAGCACCCTTTCTCTGTGTGTCATATATAGGTGTACATGCACCCATATATATGTCATGTTCAGTTGTAAATGAATGAGAAGATATGTCACAGATATGAAATCTGTAATTAAAATGATGAATTCTCGCAAAATAGAATATTAGCTCTTGACATCTTAATCTGAGCCGTAGAGAGTGAAGGAGTGCAATCCGAGCTGCTCAATTAAATTTAGAAAATCTCCCCCCTCCCATTGTTATGAATAAATAGAAGCATTCTGTAGCAGTCGGTGGAATTATTAATTGTACCGAATGTGGAAAGTGCATGCACCGTATCGTGAAATGGAGTATCATTGTTAGTGACTATATTTCTTGGTAATTAAGGCCCAGACTAATGATGCAAGTTTTTTTCCAGCATGATTTTCATCTGATTATGAGGCTGCTTCATTAAGAGCACTCAGACTAACGAGCTGTAGCTGTAATAAAGTAATTTTCTGTCTTGTGCTCTGATTGATAAAGAGTTTCTATAGCTAAAAGGAATTGAAAATATAATTATAATTAGAAATGGTTGAATAAAGTTATTACAGGATTGCTGAAGGGTAGTGCAATTGACACTGTAATTTTGGGGGTGGGGGGCGGTGGGGGTGGGAAGCGTGCATCTTAAAATTAGACTGTGTAAAGTAGGGAAGAAGGGGGGGGGGCACCGAGGAAGCCGCTTTTCCTTATAAACGGGCAGCAAAATGTGGCGTCCTGGATTAAATGAATATGTAGATAAAAGGAAAGCCAGCCTAGCCACACCAAAAACACATGCAAGATGAATGCTGCTTCTTTTCTGTCTAGCATTCCTCTCAAGTGAAGTAAAGCTCATGAAAATACTTTTCGCAGCATCTATAACCATTTGCATGCTGCCATATGTGGTAAAAAGAAAGAAAAAAAGAAATCTTTATCAAAAACACTCAATTTTTTTTAAAGCATTCAAGAGAATCTGAACTCTTCCCTTTATAATATAAGAGAAAAGAGCCAGCATGGACTGAATATGTGCATGTGTGTGTATATGAGAGAGATTTAGTTTTGGATTTTCTTTTTTCATGGTTAGCCGGATATCAAAATACAATTCAGATGCCTAAAAGACCTCTCTTTCTCTCCGAGGGGATGCTAATCAACTTTTTATGCTTGAAACCTTATTGCTTTTTATGATGCTCACATTTAGAAACAGTCCAAACCACATTAGATCAATCCTCTGTGCATAAGTCACCGGAAAAGGATCCTAGAGCGATATAAATGCCTATAATGGAGGTTTTACTTAGAATTAAGCAGAGACGTTTGGATACCCTGGAGTTGTTGCCTTTATTTAATCCCGGTTCTTTTGTATCAGTATAATTCCCCCAGTGAGGAACACAGTTATGCTTTAAAGCTTACCGTTGTGGACATTTGGTTATGTAAAATCTGTCCCACACAGGCTCCAAGGAATTAGATTGCATTGGCTGGAATCTAATGGCAGATCATTGAGATGTATATTTATGCTAATTTCCTGGAAGATGGCATTTTGCATCGATTGTTCAGCCTCATAATGCATTTTAGAAGGGTTTTTTCCCCTTTAAAAATAATTTTAAAAAATCATTCCTTACACATTATATGGTGATAAAAATGTGTTATCGGAATACCATTAGAGGAGGAAAAGAGCAGAATTTTATTGGTTGTTCATTGAAAATGTTAGCCGTGATTAGTTACATAATCCTACATTAACCTGTAAATTAAAATTCCTTGGTGCAATTTGATGGCTGATTTAATTTTGTCTTTCTTTGTTTGCCGCAGGCTAATTCCATTATGAATTCTTTATACAGCCTTTTTCCCTCAATGATTAGCAGCTTCTACTCAAGTCTTGATTGCTATTGTACACTTAGCACTACATAAAGCTGGGGATTAATATTCCCCTGAAGAATTGTTGCTATGGATCTGCTCTATTCCTTATAAGAGATGTTTCTGCAGCTTCAATTGTCCATAAATTATGATCTCTAGTGAATTATCAGTGGGAGTGAACTGAGCTTAACAAGCAGAAGAGAGCACTCTCGTTCGGAGAGAGAGAAGGAGGGAGGGGGAGAGAGAGGTTCTCAATTATTAATTGCCAGGTTTTTATAATACAGAAGAAATGATATTCCCCTACCTTCATTCTTCATCCAGGAATCAGGACAAGTCGGAAGCCTAAAACATGGAGGCTTTAACCCCTTTCGTTATTGAAAGGTGTAATTATTGTCTCTAAGATGGAAAGAGACATAGGTAAGGTCTTTGCTTTGTGGTCCTACATTCATCATTGTGGTAAAGTGTTGTTGTTTTTTTAAAGAAACCCGAGGCAGCAAAAATAAGTAAATATCAAAGTAATTATTTATTCTACTTTTAGTTGACTGGGAAAAACTGGTCTTAGTTATTATTTATTTATTTCGGGTATTTCTACCCCGCCCTTCTCAACCCCCAAAGGGGGACTCAGGGCGGCTTCCAACCAGCATACGTTGATGCCTACAATTCACATAGTAAAATACATAGTAACAATAAATTGTAACAGTTAAAACATTACATTAATACAATAAAAATAAAATAAAATGCCAGCCTGGTGGCCATTGTTTCGCCAAGTCTGTAATTAATAAATTCATTCCGCTTATCATAGTCCATTTCCAAAGCTTTAGTTGTCATTGTCCATTGTCAGTCTGCCAGATTATCCAAAGGCCTGGTCTCATATCCATGTTTTTAATTTCCTTCTGAAAGAGTGGAGGGATGACGATGATCTAATTGCCTCATCCCAAGTTTTTCGGCAAAGAAATCCCATCTTTTTATAGACTTCAGTAATACTTTGAGTGAAGTACGCAGGTGAAAATTTCCTTGGCGTAGAGAAAAAACTATAGATGAGGAAAGTTTCAACCATTTTTCTCTTCCTCTACTGTCATTCTGGTGTAAGAGAGACATTCTGCTTCATCACACTAGAGAAAAAAATCCACTTAAAATCTGGTTTCTGGCTCCTGCAGAATTCTGGGCTTTGTAGTTTAGTGAGACTATTAAAGGCTCCTCCCTAAAATACAAACCCCAGAATTCTGCAGGAGCCAGAAACCAGATTTTAAGTTGATTTTTTCTCTAGTACGGGCACCATGAGGTGCCGATTTGTTAGCCATCCTGAATCCCTCTACGGAAGTTGAGATAGGATGGGATATAAAAGCCCAAAATAAATAAATAATAATAAATCTAGTGTGATGAGGAGCCATGTGTGTCAATCAATGCTAACACAACAAGAAAAGTAGTGTGTTGGCCAAGTGAGTATTGTTTTTCTCCACACAAGTTCCAATATGGTGTGGTGCTTGGGGAACTAGACACCACATTCAAACTCTGAAAGCAAGGGTTTGAATCCCTACTTGGTTATGCAAACTCATTGAGTAACCTTGAGATAGTCACAGTCTCTCAGATGAAGGCAAAGACATCTCCCTCTGAACAAACTATGCCAAGAAACCCCTGCCTTAGTGTTGTCACAAGTCAGAATTGACACGAAGGCGCACCAATAATAAGCCAAAGCTTGTGTAGGGAGAGCTAAACCACAAAATGAGTTGAGACTGGGTAGGCAAGCAAGGAGCAAGCAAAAGAGGATTGTCATATACATTCAAAACAAAAAGAAATTGTGCGACAGTTTCTCAGCAAGACTGGTGAAATAGCCACAGGTCATTATGAAAAGGCAAAACTGGTGAATACCTATTTTGCTTCAGACTCCCCCACCTCTCAAAAATGTTTTTCCATGGGTTAGCAGAGACATTAGCAAGGAATCCACATTGCACATCAAGATGGAAAAGGATTTTGTCAGGAATCACTGTCACAAAAGCAAAATGCAAATTTGTAGGATGAGGGATACATGGCACATGAAAACAACCTTGAGATGGTCACATCTGTCATGACTTCTATGGTGTGGGATTGCATGCCCCTTTGAGATAAGAGGCTATAGTGAGAGTAGCAGTCGCTACTAGGGGCTCTCTGTTCAGACAGACTTTAGCCTGAGGAGTCAGGCTCAATGTGCCAAAGAACTACTGGGCAGCCGCAGCAGTGGAGAGTGACTCTGCCGGACAGTGGAATAGTATACAAAACATCATAACTAACATTTGTGAGTACTGCACAGAAGCAAGCACAGTAAACTTTTTAATGCTTTTTACTATTATGGGACTATCCAAAACAAAATAAAAAAATAATGGCAGAAGATTGAACTCCCAGATTGGAAAGCATGTAATGAATTACTGGGGTAAATTGGAGAACAACTATGACTAGCTTTGTGGCTAAAGGTGCAACTGGACCCAAATTCAAAGGATTTCAGTTGTTGACATGCTGAGAAGTAAATGTAAAATGCAATGCTACACAACATGAAATGTGATCACACATCAAAATGGGACATTGTGCAAAAGCAGGAAACGGAACAAAACCAAAGATGGTAGGACTTGTTTTAACAACCTAATAAGATTTAAGTAGAATGTAAAAAGTAGATTTCCACTATTACGCCAAATTGAAAAATGGATTATACAGAAGTCTGTTTGAAAATATCTTGAAGACAATGCAGTGAAATAGTAAAGGGCAACCATGAATTTGTCAAGAACAAATCCTGCTAAACTAAACTTTTATTTATTTATTTATTTATTTACTTATTGTATTTGTATACCGCCTTTCTCACCCTACAGGCGTGTCAAGGTGGTTTAGTTTAATAGAATATGGGTATAAGATTTCCCCATGATATTTTAATTAGTGAACTGACTAAATATAGACTAGATAGAAATGCCATCAGATGGATCCACAGTTGGTTAGAAATCCATGTTCAGAGTTATCATCAGTAGCTGTGCTTTAAACTGGAAAAGGGTCTCAAATAGACTGCTATGGGGCTCTGGCATGGGGTGAATATGCTCATTTTTAAAAAAATCAATTATGTAATGATGGGGTAAAGAGAATCCTTATCAGATTTGTAGAGGGATAGTTAACACATTGGAAAGTAGGAACAAAATTCAAAAGGCTCTTGATAAGCTAGAGAACTGGGCTAAAAATTAATAAATCCAAATTCAACGGAAACAAATGCAAAATTCTACATTTAGCCCTCCAAAACCAAATTCAAGGTTGGACCTGCTTTAATATTTTAGCAGAATTTTGAAACTACTTATTAACACTTCTTGTTGTTCATTCGTTCAGTCGTCTCCGACTCTTCGTGACCTCATGGACCAGCCCACATCAGAGCTCCCTGTCGGCCGTCACCACCCCCAGCTCCTTCAAGGTCAGTCCAGTCACTCCAAGGATGCCATCCATCCATCTTGCCCTTAGTCGGCCTCTCTTCCTTTTGCCTTCCACTTTCCCCAGCATCATTGTCTTCTCTAGGCTTTGCTGTCTCCTCATGATGTGGCCAAAGTACTTCAACTTTGTCTCTAGTATCCTTCCCTCCAGTGAGCAGTCGGGATTTGTTTCCTGGAGGATGGACTGGTTGGATCTTCTCGCAGTCCAAGGCACTCTCAGAACTTTCCTCCAACACCACAGCTCAAAAGCATCGATCTTCCTTCGCTCAGCCTTCCCTAAGGTCCAGCTCTCACATCCGTAGGTGACTACAGGGAATACCATGGCTTTGACTAGGCGGATCTTTGTTGCCAGTGTGATGTCTCTACTCTTTACTATTTTTCGAGATTGGACATTGCTCTCCTCCCAAGAAGTAAGCGTCTTCTGATTTCCTGGCCACAGTCTGCATCTGCAGTAATCTTTGCACTAGTTTGAATGAAAAGAATCAAACAATTATATGTTTTTAAAATACAAATTGAAATGTAAATATTAGTTAATAAGAAGTGCAGGATGAAATGGATTTACCATTAAACTAAGTCTAAATTCCAAATACACACTGGGACTGATTTTATTAGGCCAACCTGAAGTCCCCTCCAGTCCTCAGCCTCTCTAATTTGGAAGTAAGTGACTTCTTCATGAAGTCCATCCAGGGAATGAAAATGCAACCATAATTTGCCCACATAATTGCAGTTGCAGAGTTATGTGCATGCATGGCACTAAACATATAGATGCACACCTAATTAGGCTTTTAGTTGTGTGGCTGTTTGTGCCTTTGATTACACAATGTTGCTGTTTAACACAAGTAGTGTGAACTGTAAAGGACATTTCCTACTTGCTAGTGTTGAAGGAAGAGTTCAATGCTGGACCACCTTGTCACTGTACATGAATAGGGTGTCATCCTTTGTGCCAGGCAGTGAAATGTCTAAGAAGATCCCTATATACATCTCCATTATCTTTGCTGCTTCCACATGGAATAGTTGCAGTATATAGGATATTTGCTGGGCACTGGGGCAAGATGTACTTGCTTAGAATTGGTGATGCCCCCCCCCCCCCGCATTATTGTTGCCCATAATAAGCCCAAGGTAGCAATGTACCACCCAAAAAGCATCACCCATTTCTTGTGTGCAATGTTATAAGATTATTCTGTCAAGTGAGATGGATATATGATGTTTCTCAGAAAATAAACAGTCCATTATGCTGTGGCCACTAAACCGGGTTTATTGTATCAGTCTGGCAATTCCCTTGTGCCAAGCCACTGAACTAACTTCTTTTTAGATCTCCATCTCTCTATTCATGAGCATAGTTTACTTTGGAAAGCACTTGATATTCTGACCTAGTTATAACACACCAGAAAGGTTATTGTTTTATTCATATGAATTTAAATTTAGCAAGGTACTTAAGCATGCCCCTGCATTTATGATAATGATTCTTTCCAAGAACTACATTGAATTGATGGTGATGGTGTTGGTGTGGTCCTCAGAACTGTGGCTAGATACTGGCCATGTTACTTCCCAATCAGTTGGCAGCCTTTTTCTTCACATTGCTTCAAAAGTTAGAATGAGGTGGGATTAGTTATTGTTCCCTCATTCTTTCACATCACACTGGAGCTATTGCAGATATATTAGTATGCTTTCCCCAGTACTCCGTTGTTGCTATATCGTATTCATGCACCAGATTTTCTTTAGCGGTTATTGTAAATTCTGACTAGCAAGGAAGAAACTCAGCTGCAAATCTCTTTGAACTGAGCCAGATGTATAATAAAGCCCATTCTGTGGGGAGAGGGGAAAAAAAGAAAAAGAAAAGGTGGGCTGGCAATGTATTTATTATTTATTAATTAAAATTATTTATTAAGTACTCTTCTGCCCACTGAAATCCCAAAGTGATGTAAAATGACATTTGTTTAAACATTCTTTAGACAGATTTAAAACCATGTTAAAAATCCAAGGACAGACTGATTAATATAGTTCTGGTCAACTGTGGAAGCTTGATACAGGACCTTATCACATGGAAATGCTTCATTTTAATCAGTATCCATCCCATTTTTTTTAAATGACTGGATGCATGCTATACGGGATGCATTCTCTCCCCATTACAACCAATTACTACTATTCTTACATTTAGAAAATATTGTGCTTTGACTCATCACACCATGTAAAGCTGGCTTCCCTCAATCTGGTCCAATACATCACTTTTCCCTCCCCAATATTGTGCAGTGACATAGCCTGGGAAGCTCAAAATACTGTACTTATGAGATTCTAGCTGAGGGAATGCTCGATACCCAGACTCATTTGGAGTCGGTAGTAGGTCCCACACCGATGAGGCATAGATAGAAAGCAGCCTGGGAGAGGTTAAAAAGGGTTTTTCCTACAGAGAAAGTTTAGTTAATCAAAGTCAGGTACCAGTCCATTGAGGACTAGACTAAGAAAGCCTTGGAAGTGTTGTTTGAACCATTGAAGATTTGTTGTTTGTTCCATAATAAAGACTTTGTTGCATCATTAAAGACTCTAAAGACCATCACTTCAGGAAAATCCCTGGGAACCTCTCTTTGAGGTGCCCCTGGCTTCCCGCTGGGCTTAAAGTATACGTCCTATAGAAAGGTACAGCTGTTACAGTCTCAGCACGTGACAGAACAGAGGCTAGAAATGGAAATGGAGATTGTTTGGGATAATATGAGCAAATAAATGAGCAGATGCACAGACAGGCAGTCCCCAAGTTACAAACATCTGACTTACAAATGACTAATAGTTAAGAACGAGGGTGAGACAATAGGAAGTGAGAAAAATCTGTGATTTTTACCTTTGAATATGTTTGAATGTTTTTTATCTGTGAAATTTTTAATACTGTTTATATTAAATTCAATTTCAGTGTTTGCATATTTGTATATATTGAATTGTATGCTAATGTTTTTATGTTAAGCTGCTTTGAGTTTCCTTCAGGAGAGATATAGCAGAATATAATAATAATAATAATAATAATAATAACAACAACAACAACAACAACAACAACAACACCGATAAGAAGGAAAATTCACTCCTGAAAGAGTTATCATGGGGGAAAGGTGTCTCAACTGATGCTTGAATACCAATCCTTGTATCACAGGGTGTCTGCGCCCTACACCACTGGAGAAATTACACTGTTTAGCCGGTATTGCACCACCTGACATCTGCTAGGAAGTAGCAACCAATAGTGAAAGGACCAAGACAGTGACATCTCCAGCTCATCCTCTGTTTGGATATCAGCCAGCACGTCAACGACTTAAATCAAGAAATACTTTTCTAAGATCTACAGATCTACACTCACTGGAACACCTCAGCAGGCGAGAGTCCAAAAGTGGCAGGCTCAAACCCAGAACCTCAATCAATGGCTGATACCAAATGAGAGATTCCCCCCTGGGCACATAGAAGACTGGGCAACTTGGATGGCGCTGAACAGACTGCGCTCTGGCACCACGAGATGCAGAGCCAACCTTAGGAAATGGGGCTACAAAGTGGAATTGATGACATGCAAGTGTGGAGAAGAGCAAACTACAGATCACCTGCTTCAATGCAACCTGAGCCTTACTACATGCACAATGGAGGACCTTCTTATAGCAACACCAGAGGCACTCCAAGTGGCCAGCTACTGGTCAAAGGACATTTACTCAACTACCAAGCTTGCAAACTTTGCGTTCTGTTTGTTTATTTGTTTGTTAAAAAATGCAATGCAATTGTTTGGTCCGCCCCTGACACGATAAATAAAAATACCAATCCTTGTTTCCACAACAAGTCAAATTTTTCAAAATCCAATTATCACAGGGAAATAAATTGCAGTGAAATCTTCTGAACAGGGGCAGAGACAGCAAAGGAAACACCACAGGGGTGCTAACCCTTCTCCATGCTATTCAAAACTAAAAGATACACACACACACACACACACACACACTCAGTGTTCCCTCTCTATTTCGCAGTTCACTTTTAGCGGACTTGCTGTTTCACGGTTTTTGAAAATATTAATATAAAATATATAATATTTATGTCTAGTGGAGGCCAGGGACCTTGGAAGTGGGGTGGCCTGAGGTACTGCGGGGAAGGCCAGCTTCCTTGGCCTGCTGCTGCCTGCATGACTCTGGAGGCTCTGCCGGGGTCTGCGGAGACCAGGGAGGCAGGCAGGCGCCCTTGGGATGGGCTGGGAGGTGGGTAAGGAAGCGCAGGTAAGAAAATAATATATAAAATAATGTATAAATATTAAATCTACTTTGTGGATTTTCACTTATTGCAGGTGGTCCTGGAATGGAACCCCCATGATAAGTGAGAGAACACTGTGTGTGTGTGTGTGTGTGTGTGTAGGTAAAGGTTTTCCCTTGACATGAAGTCCAGTCGTGTCTGACTCTGGGGTGTGGTGCTCATCTCCATTTCTAAGTCAAAGAGCCAGCATTGTCTATAGACACCTCCAAGGTCATGTGGCCAGCATGTCTGCATGGAGTGTGTGTGTGTGTGTGTGTGTATATATATAAATGTAATGTTCGTTTGTGGGATTAACAGAACTCAAAAACCACTGGACGAATTGACACCAAATTTGGACACAAGATACCCAACAACCCAATGTATGTCCTTCACTCAAAAAAAATGGATTTTGTCATTTGGGAGCTGTAGCTGCTGGGATTTATAGTTCACCTACAATCAAAGAACATTCTGAACTCCACCAATGATGGAATTGAACCAAACTAGGAACACAGGACTCCCATGACCAACAGAAAACACTGGAAGGGTTTTGGTGGGCATTGATGTTGAGTTTGGGAGTTGTAATACACCTACATCCAGAGAGCACTGTGGACTCAAACAATGATGGATCTGGAACAAACTTGGCACACATATTCCATATGCCCAAATATGAACACAGATGGAGTATGGAGGGAGGGGGATAGACTTTGACATTTGGGTGTTGTAATTACTGGGATTTATAGTTCACCTACAATCAGAGAGCATTCTGAACCCCACCAACGACAGAATTGGGGCAAACCCCACACAAAACCTCAATGACCAACAGAAAATACTTAAGGCCATCCAGTCCAACTCCCTTCACCAGCACAAGAAAATGTAATCAAAGCCCTCCTGACAAAGAGCCATCTAGCCATAGATATAGATAGATATATATGATTCACACACACACAGATATAATATCCTAGAATTGAAAGGGACCCCTAAAGAAGGACAATTATATGTTGCCATGTCCCAGAGTAGGCAAACCAGACACTCTCCATATCAACACTGACAAAGAAGCAGCAAGAAATACCCACAAAGCATAAAGAAATTACATATATTAGAAACCAAAGCTTTCTCATTACTTTATTTTCCAGATCACTACACTGAACCACAGCAACGCATGGCAGGGGACAGCTAGTAAGTATATATATATAATATACTTACTGTGCTGTTTAAAGAAACATGCATTTACACTTAAAAATGAACCTGTTCTGACTTACAAAAAAATTCAACTTAAATTAACCTACAAAACCTAACTTGGGAACTGCTTCAAAGAAACATGGTAGGACTTAAGGTCCTGACACAAGACAAATATAAGAATAGTACTTTACCAGTTAGCACCATAACTAGATGTATATATTTCTAAAACAAATGTGTAGCAGTTTAGAGCAAAGCTAGTTGGCTCCTGTATTTGACACGCTACTCAATCTGACAAATTTAAGGGAGAATAACTTCCCATCAAATCCCCCCATTTTCCCAGTCTTGCAGTTTCAACCCAAATTGAAATTGACCAGTGTGCATACAAAAGCAGAGGTTGATCCTCCTGAACAGAGAAGGATTCTACTTCTTTAGTGCTGGAGGAAGATGTGCTGTTTAAAGAAACATTAAAAAAAAAAAGACTTGGAAGTGGAGAAAGGAAATTTGCAAGCAGGTGGAAATATCCTGAAACTAGGAAGGGGATGAGCAATTTGACCTACCTATTTCACTTGTCACTGTTCATTTGACAATGAAATGTTTTGGTTCAAAGAAACAAAGCTTGTCTTCCAGATGGGAACAAAACTGTTTGGGATATGACAGGAATGAAAATTGTGTGATTTTCAGAAACATCATGTGCAAAATGACATTTTCATCTTTAAAAAAAATTAGGGCATATTTGTGTGAATATGAACTCTTACTCTCTCAAACGTATTAAAAATAGGGATCAGTAACTGTTGGGGGTTGTATTTGCCCACTCTAGAGAATACTGTAGAGTTGCACCCACAAATATTTTTTCTAACTTCTTGCCCTCAAATACCCCATAACATTCATTAGAGCAAAAGGACATTTCACCAGACTTTTAGCCCTCTCTGGATGTCTTTTAGTCCAAGAGAGCTTTATTCCAAGATGACGTGCCCCAGAAAATCAATATCAGGGTCAATGTTTAGGGTAAAATAGGCTTCTCTTGGCCCCAAATGATTGAAAAGGGCAAAAGGACATGTTATTTGTGCTCCCCTACTTGTTAGGGAGCCTATACATTTTTTTAAAAAATGGAAAAAAACAGTTTTATCAAAAATACTTGGGAGATGAGATCCTTGGGCTGACAAAATGTCTTGGGCATAGTGCATATAGGTTGTTGTAGGTTTTTTCGGGCTATATGGCCATGGTCTAGAGGCATTCTCTCCTGATGTTTTACCTGCATCTATGGCAAGCATCCTCAGTGGTAGTGAGGTCTGTTGGAAGTAGGAAAATGGGTTTATGTATCTGTGGAATGTCCAGGGTGGAACAAAGGACTCTTGTCTGCTAGAGCTAGGTGTGAATGTTTCAATTGACCATCTTGATTAGCATATAATGGTCTGACAGAGCCTGGGGCAAACTTTTGTTGAGAGGTGATAAGATGTCCTTGTTTGTTTCTTCTCTGTTGTGCTGTTGTAATTTTAGAGTTTTTTTTAATACTGGTAGCCAGATTTTGTTCATTTTCATGGTTTCTTCCTTTCTGTTGAAATTGTCCACATGCTTGTGTATTTCAATGGCTTCTCTGTGTAGTCTGGCATGGTGGTTGTGAGAGTGGTCCAGCATTTCTGTGTTCTCAAATAATATGCTGTGTCCAGGTTGGTTGATCAGGTGCTCTGCTATGGCTGACTTCTCTGGTTGAAGTAGTCTGCAGTGCCTTTCATGTTCCTTGATTCGTGTTTGGGCAATGCTGCGTTTGGTGGTCCCTATGTAGACTTGTCCACAGCTGCATGGTACACGGTAGACTCCTGCAGAAGTGAAATTACACTCTAAAATTACAACAGCACAACAACAGAGGGGAAACGAACAAGGACATCTAATCACCTCTCAACAAAAGTTCACCCCAGGCTCTGTCAGACCATTATATTCTAATCAAGATGGTCAGTTGAAACATTCACACCTAGCTCCAGCAGACAAAAGTACTTTGTCTCACCCTGGTCATTCCACAGATATATAAACCCACTTTCCTCGTTCCAACAGACCTGACTACCTCTGGGGATGCTTGCCATAGATGCAGGCGAAACGTCAGGAGAGAATGCCTCTAGACCATGGCCATATAGCCTGAAAAAAACTACAACAACCCAGCGAATCCGGCCATGAAAGCCTTCGACAATATAGTGCATATATGGTTCCATAAATTACATGAAGTTTTCATAGCCAAGAAGAACTCAGTTCCTTTGCCACTGCATGGGCCTGCTAACTCCCAAGATCAAATGAAAACTGCTGCATGTAGCCGGGGGAGGGGGGGGGAGGGGCTCGGGGGGCTTCAGCCCCCCCCCCCCCCCGAAATTCTCATGGTGGTTCGCGAAAAGGCCTTACTGGTGCATTATTCAAACTGTTACGTTTATTCATATCATGATCTGATCACCATACTCAGTATATCCCATGTGCATGGAGGTATTGGGGTAATGATACAAAAGGTTTGCTAGGCTAGACCCTCTTTCACTCAGACTCAGCCCCCCCCCCGAAACTCAGCCCCCCCCGAAACCCCCCCCTGAAAAAAATTCAGCCCCCCCGAAACGAAATCCTGGCTACGGGCCTGCCCTCACCCCAAAAAAGATGTATAGTTTTCCAAGGACATTGAATCAAAATCAATCCTTTCTTTGGCATAAAGTCTTCCCAACCCTGCAGTGGATCAGCAGCAGCTCATCTTCCCCAATAAGTCCATTTTCCACTTTTTGACACAGTGCTTTCATCTGTGCTGGTCTGGATCAGTCCATATCCCAGGATACAGACACACAGTAGAAAGCAAGTGGCTGTGAACTTTTTAACCTCTTCCTGACTCAGAGCAGGGGCAACAACTCAAAGATACCTCATTGTACCTCCAGCCAGAGGTGCATCCTGGACTACCTCATGAACAAATAGTTCAGCTGATGGACTTATGATTTCCCATCCAATACCACTTCAGGTGGGGCCTGAGTCATCAGCTACATTTATTTATTATTTATTTATTATGAATATTTGTACCCCACCTTACTCAACCCCTGGGGGGGGGGGGGGGGGGACTCAGGGCGACTTCTAATCGGCAGCAATTCAATGCCTCAATATATACATAATAAAAACAAACAGTCAATAATTATAAATAGTTAAAAACATTAAAACAATACAATTAAAATATACTAAGAATTACCATTCTGGTGGCCATTATTAGCCGAAAACTGTGTTTGGATGCTCCATCAAACTTATCCATAATCCATTTCCAAGCCATTGTCAACATTGTTGTTGACATTGTCCGCTTAATTACCCAAAGGCCTGGTCCCACATCCACGTTTTTAACTTTTTTCTAAAGGTGAGGAAGGACGAAGATGACCTAATTTCCCCAGGGAGTGAGTTCCACAGGCGGGGGGCCACCACCAAGAAGGCACTGTACCTTGTCCCCACCAAGCGTGAGACATTGGACAAAGAGACTTTTGAGCACCCTGGCATTCTAATTTGTTCTGTCTGGGAATGGACTTGGAAGGGTCATCTCCCATCGTCCCCAGCATCCTGGACTCTACATTTGCCTAATCCCATTAAAACTACTGCTTAAGCCTCCAGATATGGACATCGCTTCCTGGGGATTCTTCTCTGTCCAAGGGGACATCTCAACAGCTCATTTGGGGTTGTCACCTGGCAGGGAAGGAATCCTCAGCCATGTCATCAGGGCCAATGCCAATCTCAGAGCGAGCTCACCTGTGCTCACCCCTTGACCAATCAGGGTCATCCAATATGCAGGTTGGGTAAAGCTCTTTTTGTTTGCCTCCACCTGGTGAGTCTTAACTTCTTCCAAGAACATTGGCAGTTAGCTAGCCTCACCAATCACGGACTCTTGCTATCCGTGATTTTTAGAATTCTAAATTTTGACCTCAATGGCAGTTCAAGTGGGATCATAGTACTATATTCATGCAATGTGAAAGATTACCAGGTGTGCCGCATTGCAGGTAGAGGACAGTGGCAGATAATGGGATCAAGAGGAGGAGGAAGAGGGAGTCTCTATTTATTTATTTTTTACTCACTGATAATTTAAAAAAAATGTTGGATGACTTTCCAGATTGCAAAGCCTTTACTTTGTTGAATGGGAAACAATGAGAGTGAGCTCCTTGGAGGCTTTATTGTCCCTTTCTCCTTTATAAACCCTGTGATTAAAATGCTGCATCGAACCTCTAGACCCCTTATCATCCTTAGTGTGCACTATTGAACTCTTAGCCTCAGCTGGAGCCTCGATGAACAAGATAAAGTTAATTGGGCTCTGATAAGTAATAAGGAAGCCCTTTTTGTCTGAGTCAGAGAATCATTGGCCTGCCATGAGTGGATGATAATGAAGTCTGCTCCAAAAGACATTTTTCACTCCATTCTTGAGCAATGCAAAAGGGGGTATTTCAGGCAGGCAAACAATGCTCCCCTAATCTGGGTTTGTGTGTGTGTTTCAGCTATAGCATTGTATGTTCTTCATGACTTCTTTATTTCTTATATCAATTCATGCTTCCCCACTGCATTAAACTGTTGAAATTGCTGTTTCAATTGTTAAATTATAATAAAAAAGATCTATCATGTTCTAAACATGACTCTTTCTCAGTCCACCAGGGTTGCAATTCCCAGTGCGTGCCAGAGACAGTATTCCTTACAGGTGGTGGTTTTGCAGATAATTACGTATAACCTTTTCAAAGCTACCCTAGAGTCGTTCCTATTAATTTGGAGGAAAGGATGACTAGATGCTTGCATTTCATGTCTTCATGTTTTCTGTTAATGGGATTTTTTTTTTGTCGTGTCAGGAGCGAATTGGCCGTCTGCAAGGACGTTGCCCAGGGGACGCCCGGATGATTTTTTTTGTTTTTATCATCTTTGTGGGAGGCTTCTCTCATGTCCCCGCATGAGGAGCTGGAGGCGATAGAGGGAGCTCATCTGCCTCTCCCTGGATTCGAACCTGCGACCTGTCAGTCTTCAGTCCTGCCGGCACAGGGGTTTAACACACTGCGCCACTGGGGGCTCCAATGGGATGGTGGGAAAGAGAAGTAACAAAACTGTTAACAATACTTATCCTTTGGATGCTGCATTTGACAGCAATACAATGCTTTTTCCTAAAAAGTAGGACCTACTCATCACTGTTAGAATTACTTCCAAGTATGCATGCATGCATGTATTTAAGAAATAAATTTCTGTCTCACCTCCCAGTCCATGGGGGGTTTGAGGGGATGAAGAAATAAAATAGTTTAAACAATACAATTTAATTTTAAAAATACATAAAATATCCCTAAAAACTTTTCAAAGCAGTCTAAACACATCTTATATATATATATATATATATATATATATATATATATATACATACATACACACACACACACACACACATACTCGCTGTCCCCTGCCACATGTTGCTGTGGCCCAGTCTGTTGATATGAAAAATAAAGTAATGAGAAAGTGTTGGTTTCTAATATATGTAATTTCTTTATGCTTATGGGTAAACAATATTTCTTGCTGTTTCTTTGTCATATATATATGATGTGGAGAGTGTCTGGTTTGCCTACTCTGGAACATGCAACATATAATTGTCCTTCTTCAGGGGTCCCTTTCAAACCTATGATACTATATTTGTGTGTGTGTGAATCATATCTATCTATATCTATGGCTGGATGGCTCTTTGTCAGGTAGGCTTTGATTATGTTTCCTTGCCCTGGTGAAGAGAGTTGGACTGGATGGCCTTGAGTATTTTCTGTTGTCATGGGGGTTCTGTGTGGGAAGTTTGCCCTGATTCTGTAGTTCGTGGGGTTCGGCATGCTCTTTGATTGTAGGGGAACTATAAATCCCAGTGTCTACAACTCCCAAATGTCAAGACCTATTTCCTCCAAACTCCATCTGTGTTCATATTTGGGCGTATTGAGTGCTTGTGCCAAGTTTGGTCCAGATTCATCATTGTTTGAGTCCACAGTGCTCTCTGGATGTAGGTGAACTACAACTCCCAAACTCAAGGTCAATGCCCACTAAGCCCTTCCAGTATTTTCTGTTGGTCATGGGAGCTCTGTGTGCCAAGTTTGGTTCAATTCCATCGTTGGTGGAGTTCAGAATGCTCTTTGATTGTAGGTGAACTTTAAATCCCAGCAACTACAACTCCCAAATGACAAAATCATAATTTTTGGAGTGATGGTCACTCCTTGTGTTGTGAGATGTTTTGTTGCCAAATTTGGTGTGATTTTGTTCATTGGTTCTTTTGTTTTTATGGCACTCATTATGCACAGAGTATTTTTATATATATAGATATTTTAAAAAGAGGAAAAACCAAACATTTTAAACCATGCAGAACAGCTCCGGTAAACATATACAGGCTCCCATCACACCTGCTTCTAAAACCTTAACTACACTGCCATATAATCCAGTTTCAGAATGAAGATTAACTACTTTGTACTGGATTATATGAATCTATACTGCCATATAATCTAATTCAATGCAGTTAATCTGCATTCAGAAACTGGATTACATAGTAGTGTAAACAAAACCTACATGCTTTTAAGATGTTTTGGTCCACATTTTCCATCATTAGCCCTCAACATGGCTAATGCCACAGGTTATGGCAGATGTGGTCACAAATATCTGTAGAACACCATGTAGAGCAGTGGTTCTCAACCTGTGGGTCCCCAGGTGTTTTGGTCTACAACTCCCAGAAATCCCAGCCAGTTTACCAGCTGTTAGGATTTCTGGGAGTTGAAGACTAAAACATCTAGGGACCCACAGGTTGAGAACCACTGGTCTAAAGGCTGAGATTCAAAAGAGTTTCCTATCCTTTAATAATTATGTAAAATTGGATGTAAAACAGATGATGATGATGATGATAATTTTATTTCTTACCTGCCTCTTCCTCGGCTTGAGCAGGTTACAGATATAGTTACACATGCTGAAATGTCTGCTTCTATTATTAGCGAAGACGCTAGTAATATAGAAGCAGACATTTCAGCAATATTGACTATAACTTCCCTATTAAGTTCAGATGGGGCAGACATACCAAAAAGTTGAAATATTTGTTGTGTGTGTGTGTGTGGGGGGGGGGGGGGGTACAAATATCCAAACGGTGTTTCTGTTTATCTGAATTTCTAGGTAATTCTTGGCTTCTTCCCATTCTCAACTTGGTTTCCCCCTTTTATTCTAAGATATATTAAAGAGAAAAGTAACCTTTGTTCCTATCATCTGTTTGTCTGTCTATCTATCTATCTACGAGGGGTATTTTTTAAGTAAGGTCCGTTTGAACATAAGTACACAACGAAAGTTTATTTCAAAAAAGTAAATTTATTTTCAGAAAGTACATACTTCACTCTATATTTCGACATAGTTGCCAAGTTTGTTCAAACACTTATCATACCTCTGAACCAATTTTAAAATGCCCTCTTCATAAAAACTTGCCGCCACCAAAAGCCACCAAATCGTCTGTAATCAAAGAAGGGCGACCAGAGCGGTCCTCATCATGGACGTTGTCACAGCCATCTTTGCATTGTCGTACCCACTTACGCATTTTGCTTTCACTCATAACAGTATCACCGTACACTTCACAAATCTGTCGATGAATTTCTGCAGCAGGCAGGTTCCTTGCTGACAAAAACCGTATCACTGAGCGAACCTCACATGCAGAGGGTGAGTTGATAGTCTTAAACATTTTTAAAGCACAGAACAGAACCGTACAGGTTAGCTACAGAGTGGAAACTGAGCACAGTTGTACCCGAGGCATGCCGGTACACGACACATGCCCTCGTTGCGGTATGCGCGTGAACTACTAGTGTCTACAACAAAACGGACCTTACTTTAAAAATATCCCTCCTATCTATCTATCTATCTATCTGTCTGTCTGTCTGTCTGTCTGTCTGTCTGTCTGTCATCTATCTAGCCACACTTTTGCACTATAATTTTAAAAAATGGAGGAATTGTCTTTCCAGGAGCATGTAAGCAAACCCCAGTTTCGAAAACAAACAAACAAGACATCACAACAATTTTGAAAGATCTCCAATGCAAGCTTAAAAAAGCATTACAAAGAGTCCCCCAAAAGGACTCTCAACAAGTGGGTGTCAAGGTAACCACAACTGGCAAAACCCAAGAAGCTATGACAATGACCAATTTGAAGTGGACTTCCTGGATTACATACCTGTCAAAGCTATCCTTTAAATGGCTGTTGAGAATTCAGCCTCATTAAAGGTTATTTGGTCTTACTTTCAACTAGATCCCAAGGCAGTCTCTTAGCAGATACTAGTACAGCAGCCACCTTCTCTCCTTTGGTAAATCTATGAATTCCAGACCCAGCCACTGAGTAAACAAGGTATTAACTCAGCAAGGAGCTAATTTCAAGTCCAGAAAATGTAAAGCAAACTTGTTCACTTTTAAAACTAGACAACAATGTGTGAACTCATTCAAAAAATTAATCCAGCAGGGGAGCTTTTTAGCTTGCTATTTCAACTAACCTCTGAATGAGAAAAACAAAATGGGACACTTGAGTGACAAGTAGGACTTAAATCCACTTATGCAGTCTGTTTCTAGTAAAGCAGGACACAAATGCTGAAAATGAGAGGATAAAGACAGGGGAAAAAATTAAAAACTGTTTTCCCATAGCCAAAATAGAAAGATTGAGAGTGGTCATTTCTTTCACAAAGTCACTGCATTTCATTTCTTTCACAAAGTCACTGCATTTCTGTTTATGGGCAATAGGTTGTGGTGGTCGGAATTCAAGATGCTCAAAAATAGGCTAGGTTCCTCCCAAAATTAGTTGGCAAAATTGGATCTCTGTAGTTGATCTCCCTGAGACATTATCAGCCAGAAGTACCCTTAATTATAATTATTTCCTGTTGTTTTCACAGTGCTGAAATTGTTACCAACTTCAGTTGGATGATGTTTATTATTTTAATACAATGTATTTGGAGTAGACGTTGTTTTGTAAAAATATACCTTCAAGTACTAAATAGTAATGACCGCTTGTCTGCCAATGTTGATCCCCTCCACCATGGTGAATCCAAAGGTGCCTGTTGAAGGGCATGGGGGACCCATTCATGTTAGAAATAGCTATACCTGTAGAATTGATCTGCTACACATTGGACAATGACTCTAGAGATCTCCACTCAGCCATGGAAATCCACTGGGTGACTTTGGCTCCACTGGCTGCTGTCCAATTCTGAGCACAATTCAAAGTGCTGGTTTTGAACTATAAAGCCCTTTACGGCTCTGGCCCAGCTTACCTGTCTGAACGTATGTACGTCTCACCTTGAAGTTTAAGATCTGGGGAGGCTCTGCTCTCAGCCCCGCCTTTGGCGCAAATATGCTTGGCAGGGACGAGGGACAGGGCCTTCTTGGTGGTGGCCCCCGACTGTGGAACTCGCTCCACAGTGAAATCAGGTCAACAACATCCCTCCTCGCCTTCAGGAGGAAATTGAAAACATGGTTATGGGACCAGGCCTTTGGGTAGCCGGCAGATAATTTGACAATGGTAATAATGATAACGTTGTGGAAAATGGACTATGGACAGGCTTCCGATTGCGTTGTGCTCGCTGAATTCATTTCTAAATAAGGCTAGACAGCCAGTATTATTGCACTTTTTATTAATGCTCTTTTTATCTTAAAACTAATTTTAGAACTATTTTACTACGTTTTATATGTAATTCTGTATGTATTATTTATATGTAATGGCATCGAATTGTGCCGGATGTAAGCCGCCCTGAGTCCCCCCTCCCCCCGGGGGGGGGGGGTTGAGAAGGGCGGGGTACAAAAGTTTGAAATAAATAAATAAAAATTGGGTAGGTTATACTCTTTCAGTCTCAGATGAAGGCAAGACTAAGCTCACTTTGAACAATTTTACCAGGAAGATCCCATGATAAGGTCGCTATACGTTGGAAATTGACTTAAAGGCACACAATGAAAAATGGAGGAGAATTTTGTTAGAGTTAGTTTTGAAGGTGCAGATTTATTCATGGTGAAAAGATCGTGCAGTTTTAAAATATGGATGTGGGACAAAGCAAAACTGACTTCCTGATGTACCATCTATTGATATAGGTAGGGTGTGCTTACATTGATCACTTGCTTATGGTTCATTTCACAACATTTTTAATGTGCAATACAGTTCATAGAATCAAAGAGTTGGAAGAGACCTCATGGGCCATCCAGTCCAACCCCCTGCCAAGAAGCAGGAATATTGCAATCAAAGCACCCCTGACAGATGGCCATCCAGCCTCTGTTTAAAAGCTTCCAAAGAAGGAGCCTCCACCATACTCCGGGGCAGAGAGTTCCACTGCTGAATGGCTCTCACAGTCAGAAAGTTCTTCCTCGTGTTCAGATGGAATCTCCTTTCTTGTAGTTTGAAGCCATTGTTCCACGTCCTAATCTCCAGCGAAGCAGAAAGCAAGATTGCTCCCTCCTCCCTGTGACTTCCTCTCACATATATATACATGGCTATCATATCTCCTCTCAGCCTTCTCTTCTTCAGGCTAAACATGCCCAGCTCTTTATAGGGCTTGTTCTCCAGATCCTTGATCATTTTAGTCTCCCTCCTCTGGATTCATTCCAGCTTGTCAATATCTCTCTTGAATTGTGGTGCCCAGAATTGGACACAATATTCCAGATGTGGTCTAACCAAGGCGGAATAGAGGGGTAGCATTACTTCCCTGGATCTAGACACTGTGCTCCTTTTGATGCAGGCCAAAATCCCATTGGCTTTTTTTGCCACCACATCACATTGTTGGCTCATGTTTAACTTGTTGTCCACGAGGACTCCAAGATCTTTTTCACATGTACTGCTCTCGAGCCAGGCATCCCCCATTCTGTATCTTTGCATTTCGTTTTTGCTGCCTAAGTGGAGTATCTTGCATTTGTCACTATTGAACTTCATTTTGTTAGTTTTGGCCCATCTCTCTAATCTGTCAAGATCATTTTGAATTCTGCTCCTGTCCTCTGGAATATTGGCTATTCCTCCCAATTAATGCAGCCCTGACTTCCTTTTTTCAAAAGTTTAAAAAGGAATAGTAGTAAACCTATCTAATAATGATTTGGGCATCCTAAAAACTGTTTAAACACCCATTAAATAATGGGTAAATAATAAAATGTAATCCTTATAGCCACTTCTGTTCAGTTTCAATTGTGAGATACTTCCCAATTTTTCTCATGTATTGCACTTCTGGGCAGAATCTAACTTTCTGCAAAGTTCTTCCAGGTTTTCACTTGTCAGAATATATTAAAAGTTAGTCCTGAGAAAGAGAAAAGTTCTGGGCCAAGGGATATGCAATAGTTACAGTACTAAGAACATGTTTTCTTGTCTTCACGTTATAAACACAAGGCATTAAGAAAGCATTTGCAAGTAACTATTTCTGTAGCAAGTAAGAAAAAAAATATGATTACTTTGTAGATTTTTATCTGTGTTGCTGAAATTATGGTGGTGACATTGCAGTGCATTAGGCTCTTGGTGGGAGATGTTCCTGGGCTTGTTTATCTTATTGGAAATGACTACAACATCTCCCATACACATCTCCCCCATAACTGAGGCATCAGTACATTGTGCTGCCAAAATAAGAATCTATAATTAAACATAGTTCTTAGTTGATTGACATAGATTGCAGCATTACCTTTTTCATACCTGTCATTCATATTACTCTTCAAGAAAGCAGCTGAAATCTCTTTAATAATGTGTGTACTACATGTCCTGAGCATCTACTTCCAGAAAGCTGGCAAAAAACCTGACAGGCCTTCTTCAAGCATTTCAAACAACTCCATAGTGAGTATTCCATGCACACAACCATATAGATTGGAAATGCTGCATAGTAGTGTGGTCACATGTGACACCTTTAGGTGACTATTTTTGTACAAGTAGAATAGATTTTTAAAAAGTAGGCAGCTGTAATTGCGAAAATTACCTTCAGCTTTTATAGTCATTCAGGAGCGGTTTCTGTTGTCATGTTCCACCATAATAATGGACCAGAATGACATGGAAGTCGAGACAAAGATTAAAGACGTAAAGCAAAAGTAACTAGTTTACAAATTGATGTTCAGTGGTCTATTATGCAGTGTTTCAGTGGAGTCTGAAATGGAAATGTGGGAATTTATTTCCAACATGTCACTTGGGATCTATGGCCCTTTCACACTTTGCTATATTCCACTAACTCCCATGGCAACATCCTATGAATTCCTGGGATTTGTAGTTTGGCAAAGCATTTTCTGGCAGAAAATTATAAACACTCCTTCCTAAACTTAAAATCACAGGATTTCATTGGATGTTCCCACAGCCAACAAAATAGAATATATGACTGTGCCATAATCTATATATATATATAAATGCTCTGTGCATAATGAGTACCTTAAAAACAAAAGAACCAATCAAAGAAATCCCACCAAATTTGACAACAAAATGTCTCACAACACAAGGAGTGACCATCACTCAAAAATTATGATTTTGTCATTTGGGAGTTCTAGTTGCTGGGATTTATAGTTCACCTACAATCAAAGAGCATTCTGAACTCCACCAATGATGGAATTGAACCAAACTTGGCACACAGGACTCCCATGACCAACAGAAAATGCTGGAAGGGTTTTGGTGGGCATTGACCTTGAGTTTGGGAATTGTAGTTCACCTACATCCAGAGAGCACTGTGGATTCAAACAATGATGGATCTGGACCAAACTTGGCACAAGCACTCAATACGCCCAAATATGAACACGGATGGAGTTTGGGGGAAATAGACCTTGACATTTGGGAGTTGAAGTCACTGGGATTCACAGTTCACCTACAATCAAAGAGCGTTCTGAACCCCACAAATGACAGAATCGAGGCAAACTTCCCATACAGAACCCCCATGACCAACAGGAAATACCTAAGGCCATCCAATCCAACTCCCTTCACCGGGGCAAGAAAACATAATCAAAGCCCTCCTGAAAAAGAGCCATCCAGCCATCGATATAGATATATGATTCACACACATACAGATATAGTACCAAAGATTTGAAAGGGACCCCTAAAGAAGGACAATGATATGTTGCATGTTCCAGAGTAGGCAAACCAGACAATCTCCACATCAACACTGGCAACGAAACAGCAAGAAATACTGTTTGCTACAAGCATAAAGACATTACATATATTAGAAACCAACACTTTCTCATTACTTTATTTTCCAGATCAACAGACTGGGCCACAGCAACGCGTGGCAGGGGACAGCTAGTTATGTAATAAAAAGCGTCCCTGGAATTTGAACTCAAGTTTTTGTACTTAAATATATTTATTGGATCCATAACTACAGGCAGTGGACCTTACTATCTCTAAGTTCTTAGGTTTGCAACATAATTGCCATCAGCAATATCTAAGCTCTGGAAATCTGATCATTTGTTGGCTTTGAAAATATTTTTACTTACAACCTTTTTTTTCGTACTTAGAGTTTCCCCTGAACATACATAAACCACTGTTTTTGTGTGACACCATTTTGTTTTCAAACTTACTCAACCACCCAAGAGAGAGAATTCGATACATCAACAATGCTAATTACAAGAAATAATATGTTGTTGTTGTTCATTTGTTCAGTTGTTTCCAACTCTTTGTGAACTCATGGATGAGCCCACGCCAGAGCACCCTGTTGGCCATCACCACCCAAAGCTCCTTCAAGGTCAAGCCAGTCACTTCAACGATGCCATCCATCCATCTTGCCCTTGGTCGGCCCCTCTTCCTTTTTCCTTCCATTTTCCCCAGCATCAATGTCTTCTCTAAGCTTTCCTGTCTTCTCATGATGTGGCCAAAGTATTTCAACTTTGTCTCTAATATCCTTCCTTCCAATGAGCAGTCGAGCTTTATTTCCTGAAGTATGGACTGGTTGGATCTTCTGGTGGTCCAAGGCACTCTCAGCACTTTCCTCCAACACCACAGTTCAAAAGCATCTATCTTCCTTCGCTCAGTCTTCCCTATGGTCCAGCTCTCACATTCATAGTTGACTACGGGGAATGCCATTGCTTTGACTATGCAGATCTTTGTTGCCAGAGTGATGTCTCTACTTCTCACTATTTTATCGAGATTGGGCATTGCTCTCCTCCAAGAAGTAAGTGTCTTCTGATTTCCTGGCCGCAGTCTGCGTCTGCAGACATCTTAGCGCCTAGAAATACAAAGTCTGTCACGGCCTCCACATTTTCTCCTTCTATTTCCCAGTTGTCAATCATTCTTGTTGCCATAATCTTGGTTTCTTTGACTTTTAGCTGCAACCCGGCTTTTGCGCTTTCTTCTTTCACCTTGATTAGAAGGTTCCTCGCTTTCAGCCATCAAAGTGGCATCATCTGCATATCTAAGGTTATTAATGTTTCTTCCAGCAATTTTTACCCCAGCCTTGCATTAGTCAAGCCCCGCACATCGCATGATGTGTTCTGCACACAAGTTGAATAGGTTAGGTGAGAGTATGCAACCCTGCCGTACGCCTTTCCCAATCTTGAACCAGTCTGTTGTTCCATGGTCAGTTCTTCTTATATATACCAACTATGGAGAGATAAGAGTCTCTTTCCAACATAACCATATCTTGTAAATATATTTATCAGTAACAACCACCAGCCTGACTGCTCCAAGTCATTGGGAAGCTCTCTAAGGGCATCAGCTATTTTATTGTATTTTTGCCTTTCTTTACATGAATATCTAAAGATCTATCAGACAGCAGTCACTTTTAATATTTGTGAATAAAGCCATAGAATTTAAACCCTCTTTAAAGGCTTACACAGCAGTTAGCCTTTCTTTCTTATAGCTTTGTTGCACTTGGTGTTTTTTAGATGTGATTTTCTTTTCTTGAAAGGGCTTTTGATTATTACTTCTCAAAAGGTGCTGGAAAGGTGAAAATGATAATTAAATCTTATCTCAAGTGTAATTTTATGATTATATAGTAGTATATCCCAGAACGATGAATTTGAAATTGTTGTGGGCTATGAATACCTCCCCTGGGGAAAGCTGTAGGGAAAGTGCTAAAACATGACTCTGTAGTCCAATTATTTTTATATCACCATTTGAATGAATTTCCCACTCTCTGTAGCCCCTCTCTTCTTCTTATCTCGGTCACTGGTGTCATTAAGTAATTAAAAGACAAACACACCCTGGCAAGGTTTGCTTGAAATTGCCCAAAGCTGGGGAAATGTAACATCCAGTCAAACATTGGCTTTTTTATTTGTGTTGAAGGAAAACAAATAGAAGATGCCCAATCTTTTCTTGGCATAAATTGCAGACAGGAGAATCGGCTTCCGTTTGGCATTTACTCTGCTGTTCTCAGAGGTTTAAATTTTGGACTTATTGAAGCACCGCTCACAGGACTGAGTTTCCAAAGATAGTACTTTCCCTGTGGATCCATTTTATGCCTTGGAATGAATCCACTGGGAGAAATGGTCATGGTGAATTGCATTCCAGGAAGCATGATAAAAGACACACAACCAGAACCCACCAGGCACTCTACTGACTTGTTGTTGTCTGGAATGGAAAATGTTTTAAAAGAAGAAGGTAAGCCACAGACATTATGTAAGCACATGCTTCATTTATCCCACAATCAATTCTGTTCAAAATATCACTGCAATTTGAGAGGTGAGAGGAACCCAGAATGAGGGCTCAACTATGCTGCTGGAGCACCACTTTCCAGATTTAGGCATCTTTCCTCGTATGTCTTATCATATTTATTTACTTCCAGCATTTATACCCTGTCCTTCTCAACCCCCAAAGGGGGACTCAGGATGGCTTACATTTGGCATAATTTGATGCCATTAAATATAACAAAGCAATATAACAATTAAAACAATAAATAGAACATTAATTACAATAATAAAAACAGTGTTACCATTCCAGTCGAATTCTGTATCCAAACTGCTATTTATGCCTGCTATCCAAAAGCCTGGTCCCAGAACCATGACTTCAATTTCTTCCTAAAGGACAGGAGGGATGAAGCTGATCTTACCTCATTGGGAAGTGAGTTCCACAGACAGGGGGCTACAGCCAAGAAGGCCCTGTCTCTTGTCCCCGCCAGATGTATTTGCGGTGCTGACAGGAGCAAGAGCAGGGTCTCCCCGGATTATCTTAAACTGCAAGGCGGGACATAGAGGGAGATGCGTTCGGACAAGTAAGCTGGGCCAGAACCGTATAGAGCTTTATAGGTCAAAACCATATATCATAGAAGTAAGAAGAAGAACTCACGACTGTAAGACGTAGCCAATACTATGAGATGGGGACAGATAGCATTTTGGCTGTTATGTAACAATAAAAAACCTGTAACTTCAAAACCAACAGAACAATGGCTCAGTTAGTTTAAACATGCTCCAATGTTGCCTTTGGTCAAACATCATTTCCAGAGTTTTGTTCTGTTTAAGAAATCTGAAAATTGGAAAATTTTGATCACTGACAATGCTGAGATCAAAGAAATAAACAGCTGCTGAATATGCCACTT